>NC_055688.1:12940570-13581820 GCF_017639745.1 Melanotaenia boesemani
AATTCTACACTGCAAAGGACTGTAAAACAGTACCATGATGACATGTTCAAATATTACAAACTCATAATCATTTACAGTGTTATTTAAGGGTGTACTAAGCAGATTCTGCATTATTAATACTTCTGGATCTATGAGTTATTCTAAAATTTAGGGGTTTATTTCAGATTAAGCAAAAAGGTAAAAAAAAAATAATCATGTGTGCTTTTTGGCTTAATATTCTTTTTTTTTTCCTTAGTATACCCCTGGATTGTGCTAAATCCATTAACTGGCAAGCTTAAGCTCTAATAATTTCTTCAAAATTCAAAAAATAAACACCCGCTTCATTATGTTGTCAACCATGTTACTACAGAATTGATAAAACAATTATTTGCAACTTCTTGGGTCTATTCATGTGGAGAAGTGAGTGGCCCTCTCTGGTACTGTACTTAACTGGTTCAAACATACTTACATAACAGGAAGTACATTGTGTCAATAGGTAACTTACATCTGAACAGACAAGAATTACGTTACATTACAATCACTTAGCAGACCATTTATCCACCGCAACTTTCAATGGTTAGGCAGTAGCGTTAAGGGACTTGTGTAAGGACACAGCTTGAATTACACATGGAGTTCCCCAAGGTTCCATCCTGGGGCCTCTACTGTTTAACAACTACATGCCCTCACTGGCACAGGTCATAAAGAACAACTAAAGTAGATACCAGAGAGATTGTTACAGATGACTTGCAGCTATATATTACAATGTCACCAGGAGACAGAAGTCTCGCACAGGCTCTTGATAAATGCATTCAGGAGATTAATAGTGTGCCAAAACTTTCTTCAGTGAAACAAAAGCAAAACTGAGGCGATTGTCTTTGGAGCCAAAAAGAAACAATTATGAAATTAATATGTTAGGCTATGGAATGGAATATATCTAAGGTATGCTAATTAATCATGTAGGAAAGTATAGTTAATGCCCCAGGCGAATGGTGTATTCAATGTATAGAAGTTTTTTGATGATATCCTTGTATCATTCATTGGTTTATGTAGTCTAATTACCGAGTAACTACACCTACAAAGGTGTAATCATCATGTTATTTAAATGCAATAGGTAATTATTAGTTTCAGCTCAGTAAAGTTATTCCCTAATATGTATCATTCAAATCATGCATTTTTGTAATTTGTTCCATATTACACTCAACTTTTAAATTTTCTTTGATGGCTTTCACTTATTCTAGTGACTTTTACATAAGTGTTTGCTATTTTCATTTCATTAAACATAGGTATGATTTAATTTAGTTTCAATACAGAATATTAAACTATGTGCTGACAACTGCATTATGATCCTTTAGGTTTACATTTACAGCAAATACAGCGCATAAGTAGTTTTCAGAAGGGTAAAGCCTACTGAACATGGAAACTAAAATATAAACACAATAACTTTCATCCAAGAACTTTAGTGGGACATATCAGATTTCTTGCCAGTGAATTCGATAATTTAACATTCTTAGTTTTACAGGTAATATGAACTAGACAGCTTTAATTTGATATCATCTAAGTTATCTGTTTGTATTTTCAGCCTGGTGGCACCGAGGTATTCACCAGGAGAACAGACTGAGCTGCTCTGAGCTAAATTAGCTTCTGCATTACTCATTACTGTCTTGCTCTCTTCTTTACTTTTCCTGCATTTCTATCTTTCGTTTGTCACTGCCAGACAGAAAACTTCTCATTTTTATAAACCTTTTCTCTCCTGTTTGTTTACATAAGGCACACCTCTACTCAGCAAGACCAGGTTGAGGTAGGGCCTCTTTAGGGAGTTCTGTACTGGTCACTGACTGTCATTGCAAACTCTCCACATTGTCACTGCTGTTTCTTGATTCAAAGTTGGTTGGCCCTTTAGTGGCCCCCTTCTGGCTTGGGGCCCCATGCAGTTGTTAAGCCTGGTTTGTCTGTTGGCAAGCAGTGCCTCTGGCTAAGCTTTATGCTGAAAACTAGGGCTTACTTTGGAATCAAATCTACATTAAACACTTTTTGCCCATTATTCTCAATACAGAACAAGAGACTAGCTAGGAGGCTGACAGATGTGGTGGTGATATTACAGGCGCCCCTGTCATCCAGAAAATGTGAATCTGTTTCCCTTTCACCACTATTATTTTACTTCTATTGGATGATATTTCTTGTCCCATCAACAAATTCCTCAGTTCCAAAACAAGTTTCAGCTGCAGTAAACTACTTTAAAAGTCAGACTCAGTGTCATGGAAAAAACACACAAACTGTGTCCATCAGCACAAACACATGATTTTTTGTTTTGTGTCTTACATTTTACCATAAGCCTGATCATTCATTTTGCAGGAAGGAATTCTAGCAGTGACTGTTTATGTGCAATATGCATTAACATATTCAGATTTGTTTGATCACAATTATGTTTAGAATTATAGAAATGTGTCAACAGTCCTTGCTAAATACCACAACCATCAGAACCTCACACCAAACACATTCTAAAACATACTCTATCAAGGAGGTAGTTTCTGCAATTCAAATTATTTTGAAATATACAGTATGGCCATAATGCTGACAAGAAATAAAATTTTTATCAAGTTACATTGCATTTCACAGATAATATCAGCCAAAACAAGTAGCTTGCATCAGTGCAGACACATAGAATGACTTGAAGATGTAACTGTAAAGTCAGCTACACTGAACAAAACTAATTATATGTGAAGTGCATTTTGTCGTGTATAACCTCCATGGAACATTCCCACTGCTCAACAATCTCAAAACATTTTTATTACCTCCCTGAACTCCTTGCATACCCTCAAGCTATTATGCTGTGTAAGTAATGCAAACTGTAAAGTCATATCTTCACAGCAGAGAGGAGTAGGCTGATTACGATCTTGAAACTAACACAAGTGTCTGGTGAAAAGGTGATATGTCAGAATGAAAATGGAAATGCAATATTGCTGTTGCTGTGTGTGCTTTGAGGTCTTTGCAGCTAAAAGCTTTGCCATTTAGGAAAACCTCCCTTTCTAAGTAGTATAGAAAGGAAGTAGCAGGATCGTATGTATATTTTTTAAACAGAGAAAAGATCGGACTCAAAAAGTCCAATATAATCTACAACAGAAAAAAGCTCTTTTTGCAGCAGTTGCATATTGATTACCAACCCTTTCAAACAGATTTGATCTCAGTGCAGTAAAAAGCTTACTTATAGCCCTCTTTAAAAACTGCATCTATGGTATGATTTGATGTCCTAGTTCACACAGCAGTGGCACTGGATGGCTATACAATATCTCTTGGAGTACCCACTAGTGAGAGTCAATACATCACCACAGCACTTGAAATTGGGAGTGATGGCAAAGGCTGGATGTGCTCTGAGGGGCAGTTTTCCTCCAGGTTTACCTGAGCTGTCGGAGGCAGCAGACGACAGTCTTCTCCATCTAACAGCCTCTTGCTCTAATAACTGCAAGTCCCATTTTAGAGAAACCCACCGTGTGACTGATCAATGTCGACAGGTAGTTTCAAGGCCGCTACTCATATTGCCCAGAACAGGGAGCAGCACATTTTCCTGAGGGCTCAGCTGTATCTGTCTGTTAAATTATATAACAAACTATATTTCTGTAGCACTCTCCAAAACATGGTCACAAAGTGCTTTATAAACAATAAAACCAGGGAAGTATTCAATAAAAACAAGATGTATGCATTTTTTTTTTATGTATAATAATGCAGATCCAATTTTATAACACTGCCACAGCACTTTTATAATCGTAAAACAGCAATTTTAGCTCAGACTTGTTGTTATTAATGAAAAAAGACAGCAGGTACAGTTAAATGTAGCTTTAGGTCTATCTAAAGCTCACAACTAAAAGAGGAGGGTACAACTAAAGAGCAAACATCTTCAGTCTATGCATGATGAACCAAAATAATGTCTCTAGTGATTAAGTTGTTCCTGCTTTCCACTTTCTTTGCAATGAAAATTATGAGTAGGCACCCCAGATGCCAACTTCAATACCCTCCTCAAAAGACATCACGTCATACTGTCAGACAGCAAACACCCAGCATTGGGCAGCTGCTGTTTCCATGGAGACCACCTTCTCCCTTCCCTCCTGCGAGAGCATAAACAGTGAAAGAACATGAGACGATTCATATAAATTGTCTCCTAATCTTGTTATTTCTCATTTCCATGCTGGAATGGATATTGGATTACAAGTGTGCCGGGAATGGAAGAGAGAAGGGTCACAAAAAGGAAAGAAGTTTTCATGCTTTGACATTTCACAGTAGTAGGCTATGGTGTAGAAGGGGCTGTCATCTGCTGCTGATTCTCTGTGAATTGCTCAGGAAAGAATCACATAATTAACTTCCGTTTGAAGATTTTCCGGAAAACAGACCACACCTGGTGAAAGATAAACCCAATAATGTATTATTAGGACACTTAAATTACTGAGCCTATACTTAAGTTTACAGCTCGGCTGTGGGAAGCTGTAATGAGTAAATTCCATATGTTAGCGTAATCGCTCTCTCTCTCTCTCTCTCTCTCTCTCTCTCTCTCTCTCTCTCTCTCTCTCTCTCTCTCTCTCCACCCCCACGCACACACACACACACACACACACAAAGGGGAATATGATTCGTGTAGAGCCTAGAAAAACAAGACCAGGTTTTTTTCTGGGTAAAAGCTAAGTTCTTACCATGTCATTATACTTTAGCAGATTAGGTTGTTCAGTGCTAAACTGTTTGGAATGTCCTTATTCCTTAACTTCCTTTTTTAGTTTGAATTTTGATCAAATCTCAAAGGGTTTGAGGATTTAAACTTTCATATTATTACATTTACAGTACAAGTTAAAAGTTTGGACACACTTTCTCATTAAATCAAACTGATATGGTGTCTATTAAATTTAATTAATGTAGCTTATGTTAGTGCTGCCTGAAGTGACCCTGAAACCGTCCCTTTGTTAAGCTGCTAAAGCCCCAGTTGGCGCATTTGGACCACAGAAATGTTGTCGCCTAATATATTCATAGTTTTTTAAAAAATAAAACCACGCCCCTAGCATGAGGGGAACCATCAAAATGAGATTATGGTGATAGCACAAGAACCTGTCACTAAGGAAAAACACAACAAAAGTGTTGATCAATTAAACATCACTTTATTGATATAAAATAACCTGAATAAAGTGTTGAAGAATAGCATGAAGCATGGAATTAATCCTACAGTATATGTGCTGAAGGAATAATGTGATTTTCTCTTCTCTGGTTCCTACTGGTTGACTGTGATCTCACCTCAGCTTTCCTATTTTTACTGCAAACAAAACCATAGAAAAAGGCCTAGTAGGTATGTTTTCACTTTGGGGAATCCTCATAACCCTGAGAGAGTTCAGACCTGTTAGGTGAAGACTGTGCCTATTGTGCATATTGCTTCAAGGGGGATTTCTATGATCCGCTGACCACTGAGACAGATCATTGTCCTCTTTGAGTCTGGTTTTGCGAGCAGTTTCCTTCTTTTTTTTCTTTTCGTTTCCCTCCCTACTGTCATCAAGTGCTTTCTCAAAGGGAATCTGTTGGGTTTCCATCATTGTAAAGTGCCTTAAGATGTCTTTTCTGAGAAGGGCAAAATCATAGTTTCACTAAAATCAGGCCACTTCATCTTCTGGGCCCCATTACCAAATTTCATAACAGTCCAATCACCCAGTGGCTTTTAAGTTGTTTTCCCTTTAGTGAGATCCTTTCTTGTACTGCAGGCCATATGTAATGTCAAATAAATCACCTTGGTGGTAGAGATTACTTCTCAAGACTCCCACTTCTATCAGGAAAGCTTGAGCTATTTGGACTACAGTAACCTCTGACTCTTTTTTGCTGCTTTCGATGACACTTTACCTATAGCCTTCTTTTCTTCTGACCTGAAACACAAGACAGAAGGGTTAGTCGCTTCACGGCCCCTGCATTTGCTGGTCTGCTGGATTTCAAAAGGAAGAGCTATCTTTGCTCCTCAGAAGTGAAACATCCACAGGTCAAGGCTCTATATCATGTCCAAATATGAAAAGACTGTCAGTGGGACAGGGCCCCATGAAACAAAACCTCCTGAGCAAAGTCAACCTTTGAACTCATCATGATCTTGTGACATGCAACGGTAAGCTGGATTCACACCTTCCTAATAACGCAATGCTCCAGTTGCAGGGCTAAGCTTATTTTCTGCTTGTGCAAATACTGAAATGATGTCACTTATAGGCTACTGTACCATACATCATGTTTTGGGCATTTGTGTTGAGGAGAGGTTGCACTATTAGTGTGCATTCTCTTTAAAACGAGAACCAGCACAGCCCACTGAACCTGAAACTATATATTACTACTCCCTCTACATGCTCACATTTCCATTTGTTTCCTGATGTGCTGTTCTGGTAGGGATTAAACTGCATCGTATGACTATATTAATCCTCTGCATTACCTCATTTTGTTTGTGTTGAGAGTTATGTGTCTCGCTTGATGAAGTGAATCCAATCTTTTGTGCTTCTAGAGGAATAAAAACAGCAGAGATGGATTTTAGAAATCCAATTAGTAGTTGCTGCCTGCCTCTCACTCCTGATTGTAAGAGCTCACTATTGTATATTAATGGCATAAGTAATTAGCAAAGTGAGGACAGTCCATTACAATCATTATTATGGTAATCTAATCAGGAATATTAGTTACAGAAGGGAAAGGCTAACTTTTTCTCAAGGGCATATATGGATTATTAATAAAATGACGGAAGCATCAGGTTGTTCGTTTTTACTTTAAAAGGTCTTCAACATGGAGCTTTGTGAAAGGTTGAAACTTATTTTCTATTTTTTTTAATGCATTAACTATGATCATATGGCAGGTATTTTCAATATTGACATTTTTGTAAAAGGTTATACAACTTATTTGATATGTTGCAACTGTGATGGCCCACCATCTTGGTTTTTTGAGTCTTTGTTATTTTTGGAACAATTAGCTTTGATTATTGGTGAATGTGCTGTACCTGCAAAGTGAGGTGTGGCTAAGCTTAGAAAAGCCTGCTATGGCAGGTCATTCTGTCTGTCTCTGGGAAGCCATTTTTCCTCCACATGGTAGCCATTTATCTTTAGGTTTGTTTTTGCATCTTTGTCCAACATTACATGCATCATGTCACCCAACCACTCATGGCACTTAACTACTGACATTCTACATTTCCATATCCCACTTTAGCTTACTTTATCATTTCTGATAGTTGAGTGGGCATGAATACGTTCATTGTGTGCAGACATTTTTTCTTACCAACACGAGCAAAGTTGGTAACAAAACAGTGTCAGAAGGTTTAGCATTTGATTACGGATGCTTTTTCACGTCCATTATCGATATCTGAGATTTGATATCGGCCGATACCAATTCAATATGGAAAGACAGCGCTGAATTACCTAACAAGTTATCTCATTGTGTGGAAAAGACTGAGATCTTTCTTTTATGCAAGACAACATCAGACTTGGCTTAAACGTTTCTTTCGCAATTTTTAAAAAGAGATATAAATGTACTGAAGTAATTATTTAACTACTGTGCTCCAGTACAGCAATCTTGAATAATCTTAAATAAAAAAAGACACAGGCGCATGCACACCCAGGTGAGCACACTCCCACCAGCTGACAGGCATAGCATGCGTGTAGGAAAATATGTAACTACCTGCACAAATACATAGATACAGTATTTCATGGGTTAATTTATGCCGTCGAAGCATCACAGCTGTACCTCCTTGACTTTCACATTGTGAAATAAACAGTTTTTATTTATTTATATGCATGTTCATAAAAGCTGTATATTATAAATTCTTTAAACTATTTTGAGTGTGGAACGCTGTGCAATGTGGTTTATGAATACATCGTAAAAACTTCAGGGAAGAAAATGTCAAACATACTCGTGTTTGTAGTGACCCCTTAGCCTAACATTTGGCAAGGTACCACTGATTATGGCTAGTGCCAGGCTTGTTAAGCGGGCTGTTGGCTGACTTAGACTCAGCCGTTTAGGTTGTAATGAGACAGACAGGCTACTTTACAACAGGGACAAATAGTTTGGTATCAGGCTTAGTTTAGGAGCAAAAGGTGCCCTCAAAATAGTTCAGCATTACCTGAGTAGTGGCAGGTGGAGTGGTGGAACTTCGCGGATAATGCACATGCTTACAATGTGCCTCGTTGGCACTGTTGCCAAAAAAAACAACGGGAACAAAACGGTCTATGTGCATGTGTGTGTAAGGGGTATGTGATTGCGTCAACATAGTAGGACACATACAATACACAGTATGTAAAAAAAAATTATAATTCTGATTAATAAGGGCACTTTTTCAGCCCCGACGGCAAGGGCAAGTGCTTCAACACCACCAAGGCTCTATTTGTGCATGTCAGTGATGCCAACTGTCTGTCATGTAATGTAGTTTAATTTTATGTATGTATTCCATAATTTTATTTATAACAGGACACAAAAAGCAAGAATGGGCACTTCAAGTAAGAATACTATTTATTAATCACTGGAAATAATTAAAGAATTTATCAGCAAGCAAGAATAGTTCATGATTTTCATCAACAAGTTTATTTTGCCATATTGTTCCTCAGCAATGCAATGCAATGCACATATATCAGATTTACTATGGTGACAAAGCTAGCTACTGTCCTTGGATCTGTAATGCACCTCTTCCCGGGGGCTTTCCTTTCAGATGACAGTGCAAAGTCTCAGAAGACCTAAGCTAGCTTTGTTTGGCAGAATTTGCACTGGACCTCATGTTTCAGCGTGTTTCTTTGAGGAATTTCTACACAGAACTTTTTGACAGTCTGGTCACAAAAGTTTTTTGTCTTTTTCTATGCATGTTTTTCTTCTTTATATCCAATTTTGCAGTGTTACACATCTTTAGGCAGCCTGGTAGTAATAAAACCTTTGGGTTGTGAATTATTACATAAATGGCAGGCATTTATTTTTTGTTTAAAAGTAAAATATTAAATTATGTTTGTACCCCAACTCATCTGGTTCTCCAAATGAAAACATCCCCCACTATTCATTTGTAAGTGCCTCTGCACCATAGTAATAACATCCTATTGCCACAGAGATAAGCAGTAGTAGTATATGTCCCAGCTTGCTCACAGTCACAACTGATTCAGTTTGTCTGCAGGCTTTTTCACCCCACTGCATCATCTCACAGTGAAATCCCTACACATCTCATTGATTTAGACTTATTACAATAAAAGCAACTGGGTTTCAGAATGAGAGACATAGGGGATTAACAAAGCCAGCGATAAGAGGGCAAGTGGAAACCTGCATCAATGCATTTAATAGTTTCTGCAATGGGGTGCTGATGCTTATGGAGCCTTTGGGATTTTATTAAAAGACAGATGATCGAGGCACAGCTAAATTTTGGGGAAGGGGAAAACAAGTTGAGGGAAGAGGAGCAGACAATTAGCCTAATTTGTGGCAGCATGTCTCAAGTGGCATGAAGACAAAGACCTAGAGGTGGTGCAAAACAAGCGAAATGTACACCGGTCCTCTTCTACAAACAGCAAAATGTACAAAGCTCAGGAAGCACTAAAAGGAAGAAATGGCTCACAAATGAACGGCTCACAACTGTGACTCGGTTCCCATTGTTAATTTAAAAGAGTCGTTCAAAAGATTCGATTTGTTTATGAACATCACATCTCTACCATGTATGTAGACCCATGGCAAGTAGATATAAATGGCTCATTGTAAGTGAATTAAAACACAAGTTATTGTAGTAAAGCAATTAGATACCAATTTAAAAAGTAAAAATAAAAAGTGCACAAATATTAAAGAACATTTTGGCTTCAGCGTTCATGAGGAAGCAGCTTAGTCTCACAGAAATACATAAAACGGCGACAACATAAAATACACACAAAACTTAATGTGTCATGTGAGGAAGTTGTGCTCATCTCATGTCTGTTTGTCAGCCTGGTTGGTTGCCATAAGTGGCACCAACAACCCTTCTGCAACTATGAAAGATTTCTAGATTTACTGATCAAGAGGAGAATAATAATAAAGTTTGTCTTTTTACCAGCATAATCAGGCCTAAACCATGTATACTGCTAACCCTGATTTCTGCCTAAACCTAACAAAAAAGGCTGAAAGCAAAAGTAACAATAGCCTACAAACACAAAGGATAAAAGAAATATGTCTCTGCTAAAGCATCAAACCCAAATCTATTGGGTGAACATGTTGCATTGTGCCACTAACACTTTAATGTGTTAGTAAAACAGATGTGCTTATTTTAGCAATTTCTGTGCAACCTGGTGTCTGGCAGATAGAATAAGAAAATACATGTTTTGTGGATTCTGGTGAAGGTTTAAGTGATATGGTAATTTCATAATCTTATTAAGTAATTAAAATAAAACAGCACTATGGTAACAATCAGAACATTATAGAGAGAATAAAATTCTATGAATGACAGGAAAAGTAGAAATATTTTTATTTATAGACTTTACATATATATATATATATATATATATATATATATATACTTTGTCAGCAACATAATTGAACATATGTGGATGCATTATGGAACAACAAAACTTTTGTTACGGCACTAAAGCAAAGAAATAAAAAGGAGAAACTGTTGTTGTGCAAGTTTTAAAAAGAAAAAATACGAGAGGTTTGTAGAAATTCACTCTCCAATGACCTGCTAGGCTTTCAGCTATTGCCAGGCCAAATTACATATCACCCACATGTATGAGAAAACAGTTCCAGGGGTTCTGTGAGCAAATAAAGTGCATATCAAACTGCTCAGGATCCAATGACTGACTTTAAATTTTCCATTTTCTTCTGGACTATACACTGCTCAGTGTTTGTTGCTCGCAGGTGTTCAATCTTTTCAGAAGTGAAATGCTGTTTTATGTTCCCGCTTTTCTCCTAAATGTACCAAAACATCATTGCACTATGGAGAGGAAGAGACGGAGATGGAAAAAAAAAAAAAAAAAAAAAAACTTCTCTTTTGTGAAAGAGCCACAACGGAAACTCATCTCACTGTGGTGTATTTGAGCTACAGCCTTTGAAGTCATAAGTCTTCTAATGCTTCCTGTTGGACCGGGGATTCAAGAGCTTGTTTTAATTGCTCCCAGAGAAAGAGGAGAATGGTTAAAGACTACCAGATTCAGTGTAAAGGGGATTACAGTAATCTGAATACAAAATATCGGCAGCTGTAATCTGTTAGGGAATGTAAGGAACTCTGTCCTGTCCCATCTGGTATTTTAATTCAATATAGTTTGGGATATGTAGGGGAGAGTTTCAAGTAAAAAAATCACAACAGTTTGTGTGTTAGTTTGTTTTTAGCACCCTATTATTTTTACACCCCTAACTTAGACATAGGTAAAAGCATGCAAGTTAGTAATTAAAAAAAAAAAATAAAAACACAACAATATCCACCCCTTCCTCAGTTTTTTACTGTCTGGTATACAAACAACTAGAAATCATATGAAAACCAACTAGATATCTAAAAAAATATTTAGGTTAATCATTAATTTATTTGTTCTGTTTCTATATTAGTCTGTGCACTGATGAAAACAAACCCACAATTAGAAGCTTTTGTGGAAATATACAGACTAGAAAGCATGAAATCAATAAGAGCACACATGCAGGCTCCACGGGGAGTCATTAGGAACATCTGAACTGAATTCCCTCACATACATCAAGCGTGCCGAAACACAATAGACTTTAAATCCTGTTGTTCAGTCACTGACTTGACGTGGCGCGGCTTATTGCCATTGTGTTGATACACATTTACTTCAACAAGAGACGCAGAGAAGAGATCAAATGTGGCCCTCTCCTAATCATTCTTTATCCTGCTAGCTTAATGACCTGTGTAACATGGCATTATGACCGTGAATAGTGACGAAGAGGAGTACTCTTAATCTCATTTTTGAGCCGGATCCAAGCGACGACACCAATAGGTCGCAGCTGGTGTTGCAGAGCGGCTCGACTGCCCGTCCAGATAGGATTCTTGATGATCATTTACTCCCTGTAGCCAATGTGTCTTTTTATTAAAATGAATAAGATTTTACTTCCAGTAAAATTTGAATCCTGCAGCACTCAAATACATTAGTCTGAACTTAGCTTGGAGATTTTGGTTTCCTGGTATATTGTGTATGGTGAAATCTAAAGTAATTGATACTAACCATGAGCAATGAATTGCATGATGTTGTTCAGAATGTATTCATCAATTTAGAGCCCTTAACACAAAAAATATCTGCATGAAGACTTCCCAGAGTGAATATCTTAAACTTAAGCACTATCATGATACAGAAATAAAATTGAATCATGAAAAATCTGTATAAATATGTATCTTTCATGTAAGCTGGACAGTTGCATCTTGTTAGTGTAGCTCCCAACATGTGAAGTTCCCCACCGTGCCAGATGTTAATTGGATAATCAATCTCTCCTAAATTGTAGTGGTCCAAGGCCTTAGTAGAGTACTTTATCAATGTCACTATGTCAGCAGCTCCCCTGTCCTCATTTCCTCCCTTCAGTAAGCTACAAAGTTCAGGGAGTTACACTGGAGGATTTATCTGTGTGAATCTCTCAGGCTTGCAAAAGAAAAGTTTAAAAAGGCCGAGAGACGAACGGATACAAATGTGCAGCAGAAGCTTTCCAGGTGATTTATATGTCTTTACAGGACTGGGGGAATGCTCCTCATCTGAAATCTGCTACCTTTGACCCTCAGCCAAGCTTTTACGAGTTATCTTGTCAGAAACCCTAGGAGACTTTAATCCTTCCCTCTGCAGCCTAAACTTTAATAGCAGATGTTTATGGAATGGGCGACCTTGTGCCTGTTTAGATGGCTTGATGGAATTCAGGTGGCAGGAGCTAACAACATATGGAAAGCCCATTAGAGACCTTTTAAGCCCTCCATGTCCATGCAATGTTTCATCATTTTGGACACTACTTGCACATAGAAATTAGACACAGTATAAGTCTGAATGGATTAGGATGTTCTCAGATGTCTGAATTTGACATGGGGACAAAAGGGACTCAGATAAATGGTCTGTTTGGGTTTGAACAGGAGACAAATAAACACCTTCAGTTTTTAATTGTGTCAGGTGTGTTTTGTAAGTCATAGTGGTAAACTTTGAGTAGCATTAAGGTGAAGGCAGCGTTTGTGTTGGCACACAGCACGAGCTTAAAGGATTGGTAATACAATTTTCTGCATTTCTTTGGATAGGCTGATGTTTTCAGGAGATCTTTGTTATGTTAAAGCTTTTTTTTTCCACATTAAAAAATCTTACAAGAAGTATACCCTGTCTCTCCTTCAGGACTGTCCACAACAATGGTATTTTCTATGCATTTTGGTAAATCATGCAGTTTTTGGCCATTGTAAAGTGAAAATATGATGCCATTTTTTACACTTCACCGGCTGACAAGCAGAGATAAAAATTCCCTTAATCTTAACCAGAGGGCTTTGCCTGTATGAACAAATTGTAGTGTTACTTTTGGGTAAAGGGCAATCTCCCTGACTGGACCTCTGGCTGGTGGAGCAACTTTGATAATCAAATGGTTATTATTGAAGAGTGCTTAGAAAAATCGTGCTGTTCTCTTTGAATGTGCTTCTTTGCACATCAAAGGAAGACAACTTTAATCACCTGTCAGTGACCCCAGAAAATGAAAGCAAATGCCTTTGGATTGTAAATACAAGTACTTTGGAAAATTATAAGGCAGTATGTACCTCCTGTTTCCCGTGTGCTGTATCCATAGTGACCTTTCACTGTTGAACTTTGTGTTCTGGTTTGTCTGTTGTATTTCCACGTGGTTGGGGAGTAGGGGAACTTAAGACACAATCACATTCAAAGTATTATTGGATTTCTGAAAAAGCGTTAGAAACACAAACAAAAAAGAAAATTTGTTCTATGAACAGCAGTTCTCTTTCAGCACAAATCCAGATATCAATGCTTTCATTTGTGTCTTTTCCTGAAACTCATTTGCATCTGCAGGCCCAACGTTAATGTCAAACTGCACTCTCTGGCTCATTAATAATAAAATGGAATGTCGAGATCACAAAGCTTGTGTGGCATTTTTGGCAATTAACGGACTGACTGTTGTAATTTCAAATTCTGCCCTTGAAGGTCCAATATGCATATGATAAATGTTTAAATGATACTGCAGTCAACAATCAGCCCGGGAGATCCAGATTTAGGCGTCAGCTATTTAGCCAATGTCACTCACCATGAATCTTTAAATGTGAACCTGCTTACCCCCGTAGCTAAGCATGGATCATAAATGTGTAGATGTACTCTCATCAGCATATTTTAGCCCAATGTGTGCTGGATAAATTACTTGTGAATTAATTCTAGCATTGCTTTAATTTGACGGCTAACCCACTATTTCTAAGTATTTTCAGGTCACCTTCATAAAGTTAAATGACTTACTGGTAAAGCTGAAGCATAAAATGTTTCACACTGCGACACGTTTTAGCAGAACAAGTTTATGGCCAGTTCAAGAATCTTAATAGCCAACATTGTTGGTACAAACACATTTCTTGTCTTCTTTTGTGCACTCATTGAGATTTACAGTATATTTGGTGTAATGTTTAATGCACAACAGATGCAATTAATTCGGCTAAACAACCTTTAACTATATATATATATATATATATATATATATATATATATATATGTTTTTGTGCGATTTTATTTATTATAAAGCATAATTTTATCATTAACTTGCACCACTTCCCTATCCCACCATTTAGATCTTTAATGCATTTGTTTTTTGTGTTCTCTGGATGACATACTTTGACTCCTAATCATCAAAGGTGATATGAAGGTTTCCCAATCTTAGACACTTCTGGTTAAGATTTATATGGATAATTCTGCTTCCTTTTCCTTCCTTCCTCTAAAGTCAACAAAGACCTGTATGCCCTGAACCTCCAAAGAAGTAATTTAACCTTCATGAAGCCTGATGCTATCTTTGTCTTTTTAAACCAAAACAAAAAAGAATAAATCAGCTGTCATTGGCATGTGTAGCAGCTTGCAAGAAAAAAACAAACTTTTATTATTATTATTATTATTATTATTATTATTATTATTTTCTGTTTTTAAGAAGATTTGATGAGATGAGTGATGTATCTTGATAAGGAGATGTGGAAAAGTTGAACCTCAGGCAAAAATGTCTCTGGACGCTGACTTGAATAATAAAAAGAAGTTTATTACAAAAGTTCAGACATCAAAACAGATTTCTGCAGAAAAATCTGGAGGTCCCAAAACCAGAACGAAGACCCAAAGACCTGATGTAAAGTTCTGTCTTATATATGGTTTAAACGAAGAAAATTCCTCAGTCCTGTATCCTCCAATCATAGAGTTTGTATATAGGATGTTCGTGTGCATAGAAGACATGTTCGTGTGTGAATCCAGTCTATAGGACAGAGAACCTTATATGGTAAATCTTGAGTGTGTATCATAAAAATGTTATGCTTAGATCCCTCATAATTCCCCCCTTCGGGACTGGAATTAACAGTCCCGAAAAAAACGAACTACATAAGACTCAAATTAAATAAACACATATGAGAGCCCCAAAAGAAATCATAAAACGCCCAAAAGAGGCTAGTCGACCCATCGGACCCCTTCCGGGCCTAAGTCCTGCCTAGCAATTCTCACCTCCTGAAACAAAAATAAGCACTCGAGGTCACCCATATGTATCCACATAATAAGAGTCACAGAATATTATCCATTCGCCTAATGCTAAACCCCTTCTATATCTACCGAAAAAGTAAATGCATAGCAATAGCACACATAACATCACAACAAATTCAGAATAATACTCAGATTAATACAGTACATAATGAAATATTGAAGCAAAATAAAGCAAATAAAAATATATGGCTCCGAAACCTCCAGATGGGTAGACTGATATGGTGATGATGTTTCAGTCAGCAGATGTCATCGCATTGGCATTCAGGGTTCACTGTCCATGTTTAGTGTCCTTATCCTCCAATCATAGAGTTTGTATATAGGATGTTCGTGTGCGTAGAAGACATGTTCGTGTGTGAATCCAGTCTATAGGACAGAGAACCTTATATGGTAAATCTTGAGTGTGTATCATAAAAATGTTATGCTTAGATCCCTCATGAGCATTGTTAGAGGCAACTTTTTATACTAAATATGACACTTACATGATGTAATTTATCTATGGTAAAATAAAATTAAAGTTTTGGAATTTAGGAAAAGTCACAAGTCTGTGAAATTTTATATGCACATAAATTACAGAACACATATTACAAGCAAGATGTAACACAAATGACAACAGCAAGGATTTATATATATATATATATATATATATATGTGTGTGTGTGTGTGTGTGTGTGTGTGTGTGTGTGTGTGTGTGTGTGTGTTTTGTTTGCAGGTTAGCAAAGATATAGATTTGCCATATGAAGTTTTTTTTTTTTTTACATTTTCAGACAGTTTTATAGTAAAGGTTATATTGTACTAAACGGTGACTTACAAGCGCTTTAACTTTAATATGCTGGAACAAAGTTGTATGCTTAAATCACTAAACACATTGTGATGTAATGTAGTCTTCATAATGTCACCATGTGCATTAAGTGTGGGTTAAAAAGACTGACTCTATTCCCTCTTTGTTTTACTGAAAATAAATTAATCTTTCATTATAGACAGTATCAAGTCATACACCTTTAACAAATGTCAACAGACTTGTGAGTATGTATAGCAAGTTGTTGTGTAAATAAAGTGTTTTGGTTTGAATTAAAATCCTTATTCTAACTAAAACCTAATTTAGAGAAAATCATTTCATACAATTCTCTCATCTGAAAGTATGATATTCTTCTATTATGCGACCCCTCTTTTATATTTTAAAACTGAGGTATTGTGTTGCTACTAAATCAGATCAAGACTCAACTCCCGCAACAAGTACCATCAGTGATCAAACATTCATATGCACATGTGTGATTATCCCTCTATCCCAGTGGAACCATTCTTTCCTCCAGACTGATTCTATTCTGTTCATAGTCTGGCTGCTTGCTTGAACAATTACTCATGATAAGCACAAGCTGCTGTCATATAACCATGTCTTGTGATTTGATGTCCTTCTTTTAGACTACTCCAGCTGTTAGGGTTGTGTTAATGCAGAGGCAGAACCAATGCTTTAACAGCCAAAGAACCCTTGAAATCAGAATACCATCATTTCCTTGTTAAGATATTTAAAATGTGGATATTCAGTTAATAAACAGATATTCCACCAGATTTGACAGCTTTCTTGTTTACCTAAGTAAGAATTAGTTTGCTATGTGTGCTGCTTAAACCCATTTTTATGCAAAAACATCATGGCTTGCTATGAAGACATAGATACTCATATTTTCAAATTGTTCCTACCAGTGGCTATTAAGATACATTTCAGCATTTATATTTCCCACTGGTGTCCCACAGGCTGTTTTTAAACTTGTTTTCAACACCTTTTCGACAAAGATTATGTGTGCTTCCTTACTTATTCATTTTGAGTGTAATTAAAAAGCTGTTATACAAAGTGCTTTTTTCAGAGCTTGTTGCCTCAGAAATGTAACAGGTAGGTAATTAAAGAGATTTGTGCACTGACTGCATTGAATAAAATCACCATGGTTTGAATAATAATATTCTAAGACAGAACATAAAAGTCTCCAAAGTAGAAAAGATGAGCCAAAATAATTATGAAAAGAACTATTGGCTTGACTTAAAATTTTGTGTTTTGGGGAATATACTTGTTGTGACAAAAGATGGGGGAAGCTATCATTTTCTTCTTTGTTTGTCCAGTTTTTGTAAATAAATATTGAAAATAAATATTCCACTGCTGCAGTCCCACAATGAAGTATTTGCATCTTTGACCACAAATCAGCCACCTTTCACATTTAGCAGCTTAGCAGCACGAGTATAAAACTGTTTGCAGTTACTGGGATTGGTTTAAAGAAATGCAATTGAAGGAGATTTTTTTCTTCCCCATATCAAAAATTTAATTGATCACAGCTATAACTACTCACCACCACCACAACAACAATCCAAGTCATACCAATAAAATCTGGCTAACAGATAGATAATAGTAGAGAAACAGGTAGATAATCAGATAAACAAATTATACAGGTTACAATCTTTTTCCTGTAAAAAAAACAAAAGAGACTCATTTCTGCTTTTTAATGTTACAGTCATGGAATCCACCTTTGTTCAGATGTAATTCTCCAGAAAATGGCACAAAGCTATAGTTTTATACGCACGTTAACTGAAGCTTCATTTAATCCTGGTAGTCGCCCACCTGCTGAAGCTAGACACGTCAACAGCATATCTCAAAGGATTAAGCCATCCATTCTCCATTTTCACTCCCTACTTTTTTTGCTTACTGCTTATTTGATCTAGATAAATGGAAACAAACAAAACCGGGAAGCAGATTTCACCACAGTGCAACACTGTCTCCCAGACGTGACACCATCTGTTTTCCTCTCTTTCTCTCTGTAAATGATCTTTTCACCTGATAGTCAACAAACTGGTAAGATATCCTCCGCTGTGATGCAGCAAGGGGCGAGTGGAGTTCGTTATCTGTGGCAAAACAACTTCAGTCTATTAGAGCTGTGTCTCTTGTGTCCCTATGCTGTTACTGTTAAAAAATACATCATGAGATTGCTTAAGAGACACAGGCTCATCCTCCCTGGGGTTGCCGGTGCCCAGATATGATTCATATTTTCTTCATTGTCAGTGCAGCTCTTCTAGTTTACAAAGCAAGCATAACACAAAGTGCAGTATGAAGCAGTGTGCCCACTTAAAAGATGCACAAAGAAGTCAGTACCAACTGTGGTGTGAATGCCATTATCCACGGCCTGAATATTGAGAGGCACCAAGGGCATCAACAAGAGCGTGTTGTGTGTTTTACCATGCTGTGAGCTGCCTTTTAACATATTTCCAAGGGCAGCTTTGTAAAATGTGCCATAGAAGCCAAGCGGTAGAACACCATATTCTCAGTAGACCATCAGCTCATGTTCTTTTCTCAGTTGCAGGGGGAAAATGAGGAAGGAGGAGAGGGGGAAATGTAAAACTGGCATGACCTTTAAAATTCACAACGGACAGGTGCTCCCCTCAGTGCACAGCCTCATAGGCGGATCATGCAGTTCCAATGTCACTTAAGCACATCAAGGGAGTCCTTCATTGCTCACTTCCTTTCTGCATTACTCCAGCTGCACTTCAGAAAAAAGGTGTTTTCTGTCACAAACAGGTGAGTCATGTAACCACAGTAAGTGTGCAGACGATAAGAGGAGGTTTTGCTGTTGTGCATTTTGTGACTATAATCAGTAATAACTTAAGTTGTAGCTTGTAGCTTAGTTTAATGTTTTAATATTTTGTTATGCTAATAAAGCAATACCTTTTATCTTTGCAATCAATCACTATATATATATATATATATATATATATATATATATATATATATATATATATATATATATATATATATATATAAAGAAAAAGTCTTCTCTTAGGTACCACATCATATTCTCACAGCTACAAATGACAAACTGTAGTTTGTGGAAAATAACTCCATTTATTATTCTTCTAAAACCAGTTGTGGTGGTAACAAAATCAGCTTCCTGACTTTGGAGTGTTTGGGGAACTTGGTAGCAACAGAAATGTTAAACACTGTTTTAGGAAAACGAGACTTCAAGTCTGAGCCAACAACTAAATAAATATGAAATAAAATAAACAAGATAATTTTTCATCCAATGGATAAAAAAGTAATCAGTGTAACAGCAAAGTCTCAGGCCTGCATCAAAATCAGGCTTTGCAATAACAAGAATGCAACTTTTTGATTTGTTTTGTCTGGTTTTATTTCAATAGCTTAAATAAATTAAATGAAAATGTTTACCTACAGCACCGTGGCTTTTTCCTAAGCAGCTTCAACTATACAGTGAAATAAAACAATCTCATGTATTACAAGTGTTTTATTAGGTTTGTTTTTGTTTTTTTGTTTGTTGTTTTATTTTAGATGCTCTTTTAATATCAGAACTTCTGGCAGCTGAAGAAATTATCTTTATGTTTGCTGGCGTTTAAAAGATATGGCATTTGACTGACAAAAGTGATGGATAGCATTAAAATGTGCAAGTGTTTTTGTAGATTAGTGCAGTATGTTGTAACTCAGCAGTTGCTTCCTCCCTGTGTAACAGGCTGTTAGCTGTCATTCATGTTTTGGAAATTATGAGGAACAGCTTCCACAAAACAAAATGATTCATAACAAGAAACATTAATCTGTTTTATGGTTATTTGATTACGGCTAAGATCGATGTTCTGATGTCAATCAACAAATGACACAAAAATATTCTGATGTTAACCCAATGAAAAGTTGTGACGGATGCAATTTCAGGCCAGACATGAATATAAAAGCACAAAACTATCAACCTCCAATATCTAAAGCCTATTTGACACAAAAGATGGCCTTGCATTAGCTCCGTGGATTAGACAGCCATATTACAATTCTAATTATAACCTCAATTTCTTCTAAAATAGGATTAATGGCTCACACATGCAAGCTACACCCTTGCATATTCCATAGCGTAGCCTCAGCTAAATCAATAAAAAAAAAGGAAAAGCAAAATTTGTAACTTTAATCCATTCATTCAGAGCTCTGCATATTAGCCACCTATTAGGACTCGGGAGGAGGTTTCTTCTCTCACCATTATATCTGCATAAGTGTGAAGGAAAACATTTTCTGTTATATAGAGTCAGTATCACCTGCAGTGGTGTCATCATACTCTCTTGGAGGTCAAGTTATTCATTTCTTTGTGTTCCATCCTTGTCAGCTGCGCACAGCGAGGTCACCCTGCCTTTGTCTTTTATATGAAAGTTATTAAAAGCAACAGATCCAGTAAGAGACTTTGCAGCAGAAACAAAGAGGGTGAACAATGATGGTCAACATTAACACTGCCCCCACATCTCATCATTATCGCAGCGAAATCTAAAGCTCAATAAAATGCAAATCAAAGTCACCGCTGTTCTCTCATCAGGAGATTTATACATTAAAGTGCAGCTATAAAATGAGTCCACTGAGGTTTAAGGTCATGTTGAAAGAGTGTAGCGTAATGGAATATAGAATGAGCAAGATGGCAGATTAAATTAGCTCTGCCGTATATTGTATGGTATCAGGTGTTTTAATCAGCTTAGAGGGCTGTGTGTGACTGGTGAATCGCACAGCTCATATATGTGTGATTTACTGCAGTGCCATGCTCGTCTTTTGTCATTAAGGATGGTATTTATTTTTTTCTTACATGTTTCTCAATAAGAAACAACAAGGGAAGTACTGACAGTGTTTTAGAAAGCAATTACTTTCCAGGAAGCCTATTTAAAAGGGAAGTTGTTTTTAATATCTCCCTCCACAGAGCCAGCTTTTTAAAACTGTGGTTTGACATAGCATGGTGTTTGAACCTGTACATACATTAGCATACCTCCTATAAACCCAGCACCCCCTCCTGCACACACACACATAACACCCCCCACCCCATTCTGGCCTTTGAGAAGCAATGCTTTCTTACTCACATTTAATCCAATTCATTATTGCGGGCCCCCCTTGGTACCCTCAGCTGTCAGGGGAGACAAAAGCCCTGCCAAATATGGATGCGTTTTGTTCCCTTGGATTTGTGCTGCCCTCCCCTGGGGATATTGCACCCCCATCTCCCCCTACACACTTGTACATTGACACCCTCCACCCCCACCCTTCAAGAGAGTGAAAAAAATACCTGGGGCTTCTCATTGTGTCACCTTTTACATGGGTGGAAATAGCATGCAGGAGGAATGAAGGTGAACACAGCTAAAGTTCTACTAATCACACTAATTCCTTATATTCAAATAAAGTGAAAGAAGGTATTAATTTTTGATAGATAAATATTGGATGAGGGCAGGAAAGAAGGGGCTGGATTATGATGGCAAAATGTTTTGAATTTTCTCATTTATTTGCAAATGTATGAATGCTTTGCTAATTCTGTGCATGAGAGGCAGAAACATGCACAGCCTCACACACACATTAATGCTTTTTTAATATTAGGAATTTGATGATGATGGGACACAGCAGGAAAAGCTACTTTGTTCAGTAGCATCGTACAGAATGACGTCAAATCATGTACTTCATGTTTAAATCAGTTCCTTTCATACTATCCAGAGCTACTTCCACACATGCACTGGAGTGTTAAAATTCCAGAGATGTACCAGAGTGGTGACATGCGAGAATGCAAGAGCCTGCAACATTCACTCCAGACTCTGCTTGTTAAATCGGCAGGTCATCAACATGCTCATCTGTAGCGTTTGCAGTCTCTGTGCACATGAGTGGGTGTGATGGTACAAATTTGTCCTCTCTGTTGACACATGTGCTGCTTTCCTCTCATTCATCACTTGGTTCTTTGAAGTGAGCCCTGATGTGCAACAAACTGAACAAATTGTACTTGAGTAATTTTACCAGGTTATGAGTCATGAGTCACATTATCTCTATTAAGTTTTCACAGACTCATCCCTGCTATTATTGAATTAAATGATCCACCTTAAATGATACACATTATGTTTATCATGAAAATGTAATCAGTTGTCATAGTTTCAAATTCAAGTGTTTTAGCGGTACGGGGGAGTGGAAACTGGGAGTGGTGGAGCTTGTGTGTGCATATGAATTTCCATAAACTCCAAGTGACGTACTTAGTGACTCAAATGACTCAAAAACCTGATTCTCTTTAGTGAGTGACTCATCTAACTCAAGTCTGTTAAAAAAAACAAAAAAAAAAAACTGCTTCCCATCACTAACCCCTGGTGGACTCCTCCAGTAGCACAGAGTATCCAGACTATGTAAACAATTAACACCAACAACAAAGCAGACACCTTTCATGAAATGACCTTTGTGGTTAAAAGGTAAGTGTATTTTTGGCCTGTTTCAAACCTTGATTCAAACGTTTTGACAGATTTGTAGAGTTTAGTTGGCTACCTGTTTCTACTTAATGACTAAGTTTGTTTTTTTTTTTTTGTTTGTTTATTATTTAATAAAGGGACAATACATATTGATTACAGAGGCCTGGGGGACAAATCCCATACCTGTAAATATGCAGGATTATAGCCAGTGCTAATTTCCATCCTTTGTCCCATTGCTGGAGAAAAAAATCCAGCAGCACCACAGCTTATAAAAACAACAAACGTGAAATACACAGTATAAAATACAAACGCTTTGTCACATCTTAAAAACTCATCCATACACCACCACCCTCAGCTCATAGGTCTCTCACAAACTTATAGCACATACATTCACAACACAATCCATTCATACACCACATCTAGCAAACTACATTTACAATTCCATTTACAGTACATATACAAAATAGAAAAACAGCATTACCATTAAACTCCATTCTGGTTAGTAATTGTGTGGACAAATTTGATTGTCTAAGAGCCATGATTTGAGTTGTGCTGAAAATGAGCTGAGAGTGGGCAGCTCACGTATTGCTCCTGGGATAGTATTCCAAGTTTTAGTAGCTCGAAAGGAGAAAACATTCTGTCCAAAAGAGCTTTTTCTGGAAGGAATTGTACAGTCACCTCTGGAACCTGCTCTTGTAGATCTAATTTCATGTTTTTTTACAAACTCTTGCAGAACTGTAGAAGCCAACCCGTGCAGAATTTTATACACAAGTGTGCAGTCTGCCAGTTTGATCATATTGTCATATCCTAATATGTTATGTTGTTTTAGGATTAGACAATGATGATATGACTTTGGTTTTTTGTCTAAAATTTTGAGGGCCTGTTTATAAACCGTTTCAACAGGTTTCAGAGTGGTCTTACATGCTGAAGCCCAACTTGTCATACAGTACATCATATGAGGGACAATCATTGCATTAAAGTAAAGTTTAGAAGCATCCAGTGTTAAATTAGCTCTAATATGTCTAAAATTTGACAGATTAAATTTCATTTTGTTCACTACTTTTTTAACATGCTGTTTGAAATTAAGTTTTGAATCAATCATTACTCCAAGATATTTAAATTCATTAACCGTTTCAATCATTGTTCCGTTTATCAATACAGGGGGATTATTATCATAAACTGCCTTCTTAGAAAAGAACATACAGACCGTTTTAGATACATTCAATACTAGCTGTTGCCTCTGTAACCATTCTGAAACCTTGTTCATGGCAGATGTTAGTTCCTGAGCTGCAAGAGTTTTATTTTTTGCATGGACATAAATAATTGCATCATCTGCATATAACTGACACTGTACATTAGATGGGCAACTGTGTGGAAAGTCATTAATGTAGAGACAAAATAATAATGGAGATAGAGCTGAGCCTTGAGGAAGGCCAAGCTGGTTTTCACAGGTTGCAGATGCTGAGTTATTCACTCTAACAAATTGTCTTCTATGTGTTAAGTATGATTTCATCCATTGCACAGTGCTTGGGGATAAGTTAAAATAAGGTAATTTATCCAGCAGAATTTGACAATTTACCGTATCAAACGCTTTCTTGAGGTCAAGGAACACTGCTCCAATAACACCTCCTCTGTCAATGTTCAGTTTTAATTTTTCCAAAAGAAAGCATACGGCTGTTTCTGTAGAGTAGTGTTTTCTAAAACCAAATTGCATTTCATGTAGATGAGGCGAGCTATAGTTCAAATGTCCTGTAAGTTGTTCTGTTACACACTTTTCCAGTATTTTAGATACTGTGGGCAGGATGCTTATGGGTCTGTAGTTACTTATTTCGGTAGGGTCTCCAGATTTGAAGACCGGTGTAATTGCTGATATCTTCCAAAAATCTGGGAAAGTACTTGAATTTATTGATTCATTTATAATATGGGTAATAGGTGGTATGAGAGAATGTTTATGAGTTTTAATAAACATTGTGCTCAGTCCAAATGCATCATTGGCTTTTGAATTTTTTAAGCCACTGATTATCCTTTTGATCTGTGCTTGTGGTACGGGGTTCAGTTCAAATGCTGGTTCGTTGATTGTGTCAGGCATTTTAGTAGGACTATCTGCGCAAGGAGATTGTATTACATATTACATACGTATTACATACAACATATGTAATATGAGATGACATACAAGATCATTTCCAAAATAACAGCGACAACATCTGACACTAAAAAGTTTAGGATGTAGGGTGGTATTTTCTTTAACAATTCGTGATTTAGATATTGGTTCAGCTTTTGTGTATGTAGATTAATAAAACCCCTTGGGTAGATAATTAACTAGAAGGAACACTCACCTCCTCTGGTTCCTAGTGCTTTGTCCACAAAAATCTCTTAATAGTTCTCTGTCAGTCACAGTCCTTCTGTTCTTGCAGACGCTAGCTCTCTGCTGCTGCACTGCTACCAATTACTCTGAATGAATGATGGGCTGTGGCATGGAGAGCTTGGGCATACACTGGGGTCACCGATGCTAGGTCTCAATTAACACACACAGCTACACATGGGATCTGCCATGGCCCTTATCTCATATTTATAGAATAACACAGAGACAAACACAGAGCATTGTCAAGAGGCAAGACCCTCAAGGTCAGGTGTTGTTGCTGCTGGATATCTGCAGCAGGGCGAGGCCGTAAAAGAAAACTTGACAGGGAAAGTTTTAGATAAAAATGTTACAAAAGCTGAGAAAGCATCCAGCCATGGTTCAGCTTCTCCACTAGGATTTCTTCATTTAGGCAGAAACTGCACCTAAAGCTTTTTTAAAATTTTCTTTACATTTTGTGTGTTATTTGTTTACTTACAAATCCTAAAAGAGTTGTGAAAAACAAAATTTCAAGTTGTAAGGACTCAAAATGCAAGTAAAATGTATTAATAAGGTTTGATAAAATATAATGATCTGGTTTTTGCTGATTTTATTCAAGCAAAAATATTGTTTAAGAAGCCATACAATGTAAAATTGTTTATTTGAATGATCCAGGACATAATCCTCAACACAATATATCAATCAGACCTCTCTCATAAATGTGCACAACCAGTTTAGTAGTGTGGAGGGAATTCATGTTGGTGACAGAAACACAATAATGAAAACATAAATCCAGGAATCATTAAGAAATATTCTCTGAACATGACTACCTTGTATTGTATATAAGTTTAAGGAATTGTTTGGAAATGTAAACTGTTAATTCATGTGCTGAAACAAATCTGTCTTTGTGTGTGCAAATGCGTAGTCATGAAAATAATTACATGCAGTAAAATTACTTTACAGCATTTTGATAAACTAGTGAAAAGTGGTTTAACAATTCTAAAAAGAAAAAAAGAAAATATGCTGAGAGGGTTGGTTATGGAGCTATACACTTTTGCATTAAAATAAAGCCTCTGTCAAACGTTTAAAAGTGTTTAAAACATGTGAAAAATCTCTTATTCTGGGCCTAAAGGAAGAAACATCCCAATAACAAATATTGGAAAGATGTCACAAAAGAAAACACTTAACACCAGTTGTGTCTATTAGTAATATTAGTTTATTTCCAATTATATCACCACATTCTAGGATTTGTTCTATTTCAAATACTCATTATTTCAAAAACATCTTCACTTTACCAGTTAATCATATTGAAGACATTAAACCAAACATTTTCTAGGTCATTTAATATGTTAGGTCACTTTCCAGTTTACATTTTAATAGAGAAGAGAGACAAGTTCCAAAATTTGTTGCACCAAGAACTGTAGATGTAGATGTAACTTACTGTTCCAAACAATATCCCATCTTATTTGGAGTAAACAACAGATGTTATGTCTTGTATTAGAAGAAATATGTCAATTTCTCTAGTGAATACGCTCCCTTATGCACATGAGCCTCAACATAATGAGCTTCAACATTAAAAGATTAAAAATTGTAACATGTATGCTAATGGCTCTGGCATTTTTGTCTTGCTTCATTATGGTGATTTAATGCAGACAGAGAAGCTTTCAAATTACTTTTCCTGACAGCTCCAGTGCAATCAAAGCTTGAATTAAGAGGTTTGTTAGGTGACTCTTTGTTGGATTTAATTTGCATCTTAAATCTACGGTAATGGTTAACAGCAGAAAACACACAGCATGCATTCAGAATGGTCTAATTAGAGTGGATTCTGTTTTACTAAATGTTCACATCTTTTAATGGCATCTCTACTTGACAGAATAGCTCCATAACATGGCAATGTGAATAGTGTAAAGAAAAATAACAAGGTCAAGACCTATATTTTACTCATGGAGACAGACTGCAGTGTGATTCTAAATGTGGTGTGAATAATAAACAAGCTGCTATACAATGTGCATTTAGTGGTGTCATGTAGCTGCCCCTCGAACACTCACAAGCATCACTGAGGAGGTATAAAAGGACAACACACATGGGTTCAGTGAGAGATTACAAGCCAGGGCAGGAAAAGATTACAGTTCCAGCAACAACCTTTGCCGAAAGGTCAGTGTGAATTTCAGTAAAGGCAGTCTTATCTGAGATAGATAGGTTACTCTTAGACACAAAACAACTGTGACCTGGGTAAGTGGAAACACACTCAATATGGTAAGTCTAATAATGGATTTGATGCAATAATACAAGATTTTTACCACCTGAACGGAAATAACTGCAGCAGAGATGCTGCAGTACCGAACAGAAAGTAAAAAACATTGACATTTTAAGACAGAAAAACAGAAATATTCTCATTAAAGTAATTACAACATCAAAAGCTTTTCTGTAACTGCATGTAAAAATCATAGATATACTATTGCAAAATGTCTCCGCTTTCTATTTTTTGTTTATTTTGTTGTTGAGTATATAGTTAAAATGTACATTATGATCCATCCAACTCAGGAGTGAAGTTGCTCCGATGTAAAACCAATCAGGTTTTGCTGATGTTCAACCAGTTAGCCAAAGATGCTGCAGATGGAAAGCCACATCACATGAAGTGTTGTTAAGACAGATTTAGACATAAGCAGCATCTATGAACTTATTCTGGACAAGAAGGAGGCTGCATCAAGCTGATTTTTAATTGTAATTTAATTTTTGTAATTTTAAAGTGATGCAATAAAAACAGGCCCCTGTCTGACTGTAAATTTCCACACAACCTATAAGTGCACAACTCTCTGTAATCTTGTTCATTTGTTCTCTAATCTGTGGATCTGTTCTGTTTGTGCATTATCATAAACAGCTGTTTTTGGGTATGTGGGCCCCTGCATACCAGAATCAAATTATGCATGAGCCCCTCTACAGTTAACATCAGTTAATATTTATTTTTTTTTCCCTCTGTTTCTCTTGGTTTACTTGAATACAAACACAATCAGAATTCAGTCCATGTGCTATAAATAATAATTTCTGGACGCTGATGTTAATATTTTTCCTTAGTTGGATCTACTTAAAAGAACTTGAAAAGGGAGCTGCTTTAACAGTGTGTCTTTAACTCATTGTCTTTAAAAATAGCAACATTGCAAAAAAAAATCATTTGTGGCCATGTATTATTAAGTCGTGATTATAGATTACTAACAAGTTAATTAACTTGTGTCAGCGCATTAATAATGCATCAACAAATTCTCCACTGTCTGCATTGCTTATTGATTTAGTATAAAAAAAGGTGCATCTTCAGCAATTGAATTAAACATGTCTTATTAAAGTGTACTGTTCTGATAAATTATGTTATAATCTGTGATGAATCTGTTGTGATAAGTTGCAACAAACTGCAGGATATCATAGTAATAGACCATCTCCATATGTGTTTTTCCCAATGTTTTGGGAAGACTTAGGTCTGCCCAGGTGTACAATAGTTATAAGCAGATTTTTGGAGGACATTTGAAATTTTTGGGAACTATATTATTGTGAAATAATATGGACTCCTGGATCATTTCAATCTGAAAGTCTTGAAAGTAATGGATGTTGTTGCACCGATAAGAATCAAGAGCACTTTGAGCAAACAGAAAATACCATGGAGAAATACCACTGTTGTTACCAGTCTAAAAAGAGAATGCAGAAGAACTGAGTGGAAATGGCGGAAAAATAAACTTCAAATTCACTATGAGATGTACAAACAAAGCCTGCGTAACTATAACAATGAGCTGTGCAAGGCCAGAGAGCTGCATTTGTCTGAAATGATTAATAGGAATGTCAACAATTCTCGCACTCTGTTTGCTATGATTGAAAAACTTACAAATCCTCCTATACAGATGAGCCCAGAGCTCCTTTCCACTGAGAAATGCAAGCAATTTGCCAACTTTTTTAGCCAAAAAGTTAAAACAATTAGGCAAAATATTAATTCCACAGAGTCACACAAGAAAACTAGTCTGTCTAAAACCGGGAACTAATTCTAATGTTATATCGCAATTTAAAATGGTTGATTTAAAAATCCTACAAGAAACAGTTTGGCATTTGAAATCAACAACATGCACTCTGGACATGATACCATCTGACTTTTTAAAAACAGTTTTTACCTCAGTAGAAAGTGATCCACTGATAGTTAACAGCTCACTGGCATTAGGCATTTTTCCCAAGTCACTAAAGATAGCTGCTATTAAGCCACTCCTAAAGAAAAGGACTCTATGCCTCTATAATGAACAACTATAGACCTGTCTCTAACCTCTCTTTTATTTCCAAGATTATTGAGAAAGTTGTGTTTCACCAGCTTAATGACTTTTTAAATGAAAGTGGAAATCTTGATAAATTTCAGTCCGGCTTCCGACCTCATCACAGCACTGAAACAGCTCTGGTCAAAGTGTTAAATGACATTAGGTTGGATACTGATTCTGGTCAAGTATCAGTCCTGGTTCTGTTGGATCTCAGTGCTGCGTTTGATAGTGTAGATCACAGAATCCTGTTGCACAGGCTGGAAAACTGGGTTGGACTTTCTGAAGCGGTCCTTAACTGGTTCAGGTCCTATTTAGAAGGCCGGAGTTATTTTGTTATGATCGGCAGCTATGAATCTGAGCGAGTGGCCATGACTTGTGGAGTCCCCCAGGGTCAGTCTTTGGACCTTTTCTGTTCAACTTGTATATGCTCCCTTTGGGTCAAATATTACAGAACTATAGCATTAATTATCAAAGTTATGCTGATGATACACAACTTTATGTGTCTCTATCACCAGATGACTGCAGTCCAATAGACGTATTGTGTCAGTGTCTGGAGCAAATAAACACCTGGATGAGGGAGAATTTTCTACAATTAAATGAAGACAAAACTGAGATTATTCTGTTTGGTAGCAAAGAGAAGAGAGTCAGCATTGGCAAACACCTGGAGACTCAGGCTCTTAAAATCACTGACCAAGTTCGTAACCTTGGAGTGTTGATAGACTCAGAACTGAAAGCAGCCACATCAGAGCTGTCACTAAAACAGCTTTTTACCAGCTCAGAAACATCAACAGAATTAAAAGTTTAGTCTCCCAGAAAGACCAGGAGAAACTTATCCATGCATTCATCTCCAGTAGGCTGGATTACTGTAATGGTCTTTTAACAGGACTTCCTAAAAAGAGCATTAAACATCTGCAGCTCATCCAAAACGCTGCTACTAGAGTTTTAACCAGGACTAAGAGATCTGAACACATCACACCAGTTTTGAAATCTTTACACTGGCTTCCGGTCAGTCACAGAATAGATTTTAAAACCCTTCTGATTGTTTACAAATCCCAGAATGGTTTAAGCCCAAAATACATCTGTGATATGTTCAGAGAATATAAACCTAGCAGAGCTCTTAGATCCAAAGACCCCAGTCAACTAGTCCAGACCAGAGTCCAGACTAAACATGGAGAAGCAGCATTTAGCTGTTATGCTGCAAACAAGTGGAACAAACTGCCAGTGGAGATTAAACTTTCACCAAAGGTAGACATTTTTAAATCCAGGTTAAAAACATTTCTTTTCTCATGCGCTTATGCATGAAATCTGCACAGAAACTTTTAAACCTATCTTACTTTTAATCATTTTGTCATGGATTGGGTGTATGGATCCAAAGAGAGGAGCGCTCGGAGAATGATCAGAGACACTTTATTAGAATTGTGCTGTGCAGTATGCAGGGTTTGCTGGAAGGACGGGCTGGAGCGGGCAGACAGGATTCTCCGTGGTGTGGACGAGGTTCAGGTACGGTTCTTGGAAGAGAGAGGGTACAAGTTAGGTCGGTTCAGATACAATACGATATAGATCATGTGCACGACTGGTTACCACGATGAGTAGTATAATCCAGCGATGACTGGAGGTCCGGGTGAGGTTTATATGGCGATGAGAATGATGACTTGATATCCTCCAGCTGCGTCGTCCTAATAGCTGTGATGATTGGAGATCCAAATATGGTCAGCAGGAAGCAGGGAGTGGGAATGAGCATGGGCCATGACAGTGCCCCCCCCTCAAGGGGAGCCCCCGGGCGACCCAGCAGCCTGACGGCGACGAAAATCCCGGATGAGGTCAGCATCCAGGATGAAAGAGCGAGGGACCCAAGACCGCTCCTCCGGGCCATAGCCCTCCCAGTCCACAAGGTACTGCAGACCACAACCCCGGCGGCGGACATCCAGGAGGCGACGGACGGAAAAGGCCGGATCACCGTCAATGACCCGGGCGGGAGGAGGGGGCCTGGAAGGAGGGACCAATGGACTGAAGGAGACCGGCTTGAGCTGGGAGACATGGAAAACAGGGTGGATGCGCATGGAGCGCGGCAGCCGCAGCTTCACGACCACAGGGCCCCGTACCTCCAGGACTTCAAAGGGACCGAGGAACCGGGGAGACAGCTTGCGTGAGTCCGTGTGTAGGGGCACGTACCTGGAGGACAGCCAGACCCGCTGCCCAACACGGTACGGAGGTGCGGGGATCCTGCGCCTATCCGCACCCCGGTGGTTCCTGACCGAGGTCCGCACCAGGGCTGCCCTGGTAGCCCGCCACAGCCGGCGACATCGACCCAGGTGATGCTGGACGGAGGGAACAGCGAGCTCAGCCTCCTGGTCCGGGAAGAGAGGTGGTTGATACCCCAGGGAGGCCTCGAAAGGGGAGAGACCTGTGGCGGAGGAGACATGTGAATTGTGGGCATACTCCACCCAGCACAGGTGGCTGCTCCAGGCGGAGGGGTCGTCGGCAGCCACGCAGCGCAGGGCGGACTCCAACTCTTGGTTAAGGCGTTCTGCTTGACCGTTGGTCTGAGGGTGGAACCCCGAACTCAGGCTGACGGTCGCCCCAAGCTCAGAGCAGAACGCCTTCCAGACCCGTGACACGAACTGGGGCCCTCGGTCAGAAACGATGTCCACAGGGATGCCATGGAGACGGAAGACATGAACAGACATGAGGTCCGCGGTTTCCAAAGCAGTGGGCAATTTGGGCAGCGCCACGAAATGAGCTGCTTTGGAAAAGCGGTCAGTGATGGTCAAGATGGTAGTGTTACCTCGGGACGGAGGGAGGCCGGTAACGAAATCCAGTGCTATGTGGGACCAGGGTCGTCCGGGAATGGGGAGAGGCCGGAGGAGGCCCGCTGGAGCCTGGGAGGACATCTTTCCCCGGGCACAGACAGGACAAGCGGCCACGAACTCCCGGACGTCTTTTTCCAGGGTTGGCCACCAGAACCGCCGTCTGATGAGGACCGCTGTGCGTGCGCGGCCAGAGTGGCAGGCAACCCGGGATGAATGTCCCCATTGAAGAACCTGAGAGCGGACTTGGTCAGGAACAAAGAGTCTGTTAGGCGGACCGGTACCTGGGTCTGGATGCGCTCGCTGGGCTTCCCGGACGTTTTGCTCCACCTCCCATGTTACGGCAGCCACAACACAGGATGCAGGCAGGATGGTGTCTGGATCTGAGGACGGGCCACCGGAGCTGAACTGGCGTGACAGGGCGTCGGGTTTGACGTTCTTGGATCCCGGCCTGTAGGTCAAAGAGAAGTTAAATCGGCCGAAGAATAAAGCCCACCTGGCCTGACGGGAATTCAGCCGCTTGGCCGACTGGATGTACTCAAGGTTGCGGTGATCCGTCCACACGATGAAGGGTTGAGCTGCTCCCTCCAGCCAGTGGCGCCACTCCTCCAGCGCAAACTTAACAGCCAGAAGCTCGCGTTCCCCCACGTCATAGTTGCGTTCGGCTGGGGTGAGGCGCCGGGAAAAGAAGGCACATGGGTGTAATTCGCCCGTCTGTTCCGAGCGCTGGGATAGTACCGCCCCCACCCCGGAATCAGAGGCGTCCACCTCGACCACGAACGGTCGGGAAGGGTCTGGCTGAGTGAGGACCGGAGCCGAGGCGAAACGCGCCTTAAGGTCCTGAAAAGCGGACTTTGCACTGTCTGACCAATGGAACGGAGTCTTGGGAGAAGTCAGTTTCGTAAGGGGGGCTGCCACCAGGCTGAAGTTTTTAATGAAGCGGCGGTAGAAATTTGCAAAACCCAAGAAGCGCTGCAGAGATTTAACAGAGTCCGGTGTGGGCCAGTCCAATACCGCCTGAACCTTTGCCTGGTCTGCCTTCATCTGCCCGCTCGCGAAGACGTAGCCCAAGAAGCCGACGGTGTCTGAGTGAAACTGACACTTCTCCGCCTTTACATACAGTTTATTTTCGAGGAGTCTCTGGAGAACCAAACGGACGTGCTTCTTGTGTTCGGACTGGGTCTGTGAGTAGATCAGAATGTCATCGAGATAGACGAAAACAAAACGGTTGAGGAAGTCCCGGAGCACGTCATTGACTAGGGCTTGGAATACTGCCGGGGCGTTGGTTAGGCCAAAGGGCATGACTAGATATTCGAAATGACCCAGAGGGGTCTTGAAGGCGGTCTTCCACTCATCACCTTCCCTTACGCGGACCAGATAATAGGCGTTACGGAGGTCGAGTTTGGTGAAGATCGTGGAACCTAGTAACGCCTCAAAGGCGGAGTCAATTAGGGGGAGAGGATACTTGTTACGTATGGTGATCTTGTTCAGGGCCCGGTAATCGATGCAGGGACGCAGGGTTTTATCCTTTTTTGTGACAAAGAAAAACCCAGCGGCCAACGGGGAGGAGGAATGTCGGATTATGCCGGCATCGAGAGACTCCTGGATGTACTTCTCCATGGTTTCCCGCTCTGGCCTGGAGATGTTATACAGCCTACTGTTTGGAAGCGGGGAACCAGGCAGGAGCTCTATGGCGCAGTCATAGGGCCTGTGGGGAGGCAGAGAGGACGCTTTGAGTTTACTAAATACCTCGGCCAGGTCATGGTACTCGGTCGGGACGGAGGTCAGATCCGGGGCTTCTGCTTTGCTGGAGTCTATGTCGGCTGGGAGTATGGCTGATCGAAGGCAGGACTGGTGACATTCCTCACTCCAACCCATGATGGTTCGGGAGGCCCAGTTGATGTGAGGGTTGATCTGAAAAGGTTAGTGTTGCCGGGATCTGGGTCTTTGTCTGGGTCTGGCCCGTCAGAATCCCGACCTGAACTGACGGGCCTGGTCTTTTGGCCGAACAGGACAGGTAGCCCGGAAATGCCCTTCTTCACCACAATACAGACACGCTCCTGCCTGTAGCCGTCTCTGCCTCTCCGTCGGGGTCAGGTGTGTGCGACCCACCTGCATGGGTTCGGCGGCCGAAACAGGGAGGAAGTCCGGAGATGGTTCAGGTGAAGAAGAAGGAAACCACCTATGAGACAGACCCGGGCGAGGACTACGGCGTTCTCGGGTCCTTTCCCGGAGGCGGTTATCCAGACGGGTGGCTAGGTCTATCAGGGAATCCAGAGTAGCTGGAAGGTCCAGAGTTGCCAGTTCGTCCTTCAGGGTATCTGTTAAACAATGTAAAAAATGGTCCATTAATGCAGCTGAGTTCCACCCAGAGTCGGCAGCCAACGTCCTGAACTCCACCGAAAATTCAGCCACACTCTGGTTCCCTTGACGAATAGACATCAGGCGCTTGGCCGTCTCACGGCCCCGAACTGGACCATCAAAAACTTTTAATAAGTCGGCTGTGAAAGCCTGCAGTGATAGCGTGTGGAGGGGCGTGGTCTCAAGGTATGCCTCTGCCCATGTAAGTGCCCTGGAAATAAGCAGACCAATTATATATGATACCTTCGAGCGATCCGAGGAGTAAGTGTGCGGTTTCTGGTCGAAGATAAGAGTACACTGGAGAAGGAATCCTCTGCATTTCCCCAACTCGCCGGAAAACGGTCTGGGATCCGGAATGTGTACGTCCCGCACCGGAGTGGGCGGAGTCGGCTCGGGGACAGGCTGAGGAGCTGCGGGGATTGAAAGCTGAGCAGGTTGATTAAACAGGGCTGACAAAGATCTGGCGATGTCGTCTAATTGTTTTTGCAAAGCGTGTTGTCCTTCTCCTAGAGATCGGAGTACCTGCGAGTGTTGACCAAGGAGATTCCCGTGTGCAGACACGGCATGATGCAGATCGCTTCCGGGTTCGGCTTTCCTGGCGGCTTGCTCCGTAGGATCCATATTGTTTGGCTGGATTATTCTGTCATGGATTGGGTGTATGGATCCAAAGAGAGGAGCGCTCGGAGAATGATCAGAGACACTTTATTAGAATTGTGCTGTGCAGTATGCAGGGTTTGCTGGAAGGACGGGCTGGAGCGGGCAGACAGGATTCTCCGTGGTGTGGACGAGGTTCAGGTACGGTTCTTGGAAGAGAGAGGGTACAAGTTAGGTCGGTTCAGATACAATACGATATAGATCATGTGCACGACTGGTTACCACGATGAGTAGTATAATCCAGCGATGACTGGAGGTCCGGGTGAGGTTTATATGGCGATGAGAATGATGACTTGATATCCTCCAGCTGCGTCGTCCTAATAGCTGTGATGATTGGAGATCCAAATATGGTCAGCAGGAAGCAGGGAGTGGGAATGAGCATGGGCCATGACACATTTTAATGTAATTTATTATTTTTTTGTGATTATGTGTTGATGCCTTTCACTATTTCTCAATATCTGTTATGCCTTTGTTTTATGTAAAGCACTTTGAATTGTACTGTACATGAAATGTGCTATACAAATAAACTGTCTTGCCTTGCCTTGTCTAAAACTGCCGTTGAATGGTATACATGGTGTCCCATTTAATTTGTTAGACAGGACACAAAATTAAGTTTGTGGTTTTGACTATTAAGCTAAGCTTGGTTACAATTTCATAATTAGTCTCAACATTAAAATAGAATGAAATTAAACTATAATTGCCCTTCCATGCATTAGTAATGCATGGCCGTGAGTTTTTTTGTTTGTTTTTTTTTGTTTGTTTGTTTGTTTTGTTTGTTTGTTTTTTGTTGTTGTTGTTGTTTGTTTTTTCTGTTGATGCCACCAGATGGACTTGAAATAAAGTTATTGTCTTTGAGTAATTAGAAATAGATATAAACCAAAATGCTGATTTTTTTTTCGATGAATCACATTTGCAAAAACTATATATTCAGTGTTATTTATATAAAATATAAATAACACTGAATAAAGTGACTTCTATAGAAGAACAAAGAAAAGAACAAAGAAAAAGTAACATGTAGTCTAAAAATTCACAATAGATGGCCTCTGGCTGCTACTCTGATATCAACTAATGATAGCAAAACATACTTTTGAAATGTAAGCTTTAAAAATTCATTAAAATATTTATTTTTCTGTCCACATCTACTTGATTAAAGAGGAACCTGAGCTATGACAGTGTGGTGACCTTTTACCTAACAGGGCTCAGAAGATAGAGGAAATGGGAGAAAACATATATAGTTGGAAACCAATGTTGACAGGTTTGACTTCTCTAAAAGAAGACAAAGCATTTGCCTGATGAAATGCTACAAGAGAGAAAAGGGCAAAGTGTGCAGGGCTTTTTCTTTTTTTATGTGAACTTGTGTTTTACAAAAACAGAAAACTCAGCAAGAGATAAAAGACAAAGCATATTTTTTAAAGAGCACAGTAACTTCAACCATCCCCTCATCTCAACATGATGCAGTCAACAAGACACGATGCATTTACGGTTGAAAACTTTCCCCAAGTCATAGAAGTGCTATTGAGGATACTGTCCTTTTGAAGTATAATAGACATGGATAGCTTTAATGGCATAAAATGTTCCACTGTGCAGTTACACCCCGAGTGATACACAGACCTGTCAAGAAAATCGCCCAAAACAGGTCAGTTTTGCACTCAAGGCAAATGGACAACTCTGGCCCAGACAGATTTAATCAGTGTCTGATTTACAACCTTTACCCACTTAATGTCCCCATGCCACATTCACATCATATACTCATTTGTTTTCCTATCAAAGGGCTACAATAAATCTGTGGGGGGAAGGGAGTATTTTTGATTGGAGTTTCTCTCTCTCTCTCTCTCTCTCTCTCTCTCTCTCTTTTAGCTCCTTCGCAGATCATAATGCCCATGAAATAGGGGAACAGAGGGGTAAGAACAAAAACCATCTTAATAAAACCTACAACCATCCTTCTGTTATGATTACATCATGGTGTGTTGCTGTGAGAACTGGTATTTGCTATTCAAAAACATCTTACCAGTTACCTGTGCACAGAAAGATGCTATAAAACAGCAGCCAGTTGAAACTTTGTTTGCATTTATTTAAAAGTCAGCTTGCAGAAAGAGATTGTGAGACTGCTTCAATGTTCTGCCTATGCTGCTTTGCTTGTAATGTTGTTTAGCATAAAAAGCAGAAACAAAGGAAAGATCTAGCAATCTTCCTGGCTGTTTCCAAGGTAACAAAAGCTACCCAGCAGCATTACTGAGTCTAACTAATTGACATTTTTTGTTAATTTATGCCCAGTTTCACATAGGCAAACCAGTCCCCACAGCACTGTGGTAGGTTGAAAATGTCTGGCTATCATCAAGGGAAGAAATCCAATTGTTCATTTTGTATTAATTGTAAAATCACATAAAGTGGTGCTAAGCTCAGGAAGCAGTTGAAGTGACTCTAAAATGCTGTTAAAATGTTATGGTGGAACAAGTGGGCTAATGTGAAAAAATTTACATTTTGAATCCACTTAGTTAGCTTTAGGTAGCCACACAATATTGTTTTAGCAAATTAAGAACCAAAAAAAAAAAAGAAAAACAATATAATAATAAAATATTTCTATTCCTTTCTGAATCTCCAGCCTTTTCATGTCCTTAAGACCTTTCGCTTTGGTAACCAAATCAGTAGAGAAGCTTGCTCTTTTCTTTAATACCAGCATGACATTTTTGCACATTGTGTACCTCCAACCCATATTTGTGGTGTTAAGAAATCCTGCTTATTTCCTGCATTTTTGTGAGACCAGGCTGCCAAGCTGTGGTTATGTATGGAAATATCTCCTGGGAGGGACAGTGAATTTATGAAGTCTTAAGCCAAAGGATACTACAGTTGCTTCTCTGAGCCAAAACATAATCCTGCACATAACTCTCTGTAGACCCACAACATGCCGCTTGGTTGATTTTGTTACCTTGGGATGGAGCCAGCTTAACTACTCAGCTTGAGCCAGTTGGCACCTGACAAATTGCAGTTTTCTGTGTGATTATGTAAATAACTGAACTGAATGGACAAGTTAAAGGTTATTAAATCATCTACATTTCATAAATGTTGGTCAGATTTCTCAGTGTCCCCGCTGACATCAGATGAAATTCTGACTCACAGACAGAATTAAATCCAAACAAGGTAAGCACACACACACACACACCCACACACACATACCTGCACTCACATCAGCAAACAAAGACCTGAAGCTGAGCCAGCAGTTCCATTGTTTGAGATTTGATCATCTGTGCTGCTCTGTGATCCAAACCTATTCTGTGTCCTAATGAAAAGTGCCTTTGAACGAAAAGAAATGTTGCCTCTTCTTCTCTTGTGAGCTTCTAAAGCGAGGGTCTCTACACGAGACCCCTCAAATAAAATGAAAGAGGCCATGGCGACGCTTCAGATTAGACATTCACAACAGTCATTAGCAGGTGAGTGAAAGGGAATCTCGGCAGAAATTACACCACAAAAAAAAAGCTGGACAGAGAGAAACTCAAGCGCTCCAGTGAGTTCATGTCAACTGAGATTCAGAGCAGTTGCCTCAATTCCAGCGCACTGATCAGAAATGAAAAAATAATACAATTTAAATTTCATATTAGGCTGTGGCTCTACCAGCTCTCATGAAAGCTGTCTTAAACACATGATGCCTTTTCTGCTTCAAGGCTTAATATATATATGGCTACTTCAACAGTAATAGACTCATGGGAAATAAAGTCAGCTGCTCCATAGCCGTTTCTGCTCCACCGATGGCAGTTTGTTAAAATTACTCTCCATTTTGAAAGAAGGTCATTATCACCCTTTCTTTTGGGGGCAGGATGGAACATCTGTGGCTTTATTTGTGGGTAGTTTATTTGCAATGGGCCACAATCAGAGAACTCAACAGTGCCATTAGTAGGTAACTGGTCACTCTGGCTTCACTGTTCTTTTGTGAAATTACATAGTCTCTGTGACCTATCACCAAATAGATTCATGCAGAAAAATGTCCTCAGGTTTTTAGTTATGCAAGAAGCAGGACTCTAAAGTCGATCTCTTCATCAATCCATTTCTTTGTTCCAGACTTAACTTTATATCAGCAACTAGAAGGCAGATTAAATTCTTAAATTATTCTTTTTCTTATTATTATTTTGTAGGTATGTCTGATTTGAAAAGTACAGTCCAACAGATTATAATTATTTTCTTTGTAATTATTTCTTTCTATATCTAATAAAATTCCCAATATCCTTACTTGCACTTCAGGGAGGGCACCAATCTGTAAGTTATTACATAATTATGACTTAATGCAAAGCTGCTAGATATCATAGTATCCTTGTAATCTGTTTTGTTTGTCTTTTTGCCATTGTCTTTTTGTTTTTATGACCTGTTTTAGCTAATTCAGGGTAACTATCCCAGCTGCCAATGGGCAAAAGGCAGGGTACACTGTGGACCTGTCAACAGTCCAACATAGGGCATTTATAAAGAAAGACATGATTAAATATATATGCCACAAACAGTAAGAGAGATGGACTTTAAGGAAGAGAATACAGTAATCTGAAGTTTATAATTGGTTTTTACAGCTGTGATGAGCTTATCAGCCCAAAGCTGTGATTGGCTTATCAGCTATATGATAACTTGTTTTTAAAGCATGAACGATACGGAATTGTTTGGCATTATAGTTTTAAAGTATGTCCACACTGAAATGAGCCCTATTCTTCTTCTTAACTCAAACTCTTGGCCCTCCCCCTTCATTTTGTAAGGGCAAGGTGCCCCTTGTCCTACTGGGATCAAGTTGTTGTGATCTTCTAGCCTTTCAGTAGACACATTGGGAGGTGTCTGGATAGCTAGATGACCACTTCATTTTGATCACCATTAGAAAAGGAGTACTTACTCCCATGACCTATGAGTTTTTAGTTGTTGAATTTAGTTCGTTTTAGATTTCTGTGTGTTTTATCTTGCTTGCTGTTTAATTTTTGTCCCCTGGTGTCTTTTGTTATATTTATTTCCTGCTCTGCTGTTTCATCTGGTTCTTAGATGCTGATTACCACACCTGCTCCTCATTTGTCGTTAATCCCACTCTATATCTGCAACCTGGTTGCCTTTGTTCTATGCCAGTGCATTGTCATTCACACTGTTATGTTTTGCCTCTGTCGTGCTTTGAGTTTAGTCCTCCAAGAATCTTGCTTGTCCAGTACTTTCTTGTGTAAATATAAAGTTCTCAATGAGGTTTTTGTTCTTCCTTTTACTAGTTGTCTTTATTATTAATTGCATTGCTAATGATTCGTTTTTGCACTGGGCTCTTATTTATAACTACATATGAGCTGTATTTTTTACATCTTTGTTTGTTTATAGTTTGTCAACTATTAATTACTATAGAATACAAAATGCAGCCAAGCAATTAGCTCCCCTATGAGAACTTTTTAGTGGCTATTCCTATAATTTTTCATTGTGTAGATCAATGAACTTGTGTTTCTCCAGCATACCTTTTTTGTTTGTATTCTGTATTGAAATCGATAAGTCAGTGAGCTTCAAAAGGTTGATGATGCTCAAACAAAATTGATCTATTAATAAAACATTCAAGTACAATCCATACTGAACAAATGAACGAGCACAGGGCTACATGAATTGGCACTGACACACAAAACTCACTCACATAATAGACACATTTATATTTTCTTGAATAATATACATAAAAGTCAATAAAACTTCTATCCAATATAAGTTTGTTGAACTACTTGTTTAATCTCCTCAGTAATAGCATTTCCTTTCCACTTTTTTTTCCATCAACACCTCCTTTTCTGTCCAATCTCTCTTTTTCTTTCCCCACGTATGACCCTGATCACACCTTGTAGATTACTAAAGTTTTTTATCTCTTGTTCAACTCAATTACCTTAATAGCTGTAAAAAGGCAATAAAAACAAAATGTTGTGCAACACATGAGGAAATACAGTAAAAACTGAAGCTTTGTATCCTAATTTGTATTTTCTTGTTATAAAGTATAAAGAAATGCAAACACCTAAACAAACATTTACTCAGCATTTTAATAATCATCATTGCCAGTAATAAATGATAAACACAAAACAGCTCTTTTTTTGTTTGTTTACATAACACTGTCTGCTTATATGCTCCTCACTAGAAATATAACTTAAAGAACAAACAACACCACTAATGAACAAACTGATCATTTTGCTTTATTTGTGCTTCCAGATTAAGGTCGCAGGCTGCACAGTGGTGGTGGCTACTAATGTAACTCACCTCACAGAACTGTGCTTTAATCTCAACTTTTTGTGTGGAAATTGCATGTTTTACCCAGATATTCTGACTACTTTCCACCAGAGATGTGGACACGTGTATGGGACTCAGACTCGAGTCACACTTAAGTCGCAGTGACTCGAGACTCGACTTGGACTCGCACTCAAAAGTCTTGAGCCTCGACTTGGACTCATGATTTGAGACTCATGAACAATTATCTATCCAATGTTCTGTCTGCTGCCATCTCTCCACACATAACACTGACATAATGTTACACAGACGCGCCTGCAGTGCAATCAATCAAAACATTGACAGCACCGGTAAATGCAGCTGTCCCATTGTAACTTTTGGGTATTAAAAACTTAATATAGAGGGACCAAAGTAAAAGCAGCAAACTGGAATATCTGTGGTATAAAAATCCAAGATGCTGGATCCACCACATCCATCTTCATCCACCTTAAAACACACCTGGAGAGGTCTGTCACTCTAATATGAATGCTAATATTAGCATCTATGTTAGCAACACGCTTAGAGCAACATCAGCATAAACGTTAGCTTGTTGCTGCTTTCGTGCAAAAATAATGTTAACTTCATCAGATAGGCTGTGTTCAGAAGACAAAAGAGACATTTAGTGAACAGTTTCCATTAACTGTGATTTGATCACATCAAGCTGGGATCAGACACACTGTAAACAATGTATTTTTACTGAGTTTATTTGAAAAGTCAGTAAATCAGTAGTGAGTCATTTAGGACTGTAAGAAATATTTATTGGGTCAGAGTAATGGATCTAAATTATTTAAAATACTGAGTTTTTTTAATCCATTTTTAAAAGTTTAAAATTAATATTTTTTACTTCTCTCGCAGAGTTATTTCAAGTCCTTTAAAGAAAATTGTTTTAAAGATTTTTATGATGCACTAGTGCAGGGATCACCAACTGTGGACCTGTCGAGCCACTGTCCTGCAGATTTTACATGTTTACTTGCTGCAATACACCTGAGTCAAATTATTAATGGGTCATTAAGAGGCTTGTGCAGAACTTGACAACAAGCCGTCATACAGATTAGGTGGGTTGCAGCAGGGAAATTTGTTAATTCTAGCAGATATTATGATCTGAATTAGCATTTCAACTTTGTGAATAAAGTGTACATGGAATCTTCTGTTGGCCTCTCAACAAACAACCAAGTATGACACTAACATTGCGTTGCTCATTGGAAAACAAAGTAGGATTTGCTCACTCACCAGGCTAGGCATTACTACATACAAACTGATAACAGTGCTGGGCACCACATTGGATTTTGAGGTCGGGTCCACAGGCCAAACATACATATATAAAAACAAAATGAATTAACTAGCTGTCCATTTATTCCTTTTGGAATAATTGTTATTATTTCCCATCCAGAAGTCGCTTTACATACACTGCATTTATTCAATCTATGAATTTAGGAGAAATGCTGCACTATGTACCAGGTAGTTGGTTAAATAACTGGTGAATATACTACAAGCCACTTTGTGGTCAGACTGATCACTGTGTTTTAAACACATATAACTGACGACAGCCGAGTTGTGTGAAGATGATATTTTAACATTGAGACGATGTGTATGTGAACATGCATGGTTCTACTAAGCAGAAAAATATCTTTTTGACTTCAATCTTTTCATATTTCTTATGTCACAGTGAAACTAAAAACAAAACTAAAATTCATATATATTTATATACCAGATGGAATTAAGGACCTACAGATAGTATGCAAAAACAAAGTCATAAAGGCTTCCAAACATTCAACAACAATAAGCAGTAAACATTATTTCTTCTAATAACCTGTTTTTGTAAAAAAAAAAAAATGTCTAAGGACTGTAGAAACACTGGTCAGATTTTCTGTCTGCACCGTGTCAATGTTCTTCATATCTGAATTATGTATGAGATATGGGTGAGGCAGCATGTCTTGCTTCTCCTTTAGAATAAAATTCTCCAGTATAGGAGGTCTCTTCAACCTGGAGCAGGGAAAGTACATTTTGAGAGGCTTCAGCCTTCTTAAGACACCTCATGGTGGGAGGTCTATTTTCTCTCAATCTTCCCTCTCTCCACAGGGAGGGTGAGTGTGTGAGGATGCATATGTGTGTAGGTTGAAGTCTGGGTCAAAGCAACTGTGGTAGAGTCTCTTCAGATTATTAGATCGCTCCACCAATTAAGAGAAAACACAAGTGTTTCTATTTTTTAATATCTTATGTTAAAATAGAAAGTTGAAAAGCTTCTTGATTTCTCTGTTTTTTAAGTGTATATACTAAGTAAGTTCTCTTGGATGTATCTTACAGCAGTGTAAAACTAAGAGTCCTCAACACTGAAAAGATTTATAGTAAAAAAATTTTCTAATGACAGAGGTCAAATGTGTAAAGACAGCATCATTACACAACCCTGAAGGGGACAATGCAAGGGGCTGTTTGTATCTGCAGTGTGTGGGGTTAGAGCACAAGCTATTACACACTACCGAATAGAGAAGTCCACTGGTCTCTGGAGAGGCCATCAAGAGTCTCCTTTCTCCTTTTGTTCTGCCCACTTCAGTTGATGAACCAGGCACAGGGGGTACAGCTTTATTGCCTCACTAGCTCAAAGTGAACCTGGTGTGAATTTACAATGACTTCTGCATTTGTACACAAGTGTTTATGCTTCTATCAGGCATATGTAATGCTTGTAGCTTTCAAAGATTTGACAGTGTTGAACTCAAGATTTGCTTGCAGGATTTAGCAGGGTAGAACTTTTGACTGATTCATATAATTACTGAAACTAGTAGAAGTGTTTTACTCCAAATAATCAAATTTTCCAAACCCAGCTCCATCTAATGAAGTCATGTTTGTGTCTAAACTATCTTTTTTAAAGCAGCACTGTCATTAAATATTGTACACTGTTATTAGCAAGTCTAAAGTCTGGAAATTAACAGAAAATTGCATCAGAACTATATGTTTCTTTCTCTCCTCTGCACATGAAATATTTAAATCCAAATAGTTTTGTTTTTTTCACTTCTAGTAGGCTAATCTTAATCCTCATGCAAATCAAAGAAATCTAGCTAAATATTTTGTACTGCTACAATATTTTAAGTACTGTATAGGATCATGGATTGCAAGCAGCTGCAGCCATATACAAATGATGAGCATAACATCCTCTGCATAACTTTCACAGCCATTGAAGAAAGTTCTGTCTTGGTTGTAAATTTATCCTGGTGAATTGCTGGTCCAGAAGTTCCCTGCAGTGCAATGTGGGGTGTTTTGGTATGAAGGCTGGGGCTTTGTGTTGAGAGCCCGAGGGCAGCAGAGCGTAGCTCTTTTAAGGTTTGATTTATAATTGAAAGCTGTTTACATCCGCTCTCCAGCCTCTATAGTGCAGAGTGCAGTTCATGCCCTCATGATGGAGGAACACAGAAAATTGAACCCATTTAAAGAAAAAAAAATTATTTTTTAGGCAAAACTGGACAAAAAATTGAGGTGGTCACAAAGCATGATGCCTACATCTGATTTTACAGCTATTTCTACACTAGAAAATGTTATATTACCTCTGATAGCTGAGAATCAAATCACACCTTGGTTCCAATACTTGTTTTGTTTAAGAAGTTGGGAAATTTTCCTGTCCTGGCTGAGGTGGTGGTGAAAGCTAACGAATCATTGCACTTTGTGCCTTGATTAAAATACTGCTGGTGTCTAACTGCTCTCATAAACAAGCCATTATAAGTTTGTCCACCAATTTTATAAGTTTATTTGGAATCTATGAGATCTTTGGAAAAATGTTAATGGATACTAACAGGAAAAATAAATTCAATAAATTCATTCATATCTGCTTTTTTATGTAAGAATCCAATAATACTTCTTATCTATTTCTAAAGGGAACAAACACCACAGCTGAAGAACTGAGTCCCAAGAATCATTATGTCTATCAAATAAAACTGTTCTTTCATTTCATAATGACAAAGTCCTTGCAGCTGATGGAAAGAAAAAGACAACACAGTGTAAGTATTTGTAAGTGCACAATTTCAGTTCACCCTTTCAAAGCCTGAGGTCCCACAATTGGAGGATGTTGAGAGATGGCCAAACTGTGCCACAATTGCAATTTCGGAGACCTTACCTGAACTGTCAGGAAATGAACAGTCACTGAAACATCTATAATTTTCTTCTGCTTCATTTTAAAGGTGTTGGCCTTTGCAAAGATAATGTAATCCTGAAGGGTTTTTTTTTTTTCTTTTTTTTTTTTAACTAGCCTAAAACCTTTTTCCTATTCTTCACAACTAACACATATTTACATGTCGTAACAAATTTGTCAAGTGTTCCCTTTGCGCAAACTCCAGACGTATAATGGTTGTAGAGAGATATTCATTTCATTGTAGGTTTGCAAGTTTTGAACTGAAAAATAGGCATAAGCTTCAAAGGGTTACAAATTGGCTAAACGTTTAGTATTATTACTGCAGCTGTTTAGTGTGGATGATATCTTTGTTTTTCCCAAATCCTCATAATTGGTTATCCCCCCCAACACACACACACACACACACACACAGATAGAGAAGAACGAAATTAGCCATTTCTATCAGTTTTTCTTTAAATTCAGCTTTCCCCTGAATGTCTGCATCAGCTGCCGCACAAATATTGATCGATGAATGAGACTCTTAACGAAGCGTTAATGAAGCATGCCTCATTACCTGCTTTGCTCTGTGGAGACATTCACAATTAACAGTTATTCATCACTTTCCTCAATGCGGAATAAATGTCTGTTTTCTGCATCCCACTATTACTCTCTTTAGCTGCAGTATTGGTATAATTCAATTTATTTATACATTCATCACGCTCCTGTGTAACTTTGAGGTCTAAGCCCACCACGGGACTCTTGAAAATATTGCATTTAATTAAAGTGTTGTTGTGCAAATATTATTTAAACTGGGCACCAACCATGTTACGGCTCTTCAGCTGTGTTGAAAGCCTCAGCAGTGCTGTTATAGGCAAAGTCTGAAAAGTCTATGCAGAAGACAATGTCTTCTTAGATGCTTACTGGAACACTAAATATAAAACTTGATAGTTGCTAAGAGTTGAAAGGAGGCAGGCATATACATTTCTCTGCTAAAAATGTATTTTTATATTGTAACCTCTTACACAGGGGGTTGAAACTAAATACCACAAAATGGAAGAGAAAGGTTGACTTAAAATATTTAAATAAAGTTGTGGTCAACAGAGCGAGGACTAACATGGAAGTATATCAACTGTCCTTTAAAGGCTTACTGTTTCAGACTCAGGCTTCCTTTGAAAAGCAGAGAGTGCCATCAAGTGGTTCATATTTGCTCTACATCAATTTTTCTTTTCTTAGTTTCTTTTGTTGTCAGGTGTGGTGACTGTGAAAGCATACCTAAAAAAATTCTAATGTCTTTAATAAAGAGAAGCAATAAAATGGATTTTAATTCCTGAGATTTTCCATTCTTAATGGTGAGTTTAAAGATTACATAATGTGAAAAAAGTGTCTTTTATTTTATTATTTATTCATTTATTTATTTTTTATATTCCTAGCAAAACAGAAAATAGATGGCTCCTTAATGGAAATGCAGTTTATAAGGCAAAAATTGAGGTTATAGAATTCTGATTGCATTCAAAGTCAGTATTTGGTCAGACCATCTTTATTCTTTAAAAGTGTGAACCCTCCTAAATAAGCTGTCTTGTAATAAATTTTAATCTCTAGGTCTCCAGGTTACTTGAACGGCTTTCCAAAGCTCTTCTTTGGATGTTAGCTGCCTTTTCTTCCATTTTGTCAACACGATTCCACACTGCTTCAATAATGTTGAGGTCCAGACTCTGGGGAGGATTCATCACTCCGTAAAACCTGCTGTTGTGATTTTAGGGAATCTGGAAAATGTGAAACTATACAAGCCACATTTGCCAAGGTTATACAGAAACAGGAACCTGCTGGTTTTTAAGGGCCATGGGGGTAATCTGGAAATGGTGCAATAGTAAAAAAGGAGCATAGGAGTGATCATTCCTAATACACAGCTGGAACGGAAGTTATCCAAAGGTCAAAGGGTGCCAAGATACAGACACAAGATCTGTAACAGCAATATAGTGAAATAATCTACAAATTAACATATTTGAAACAGCTTGGGGTGGTTAAGGTGGGTCCATAACATTGTAAAAGGTAAGGCAAGGCAAGGCAAGGCAGTTTATTTGTAGAGCACATTTCATGTACAGGACAATTCAAAGTGCTTTACATAAAACAAAGGCATTGCAGATATTTACAAATAGTAAAAGGCATCAACACATAATCACAATAAAATAATAAATTGCATTAAAATGATTAAAAGCAAGATAAGTTAAAAAGTTTCCGTGCAGATTTCATGCACAAGCGCATGAGAAAAGAAATGTTTATGACCTGGATTTAAAAATGTCTACATTTGGTGAAAGTTTAATCTCCACTGGCAGTTTGTTCCACTTGTTTGCAGCATAACAACTAAATGCTGCTTCTCCATGTTTAGTCTGGACTCTGGTCTGGACTAGTTGACCAGAGTCTTTGGACCTAAGAGCTCTGCTAGGTTTATATTCTCTGAACATATCACAGATGTATTCTGGGCCTAAACCATTCTGGGATTTGTAAACAATCAGAAGGGTTTTAAAATCTATTCTGTGACTGATTGGAAGCCAGTGTAAAGATTTCAAAACTGGTGTGATGTGTTCAGATCTCTTAGTCCTGGTTAAAACTCTAGTAGCAGCGTTTTGGATGAGCTGCAGTTGTTTAATGCTCATTTTAGGAAGTCCTGTTAAAAGACCATTACAGTAATCCAGCCTACTGGACATGAATGCATGGATGAGTTTCTCTTAGTCTTTCTGGGAGACTAAACTTTTAATTCTGTTGATGTTTCTGAGCTGGTAAAAAGCTGTCTTAGTGACAGCTTTGATGTGGCTGCTGAAAGTCAGGTCTGAGTCTATCAACACTCCAAGGTTACAAACTTCGTCGGTGATTTTAAGAGCCCGAGTCTCCAGGTGTTTACAAATGTTGACCCGCTTCTCTTTGCTATCAAACAGAATAATCTCAGTTTTCTCTTCATTTAATTGTAGAAAATTCTCCTTCATCCAGGTGTTTATTTGCTCCAGTCACTGACACATTAAGTCTATTGGACTGCAGTCATCTGGTGATAGAGACACATAAAATAGTGTATCATCAGCATAACTTTGATAATTAATGCTATAGTTCTGTATTTGACCCAAAGGGAGCATATACAAGTTGAACAGAAGAGGTCCAAGGACTGACCCCTGGGGGACTCAACAAGTCATGGCCACTCACTCAGATTCATAGCTGCCGATCGTAACAAAATAACTCCGGCCTTCTAAATAGGACCTGAACCAGTTAAGGACCGCTCCAGAAAGTCCAACCCAGTTTTCCAGCCTGTGCAACAGGATTCTGTGATCTACACTATCAAACGCAGCACTGAGATCCAACAGAACCAGGACTGATACTTGACCAGAATCAGTATTTAACCTAATGTCATTTTACACTTTGACCAGAGCTGTTTCAGTGCTGTGATGAGGTCGGAAGCCGGACTGAAATTTATCAAGATTTCCACTTTTATTTAAAAAGTCATTAAGCTGGTGAAAATACAACTTTCTCAATAATCTTGGAAATAAAAGAGAGTTTAGAAACAGGTCTATAGTTGTTCGTTATAGAGGCATCTAGAGTCCTTTTCTTTAGGAGTGGCTTAATAGCAGCTGTCTTTAGTGACTTGGGGAAAATGCCTGATGCCAGCGAGCTGTTAACTATCAGTAGATCACTTTCTACCTAGGTAAAAACTGTTAAAAAAGTCGGATGGTGTCATGTCCAGAGTGCATGTTGTTGATTTCAAATGCCAAACTGTTTCTTGTAGGATTTTTAAATCAACCATTTTAAATTGCGATATAACATCAGAATTATTTCCAGGCTTTAGACACAGACTAGTTTTCTTGTGTGACTGTGTAGAATTAATATTTTGACCACATTAAATCAATCCTAGACAGTTTGGTTAATTGGAATCAATATATAAATGAAATGAGGCTCAAGACCTTCTGTACAGTTCTTTAAAATGTGCAAAATATGGTATAAATATACATATCTTGTCACAGGACAGCAGAGGTGAGGATCCAAATGTAGACTGATGAGGCAGGAGGCAGACAAACACAATAATTCAGGGTTTAATTCAAGAAACAAGGTTACTGACACAGACTAGGACACAGAGAAAACAGCAACAATAATCTGGCAATGAGGGTTACATATGAGGATGACTAACAGGGAAAGGTGAAGGGAAGCGAAGGTGAAGGTGAAGGTCAATGAGATATTTGAACCATGTAGGCATTATTAGTAGTAATGAGCACACAACAAACAAGAATGAGACTCTACAACAAGACAAGACACCAAAAACACATAAAGACTCAAGCACAAAAGAAACTAAGGAAGAGAACTAACACTGAGACAAACAGCAAAGGTGAGGCTGTCAAAAACACAAGGGCTATTTTAATCTCTCTTGTTTTACTAGTTAAATAAATAAATGGCTGCAAGGTGGCATGGTGGTTAGCACTGCAACCTCACAGCAAGAAGGTGCATGTCCTCCCCGTGTATGCCTAGGTTCTCTCCAGGTACTCCGGATTCCTGCCACCATCCAAAGACATGCACGTTAGGTTATTTGGTCACTCTAAATTCTCCCTAGGAGTGAGTGTGAGCGTGAATGGTTGTTTGTCCCTATCTGTGTTGGCCTGATGGACTGGTGACCTGTCCTGGGTGTACCCTGCCTCTCATCTGCTAAATGCTGGGTTAGGCTCCAGCGTCCCTGCGACCCTTATTGGATGAAGCAGTATAGATAATGGATGGATGAATAAATAAATAAATCTTTATATTCAATTATTTAGGTTAGAAGTAATTTTAGGGTATTACAAAATAAACATGACAAACTCAGCAAATGTCAACATCTGAGCTAGTTTTTGCTCCCATTGTCTTCTTTTAATTTTACTTTTGGTTAAAAATCTCAAACATATACCGAAGTTCTGCCTTGATACTGTAACAATCAGCCCTCCTACTGATATGATCCCAGATTGTTTTGAGATCATCAGCACGTTGGTTTCTCTTGATCAGCAGGACAGAGAAGCCAAGAGGAGCTTTTCTTTCTCCAGGGACTGCAGGTCTGGAAGGTACTGCAAGGATCATGGTCCTTTAGCACCAAATCCATTCTGGTACCTTGATCAGTTTCCAGAGATAAATGTAATGTTGGGATGGCTTTAGCTGAGCTACAGTTGAGTGCCTGAAACTAGAGCAGAGCAGAAAAATATAAGAAATGGTGATTAAAATCTCTCCAATTTTAGATCCCTGTATCAGCCACAGTTTCAGTTTTAGATGATTAGCCCTCACTGTACCTGGGTGTCTTTGAAACCAGCCACCAGTATGATTTCTTCCCCCAGATTTACTGAGAGGGGTTCCAGCTCTACTATGAGGAGTCTACCAGCAGGAGGCAGCAGACACAGCAGGCAGGCTGAGCTGTAGCTTCAGTGCATCCCCAGCTATTCGAGTCCATATATCAAATTTAAAATGTGGGTTATTAAATAAAGATAACTACTTTATTGATGTAATCAATCCCACAAAACTGCTTGTGTGGAAAAAAAAATGACTGAAATTAATAAGAGTAAATTCTGCATGAAAGTGGACACAAATGTTCTAAGCTGCAAAAACTTCAAATGTGTTATGTGATGGAAGATCCTATAATGTTGCAGGCACTTAAACTCATATCATGAAAACATTTACTTTCGCATTTTCATTCAAAATCAAAAAGGGTGTTCAGCATCAACAGTCAGGGTAAGATGATACGTTGAAGTGACAGAAGGAATGATGTCAGTTTGTGTTTTGAAATAAAAGAAATTCAATGAAATAATAAATTATTTCATGTTTACACTCTATCTATCTATCTATCTATCTATCTATCTATCTATCTATCTATCTATCTATCTATCTATCTATCTATCTATCTATCTATCTATGCTGCTCTACACACAATGCTCCAAAATACTAAGGAAAAAGCGGTTTCTATCTACAGAGGACTTTTCCTGAACTTTACTGAAGACACTCCTTTGTTACTTTCCAGCATGTTTCAAATAAACCATGTCCCCAATCTGAGATCCTGAGAGCACTAGGTGTTCACTGAAAATCCTGTTTTCTTACACTCATCTTCACCTCTGTCCTGATTAGTTGTTTGTTTCCTGTCAAAGAAAAACATCCAGTACCTGATTCCCTGCATACTTGCTCCAAATTCCAGCTTTGTTTAATCAGATTATGAATTTTGCTTCTTGTTCTTTGGAAATTATTAATCTGCTTTTGGGCAAAGTCTCAACAGGCTGTCCAAAAGCCTTTTAGGGAGGCATAGCTTCTGTCTGTCCACACCATCCACCTCTCAAAGATAGAACAATGAACTAATGGCAGTGCTGTGAAGTTCTTTTATCTCCACAAAGGAAATCTGGCTCTCACTTATTCCCATAATTCTATTATACAGATAAGAGTCAAGATGTAAGGCCTCACAAGTCTCTGACATGATCAGAATGCACCAGAGCGCTGCTGCTAGTTTATATTTATATATATATGAATGACAGACAAAATGAGAAAAAAAACATTCAGAAAATCACATTGTGTGATTTTTAATGAATAATTGGTAAATTCCTCGATAAAATAGGTATTTGGTCAATAACAAAAGCTCATCTCAACACTTTGTTATATACCCTTTGTTGGCAATGACAGAGGTCAAATGTTTTCTGTACGTCTTCACAAGGTCTTCACACACTGTTGCTGGTATTTTGGCCCATTCCTCCATTCAGATCTCCTCTAGAGCAGTGATGTTTTGGGGCTGTCTCTGGGCAACACAGAATTTCAACTCCCTCCAAAGATTTTCTATGGGGTTGAGCCCTGGAGACTGGCTAGGCCACTCCAGGACCTTGTAATCCTTCTTACGAAGCCACTCCTTCATTGCCCAGGCAGTGTGTTTTGGATCATTTTCATGCTGAAAGACCCAGCCATGTTTTATCTTCAATGCCCTTGCTGACGGAAGGAGGTTTTCACTCAAAATCTCAAGATACATGGCCCCATTCTTTCTTTCCTTTACACAGATCAGTTGTCCTGGTCCCTTTGCAGAAAAACAGCCCCAAAGCATGATATTTCCAACCCCATGCTTCACAGGAGGTATAGTGTTCTTTGGATGCAACTCGGCATTCTTTCTCCTCCAAACACGACAGGTTGAGTTTTTACCGAAAAGTTCTATTTTGGTTTCATCTGATCATATGACATTCTCCAGTCTTCTTCTGGATCGTCCAAATGCTCTCTAGCAAACTTCAGACGGGCCTGGACATGTACTGGCTTAAGCAGGGGGACATGTCTGGCACTGCAGGATTTGAGTCCCTGGTGGCGTAGAGTGTTACTGATGGTAGCCTTTGCTACTTTGGTCCTAGCTCTCTGCAGGTCGTTCACTAGGTCCCCCCGTGTGGTTCTGGGATTTTTGCTCACCTTTCTCGTGATCATTTTGACCCCATTGGGGGGAGATCTTGTGTGGCGCCCCAAATAAAGGGAGATTATCAGTGGTCTTCCATTTTCTAATAATTGCTCCCACAGTTAATTTCTTCACACCAAGCTGCTTACCTATTGCAGATTCAGACATCCCAGCCTGGTGCAGGTCTACGATTTTGTTTCTGGTGTCCTTTGACAGCTCTTTGGTTTGGCCATAGTGGAGTTTGGAGTCTGACTGTTTGAGGTTGTGGACAGGTGTCTTTTATACTGATAACAAGTTCAAACAGGTGCCATTAATACAGGTAATACGTGGAGGACAGAGGAGCATCTTAAAGAAGAAGTTACAGGTCTGTGAGAGCCAGAAATCTTGCTTGTTTGTTGGTGACCAAATACTTATTTTACCGAGACATTTACCAATTATTTTGTTAAAAATCAGACAATGTGATTTTCTGGATTTTTTTGTCTCTCATAGTTGACGTATACCCATGATGAAAATTGCAGGCCTCTCTCATCTTTTTAAGTGGGAGAACTTGCACAATTGATGGCTGACTAAATACTTTTTTGCCCCACTGTATATCCATCCATCTCTCTCTCTATATATCTATATATATATATAGATATATATAGATATATATATATCTTTCTCTCTATACATATCTCTATTTCTTTCTTTCTATCTCTGTCTCACTCTATCTCTGTGGAAGCGATTCTGTACCTTATTTCAATTTAAATGGATTAACAGAAATGCTTTTTCATTTTCAGAGAATAGCTTGTATGTCTTACATTTTCTATACAAAAAGATCAGTTTTGAAGTTGAAAATAAAATGCAGTTTGGACGATCTATTATTTATTTTATTTATGAGTCAAATAATGCACCTATGACCTTGAAATGAAAAAGCCTTTCTGCTAATGCATTTTAATTTTCAAATTTGACATTTCAAATTGAATTTTGGTACCTATTTGCTGGGGCATGTTTGGAAAATTAAATCTTATATGTCCTTTTCTTTATCATTTTAATTAAGTTACAAAATGAGCAGTCTTGGAGAAGAAAATGAAAATGCAGTTTGTATTATTTATTATTCATTTTATTTATGAGTCAAAAAATGCAGCTATATTCTGATAATAAAAAATAATTTCTGTTAATCCATTTTAAATTGAAATAAGGTACAGAATCGCTTCCATATATCTCTGTATCTCTCTTTCTCTCTGTATATCTCTATCTCTATCCCTCTCTATCTCTATCTCTCTCTCTTTTATATATATATATATATATATATATATGTCTCTATTTCTTTCTTTCTATCTCTGTCTCACTCCATCTCTGTGAAAGCGATTCTGTACCTTATTTCAATTTAAATGGATTAACACAAATGCTTTTTCATTTTCAGAGTATAGCTTGTATGTCTTCCATTTTCTATATAAAGAGATCAGTTTTGAAGTTGATATATATATATATGTGTGTGTGTGTGTGTGTGTGTGTGCGTGTGTGTGTGTGTGTTTGTGTGTGTGTATGAAATAGCAGAGTATTGTATGAAAGCAAATCCTACATGTCCAAAAGCATTTGCAATTTGATCAATTCATTGATAAATGCTACTCTGATGTACACACAGCTCTATCTCAAAACAACCCCCGCCTACTCTGCTCTCCTGCCAACATCCACACTGACCACCTGCCTGGAGGAGATACAGGCATGGATGAAGCTAAATTTCCTCCAGCTGAACAGTTCAAACACAGAAGCCATTCTTTTTGGCACTGGTGTTAAAAATGGACCCTCACCTTACTTTTGACACCCACATCAAACATCTCTGTAGACCTCATTCTTCCACCTCAAGAACATTGCCAAACTCCATCCAACAATCACCCTGGCAGATGCAGAGAAGCTCGTCCATGCCTTTGTCTCCTCCAGGCTAGATTACTGTAATGCACTCCTCATCGGGATCCCTAGCAAGAGCATTCAGAGACTGCAATACATCCAGAACAGCACTGACAGGATCCTGATGAGGGTGCACAAGAAAGATCATTTCAACCCCATCCTGAAAACTCTTCACTGGCTCCCCATCCCACTCAGGATGGAATACAAGGTCTCCCTCCTCACCTACCAGTGCATTCATGGACACGCCCCACCTTACCTACAGGAACTCCTCACCCCTCACACCTCCTCATGAACCCTCCATGCTACAACCACAAACACTCTCCAAGTTCCCAGAACCAAGCTTCGTAGCATGGGTGGTGGGGCCTTTTCAGCTGCTGCCCCAAGACTGTGGAACACCCTACCAGACCACCTGAGAAGTCCATAGTCTTTAGTTTAGTTTAAGCAAACTTGAAAACCTTCATTTAAAAAAAAAGCCTTCTGCTAAATAGTATTTTATTGACTTTTTTTTTATTATTCCTGTTTTCTGTAAGCACTTTGAGATTCCCTGCAATATATTGCTATACAAATAAACTTTAACAGTATTATTATTGTTATTATTACTATTATTATTATCATTATTGTTGTTGTTGTTGTTGTTGTTGTTATTATTATTATTATTATTATTATTATTATTATTATTATTATTATTATTATTATGTCCACACATGACTAATTGTTGTGGAGTTTGAACTAATAGTTATAAGAATGTTAATACTGATGTAAGAAATGCACCAAAGCAACTGAGAAAAAAACAGGCAAAGATACAACGGGCTGCAGTGTTGCTAAGAGTTAATGTCCAATTTCGGAGATAATGTGAAATGTAACAATATTTGTCCTTATCAGGGCAAAATTGTGACCAGAAAATGAAAATAATTCAGTCAGTAACAGACAAATCACAAACATGGTACCCTGAAGCCTAAACTAGTTTAGCAAAACTATGGCAATTATCTGGCAAAATAATAATAATAATAATAATAATAATAATAATAATAACACAAATAACAACCTTTGCAAAAGTTTACAAACTTTTAATAATGTAACTTGCTTTTTTACTCCACCTTGGATAATCAGTAAAGTCATTTTCTGTCAGATGAATCATGGTTTACACTGACGAAATAATTAATATAAAAACTGAATGACTGAGATCTCCAGATAACATACCCATATCAGTAACTGTAGACCACTGTCTAACGTCATCAGTCAGATATTCATGATGCTGTCCCATGTTGTGTAAGTTCATACTTCTCATGAACTAGTTCAAAGTTCAATTCATTTAAATTTTTCTAGATTAGAAGTGAGAGTGAAACACTGGACTTGAGGAATGAAATATCTTGTATCATTGTGCCTTGCAATTAAATCAATTATATTAGACCATAAATTCTATCACACAAAATATGTGGAACAGATGTGTGAACGGAGGACAGGTTCGTTGAAAGGACTTTGCTACAATCTCCCTCTGATAAGGCAGGTCACAACAGGTTTATCAAGTCTGGGTGTGTGTCCCACAGTTAGCTGTTTGCTAAAGCAAACAATTAAACAACTAGGGTTGGGCGATACTGCAAATTATGGTATCAATTCGATACCAAGTAAATCAAGGGCAACTATCGCCAGTTCCAATACTGATACTTTTTGCTTGAAATTGCACATCATTTAAAGATTTTGCCTTTGATTATTTATCATTATTATTATCATAGTCAAACACGGTACAAAGACTATCGATATTTTGATCGATCTGCCCAGCCCTAGTGAGCACACTCCCATCAGCAGACAGGCAGTGAGCATGTGTATGGGAAAGTATGTGGCGTAAATAACGGATAAAAATCAGTCTTCACAAATTTACCCTTCATTGCGCCAATAAAATTGATGTAACATAGTTTGATCATGGCTGTAAGGTGCCTGTCGGTGCCTGTCGTGGGGGTAACCCCCAAACTCGTTGGTGGACACCGGCAGTGAGGGATGCCGTCAAGCTGAAGAAGGAGTCCTAGCAGGCCTTTTTGGCCTGTGGGACTCCAGAGGCAGCTGATGGGTATCGGCAGGCTAAGCGGAGTGCAGCTTCGGCAGTCGCTAAGGCAAAAACTCGGGCATGGGAGGAGTTTGGAGAGGCCATGGAGAATGACTTCCAGACAGTTTCGAGGAGATTCTGATCCACCATCCGGCGGCTCAGGAGGGGAAAGCAGTGCTCCGTCAACACTGTGTACAGTGGGGATGGGGGGCTGCTGACCTTGACTCGGGACGTTGTGAGGTGGTGGAAGGAATACTTCGAAGACCTTCTCAATCCCACCAACACGTCTTCCGATGAGGAAGCAGAGTCTGTGGTAGCTGGTGCTGGCTCTCCTATCTCTGGGGCTGAGGTCGCTGAGGTGGTTAAAAAGCTCCTCGGTGGCAAGGCCCCGGGCGTGGATGAGGTCCGCCCAGAGTTCCTTAAGGCTCTGGATGCTGTAGGGCTGTCTTGGCACGACAGTTCCCCTGGACTGGCAGACTAGGGTGGCGGTCCCCCTCTTCAAAAAGGGGGGCCTGAGGGTGTGCTCCAACTACAGGGGTATCATACTCCTCAGCCTCCCCGGTAAGGACTATTCAGGGGTGCTTGAGAGGAGGGTCCGTCGGGTAGTGGAACCTCGTATTGAGGAGGAGCAGTGTGGTTTTCGTCCCGGTCATGGAACAGTGGACCGACTCTACACCCTCTTCAGGGTCTTTGAGGGGGCATGGGAGTTTGCCCAACCAATCTACATGTGCTTTGTGGACTTGGAAACGGCCTTTGACCGTGTCCCCCGGGGACTCCTGTGGGGGGTACTCCGGGAGTATGGAGTGCCGGACTCGCTTGTACGAGCTGTCCGGTCCCTGTATGACCAGTGTCAGAGCTTGGACTCCGCCAAGGCTGCCCTTTGTCACCGATTCTGTTCATAACCTTTATGGACAGAATTTCTAGGTGCAGCCGAGGTGTTGAGGGGATCTGGTTCGGTGGCCTCAGTATTGGGCCTCTGCTCTTTGCAGATGATGTGGTTCTGTTGGCTTCATCAGGCCGTGATCTTTAGCTCTCACTGCAGCGATTCACAGCCGAGTGTGAAATGGCTGGGATGGGAATCAGCACGTCCAAGTCTGAGACCATGGTCCTCAGCCAGAAAAGGGTGGAGTGCTCTCTCCGGGTCTGCAATAAGGTCCTACCCCAAGTGGAGGAGTTCACGTATCTCGGGGTCTTGTTCACGAGTGAGGGAAGGATGGAGCGGGAGATCGACAGGCGGATCGGTGCGGCGTCTGCAGTGATGCAGACTCTGCATCTGTCTGTCGTGGTGAAGAGGGAGCTGAGCCAAAAGGCAAAGCTTTCGATTTACCGGTCGATCTACGTTCCTACCCTCACCTATGGTCATGAGCTGTGGGTAGTGACCGAAAGAACAAGATCGCGAGAACAAGCGACCGAAATGAGTTTTCTCCGCAGGGTGGCCAGGCTCTCCCTTAGGGATAGGATGAGAAGCTCAGCGATCCGGGAGGGGCTCAGAGTAGAGCCGCTGCTCCTCCACAACGAGAGGCGCCAGATGAGGTTAGGATGCCTCCTGGATGCCTCCCTGGTGAGGTGTTCCAGGCATGTCCCACCGGAAAGAGGCCCCGGGGAAGACCTAGGACGCACTGGACAGATTACATCTCTCAGCTGGCCTGGGAATGCCTCGGGATCCCTCCGTATGAGCTGGTGAACGTGGCCGGGGAGAGGGAAGTCTGGGTTTCCCTGCTTAGGCAGCTGCCCCCGCGACCCGACTCTGGATAAGCGGCAGAAAATGAATGGATGGATGGATGGATGGATGGATGGATGGATGGATGGATGGATGGATGGATGAATGGAAAGTGTATCATTTATTTGATGTTTACAGGTATTCATCAATGTCTCTGCTCTATCGTACCAATCTGTGGTCTAACTCAGATTTAAAAGGCAGCTGGGTCTCTCAACCACTCATTTTTCGAGGCCCAGTTCAGCTTCTGATTGGTTATTAATGTGTTTAATGTGAGAGCAAAGCTGCGTTCATCTCACACCAAACACTTTGCAAGCCAGAGACGCGGCACGGTGCCAGAATACTTTAAGCCCTAAAATTAAACATCCATTACAAACGCTGCTGAATAGAACAATAGTTTCACCAGATTAGTGAAAAAAAAAAAAAAAAAAAAAAGATAGTCCCAACTAGTAAAGCTTTTTCACACACACTCCACGCATTGTCAGTGGCCTGCTCAAACAGATCTCTCAAGCTTCTTGGAACATTCACAGTGTAGGTTTTACACATTGCCGCTGAATGTGATCTCTGAGGTAGTGTGAAAAAGTTACAGATGGCTGATCCTGTCCCTCGCTCCACTTTGAAAACAAATGTGAGGCTCTGCGTGGCATTGTTAGCACATGATGTCACTCTAAGTTCATAGTATAGGATTACACTAAATGGATCTGCGCCCATGGATCGGGCCAATTGTCACTAATACCTGATTTAAAATTTTCTTTAATGTCTGTACTAATACCAACATCGGATTGGCGCATCCCTATAATTTACACAGAAATGTTAAATTTTCTGTATAATATTTCCGTAAATAATCATGAACGGATGAGGTGTATGATATGCATGCTGCGTTTGCATGCCTCTCTGTTCACCAACAGGTGTGTCCCAATTCAGGGTCTGTACACTTCGAAGTGCGGATTCGTCAGCCACATACGTCATCGTGATGCGCGAAGTACTGTCCCAACTCAAAGAATTTGAAGGACCCTCCAAACCCACCCTTCAAATCCGCACTTTGTTTAGCCTCAAACGAAGGCTGCTGGTGATGCATCCTTCGCGGTCTCTTTTATCCCAGAAGTCATTACGCACAAGACGGTGGCGAATCAGCAACCTCAGAAGAGTCGTATTAAGTTTAAATAAAGTTTTATTTTAAAAAAAGTAAGCTTTTTTTTTTTTAACTACACTTTAGTATAAACGTTACAAAACCAAGTACATTTAAAGCATGCTTGTTAAATGGTGACATTAAAATGCAGTAATATTTGATATTCAAGCACTTTTAAGGGGTTAATGAAGTGTACTGGCTGGAAAACAACAGAGCCACAAACAATGTTTCTTTTTTTTTTTTTTTTTTTTTTTTTTATTGTCGGTCTTGCTGGTCCACTTAAGTGTCCTATGAGTAATTTCAGAGGTTTAAGTGATTCATCGTCCTGTGTTGTTGCTACGGGGAATTCTTGTTGACTAGGTAGGCTGTCCCATTTCACAAATGTTAAGCAGACTTCGAAGTGTGTAGACCCTGAATTGGGACGCATCGGCACTGCAGAGAAGCATTCTTGGTTTGTTATGCTTGGGTGCGCAGTGCATCATGGGTAACATAGTGTTAAGTAGGTGTTACGCTGGGGAAATGTAGGCAGTGACTATTGCAGGACCTCACATATTTTGAATGAATTCAAGTTTTTTTTATTTGCAAATACATTTCGCTCCGTTCAGCGTGTGCAATGAATGCGTTCTTTTGAACTTATTCATTCACAACACTGACGCCATACATGTCTGCAGATATAAAGTAATTACGGTGCGTTCCAGTTGTCCTCAGATCATCACCCAAAATTTGCTGTTTGTTCTCATGGTGCACATTTTTACAATAGGTTTGTGATTTTCTGATTTTTCAGCCAATTTTACATAAACTGGCTGTTTTGGAGGAGTCCATTTTTTTCCGAGTTGGTGCACCAGGAACACTAACTAACTGGCAATAACATCACTAATTCTCGACCGCTTGTTGCATTGGCCAGCTCAGTAAGAGCGGCGCCACAAGATGGCGCAACACCAAAATGGGGGTCTATGGGTTCAGTGTAGACATTTTCTATACATTCTGCATTCCTATGAGGAAATACAAAGTTTATTCAGCAGCTCAACAACGACACCAAACACTTAGACACAAAAGGAACAAATATGGTATTTCAACTGATTTTGAACAGATAGTCTTTAATGTACTTATTAATGCTTCTTTCTTCTTTATGTTTTTTAAACTTAAACAGGAGTTTCGATCAGTGAATGAATTTGTGAATGAACAAACTTAATGAATGTCAGTTTAGTTGAAATAGTGTGGTTCTTTGTATGATTTGTGTAAGGCATGAACAAGATTTTAAAATCATAAAATGTACCTTAGTGATAAGATTCTTTCAAATTGTTGTTTATATTTTTCTATGTTCTCATTTGCCTATGGTTTAAGAAAGTGATTTTATACACACACCAAAATCTGTTCGTTTTTTTTTTTGTTTGTTTGTTTTGTTTTTTTGTTTTTTTTTTTTGTTTTTTTTTTTTTTTTTTTTTTGTTTTTTTTTGTAAATACAGGACAAAAAATGGCATTGCTTCTTGTGGAACCACCTTGTGCTATAAATGGAAACTTTTTTTTCTTTGATGCTAAAATAAAATTTGATGGTCATAATATTCTGTGTCTCTAATGTCTCTGGAGACATTAGCAGGATTAAAATCAGTCTGACTCATTGTTCCTTACAAAGTGTGGCAGGCATAAATCACAATTACAATTTTAGTATATTAGGTTTATGTCTGCTTGATGTTTTACAGAGTTGAAGTTGCACAAAATTAATTAGTATACATTTGGTTAAATACTAGCCTGTTTCTAAAGTTGCTGTTCAGCTTCCACCCCGTTCCTCTCTGAGTAGAATATAGAAGCTTGTTGACTGGCAAGATCATAGCGAATGTAAACATCTGTATTGTGCTGATCATCTGTATTCTGTGTGATTATGATGTATCTCTCAGAATACTGCTGTTAATGGTTTTGGTTTAATCATCTCAGCTTCAGACTGTCATTGACAATAAAGTGTCATTATTCGTTAAGATTACTAACTTGATTTTTTTATTTTTATCCTGACTGACATGTTCTGTTTTCTGTTATATTTGTTGGGTCACAGCTTTTTTTTCTTGATCAAAGAGGTAACACATATTTCAAGACACGTTAGGAAGAAGAAAATCAAATAAAATAGTTTTAGTGAAACAGACACTTTCCATGTAGTTATATTAAGGCAGTGGTTACCAAACCTTATCCTTCTAGAGTCACAGAACACGAAGGTCGCAATATTTGGTGTGACACCGTGACTTCTCAAACTCCACACGGTGAGCAGCTTATTTTAACAGCCTCCTGTCACGCACAGCCAGCGGTTTGCTTCCTCACACCCTCCGTGTAAAAAAAAAAAGGTAAGAAGGAAAGGGCCTAATTATTTGTGGTATTCAGGAAATCGAAGCCAAAGAAGCAGAGGAAAGGATTTGGGAGTGTCAGCAGTTAAACGCAGTGCTTGAGAAGCTCCTCTTCTCACGTTTCTGTACCACCGCTTTTCTCCACTAGAGGTCAGCAGAGATACAAAACTATCAAGGAGCCAGCGGAAATGTAGGAGTGCAGCTGTAGGGCCTTGAAAATATTAGTTAACAATAACAGTCACTTTGATCTTCTATGATCTATTAAAAATGAAGGTTTTACAAGCTAAAAACATTTTGTTAATAAGAAGTTAAATATGATCAAGATCCCCCTTCCTTTTTTTTTTGTTGAGAAATCTGCTTCATCAAAGGAATCAGCTAATCATTTAACAAATTAACATCACCCCTAAATCCCTAAATGTTACAAAAAGATGTAACACAGAGGCAAAACATCTGTTGTGGACTACAGAAATAAGTTTTCATTAATTTGCTGTGGTACATCTGGCTTGATTGTGTACTCCTACAATGATGGCTATGTTTACAGGAGAACAGCTTGTTGGAGAGGACAGTAGAGATAATTAATTTACAAATAAACAAACATAGATAGATAGATAGATAGATAGATAGATAGATAGATAGATAGATAGATAGATAGATAGATAGATAGATGCTGGATTATGTTTGTATTAATCAATACTGATAACTCGTTTTTCATCTGAAAAACCTAGTTTAGCTGGGTTTTTTTTTTTTGTTTGTTTGTTTGTTTGTTTGTTTGTTTGTTTTTGTTTTGTTTTTTGTTTTTTCAATCACATTGATAAAGTAAGTTCATTAATTGATTTCATTAGGGTATTCATATATTTTTTAAGACTCAAAATACAATCTAGTTTATTAAAAATTATATAAAAAAAACTGAAGTGAGATTTGAGCTCCTTTGCACTTCATCATAACCTCTTCAATGAAAGTGGGTGTGAGCTCCCCAGCGAGCTGCTGCCCTCATTGGCTGCCAGCTGAGCGGAGCAGATCATACTGCGGTGAGCTAGTTTATTTTTTTTAACTGCGTCAAGCCAAACAACAGCTAGATTTACACCAGAAGCCTCTTACCATCAAAATAACAGCATGGACCGTTTGAATATAGTCACATTTTTTTCAGCGATTCAACTCTTCAAAGTTAACTCAATTAGAAAAATCTAAAAGATATTATTATTGACTGTTTATACCTCAGGCTATATCTTATTATACCTGACTTTTGACCCACGTTTGAAGTTTATCAATTATCAAAATTACAGTTTATTTGCCCTGTCTGAATTAATCCAGTTATCAAGGCTTGTATTAGAAGGGCTCTTACCGGAAGTTGTATCCACAGCTGTGCCTAACTTGACGCTGGTTGCCTGACCACACACTCCCAACAGGAGCGACACTGGTGAGCAGCAACTGTTTGGTTTGCCTCGCCGGTGCTGCTGCAGCAACACCTACAACCGACGGATGAGAACTAGCTGACAGACGCGGCTGACGACTGATTTCCCTGGAATAACGTGACTGTCGGCTGCTTTCGCACACTTCTGCAGGCTTTCTTACTTGAAAAGCAGAGCTAGTTCTACGTCAATGGCAAGTCCGGTTGCAGACATAGGACAGTCTCATCAGCATCACCACCCAGTGACTGAATCGGCCGCCGACTCTGCGTTTCAGGAGGCGCAGAAATGGATAGAGGTGAGTCACAGGGCCAGCAGCGACACAAAATTCTCACTTCCTCAGCACATGCTGTCCTTTGCACAGGTGTTTGTCGATAAAATTTGAAAATATTAACGGTGTTTTACTTCTTACCTGCAGCGTCATTCTCCATTTTAGGATGATTAATTTGTATTACTTTCTTTTAACTTGTTGAAAAGCAGCAAAAACTGCGACCTGACAACATATTCCTATGAAATCACTGAAGTTCTACTGCTTCACAGTTGCTTGTTGCTAAATGCAGCATCTACTGTCAAAATGCTGGATATATTGGTATTTCAGTTATTTCCAGTAGGTGCCTTTTAAACTATTAAAGATAGAGCATAAACACAAAAACATAAGAGTGTTAGTAGAGTGATGGAGATATTTGGACGACATTCCTAATTTTTGCAGTGGGGTCTTGGTTGCTTCTGGTTTGCGTCCATTGTACGGTAGCTATGGCTGTATTGGGGCCTGGTGCATGTTTGACTGAAAACAATGAATGCATCATGTGGAATGGATTTTTGCCTCATTGCAAGCCTGTTGAACAATAATCACACAAACAAGGTTTTGTTCTGAGAAAATTTCAATCACGACACTTGCCTGCCCCTGTTGCATCAGTGTGCTATCCTGCAGTGTGCTGTCCTCATGCCAGCCTTCAAAATAGTGGTGAATAATTATCTTCTGCATGTTGGTGGGCTCACAGAAAGTCTTAAGAATATGTTTCTAACCATTAGTGTGATATAAACACTTCCTCAAGTTACTGATTGCCTGTATCAAGGGTGTTCATTGAGATGATGGGGTCTTTGTATAAAGATGGTGGGGCCTCACAAGCTGTCCTTTAGGTTTTTTTATTCTGGATTGTAACCACAGTTTTATCTATCAAATATTCCTTGTTGGTAGCTGCAGCGGGGTGGGTATGTCTAAGCTGTACATTCAGCAGACTCTCAAATGAGCTTCTCATTCCATGGTCAGTCTTGGACTACAGCTGGGGACAGTTGTCACTGTTGCTGCACATGAACCAGTCCTCTACCTGATGTAGGCTCTTGTTTGGAATGACCTTACAGCTTGCAGTGAAGTCCAGCTGCAGCACAAGAGACTCGCTGGAGAATTAGCTGAATTACTCTTTCGTCCCTGGAGAAAATGAAACACGAGTAGGATGACCTGGACTTTTTAGCTTGGTCTAAGCGTTAAAAATGAAATACTGTTGCAAGCTGCCGAAGATGAATAAATATGAGGCTGACAGTGTCGTCACTTGCAGATGGTGCTCTTTTAGATGGATTTAAAACATAAAATAAAAATGTTGAAATAGTTACCCAATTATACGTGGGTGGCTATTAATACACCTGGGCAGCCTGCCCAAGGAAAGTCTGTGTGGGGAAATGCTGGCCTGTTTTATACTTCTGCCCATTTTGGTATTTTTATACACTGACACTCCTGCATATTTCATTAACTTCATTAAAAAGGACAGATCCTCTTAAAGAATGTCAGGCTCCATTACAAGCCAAATTAGCAGCTCCAAATTCCTTAGAGGGCCAAATCACAGCTTTAAAAAGCCACCACTGACCTAGAATATGTGAGGCTGATAAATGAAAGGTGGAAGTGAAGTGATAATGCTTTTGTGTTGTTTTTCTCTCACCCTCCCTCCTTGGGCACTGACTTTGTTATCCCCGCACACCTGTTGACAGCTCTTAGGTCACCTGAGGGAACTAGAAACAGGTCACTGGCTCCTAAATAAACAGCTTCAGTCACCAACATCCCAACAACCAAAGTCTGACTGCTTAAATTCAACTGCTGTGTCATATACGATGTCAGCACATAAGGGTAGAAATCACAACAACAGTTTCCCTTGGTTGTCATTTCTAAATGTTTGTACTTTGTGTTGTGGATCTTATCAGCCTTTAATTGTGACAGCAGACTAAGCTCCCTAATTTAGCTTCTTTGTTGAATTTACTTTTTATAAAGGATCTGAAATATATATATATATATATATATATATATATATAGTTCATTTTGGTTTATTTTGGCGTATGTGTGAATAATTTAATATCTGCTGTCCATCAACTAAATTCACAAAGATAATTTATAGTGCTATTTAAAGTCAGATTTATGCTTCTCATTCAGTCTGTCCTGGTGGTCCCCTCATGCTTACATCCAGAGAGAAAAGATTTATGGTTCAATGTTGAATTTTGAGTTAAGTGCAGGCATAGCAGTGATTGGAAGTATTAAGTTTTACTTAATATTTATGGAAAGCCTTAAATGATTTTCACACATGTTGGTGTTGGAAAGGTCTGCACAAATTTAAATTTTGTGGCAAATTGGAAGGAGACGACAGCCATGAAATTACGAAGAAGGTAATGTTATCATTGTTATTCAGATGTATTGAAATCTGCTTTGCTAAATAAAATGATATAGATTTTAGATTTACTGAAATAGATTAATTGACTAATATCAGTTGCTTAATCTGGCATTTTCAACCCTTTCTAACAGGAAGGAGAAATGGAGGCAAAAACTACTACTGCAGCTGTAGTGGCTTCCACAATGATGATCTGTAGAGCTAATTCATACATGTATATGTGAGAAAGCCAAATATAAGCGTTTTTTTTATTATTATTATTATTTCACCACCATTGGAATAGAGCTAATATTTGAAAGTTGTTACTTTCCCAAACTGTGATCTAAAATGTGAGACTAAAGGGAACCAGACAAATGGCACCCAACAACTGCATGGCAAGACTTCAAAACCATGAAGAAGTTTTCACACCAGTACTCTTTACTTACTTGATGGTTGCTTCCTCTCACAACTCATCAGCAACACCGTTGCTAATAATGGTGTTTAAGTTTCTCTGAACTTCAGAGGAGACTGAGTGTCTCTTTGATCAGGCCTCAGTTGGTTAGGTTGATTGATTTGTGTCGTATAGCTACAGGGTGCTTACTTGAATGGAAACCTGATGATATCTGACAGGGTCTTCTTTTCTTAGAACTATCTTAGTGGTTTGATGAATTGGCTGCATTCTTAATGGAGGCAGAGCACTGTTTAGCCTCTGGTAAAGCACAACAGAGATTCTTAATGTGTCATAAAGTAAAAATGCTGCCCCCTGCATGCTCTAAACAGCCTCTCCTTCCACCCCTTTCCTCAATTTCAGCCAGGAGCGTAGATCTCCAGCAGAACACGTCTGTTTGTGTCAATGAGATCTGACTGAAATTGTCTGGATTCTTTTCTTGAAAACATCTGGTTTTAATGTGTGAAAACATCTTGAGAAAGTTTAACCACCTACTGTAAAATATTTTAATGAGTTGAACTTACAAATGACTTTACAGAATTTTCTTTATCTTTTACACAGAAAATTAGGTGATCCAGGTATCTTCTATAATATGTGGCACTCTGCAAGTACATCATAGTTGTATTGCCAATCAAATATTCTAAATGATGTTTCTTGGTGTGGTGTTTTTGCCCAGGGCTTGTGTCAACTTGTTCAGTGTCTCTTCTCAGTCTCAGTCATGACACGTTAGGGGTTTCAATAGTGCAAACTTTCATTGTGACTTGCCTCAAAGGAAAAATGATATCATCTCCAAGTCAATGGCTGATACCATTTCAGTATCGCTGCACTTACCAGACTGCTCCATGTTATTATAGCATATTTTACTGTACCATGTAAACACAAATTGGTCTGCAGATTAGGTCAGATTTTATTTAGATTTTGATTTCAGTGCTGTGTGAAAGAGCACAATGCAACCTTTTTAAAAAGCATCTTTCTTTGCCAAGTAATCTAGGATTTTAGCACGGAGTCCTTTTGTAGAGATGTCTGACAGGACTTTGATGCATAGACGTTTACCAGTTTTGCATTTCAGATATTATGTTTTTTTTTTTTGTTGTTGTCTTTTTCATACACCTACTTTTAAAATACTTTGATTTTCTATTTAACAGGATAATTTAAATAAAACTTGTACACCATGTAAGACTTCTTTTAAGATTGGAGACATACTGAAATCTCTGCTGTCATTCTTCACAAACTTGTTTAACTTTGCAGTAATAACATGGTACTTCAGGGTGCTTAATTCAAGTATAGCTGCTTGATCCAGACACTTTTGTAGCACATGTGGAAGCCATCATTGTCTCTTGTCTGACTTGAATAGAGGATTATGATAGCATCATACTGAGTGCAAAATGCCCCTAATCCAACTAAAACGTCAATCACTCAGGGACAATAAGTCCATGAACAGCTCTGCCCTGTGCTGCATGTGAAGCTTTGATTGCAAATAATTTGTTTAAACCTGAAATATATAATGGACATATCCAAAATTTTAGCATAAGCATTCTGTACTTTTGGATGTTGTCACACAGATATTTTCTGTTTGTGGCCACAGATAGTTGGAAATTGAGTAGTTTTTCCATGATATCATTTGCAGTTTGGGACTGTTGTCATTCTTTCTTGTCAGCTGTCTGTGGGAATGCAATGTTATGTCTTCAGGCCAAAGAAGAATGTAATTTTAGATGGAAGTGTCTGTCAGAAAAGAGTTTATGCTACATTGAAATTGTTCTCTTCATCACTCGCATCGTTTTTTCTCATGAGTTGGTCAAACGCTCTTATTCTTGCAGCTTGAGTTACGAGTTTAGAGTACAGTGAATTATTTCAGAATGAGATTAGAGATGAAATTTAAACTAATTTGTTACGCAGTCGGCTTTTCAAACACATTCTCATTATGTTTATTTTAATAGCTCTGCTGTAATTTTCTTACAGATTATTTGTAAATGAAATGGATTCATGGCTGATTTTGTAAATCAGTGTAAAGAAAAATATGTTGAAAAATGGCTGACTGACAGCTAAGTCAATCAACAGACTCTCCTCTTTCTTACCCATAACTAAAAACAGAAATCAGGAACTTTTTTGACAAATGAATAGAAAGAGTGGAGTTTGCACATAACCACATAAGCAGTCATGCTGGCGCCTGTATTGTGATAGTTGATTATATTACCAATATAAAACTATACACAGTTCTGTAAAGCAGCATAACCCTTTTATGTTTTGCTCAGTGGCGCTATAGCCGATAGTATTGCAAGACAGACTGCATGCTAATGTGTTGATCATTAAACAAGTACATAAATCACCACCATACTGTTTCAGTTACTCATACAAGTAAAAAATCCCTGGAAGTAAGACGCTAATCAGTAATCCTGTTGTTATTACCTACTTAATCCAAGCAGATGCTTTCTGCTCTTCCCCGTGAAGCAGTGAAAACAACTAGTATGTTGATTAAGTGGCATTAGTAAAAAAATAAATAAATAAAAAAATAAAAAACAGTAGTGGGGAAAAACACTTTTGAACAACATGATTGACAGTCTTGCCAGTGACTCTTGCAGCCAGGTGAATAAATAGTTGTTTAGTGGCACAGTTTTGGTAACTTTTTTTTGTACACTCACACAATAGATTTAAATGAAGCAGCCAAGACTGCAATTGAAAAAGCAGATTTAGGCTTTTATTCAGAGAGTCTACAAATGTATTCAAACATATTGTTTGTGTAGGGAGCGCTTCCTGGATTCAAAGTGGATTTGTTTCAGTTGTTCTTTGCATGGGATAGGCATAGACTTGAATATGAAGAAAGAAAAAAAAACGCTTTTGCACTAACAGGCTCTTTTTATATCAGAATTAAGAATCCTCACCTGTAATGGAAAATTCCATCATTCGGACTCTTCCCAAAAAAAAAAAAAAATAAATAAAAATAATAATTTTAAAAAATGGTTGCACGGCTAAAACAACAAACGAGAGCATCATTTTAGCCCACTGTTGTGGTTTACGAAATGATAGTCCTTTGTTTTCTTTTCTTACTCAAACATGTCGTCGGACCTTGGGTTGAAGGTGTTGGACTAATTTATGCTGTAGAGCTGCACATCTTCTAAAGCAAAGTAATGGTGAACCATTTACAAAAAATCTTACTGTGTTTACATGGATCCCTTTAGTCAGATTAATAGTCTAAATCAGAATAAAAGGGCCTCTATGTAAACACTTCAATCAGATCAGACTGATCTGTTGTGGCTCGATCAGATTGAAATTTTAATTGAATCATTTAAACCTACTGATAATTGATCAATGGGAAAATTATAGCATGGATACACTTGATCTATTTCTCTGTGACTATAATATCCCTTTTACTATTATTTTTTTTATTATTGTTGCAGCTATATTTTAAAGCTCTGAAATAATTTTTAAAACAGCATCTTTTGCCACAACACACCATGCTAGACACATAATTACTTAATGCTTTCATGTGGATTACTGTTAAATATTCCTGTAGGTACAGACTCCTTGTCAATGAAATATTAACGGAAACAATCCACACTATAATAAAATGATTCAGCTTGTAGTAAATTTCTGCCAGTCTGGGTACAAATAGACTTTCATGAACACATGCATGTGTGGGGTGAGAGGTGATCATGTGGTGGATTACCAGAGTAGATCAGATTAACCCCCTTCCTTGCTGTTTATGTCTGCATGCTTTTACTTGTGAGTATAACTGTTACTGAAGCAAAAAGAATGTGCTCATGGTTATGTGTATTTTGTAGTTTATCTTAATTCAGAGGCATATTACTAGTTGGAACAGCTGGTTTGCTTCCAAAAAAGTAAAGTAGATATTTAAAGGCTTTATTTCCCTGACACAATAATAATGCTAGAGTCTAGAAGGAAGGTTAACCTTATCTGGAAAAATCTGCAGGCACTTCATTTCACAACCAAATATATTCAAATGCAGTAAGTACTGGACTTGCTGAAAGCAGCAATATCCATACAAGCTGATAACAACATTACAGACTACAGTAGTCTCTTAATATGTTTTTTTATAGTTTCTATCATGTTTGAGCTTACAGAGAAATTTTGGAAATGTTTGATTATTCTGATTATTTGTCTGATTATTTTCTTAACTAGTTTTACTTAAACCGTGCTTATTGTGTGTGACAAAGCTCAATAGGTTTAAAGAACCTTGTCTGCTGGCAGCAAGGTTCTGTAATGGCTGATCCTTGTTTTACTTCATGCTTACCTAGATAAAATCCCTTAGAGGCGTCAGACCACAGTAACCCAGAATTAGAAGTGCAGTAAGGAGAACTGCTTAATCAAATTATGCCAGCCAGCCAGACTACGGCAGATAGATATCAGCTACTCTGTGAATGTCCCGTTGACTTTCTGGGTTTGCTTAGGTCTCTGCACGTCTGTTTTGCCTTACGTCTTAAGCAGATCTGTGACAAGGTGAATATATTTGTCTTGTTCAACTGTCAGCTCTGTGTGCTCTTGTGTTGAAAGAGAAAAAGAGCCTCAAGGCAGCCTAGCACTCAAACTGCAGTGCGACACACACACACACACACCTACACAAACACAAACACACACACGCACACACACAAAGACTCTCTCTCAAATATGTACACCAACACGTGCATGCACACACACAAAACACACAAAAGAGGGCGAAGGAGGGCAACCGGCTGTGTGCCAAGGCTGCACAGCCACTCTCTGCAAGGAAGCTGTTAGCAAGCGCTGTTACTTAGCACCCTTGTATGCAAGTCCAGAGCTCACTGTGAAAAGAAAATGATAGGTGATGACAGCACGTTGGGTGTGAGGGTTAGGCACTTAAAAGTATACAAAGATCTATCGAGTGTTTTTTTTTTTTTTTTTCAGAAATTTTAAGTTATAACAGTTTAGTTAGCTAAAAAGGCAACATGTACATCTTTGTCCATACCTGCATAAAGGCTTCCTTTTGGTAATATTTTCCTGTTACTTTTCAGCATTTACTCTCAGTATGACCAAAAGCCATTGATGGCAGTCATAGACCCCCCAAAAGAAGACTTGCAAAAATAAGTAAATAATTAACACTAACAAAAGAAACACCACCTTTGTTGATCTCTGTACTACCATAAATGTTGACCATTAATATTGTTTTAAAAGAATAGCAAAGGTAGTCAAAGGGAACTTGAGTCAGTTTTATTGTGCAGTCCCTTTGTAATTTATGCTATTTGCTTATAAAAGTTACACCAAAAAGACCCTAGAGTTGTTTGGAGTTAATCAAATTTCTTTGAATTCACCATAATGTAAAAGCTTTTAATGATTTACTTGAATGCTCTGCTTTACCTGTCATTATGCAGGAGCCACAAATCAAAGATGAACATGAGAAATGCACAGCTCACACAAATAAGAATTTAATTACAGGCTAATCCTCAGCTGTCATGTTATCTGCTATTCTATTGATTGCCTTTATTTGCAGCTGAGGTTTGGATGCTTCTAATTTAATTCAAGATTTAAGCATTGCTTGTGGGGTGTTGAGAGGCTATCGGTTCATGTTTTTAGACCAGCTGAGAAGGTTCTTCTAATGCTGCTGTAATGCATTATATTAAGTAATGTGCTGTCCCCGTTCCACATCTGCTGGAGCTTATTTAGTGCTCTGCAACTGTAGATTGGGCAGATTTCTTCCTGTGTCCTGCAATATTTCAAGCTGTTTGCGTAAGTCAAACACTGTATGACTGTTGGATGGATGTGAGAGTGACTGATGTTTCTCCACCATCAGGGGGATGTTTCTAATTGGGTCATGCAGGCTGAGCTGGTTTCCTAGTTTTCTGAGTTGGGGCACTGGGGAGCTGGACTCTTTTTGACTATCGAGGGAGAAAGTGAAACCTGGTTGATGGTCATATGGCAGCAAAGTGACACTGGTTCAAAAGCCTTGTTTTTAGCCTGCTTTTCTACATTGCATGCACAAGAACACACTGACTTTAGTGATTCTCTCCGTTGGACAGTAGTTCAGTTGATCCAGAGTATAACTTTGGTGTTGGGAAAGCAGCAGAGTTTCCTCTGAAGATGTAAATAAGATATTTTATTTATTAAAGAAAAGATTATTAAATTCCATAACATCTAATGAGCTTTAGGTCTCATTAAACTGCATCAGAAAGCATAAAAACACTATTCTGACACAGCAAATATTAAAGTAATGCAACACACTAGTTTGAGGGTTAATTTAAACTTGTGCATGCATGGCATCTGCTTAAATAGGGCTGAACACCAACTTTTAGCTAATCTTGAGATTGTTTAGCTTTAATTTAGCTTATTCAGCCTCACTTTAAAGATGAAGTGATGAGTGAAGATATTTAGATTCTCCAAGTTTTTATTTCCATAAATGCATAATTTTACTTCTTTCATGCAAAAGTTTTTTCTTTTTTTTTCCTTCCTAACTGCAGAGAATCGGATGACTCAGGTCCACCATGAATGGGAGGCATTTAGCACCGAGTGGGGTGGCTTACATTGTGTCACACACACTGTTGTTTGCTATGGTCATTCACCCCAGCATTTTTCACCCCTCCCCTCGCGCGCCCCAGTCCCCATCCCATTCAGCCACCAGTGTATATGCACACAGATACACACATACCTCCATAACAATGCTTGCTGTCACCAGACTCTAGAAAGTGACACAATCAGACATCAGCTGACTGATGTTTAAATTACTCTGCATGATGCAGCATGTTTTTTTTTTTTTGTTTTGTTTGTTTGTTTGTTTGTTTTGTTTTGTTTTTTTTTTAAGATTTGCTCATTTCTGTTTTTGCATTTGGATTCCAGAGAAATTCAAGAAGCTTATGGGAATGGGATGTTATAATAAAATAATCTAATGGAAGATCAGTAACATGTTTCTCCTCCATTGTTGACACTTATTTGGTATTTAGCCTAAACCATTGTCTGGTATTTCCATGAGAATAAGTGTTCTTGAGTTTTTTTTTAATCTTCCTCTTCTGTTAACTTTAAAAGTAGTTTTCCCACATTAAAATGGAAATAGCATCTCAGTACAGCTGTTGAGTTGGATCCTAAGATGAAGAAAGTGGTCTGTTGTTGTGCAACCATTGCTTGACTTATATATGGATCAGAAATGTTTGGTAACTTGTAGATTCTCACAAGGTCACAGAGAGGGTCAAACCAGAGGTGCCTGTGTCACCTGTAGTTACTGCATAAACGTGTGGATGGAGTTGAAATGGCTTGTGAAAATTTTCCAAACCATGTTGTAATCTGCAGAAAACTGATTTATATGCATTGTATAACACTGTGTGTATGTGTTCAATTTGCTATTTAAACTTGATGTGTATGAAGGATTTATCTTGATGCAAAGCTTCGTTTATTCATGCTTAGGCATCACTGGCAACTGACTCAAATGCCCCCCACTTGCTCTATAGAAACTTTAAAATAAAAACAAAACAATTTTGGGATGTCAAAACAAAAGAGGATCTTGAAGCTTAGCCCCTTGAATAAATTAAATGTATAAATCTCCCTGGCTTTCCATAACAGATACAATGACCTGATTTTTTTATTCCTGGTATTTAACAAAAATCTTTTACTCAGGGATAATCTGGATTGAACCTATTAATTGTTTTCTTTGTTGTTTTGCCCCCATTGACATCACCCACTGCTTTTTATTTAGTTTTTGTCTTCAAAACTGCTGTATTTACCACTGACATTGACTGAAGGATTCAGATTAAATAGAACCCAGCTTCAGTAAACCGACAATCAGTTGTTGCAGTGAGGGGGATGAAAGCTTCCACTAAATGGCATATGTTTGACTTGTACAGTAGGAGTTCTGTTCTCTCCCTTTGCAGCAGGTCAGCTTTGCAATAACATCAGCAGGCAGAGGTCTCCTTAGGCTCCTTCAGGCCTGGACCTTTGCCAGAGCTGCTATTCAGAGAACCCATTTATTAAATGTTGCCCGCAGTTTAATTTTGGCAAGGCATTGAGCATTTTACATTAATTAATTAAAACACTGTCTGAATGGTCTTCTTTTTTTCTTTTCTTGTTATTGTACACCATTGATATAAATAGCGCTATTTAGTCCATATTATTATTATTATTATTTCCTTTTTTTTGTAAAACAAGTGTATTTGTATTAGGTCATTTACTGTTGTTTGGTTAATAAATCAATAGTAAGTAAGAATTAGAGCCTGACTGGTTGATTGGTCAGCCGATAAAATCAGCTTATAGCCTTTTTCAAAATAATTATGATGGAACTTTGCGGATTAAATACCAATATATTCATCTTTACTCATAAAACAGTAAATACTGTTAAGTATCAGGAATTGTGCAGAATGATGTCGATGCAACGATTGTCCAGTAGATGGAAAGGACTGTTTTACTTCATTTATTGATTGACTGATTAGATTTTATTCAATTATGTAGATCACGTCACATCTCTAGAACTAAAGCTCACCTTCCTCTTCACCTTCCTCATCATCTCCTCTCTCTGAACTATCTGCAGCTTTGATTCTGTCAGCTGACAAAATAACATTAGTTCATGACAAGGAAACAAGTTTTTGGCTTAGTGTCACCTTTATTCATGACACAACGGCAGTTGGAAAATAATTTCTTTGTGACTTGTACATCATCCACCCTCCTGAAGTTCTGACTGTAGACAACCACCGTCCGTCAGCACCCCTAACACTAGCCAGAAGCACTAGATAGAAGAGCTAGCTTAAAAAATGTGCTAGCTTTTTTAATAGTGACTGACAGCGGAGATAACCAATCGTTTAGCAAGAAACACAAACGCGGAGCCAATCAGATCAGTTTAATAGTTTATAAGGCGGGACTTAAAGCAACGCTGCTGTCCTGTTACATGAAAAATGGTAGGGACAACGAAGGAGTTGATGGATATTGGTAAGGACATGTTCTTATCGTCCCTACCAATTCTATGCCCATCCACCTTCTGCTTCTGACTCGGTTTTCATGTTTTAAAATATTATCTTTTTCTTTTATTTGTTTAGTATTTTGATTAAGCAATTCACAATAGCATCCAATACAAAATGTATTAAAAGTAAGCATATTTGGTTTTAAGGGAAGATTAATAGTAAATAATTCATATTCATCAGTCATCAGTCAGCAATTCATATATTGAAAAAAATATATTTTCTCTATTTATATAAAGTATGTGTTAACCGAAAGCATGTGGTTCATATTTAGATTAACTAAATTGTGTGTGTTGTCACGCTTGTGGTTTGGTACCCTGCTTTGTATCAAGAACTTAAGCTTAATCCACTTTGTTGTCCTGGTTTGCTTTGCTGTCCTCACTGGCATTTTCTTGCATTGAACCAACAGATGTCAGATTGAGGGGACAAAAAAGTGGTCAAGCTCACACACTGACTAGAAAGCCTGATTTATGCTTTTTGGCAGAACTGTCAAACTTCCACAACATTTAATGCTTTTGTAGGCTATATGTGGTGGTATTTTTAACTGCTGAGATGTCAGAATGACCTTTAAAATATATAAAGTCAAAATATCCTTTAGAGATTTTGTCTTGTACACACAATAGAAGATAAACTACAAAGAATTCTAATACCTGCATAAAATGAGTGAGCTTTATGATTGAGTTTTATGATTAAAATAATGAACCAAATTTTAAATAGACTTATGTATTGTATGTTGATATGTCTTTGGTCCTAGTTTTGTTAATATTTTAATCAAAACATGCCAGAGTTCATTTGGAAGCAGACAGAGACCCACATTTTGAAGCTATCATTGTCTGCTTGCTTGGTGCCAACAGGGCTTACCTTGCAGTCTTCAGACTTGAATTGATCTGCTTTAATAGAGTAATTGCAGAAAGGTTAGTTTTAATAAAACTAGAATTTCCAAGTGTGAACACACCCTAAATCCCAGTTATTCCTGAGTTGAATAAAATATTGCTTTTTTTAATCCCCAGATGGTAGTTGTATTGTCACAGTATTTATCATTAACAATGCCTGTTATGATAAGAAGTTTCTGTCAGCTCCACAAGCAGTCCTCAGCACAGAGTTGGCCTCCTTTAATAGTTTCTTTGAGTTACTGTTTTGGTGCTGTATCTTTTTGTTTTTTGACTACACATAACTTACTAAAGACTGCTTAACTAACATATTTTCATACTTATATACATACTTTCTTTGAGCTTATGCAATGGCTATTCGAAAATAATCAATGTTTCTTTTGCAATTTTCACTTGTAGTTTCTCTAGTTAGAGTGGGAAATAAATGCCAACAATGTAATAGCTTAGCTTACAGTACTGGTCTTGAATGTTGTTATCCCCATCAGCTTGCTGGTAGCAGGGGATAAACTTTAATCCTGACTAATCTAGCCAGTTGCACCTCCTTCTTTTGGGCAAGCACGGCAGCTTCTATTGGTGGCCTGTCATTAAAGGACCACACAAAGCTTATCTGCAAGTAGTACTTTGACACCATCACCTTGACCTTTGACATACAGAAATTAAAAAAAAAAAATTTCTCACTCTAGAATAAATAAATAAATAAAATTATATATTATTATTATTATTATTATTATTATTATTACTATTCTGGTTTAGTTACAAAATTGAAGGAAGGTTTAAAGTTCAAGAAACAGTCATTTCCACGTATGTGTTACTTTCAGAAAATTCAAATGTTTTCCTAAAAGTTCTTGTTGACTAACAAATTGGCACAAATTCAAAAATGAGTAGAAGATGAGCAGTAAAACTGTCATTTGAAAATATCAAGATCAAACTTAGCGTGTCCTCCTTATATCCCTAAAATATCTAAATCTTTCAGACTAACTCATGTTTCATTAGTGTGTAAGGAGATGTTTCACGTTCATTTAGTGAAGTAATTGTGATTCATGCACAAAGCTAAAGTTTTAGATTAAAATATACCTTGGCCATGCTAGATTTGAGAGTCGCAAAAGCCCATCAGTTTAATTTTTTTTATTTATTTTTCTCAAATACAAAACTGGGATATAAAAGGTTGTCAGTATGGTGTCATGGATTTTGGTTTGCTACACCATCCTTGTTCTACGTTATTTTTCTGGAGAGTGATGTGGTGGTTGTTGTGCTGCAGGCACATGAAATGTCTGTCTGAAGAGTGAAGGGGTAATGCTCCCAGTCCATACTTATTTTCTTTAATACTTGGTTAAACAAGATTTAACCAAACATTAATCATATGATAGTATGTCTCTGTGCCTTAACAGCAACGATTAAAGTGACAAGTGCCGTCTTGTGTGTTCTAGTTAATCTCAGTGAACCAATATCATAGCAGTTTATTATCAAGCGACATAAAGGAACAATTTCCAACAAGAAGAGAGCCACCATCTTCCACATCTTCTGTTGCAGCCAGCATCTGAGAAGAACAGCTTCAGTCATCTGTGCCAGCTGTTTTGACTTTAAGAACACAAAAAAAGTTGTGGGGACCACAAAAAAAACCCGTAAAATTCAGTAGACATAACAGATGAACAAAAGATAAGAATGTTGAATGTGAATTTCCAGCAAAGTGTTTTCTTAACCCAAAACAGTCGATATAATCAAAGGAAATACTAACTTAAATATCCTTGGTTTAATAGGTTACAAACTAAAGGTCCTTGTGAGGAAAAACATGAAAAAAAAATAAAAAAAAAATATATATATATATATATATATATATATGTGTGTGTGTATATATGTGTATATATATATATATATATATATATATATATATATGTATATATATATATATATATATATATATATATATATATATATATATATATATATATATATATATATGTATATATATATATGCAGAAATCCAAAAAACAGAAAAGACTGGTATAGAATAAAATACAATTGAATATCAAATAAGTCCAAATAAGTAGAATAAAAATAAATACATCAATAAAAGTAAATAAATCTAGATGAATTATATAAATACACTTTTTAAAAAAGACTGAATGGTTTGTCACATACTTGCGACAATAGGCAAGGTTAAGATAACTGGAGTATGATGACTAAAAACTAAACAGTCAAATTAAGACTAGTTAACTAAAAATTAAGGTAAAAGCAAACAGCTGTCAGTAGTTTCAAGATACAATGAACATCTTATTGTATTTTTGTATGGCATACTTATACAAAAGAATAGTCTTCTCAGTGATATAATCCCTTATTCAAAAAGCATTAATTTATGCATGCATATGTCAATAGCTAAACTTTTGATGTTGGCGATGTACAGAATTTGCAGGTCTGCATGCTAAGAAAGAAGCATTTTATTCTGTAACACTGTAACACTTAAGGAATTAGCTCACAATCCCACAATTTTTTGGCACTTGATCCTGCTGTCTTCACATTAGTCACATGGATTATTATTCCAGGAAAACAAGCTTTAGTTTCTTTACAGTATTGCTAAAGTCCCTGTACAGTTTTTTTCCCCTCCTATCATGTTTCCTTTATAACCAAACATTTTGTTACACTGACATCTGACTCTCATAATACAAAAAAAGGCAACATAATTTTTCATCTTTAGTTTCTATTAAGCTCCAGTTTTCTGCAGGGACAGTTTTTTTTTCTCTCTTTCAGTTGACACTGTATTTGTAGTTTATCTGGTATGTGATGTTTTAACGACCAGTGGTTATAAAATTGCATTTGTCCTTTGCATCACAACAATTACTCCAGCAGTGGTATTTCCACACTACATTAGCATTGTTAGTCCGATCAGTTATGAAAGTTTACTCCTTGCAATTAAAACATTTATTTATTTTATTCTATTAAAAATAAGTGTTTTAGTACACGCACGTACACGCCTTTTTTCAAGAATTTAGGTAGTGTAATGTGCCCCCACCCACCCACACCCACACACATACACCATTTGAAAACTACTATAAAAGTCTGGATTCTTGCTTAAAACCCCTGAACCCCTGATGAGAGGCACAATGGCAGGATTTATGTGCAGTTGGGGTAAGGAAAACCTGCCTCCAGTGCTTCCTTTTCCTGATGGGACCACACTGCTAACCTGGTCTGACATATGCCCCTGTTTCCTGGAGTGACAGAGGGTCTCAGGTTTAGCAGATTATCAAGGAACAGGGAACCCATGTCCACTTACATAAAAAACTGAAGTTAGAAGAAGGAGAGGGTTTCCTAACTGTAACCCATGTCTGCAATTCATACTTGCTTTGAGATGCTTTTGATGCTGCATGTATGTAACTGCAGGAATCTCAAAGAATCCACTTAGAACATTTTCTTTTTTGGGGTGCTTGGTGGGATTTGGTTTGCTGCAGTGCATCTGTAACCAAATAGTTTGATTTTTCAGATCTGAAACACAAATTCATTAATATTTGTCTCAAAAGCAGAATTGAGATCGTGTAACACATTTTAGATTTTTAGGGCATTTTAAAAGTTTTTGATAACAACAAAGCATGTTTACTACTTAAAGCAAACAACAGAAGAATTGTAAATGCAAGTAACCTGCTGTGTTTGATTAACAGAAGGATATTGTTTTCCATTCATCTTTCTTATTTCTGATCTGTTTTCTGTATGTATTTTTATTACATTTGTTGAACTTGGATACCAAATTGTTGTGGGATCAGTGTTAATTTGCCTCCCAAGTGGAGGTGCTATCATAATCACGCTATTGGCACCATTAGTGTCTAAAATATCCAACACTTGTTAGATTAGAAATCATTGTAAACAAGTTGATAACCCACATTGTGCACTGGTGTTGACACAGTATGTCAGTGAAGCTTTTGAATAGTTTTGTTGTGGACAAAGCTTAGTAACAAGAGGTAGAGGGGGCATGTCAGAACATGCTCACCACTAAGAAGGGAATTTTATCACATCAAAATGTTGAAAGTCTTTTTGGTTTGTTTTGGCCTGTGTACAGTACAGACCTTCCTCTTTTAAAATGACAGCACAGAAAGGAATTCAGCTGCTGTCATTCTTGTAATATCATCATCTGTTGCCCGGGCACAGTACTGACCACTGTGCTGTAGCATGCATATTTAGCTAAATATTGTACTGCTCAGTATGCAGGAAAAGAAGAAATAAGAAAACTCTAATGCTTACCTTGGGCATCAAAAACATAGAGTTAGTGATGCAATTCTGGCAGCTTTCTTAAGCAGAGTGAAGACAGTAGTCTAACAATTCACAATGCTAAGCTTAGATCATTCTCCCTAATACATAATCACCACAGTCTTTTCAGTTTCTGTCTCTTGCCAGCACAGAGGTATTAATGCATGTTTTTCTATCTAGTAGAATGGATTATTGCAATGCCCTGCTCTCTGGTCTTCCAAAAAAGAATATTCTAAACTTACAATTACTCCAGAACTCAGCTGTACGTGTCCTGACGAGGACCAGAGGGCTAGAACAAATTACAACAGTTTAAAAATGCTGCATTGGCTTCTTGTGTGATTCAGAATTGATTTTAAGGTTCTTTTAGTTGTCTATAGATGTGTTAATGGTCTTGGGCCTTCTTATTTATCTGGCCTCCTTTTAAAATGTGCACCTTCAAGGACCCTGAAATCCTCTGATGCCTGATCTCTAGTTATATTTTTATGTTGATGTTTCAGTTAAAGAGACTAGAAGTCAGAGTTTATGTTTGTGCAGAGAGGCGTGGGGGGGGGGGGGGGTTGTGTGTGTGTGTGTGTGTGTGTGTGATTGTGATGATGTGTGTGGAAAAAGATAGGATGATCAGGTGTGTCTCCTTGAACTTAGATGTTTTAAGCTTCAGTGTGTGAAAGTTTGTGTGTGTGTTTTTTTTATATATATATTCAAAAACTGTTTTTATTATGTAAAATGAAATGTGATTTAAGGTTTGATTTGATAAGAGTTAATATTTGATCTTGATATGATTCCCTATGCTGTAATAAACAATTGAGGAAAATCAAGGAAAAACACATCATATATTTACTCAAAACCCTCCAATTATAACAGATATAAAACCAGTCCCATACATTTTCCTCTGAGATCTCATGCATTTGACACGCCATCTGCATTGTCAGTCTATATTTCATTTGGTTAAAAAACTAACTTTTCAGTAGGTGTGATTAATATATATGAGAACCTAAATGGTCCTCTCTGCTCAATGAATGTACTTATTAAAACATGGGTGACTAAACACTGGCGTCAAGATGTCCATCCAGCCTGGTCAAGATCAGGGCGCCTGCTTGTCTATCAGTCTGACTCCCACTGTGGCCACTGGTTAGAGGTTGCCTTCAGCCTCAGGAAAATGGTAGCAGGCAGGATATTGGAGACTAGTGTAGGCCCCTGGAAAAGCCAGGGTGCTTAGAAAGCTTAGCTCAGAGGGCCAGCATTGACACCAAGGTTCTTTGTTCTTGATCTGAGTTTTAGTGAGGGGGGTTGTCACTAAAATGCTAGGTATGGGATGTATGGAATGGCAGGTTTGTCTGCACAGGGTTTGTAAATGAAAGCTGTTTTGTAACCTGAAGTTCACATCAGAAGTGAATAAACTACTTTGTTTCCATGATGAACTGTATCCCCGCTAGCCAGAATAATCATCATTTCCATAAAACTGCCTTTCTGTTTTATCTCCCACACATGTTCATACTGAAACATTTTAAGGGTGTGATTGTGTTAGCACAACAGGAGAAAACTACTGGCTACATGATCTCTTGGAGAACTATGAGCCAGTTTAATGATACTAGGTGTTATTTGGAGGCACAGCACATTCACTTATATGAAGGGGGGCACTGTATCGCATATTGAAAAAATGCAAAAGATGAATATCTGATTTGATAAGAACCTTTTTGTAGTTGCATACCACTCAGACTATTTGTGAGGCTAGTGTATCATTTTTATCTAAGAGCCTCTCGGTTTGTGTTTGTTGGAAAGAAAAATAGGATGGATGAATTGAGTCTGAAGCATCTTATGTGGAAGGTATAAAAAGACAATTACTAGACTTTGAGACCGTTTTGGGGAATTATTGCATTTATTATAACAATCTTTCCAAATACAGCTGGGTTTCTGTTTGATGACAACATTCTTCTTTGACACTGAATTTCTACATTTTATCTGTAGAGTCACACTTTTTAGCTAAGTTTGAAAGCATTTTTTTGGAGTGGTTGCAGCTAAATGAAGAGAATTTTTGTTCTCTTACTGTTTATCAGATCTGATATTTATCAGTACTTCGATCACATTGCATGTGATTACCAGTGCTTTCTTGGTGTTAGGCACTGGTAATCTTTGCTACCTTTGCTACTGCCAAGCCATCCTCTGGCCAAAAAGTCCTCCTTTCTCCCCCTGGGTATTCAGGCCCCACGAAGCCAAGAGGAAAGTTTAGTGGCCAAAATGTTTGAGTGAATGGGGGGTGGAGGAGAGCAGCACCAATGGGGTCCAGGAGTGGAGCTAATCCACACAGTGTTGCACAGTGTTCCTGAAAACAGTCCACACATCTTATTTACGGTCAAATTTACAATACATTTAGTTTGAGAATCGGCACTGTGAGAGTGTGTGGTGCTCATGTTCTTTCTAAGTTACCACCATTTTGCAATAAATACAATAGTGATGTAAACATTTAAAGCTGTTCCTTAGTTTTTTTTTTTTTTTTACTTTTTAGCGACAACAAATGAATATGACTGTTTTTATTGAAATTCCTCCTGTAGTTTGACAGGTTTAACTAGGGTTGGGCAATATCGAGATTTTCAAATATATCAAGACTTTATCCGAAGCAATATAGAAGGAAGCAATATTGTTTATATCGAGACAGCTTGTTTTGAGTTAAAAGCATCTTTTCTTTTGCATTTTGCATAGCTGTATTTTTGTTATGGTCATTGAAAAGTATTTTTAAGTTATTTTATTTTAGGAGCATTTAATTTAATATAAAGGTTCTTTATTTTCAGTCAGCGGTTTTAATGCACATGTGCTGCTGATCCTTAATAAAAGTATATTTGGCACTAAAGGCTGTAAATTAGAACTGTCTTTTTGGTTACTTGACAAAAAAAATAATAAATGGAGATAAATATATCGTATATCGTGATTCAGGTAAAAAATATCGAGATATAAGATTTGGTTCGTATCACCCAGCCCCAGGTTTAACTATGAGAACATTAAGTATATATGGAGTTTTATCAATGATGATGGAAAGCTGGGGCTGGTTTGCAAGAGGCCAAATGAAATATAATTAGTCATGACAGAGTGCAAGAAATGTGGATTCAAAAGTACTCTATGTACACACACACACACACACACAAAAAAATATATATATATAATTTTTTGTTTAATGCTTTTGCTTTTCTTGGACATACTTGAATGCAGACTTTTAGTTTCGTTAGAAAACAATGTTCATTCATCTTTTATATCTCATGTGAAAATAAGCACAAAATAAGAACTACTTTCTCAGGCAAATATAAAAATCTCTTTCCAAATCCACTGAGAACCACTGAAATGTAGACATGTGCATTTTTTTTTTTTTTTTTGTATCGCTTCACTAGCTGTAATTTACTTCTTAGAATTATTAAACAAACAACTATCTGGTTTTGCATGAGATTTGTTAATGTTACAATGGCAATTCCACAATTTGCCACTCTTATCTTATCTCAATCTTATAAAAAATGCAATGTGTCCCATATGTTCAATCTACGTCAATGAAATGATTCCCCTCCACAATTTTTTTTTTTTTTTTTTTTTTTTTTTTAAAGATTTCTTGTGCTTTTTTTTCTCTCTATTCAAATTTAAAATATAAAGACACAAAGATCAGTTTGGCATCTGCCTTGGCTTTAAATGTGCAGACTGTAAACTTCAATAATTCTCTAAATGGTGCTTTTTATGAGTACCTGTAAATTGTGGCAGTACTTCGATGACATTGCATGTAACAACAAAAGTTTTTCCTTTTTTATTAGAAAAACAGAATTTACTCAGGTTGGCTCTAATCTCTAAATAAAAAAATGTTGGCAGAGTTTACCATATAAGATCTTCTTTTTAATTTTGAGATGGAGCTTCTATATTTTACCTATGAATAAAGTAGGTTGATATAATATAATTACTTCCTGTGGTATGCTGACACAAACTGTTTCCTTTAGGTTTGATCTATGTTTGAAAGGCATTCTTAGTAGTTTGTTAGGGTGCAGCCTTTTTGAGAGAGAGAGAGACAAAAAGAAAGAAGGATCAAATGATGCACCATTGTAATATGACCTTTCAACTTGTCTCGCTGAAACATTGCTCATGCTGATGGGCCACAAAGCTTTTTCCTCTGATGAATAGTGATTGATTTATGATCTGAAGTCATATGCTAATCTTGAGCCAAGTTGGGAAATCTTGCCCTGTTAGTTCCTCTTCTTCTCTGTGGGAATTACCGATGCCTTGTTGCTGTGTATGTGTGTGATTGTAGTTTGTACACATTGTGACACTCTCCTGTTCTGCAACCGATTTGCCTGTAGGTTCTGCTTGTGTGCATGAATTTGCACAAAGAGGTGGTTTTTATAAAACTTTTGCTTTTTAAGCATTATTTTAATCTGTGATTTTTATCATTAAAAGTTTTTCATTAATAAGAAACCAGTTTTATCACAATCAATTAGTGATTGCTTCCAGACAAAAACGGTATGTTTTTTTTTCTATAAAGGAAACTCCCAACTTAACTTTGTTCCCTTATTTGTTGCTGCTTTAGTGGCTTTCACCGAAGCTTTGCCTGGTGGTTGCTGTTTAATATACTTCAGGCTTTAATTATGTTATGAGAAACTGTTAGATACATATTAGAATTTTTCTAATATGCCTTTTGGCCATGAAGAAATCCCCAAATAAAAACTTAATTTACGTTTGTTGGTCATTGCAAAGCTAATTTTATGTCAACACAACACAATGCCGCAATGCATGTTGATCCTAGTCCAAAAGCCTGCTTTACTCACTGAAGGCTACATTTTAAATGATGGGTGTTGCTACAGACAAAATAACACTGCTCAAATAGCAAAGAGAAGAAATGGGTTTATGACAGTTTTACAGCCTTTTTATTACCTTGCAATATGTTCACTCTGAGGTTTTAATAGCATGTAGAATTACATTCTATCATTTGTAAGGGTGACATCAACTAACGCAAACTGACCCTGATTAAGAATGAATTATGTTTAAAGGCAATGCCAAAAAGATCAAGGAAATCGAATTTCATTATCAAAAGTAGGATATTTAGCTTTCTTGTGTAATTACTCTGTCTGAATATAAATTGTGGAATGTTTTTCATCCATTAAATTTAGGTGTAAGATGACATTGAAAGTGGGGAATTTAGCCACATGTGTACTAAACTTCTAGGTGGTCCCTACATTTATCGAGAACACAAACAGACATTTATTCAGGACTAAATCCGTTCCTCTTGACATACAGTCAGCTGGTCTCCAGAGACAAAGGTGTGACACTGAAAACAGCTCACCATGGAGAAATGTGTTTCTGCATGTTGTTGCCGATGACAGACACATATTCCCCGGGGTGTTGTTATTGACTGTAAGACTATGCCCGACCATGATTTGTGCCGGTGATAATTACACTGCTCATCAGAGCTGTTTTCGAAATATTTATTTGTAATGCGGTTGCAGTGAAAGTGTTTGACGGCAACTTGAGTGCAGCATGTAAATACTATGAAGCTTCTGCTCAGATGAAGCCAATGTGTCTTGCTGAGTAGGAGCAGTTCATGACTAATCAGGGGTTGTGTAAGGTTTCCCACGCCAGATGACTCTCACAGGATCCACCATGTGCCTGGGAACATTTGTGCTTTTCTGATTAAAATGAGAAAGTAGAAAAGCTTAGATTTTCTGCCTGAAAACTAGTGAATACAGTTTTTAGGTGCTGAACTACATTCCCTCTTAAATGAAGTTTTAATGAAGTTATAAAACAATTGTCTTTATTTGAACCTAATTGTGCTCATTATGACTAAAAGCAACATAATTTATTGCTGCTTGCCACGTGTGGTGGGCACAGTGAATGGTAAACTTGTTGTAAAGGTCTTGCATAACATTCTTTCCCACACATAATTTTTCTTGTGTTGCTTTTGTAGCTGAATGCTTTTGAAAATAATAGATCTTTTTTTTTATTTTGATGCTTTTTTTTGTCTTTTTTTTATTCTTCATGGTGGTCTACCAAAGATTTTAGCCAGTACAAGTCCTGGGAAGTAGGTCCTCTGTCACAGTGGATTGAGCCTAAATAGTCCGCTGTCATCAAATGGGGATAAATATATTTACATATGAAGCTGGGTCCTGCTCAGGGATTAGACTGCCATGCTTCAGTGCTGATTCAACTATATAATACCATGGCCATTACATCCTGTCAACTGTTACTACCTATGATGATCCCTGTTTCATAATATCCTTATGTTTACTGATTTTGGCCTGAGAAACAGCTCTCATGGGGATCCAACATGGCTCAGTTGCTTTAAAACCCTTAGATGCTATCTCAAAGTGATCCATCCAAAAGAAAAAAAAGAAATCTTTACATCCTGTTAAAATCTTACAAAATGGCTGTATTTAGTACTTTGTTGTTTGGTTTATGTTGGGTCCACTGGGGGTATATATCCAATATATATTGGATCTGGTAGTGTGACTATCCAGATCAGTTTGACAAGAGGAAGGGCTAGATATGATGCCAAGACAACTTTGGAGGCATGATCATACTATCCCAAATCTCAAAACTTCTGGCACTTCATGGAAGCCCACATTGGCTCCATTTGCCTTAAATCTGTCTGGTCAATGGAAAGGAAAGTTCATAACTTTTGTAGCCACTGGTATACTGATTAAACTATATGCTGGTTATACTTTTAAAATTTAATTTGACATTGGTTAAAGCTACATGAAAACAAAGAAAAAAAGATATACAGTATCTGATCTTGACGAAGAAGTGAAAGCACTGATACTGACATGTAAATCATTTTTTATATTTTTATGCTAACTCTTTCAGATTATCCTCTCCAACTTCTCATTCCCCCATACATCCCACAGTCGGCACACTGAGCACAGAGCAGAGTTCATAGCCACAATAAAAGATCCCTTCAGGGGTGGCAATGGTGACAGCTTGTGAAAGTCAGAGACAGATACCACTCCTGACCATTCATTGAACCATTTAAAGTCCCACAAGTCAAGCGGGATCCCGTTACATGAACTTTATCCAATTCAATATTTGTTGTTCATTGTTGTCCAAAAGGAAGATCTTATCTCTCGCTGAAAAGTCTGCAGATTAATAACTGGTTTTGTGCCAGATCAAAGCTTTAAATTCTGGTAAAACATTCAAATATTTTTTTAGAAAGACACTGGATGGTACAAATCAGGCAGCAGCTTCCTGCTGCTTATGTCTTAAAGTTTATATCATAAGCAGGCTGGCTGCATGCCCTTATTTTTGTCCAGTTAATCAGAACCCAAAGCATTTACAGAGCTCTTTTAGCTCATACCAAATTGAATTAACAAGATTATTGGCTGCAAACCAGAAGACTGTTTACGCGATTTTTTTAAAGTTGGATGAATACCGTTGTTTTCAGTTGGGATTATGCAACGCACTTAAGACATCCAGCTTTAAAGGAGGCTTCTTTTGAGTAGAAAGCAGGCATGTGGCTGCAAAACTGGCGTGTGGGTTTGAAGCACATGTTTCTGTTTATGTTCACCAGGCCTTTCAGCTCACAGCTGTCAGCTTTTCTACAGGCTAATCATACTTTGCTTTGGAGCCTTGAAATGAGCAGTTTTATTTCCTCAAGTCACAGACACTCAACCTGCCTGCAAACCTTCAATTATTGGTCGTTAATTTGTTACTGGTAGATTTTCAACGCCTATAGATTATAGCAGTTCTGCTCTCTCTTGTGAACGGTGGTTGGTTCAGACAGGAAGTGAGCACATGAACTTGCTGTTTGACAAAAGTCTCTTTGAAGTAGCTCTTCTTGTTTTCATTGACTGCCCTAAATCAGATTTTCATTTTTCTTGCCAATATTGTTTTACTCATTTTTTTGTTAGATATGCTTTGATGGTAGAGAAGACTCTTCACATCACATTTGTTTCATCTCATAAAATGAAAGCATGGTCTCTTAGAAGTTGCAGTGTATTTTTTTATTTTTTTTTATTTCATCAAAGTAAAATTCTGTTTCACACACAGCACAGCTCCCACAGGGAAACTGGATCTAGGAACAGTTAGATTATACAAAGTTCATTCATGCATATCTAAAACATCAGAGCCTTCATTTCTGTGTAAATACCAAAGTGACAGTGATAGTGGCTCTTGACAGGAATCTATGAGAATGACTTTGGTCTGGACATGAAGGTTTTCCAAATGGAAGGAAGTGAATAGAAGGAAAATAAAGCCAGCCAACATCACATGATTGTTTGTGAAACAATGTGAGCGACATTCCTCTGAAAACAACAAAAGCAACACATTCCTTTAATAATTGAGTACCCTCATACGACCCGGCAGTAGTTTAAAAACATGCTCAGATCCAGACCTTTCCAGCTCTGGTAGGATTTATCTTTTCATTGAAGATTTAGTTTTAAATTTTTTTTTTTCCTGCTAGTTGCATCAGAGTTAGTGTTGTTTTCTTATTTTTACTGGTATTTAAACATCCCTTAAATAGAACTGTTGCTCTTTATGACCCGCTGTAGCCTTAACGTCCAATATAAACTTAATAAGTAATTTCTTAGTCAGTATGGTTCTTCCCTCTACTGTAAAACTGTCCAGAGCGCTTGGTAACCTTGAGTGCAGGGCAGTGCAGGCAGATTGTTAGTTTTCCACACCAAATTTGTTAATAAAAAGTATGACAAGTACATGTTATCCTGTTTATTTTACAGGAAATGTTCTTTCTGGCCAAGCAAGATTTTTATGTGCTCTTTGGTTCAGGAAAACACATCAGAGAGCCACAGATAGACATGAATCACAGTTCACACCTGTTGTGCATTCAATGTCAGACAGAGCAGCAAGATAGTAAGAAAACCAAATCCAATTTTCTGCAGTTCATACCTTGCGATAGCCTGAGGAACAAATGTGTAATTTATGTTTATTTGCATGAATCCAAAATTGTGGAATATTGATTGACCTTACCTTTGAGACAGTAGTTTGCACCCACGGCTGTTGGTCCAGCTGAGGCTTTAAATGAAATTTTGGATTTACTGAATTTAGGGAATACATGTACAAGTTTTGCTAAGTGTCATGTGTCCGTGTGTCTGTGCATGTTTCCAGTCAGTCTGAAGCTGTAGAAGGAAATCAGCTGACATGACTTGGCATACATATTAGGGGAATAAGGCACAAGCTGCTTGCTAGGTTTTCTTGCATAATCCAACTGTTTTAACCATGAAATTCATTGTGCAACACATATCTTACTTTAAAAAAGCGGGGAAAATATGTTGGGACTTACACTGTTTCGCCTGGCAACCTTAGTGTAGTATTAGTACATAGTCCATGTGTCCCTTAACTACCCATGAAACCACAATTTATTTTCATACCTTTTTTGAGCAAACATCCAAACACCATATGGCAAGTTTTGTTTTTATGCTAAAGTAGCCAGCTGGTTATTGTGAGATGTCAAGAAATAAAATTTTGTCCTAGCTTTGAGTCTTTGTATTAAAATGTACTGTTTTATCCAAAATATTTGTAATTAAATAAATATAAAGCCGTTCTTCAGAGCAGATCTAGTACAGTTATCATATAATGTGGGTTTTTACTGCAAGTAAAAACTGCAAGCTGTCAGCATCAGTCACACTTTACTTTGTTTCAAGCTTTAATTGCCAAATTTCATCTTACACAGAAAATCGGTGCCACTTTCTTTTCTCGGCTTTGGAGAGACTAATAAGGAATGCAGCTCTTCTTGCAGAAATTAGACCTACTGTTGGCCTACTTGTTGACATACAGCAGTCCATTTCTTTTGTAACAGGTCCAGACTCCCCAGACAGCCGAAGAGCTGACAGAAATATACCGCGAGGCCAGACCCTCAACATCTCTGCACTTTTTCCCTACAGCTGTGCAAATAAATGTTGAAGAAATACTTGTGAAATTTATTCTTGTAATTGTTTTGGCTTCTATTCCAGCAGACCAAAGGGGGTCCCCTCTTTTTATGGCCAAATGAGGGCCAGTGTTTGTGAGAAGAAATGGATCTTAAGTGGGCCTTCTCTTAAAAGTCATGTAACAGCACATTTTTGGGAGCTGAGCTGATTATTTCACTACTGGTGTTTGTCTTTGCACCAGCTTGTGGATTTTTAGAGCATGTGCAGCTCAACCAACAATAGGTTTGTGTGCTTAAATATTGAGCACTCAAATCCTGAATTTTATGTTCAGGAAATTTTAAGATCAAGATATTGTACGGTTGGGATTTGAGCAAATGAAAATCATTTGATCTAAAAACAGTTAAATAAATAAATAATCACAAAGTCTCAGCATTTTTGTGTCACAGTGTTGTCCAAGAAATTATACACATACCATATGATGCATTGTTGTCATGGAGGTACATGCAGATTGGCAGATTCTCCTCCTCAAAGGGTCTGAGCAACTATTACCCGATAAATCCCCTGTCACAACATATTAGCCTGCCAGAGCCATTTAGTTGGGATGATTACAGCTTATGTCAAGCTTGTTAGTGTTTAGTGCTGTTAACCAGAGAGGGACTTGATATACGCCTGGCTACCGTTTGTGTACCTCTTTATACAGCTCTCAGAATTTACTATTAAGAAAGGAAGTGAAAAGGGTGTTGATAAAGGTTATTTTTATTCTTTATCTTTGGTTTCTGGTTGCATAAGTTGTTTGTGTCGACCATCAGTGATTTTCACATGTTCTATTTTTGATCTAAAGTTCTTCTCTTACTCTAACTTGCTCCTTTTGTTCCACCTGTAGGCTGTCACAGGAAGATGTTTTGGTGACAAGGATTTCCGAGGAGGATTGGAGAATGGGATACTCCTATGCGAGTGAGTTCTGATTGTATATGATTTCATCAGAATCCAAGTAGTTGTTGCCATGCGCTTAATGTAGATTACTTACTGATAACTTACAAACGCTAGGCTGGCTTGTTGTGAGCAATATTCATACAACTTCATGTAAGTGAGTCACTATGAGCTAGAGTCAAGTCCCTTGTATTAATAAAATAAATAAAATATTCTGGCTCATTTAGAATCTTATTATGAACACTAGGTTTTTTGTTTTATCTCTGTTGTTCCACAGTGACAGAGAATGAGCACAACAGCTAAGAAACTTCCAGTTCTGATAGAAGTCTCTTCTTGTAATTGTCTAGATTAAAAACCATGTCCCTGTAAGCAGGGAAGGTACTGTCCTTTCAGCATATGTTCTTGTCTGTATTATAGTTGGCAATTTGTAATAAATTGGAAAGGGAAAACAAAGATTACAGTGAGCCTAATATATTGATAAGTGGTTCAGAATTAAAAGAAAGAATGCTTGCAGTCGGTCAGGCTTTTGTTTCGTAAATGCATAGATTTGTAATGAGGCTGTGATCCAGGGATCAAAGACACCAATGCTCATAATCACACATACTTCACCTCTGCCTCTCCCACATTCTTTTGGACCAATTTCAGTTATACAAACCAGTGTTTGGGACTGTGTTTATTGTGAGTATAGCAATCAAAACCAATTAAGTTGGGTTCCCTCTGGTTTTCGAATTTCTGGTGGGGGAGGTAAGAGCCTCAAGTTGACCATTCTCGCATTTACTGGACACCAGAAGATTGACCGTGTCATAGGCATTCTCATCACTAAAAATATTTTGACCTGTCACCTAGCTAGGTAGTGTGCACAGGAAGCAGAACATGATTCAGAAAGTATTCTTTCTGTATATATATATATATATATATACATACGCATTTTTTTCTCATGTATTAAATAAATTTGAGATTTTTATTAGGGTTGTCAAAATGAATGCATGAATGCAAAAAGATTAATCTGTAAAAATGTATATTTTGTGTTAAGTTTTTAAAACATTAATGCCTAAAACAATAAAGTTATTACTCATGCCGTAATAAAAATCCAAATTTGGCATTTTCTGAGCAAGAGAAGCTGATTTTGGCCTTATAGGTGCTTTGTTACAACAGTGAACTGCATCCACCTAAAACCACTTTATCCTCCTTATTTCTAAAAGTTTCTGATATTTTCCAAGGTGTGCATTTAGTATTTTTGTCATCAGGTGTCCAGAAACAGTGCTATGAAAGGTGCTATTTTAAAAATCTGAATTTAGCCCTGTCTCAGCAAGAGAGGGTGATTTTCAGCATATAGCTGTCCTGTCACAGCTGTTAACATAAATCACTAAAAACTACCTCAACCTCCTTATTTACGATGATTCTGACAGTTTTTATGCTTTAAGTTTGGAGGACGGCCACAGGATAATGATTTGATATTGGGAAACAATAATCTATTCTATCTTGGACGTCATGGCTCAAAAAGGTTTCAAACCACTAATTTAGATAATCACTACCTAGTTACTCAGGAATGTAGTTGTTCTGTTACTTTTTTTATCTTTAAATATGTTCCTTTTAACAGAACTGTAAATTTAGTTGCATGTTTATTTATTCATGATAAACCAAAGTATTAAATCTGATGACTAGATGAAATGGAGACTTAATAGAATAAAAGAAAAATCATCAACACTAATCTCAGGATGTGTTGATGATTGGAACTTGGAACTTGGATGTCGTGGCTCCTTCTCAGGAGAGGTGCTTCACGTGATTGTAACTGCTTACAGTCAACATGAAGAAACACCTTTTCTAGTCATCATGAACAAATCTTATAACGTTCCTGTCTTTGATCTCTGGGAAGAAAAAGTCGTGTCTGTGATTCTCGTCTTTCATTTTCTCTGGATTCGCTGTTGCTGTGTGTGGCTGTGTGCATGTTTTTTACTGCGCACACTGGCTTGCACAGGCTATTTTGTTTTTTCTACTCCGAGCCCCTGGTCAGATGAAAACTGCTTCAGAGTGCAGAATTATATTAACACTGTATATTATCGTCAGTAACAGTAACTGTGTTCTAACAATGGAAATGGCAATTAGTTGGCATGAAAAAAATAATGCCATTTATTTTATTGCTGTAATTCCCACCACTGCCTGTTTATGACCACAGTGTAGCATCTTCTGATGGCTTCTTCCAGCCTTCTTCTCCATGTCACAAAGCTCAAATCATCTCAAACTGGTTTCTTGAACATGACAATGAGTTCACTGAACTCCAATGGCTTCCACAGTCAGCAGATCTCAATCCAACATAGTATCTTTAGGATGTGGTGGAACGGGGGATTCTTGTCATAGCCAACAAATCTGCAGCAACTGTGTGATGCTATCATGTTTATCTGGACCAAGATCTCTGAGGACTCTTTCTAACACCTTGTTAAATATATAACACAAACCTCAAAGAATGTTCAAGCCAACACATTTGTGTTGGAAATTCTGTTCTGACGTCAGTGGACCTTCAAGAAGGTGTCAAAGGATATTTAAACAGAATTAAAGTTAAATAAAACGTATGAATCAAACATCAGTTGCTGGTTATGTAGTGAATGTGCAAGTTATTCTGTAACTGACATTTCCTTGGACTAAATAAATTCAAGCGTAACCAATTATGGCTTTTGCATATAATTCTGGCAGCAGAGGGGAGAACAGATTTAACATCCTGAAATGAGGTTTGTTCTGAGTCTAATTCCACAACTTAAAGTTCCTCCCAACAACATGCTTGTTTTCCTGATAAACAAGGCATGTTTGTTTTTACCTCCGTGTTTTGGAGTAAAGGAAGCCAAGAAGTTAAAACTGTGACTGCAACAGCTTTACTAAAAAGCAGAGTGGCCACATATTCCTGCACAAAACTAATATTTTTTATGGTTAACATGAAGTCAGTCACAGCCACATTTTCATACTTTTCATCACAAGTTATTAGTCACACTCACCATCATATATACACCTACACATATTACATGAAGCACTGAAACCACCCTTCTCCTTGGATCCTTCTTTTTTTTCCTCTAAGTTATTCTTGGGAATTTTCTGTACACCAGGAAATTTCTAAGTTGAGTAGGAGTACATAAGGCAGGCTTGTAGAATGAAAGTTCACTAAAAAGATAAATTACAGCACTTCATCTCAAAATGACTGCTGGAATGCCATGAGCATCACAGGACTACTGATATCTAATACCTGGTATCCAAGGATGGGTTTTCCCTTTACAAGGCCAGAATCATTACAGGGCTTCCTCTGATGAAAACACACAAAAGATGAAACTGTAGACGGAGGGAGGAAGAGAGGGAGAACTTGGAATTCTGAAATTGCTTGTTCATGTGCTGTAGTTTCCCTCCAAAAAATGTCTGCATTCGTGCATGCAATGTGAGCTTCATGTTTGGATCACTGTGGTCTGAAATGCAGTTGAACAGTTTAACAGAGCTTATAGGTTGCAAGGGGTGCATTGATTCTACCATTTGATACAGCATAATATATGGATCTTCCAGATGCAACTGTAGGACCTTTTGTCTTTCTTTTTTTTTATCCCATTTTGTGTCCCACTTTTTCTCTAGGGACAATCTTTGATACAGTTTAGCTGTAGTTAGTCTGTTGTACTGCATCCTTAGAAATATGCATCTCAGCTAATCTCTTAAGTGGTTTCTAAACTAAATAAAATTCAGTATGGGTTGTTTATTTCTTCCTTGTGTCTTTTGTCAGATTGCTGAGCTCCATTAAGCCTGGCCTGGTAAAGAAAATTAACAGACTTCCTACACCCATAGCTGGCCTGGTAAGTCCTTTAACCTCATGTTTTGTATCCCCTGTTACAGCTAGTCTACCAAAACTAAAAGCAATCCTTTGATCTTGTTGAATCTTTTTTCCCATGCTTTTGCTTCCTTTTTTCTCATCTGTCTTACTCCTCTTCCTTTATATGTCAACATGTTTTCCTCCTTGGGGGATATTCTGATTCCAGATTCGGTGCAATGTTAAAACATTCAATGACCTGTTGTCATTTCCCCTGAAAGGGCAAAATGACATATGACATGATACAGTGGCATCGTGGTGGAGACTACATGCCAGATGCATGTTTGCTGGACATGAAAGAAAGAAAGTAGCCCAAAATTAGACAGTTTTCCATTTAAATAAACTCCCATCCAGATGAATTGTTGGAAGTGAAAGTCTTTGACAATGAAACCATACTAATTAAAATTCATCTAAAAAAAAGAAAAAAAGAAAAAGATAGAAGCAGTTGTTGATTCAACAGGACGGTAATGTGGAACTATGTATAATGTTTGCTCTGCAATAATATTGTGCTGAAAATTCAGACCAACTATAGCTCTGTTCATTGAGGAACACCTTTAAAATGTTCAGGCTCAGGGATTTTTTTTTTAAATTATATGCAATGCTTGCAAAACATTTCCCCTTATAGCCCTATCTCACATTTTTATATGCATCCCTTCATGGCTTTATGTGTGTCCTAGGATAGACTTTTTCAATTTTAAGTCAACTTTTGTTCCCCTCAAGACAAAGCTTATTTACAGCATCACGTGAATCTTTTCTGCGCTTGTTTTTCTTTGAGAGAAGACCAGCTGAAGTAGAACTGCAGAGATTTAGTTTTATTAACCAACAAGAAACATGACTTTTAAACTATTGTATACCCCAAGTACATTATATCTTATTACTATTTGGTAGTGGCTTGTGAAGATTAATGACTACTAAAAACTTAATGAAAAATGCAAATATTGGCTCAGCTGGTGCAACATTTGTCCTCTAACTGCAAGATTACTTTTCACTGCTGATTAGCAATGTGGGTCCAGATAAGTAATGGAGGAAAAATGGAAAGATGGATGGATGGATGGATAGATAGAGGGATGTGTCACATGTTTACGCCCCCCACTGACCCACTTATGAAATGAAGCATTCACTGTTGATTTAGTGGCTTCAGCAGGCATTTAAATCTTTCAGGTAATCATGGTCCAGTTACAAATACCTACAGCTGACCAATCTCTGTTTTAGTCTCCATGGCCAAGTCGTCCATCAGCAGTCATGTGCGACACTGAACTTCAACAACTTACTTTTTGTTCATTTAGACAGTTCTGCACTAAGCCTGAACTGTACACGTATTGTCTGTTAATTATTCTGTATCGCAGCAGGAAAGAAAGATATGTAGTGGGACACAGCAAGATGCAACATAATCTTCTGTCTTTACTTTTTTTTTTTTTTACATGAAACATACCAGGGATATTTTCTTAAGAAAATGGATTTTTTTTCCCTAAAACATGAAATAAATATATTGTCAGCATCTTAAGTTTTTGGCTTGCTGTGAGTCGGAGGCTGTGAATGGAAGTAGATCTGAATACTTATACATTTCATTGAGGACAGTGCAATACAGTAGAGCTCTTTCATAACAACATAAGGTCTTGATCTGAATAAAGTGGCCTTTCAGAACCCGTAGTCGCATGTAAACAGAGACTCAGTGAAAGTTGATAGTGTTGGAGCTCAGTTCACACTTAATGTACTTCTGTTCTCCCTAATTTGCTTTCCAGAGTTATACTGAGGGCTGTGGTGAAAATGGATAACTTTAAATTAAATCTCGTCAGAGATCTCAGTTTAATAATTACAATCCAACAAATAAATATTAAACCTCAAACTTTACTTTAATTACTGATTCATCAGTCTTACAATCAGGTTATTCACTGAGTTTGATCTTATTAATTGCTTTTTTTCTATTTTTATAAATTTTGCTAGTGCCACCAGGAAATCCTCTAGGTTTTCTCATGATTTGCATTAACTCAGCTTTTTTATTGTATTTTCAGCTTTCAGAGCTCTATTTAAATCATCCCAGGAGGTTCACATATTAGAAGCATTTGAAATGGCTTTTATTGATTAACACATATAACCTTTTGTGCTTTTTTGAGATTTGTCTCATTTTTGTGTTTTTTCAGTTCACATTGGTGTGACTGAAAATATTAAATTTCTTTTTCAAATTAACTGGATGGAGATAAAAGTTCTGCTAGTTAAAGAGAAAAGTGGTTTGTGACAGACCATAAGAAGTCTGGAGTGGAGTGGGCTGAAATGTTTTTCTTCTCTCTGTTTTTTTTTTTTTTACTTCTTTAATATATATATATTGACATGTAGTCTGTAGACTGCCATTGAGTCTTCTCTGGCTTTTTAGAAGTGGTGGATAATTGCACACATTCTTCACAGATGGTTCCTCATGATACTGTCCCTGCTAAAAGAAGAAAAAAAAAACACTAGTTGACTACCACATTATACTTACGAGTACAGAAAGTCTCTGTGCATGTACCTCTTTGTGTGGGTGTACTCTACTTTTCTAGACAAATTTTCATCCTACGAACATCACACAAGGGGCTTATATTCTTGGCCGCCTTAGAAAATTCTGAGCAGTTAGAAATCATTTGGATGAGAGCTTCATAGTTTATCTTTTCCAGTTTACATTTGGGTAAAACACAGCTATGCTACACACCATCACAAGTACAGTGGGAGGGATTAACCATGTTGGGACTCTTTTCCTTAGGTCAAATCAAGTGACAAGTACAAGGTGTGTTTGTGTTTGATTATTTAACACCTGCCTAAGCAAGCAGTAGAACTTTTTTTTTTTTAAGATGAGCTTTGTCTTTATTATCTGTCACAGACAGACACACTGTTAAATATGTGTAATCTTATAGCTCTCCCTCTTTTCAAAACCAGTTAATGTGTACTTTTTTGGCCACTTTTTGCTTGCTTGTTCATTTTTGGAAAATTAATAAATTACAAAGTCTGCCTATAATGTGAGTGTGAGCCCCATCATGGGATACCTGCAAAATAAAGCTACACAATGTACTACAAAATGTAACCCTAGTAGTAACCTGAACTGGCAGGTTTTTGTTGCACTTTTAACTTGTAATTATAGTTTTTCCTTTTTGTGCATCATTATGGACAGAAATCATTCATCTGCAGTAGTTGACAGCCATGTTTTTCATCAGGGCACAATGCTGCTTTTCTGCTTAGCAATTTTATATGCTGATAACTTTTATATATTATGTTAAATTCTTTTGTCTATATAAATCTAAGCTATCAATCATCAATCATCAATAGCAGCACATGCAGTGTGTTTAATAAAAGATTGGGGAGTGTTTTTTGTGTTTTTTTTGTTGTTGTTGTTTTTTTTTTTTGTTCTTTAAGTTTGATTTTTGAATAATGTGAAATGAGTGACTTTTAGTTTTGTTTGTTTTGGTGTGCAAAGCTTTTCTGACTGTTGATCTGTTTGTGCTAGCATACAATATATGGCATATCAGACACCAGTTATTAATATGCAATAACATTCTCATAAAAAATAAGAAAACAATCATTCATTCCTTGTACTAAGTAATACAATTACAGGAAAGGAAAAAAAAGAAACATGACATAATCATTACTAATTGTTCCAAGGGGGAACAGTTAAACCTGACTGAAGACAACATTTATAAATAGTTGCAGACTGCATATAAAACAGGGAAACTAAACCTCTGGGTATTTTTGTATCTGAACAATGCGATGCTTTCTACACTAAAAGTTTCATAATTTGCTCTCTTACGTTGTGGTGGCTTTGCAGGGATTTTCTCTTCCACTTGGCTGTGATTAGAGAGGTGAGAAACATATAAACAAGGGCTCTGCTGTTATCTGGCCCATCGTAATAAAGCACAGCCTACTCCCCCTTCCTCTTCCTGTTTGGGGGGCTAATGGGAAAATGAGTCTCTGTGGAATTTAGGCAGTTTTGTAATCGGACCATCTACCACAGTACTTTGGCAGCTCAGCCTGTATGGCTCAGTGTTCATCTGAACAGGTTGGTTGCGACGTGCTTTTTCTCCGGCAGTCTCTGTGGGTCAACTGGTATGCTTGTGTTTTACAGTGTGCAAACAGACACCTAATGGAGATATCCCTGCATGATGAATGGTTGTAATTCTTATGTTGAAAAAGGTGTTTTTACAGACCTGAATTTTGCAGCATGAGGCAGACACAGACCTTTTAATACCTTTCAATGGTGAAAACGGTGAAATCTTAATGCAAGAGGCTGTTTAATTAAAAACCTGTAATTTCCAACTATACTGATTTTTATTAAACTTGTATATTTCATTGGTAAAAGTTTTTCAGAGCACATTGAATTATGTCAAAATTCCTTTTATTCTTCCAAAGTAGGGTTGTTATTTGTGAATAACTTTGTCAACAATAAAAGAATTCTTGACAGAGACCAAAGCAAATGAGTATGTGTCTTGTTACCAGATTTCTTCTGGAATCTGTCTCAGATGAGGCTGTAAACCTTAATCCTTCTTATTATAAAACATGCCGTTTAAGCCATGGTGTTGATCGGATATTATATGCATTTTCGAGTAAGTACGAATTCCAGCTAACATAAAAGCATTCACAAATAATCTCACTGTGTGCACATATACTTGTATTAGCTCTTGGTACATGTAAGGCACTCCATTGTGGTTTGTACTGCAAGTATTACAGGATTTTAAGTCTTTTGACAACTTTATTAAACTAATATTTGATAGTAAAATAAATATGTGTGGAAATGGAATTAATGTAAATCTTACATCTCCTGCCTGACTTGTAATTTATTCTTTTTCTGTGACTGGACTGGGCTTTGTGTCCAAGTTACCTCTCAGCTTCTCAATCCTTTTACAAACACTTTTAGCTGTCAGTTATTTCTTTGTGGCAAATACCTAGTTTCCTATGGCAGTGACCTTCAAACTAACCACAAAGTCAAAATAACTTATTTTACCAGGGCACACTTTCTTCAAACACTTCCTTGTCAAGTGTGCCATAATATGAGCAGCTAGCTACTAACTGAGGCGGGCTGATCTTCACTTGTTGGCACATTCCTGCCACTGAAAAAAAAGAATAAAGTTAAGTTTCAACTCCCTGTAGTTTGTCTACATTTTACATTTTAAATTGTCTACATTAACTTCCTCAGCGTCTTATCACACATGTAATATAGTGTTTGTTTGTTTACCTCGGTGAAGCTTTTCTTTGCATGGGCTTTAAATGAAATTTTTATAAATGAAGCTAATGCTTATGAATTAGGGAAGATCAGAATACTGAACAGAAAATGTTTTTTAAGTGTGATTATGACATGAATTAAATGGTTTCTGTCACATTTATGTTATTAAGTACTTGCTATATGGCTTACAAACACCCAGTTTAATTTGGGTCATATTTGGATCTGTTTGCATGGATACTTGGACAGACTATTTAGGAATCTCCAATGCATGCTGTCCCCACCTAAAGGGAGTCACTTGTTCCAAGTCGTAACTAATTTCTTGCAGCTTGGGAAAAAAAAAATGTTATTAATTGGAAGCAGCTGATGTGGAAGCCCATTTTTAATTTACATAAAAATGTTCTTGATTCACTGTTTGTGAGATCTAATGATCTGCACTAAACATGTCCTCATAAAGTAAAACTTGTTGCAGAAATTGCTGAGTCCTCTTTGAAAGAGACAGCTGTGTTTGTGTGTGTGAGTGTGAGTGTTTGTATCTTTGGGTGGGGTTGCCTCACCAGGAGAGCTGAGATGGCCATGTACCAAAAACACAGGAAGCTGTAGGGTGGGTTTGGGCAGGCTGTTTTGCTAGAAATGGAAAAGGATCGTGAGAACAAGTGTTTTCATGTTTGTGTGTTTTATATATTTGTTGTCATACATTTATTATTGCACCTGCTAGTGTGCACATGTGAATGAAACTCATTGTTATGTGTCTGACTACCCAGAAGGATGTATTTCAGATTTTTTTTTTTTTCTTTTTTTATTGAAAACATGCATGTTTTCTGTGCATAAGCAAATATGTGTTTGCATTTTGGCAGCATGTGAGAAAGAAAGAGGGAGAGTGCTTGGGACAATTGGGGTGGGGAGGAAACGGTGACACCCTGAGAGGGAAAGAGAGGGAAGGGCCTCTGAAAGATAGAGACACAGAAACAAAGACGGAGCGAACCTGGGAACAAGAGAGGAGAACTTGGTTCAGGTTGCAATTCAACAAAGAGTTTTTTTTTTCTGAGAGCTCAGGGAGAGAGGAAGGAAGACTGTGGTGATGGGGACAGTGTGAAATGTAGGAAAAGAAAGGAATAAGCTGGAATAACTCAGCTGAATAATGAGCATTAAATAAAAAGACAGAAATACCTGAAGAAAGCAAAAACTCAAGCGAACGTTGGTGCAATCAGAGAAAGAAGATGTACGAAACCTGGACTTAAATCTTGGTGGTGTCACCTTTCTGTTGAACAGGTATTTAGATTTTCATGTTCTGAAAAGGCTGTTTGTGTGTGTTTGGGCAGAGGAAACAGGAGTAGAACACAGATCAGTAAAATAACTCATGATGTGAAATATCCGTGCTCAGTGTGTGTTTGTTTGCCCGAGAGAGAAACTTTATTTCAGCAGTTTTTGTGCCATCAATAAGGATATGACAATTTTTTCTTCTTAGCTGTGTCACTTTACTACTTTAAGAAGACCTGTTTAAGTTTTAATTGTTATTATTAAGCCAGTCTGCATCTCTGTAAATGACTGCTTAAGAATTGAAAGTCTGAATTAGGTTTATGTTATGGATATGGCTAACTTTTGGGAAATTGCTGTCTAAACTGAAGAGTCATACAAATGTGGATGTGTGGATTTTAGCTGTAAAGATAATTCTAAAACTGCATGTATGCATCCATGTGCTTTTTAACAAGTCAGATTTTGTGGTCTTATTTTTAGTTTTTTATAAATATGATTTCAAACAAGTTGTTGTTTGTCTTCAGTGTGTGTGAGTCGATACCTTGTGCAAGTATTAATGTGAGTCCAACTTGGCGTGCGATTTTTGCACAGGACAACCTCAGCGTCTTTCTACGTGGCTGCGAGGAGTTGGGACTGAAGGGATCCCAGTTGTTTGACCCTGGAGACCTGCAGGACACATCGACACGCCCCACTTCCAAGTAAGACTCCTAACATTAGTGTTTCCTTACTGTTGAGTGGGTGTGTGTGTTGATGTGTGTCTTTTAGTAATCACAGTTTAGCAGCAGAAACAAAACTAGTACATCTGAATTGGGAAAATTAAATAAATAAATAAATAAATCTTTATATGCTGGAAGAAGGTTGTAAAAATGTATCCTCTTTTTAAATTCTTGCTTTAAAAATGCTTCCAGCTCAGTGGGATGTTTTAGCTGTATTGCACGTGTTGCTCTTTTGAGGTCTATCCACAGCTTTACAGCTTTTCACTGATGGTTGGAAGTATGTTTAGCCATGGTGTCCTCTTGCAGTCACTGTGCTCTTTTTCATCTTCAGCATCAGTTTGATCTGTGCTTGCAGAATTTTCAGATGTATACTGGAGTCGTTTGAAGGCAAATGTTCTGTTTGCAGTAACAAAAACTCAAGGCGTGATCAGTCCAGCTCCCACATGCTTTCATGAAAGGAACACATGTGAGCTTTTCTTCAAACATACCATTGTTCACTGTAAAGATATGTTATCGTTTAACTTTATCAGTTTGCATGACTTATACATCAAAGTTGGTTAGATGTTATTTTCCAGACATGTAATGATTGGTTTTGTATTAAAGATGCAGGAGGAATTTCCTTTAATGTCACTTTTCTGAAGCTTATATTTGATCTCTGTCATTTGTGTAACGGCTTTCCATAATCAAAGTCCTAGACAGACACTTATAGCTCATGGTTGTTGATTCTTGAGACTAGTAGGGCCAACAGGTGTACAAACTTTTTAAATTTATGTTCCTATAGTTTTTCAAAAAATGTTAAATGTAGCAACTTACCACTTGCAATCAAGATTTTCTGTTATTTTGCAAGTAAGAACCAAAATCAAATTACAGATGTTATTTCAGCCAATATTTCAAAGTCACCTTGATCTGTGTTGAAGGAAACAGAAAGAAAAAAATTCTACTTGAAAATGTAGTTTTTGAAAGCAAAACGGTGGGTAGAAACAAACAGATGTTAATTGTGTTTAATTGAGTGATTGACTAAGTGCTGTCAATGAACACTTCAGCTGGTTGTCAGTACAAAGCCTGTCTTAAAAAACTGGATGTGTGTTTCTTTGTGTGGCTCTTTCTGTCAGTCAACCTGTCCTTCAGGCGCTGCATCAGACAATCAGGCAGTTCACTGCAACACAAACTGCTTAATGACAGTCAATGGAAGTTTGTATGAGCCTGTCAGTGAAGCAACAATGGCATATCTGTCTGACACAACTGGTCTCTGTCCAAAAACAACAAAAGGGTTTGCATCACTCACTGAACCATGACTTTTATTTTGTTGCTTGGTAACAAAGCCAATTGCACAATGTGTTATGCTGTGTTTGTTTGTATGAATATGTGGGTGTTTCAGATTGTTTAACATAAATTGTCTTTATGTTCACTGTTTATAATCAAGGTTGCACACAGAAGGGTGCAGAAAGGTACTTTTGAAGATGAGGCTATAGAGGATAGTGCTAAGTGTCAGTGTTAGGAAAGCATTGAAGGCACTGAGATGTTTAGGTTTTGTATAAGCTATTTACATTGTCGTCATTATAAGTAAAAATGAAAGTTTTTGTAAAAACTGTAAACATAATATTCTTACATTAATTTAGCCTTAGTTTATTGTAAAACAAGGGCACTAATGGCAGTTTTTAGATTGGTTTATGGTTGTTTACACATGTTTCCATTATGTTTCCATTTATCTAGTGATATAATTAATCAAAACATACTAGTATGAATTTTCTAAGCAAAACGCCATCTTTCTGCAGATGGATGATATGTATTTTATTTTATTTATAATGAAAGTTCTGTCTGTTTAGATCATTGCTTTTGTAACTTCATGGTCATGACTTCTTCACTTGACACAAAATTTGATTTCATAGCACAGTTGGTTTGGGTGTTACCAACATTAACAAGAAAATCTTTTGCAAGTTTTGTGCATTGCATGGGTGCACATCACCCGTAGGGAATGGCCATATACTATTAATGTGAGGTTTGACATGGCAAGTGAAAGGTATACTTTAGACCTTGTTAAATTTAGAGGTCCAGACTCAGGTATACAGAGCTAAGCAAATACTTAAACCTTGTTCTTTGGAAAACCCAGTAAAAAGAATTTTACAAGCCTCCACTACATGTAGAACAAGTTGTACTTTGTATACTTTAAATATTAGATTCTTGCAGTTATTTCTCTTTTTTCCCCTCACATGTCAGCAATTGTTTGAATTTAATTTATTTACTTATATAAGTAAAGCAAATTAAAGCTATGTAATGTATTATATGCCAGCTGTACTAGATTCACATATTCTGTGAAAGATAATTTCCATACTTGGCAAAGTGCAGTAAACATGCTCACACTAATATACAAGGGAAGTTCGTAGCATTTAAACACACCTGAAAGGAAACTGTGGTGTCATTGTTTAAGTGGCCCTGTGCTATTTCCAGTGGTTATGTAACCTGCTGTGCGGGATGCTATTTTCTTGCACCTCATACCATGGCAGGAGGCAGTTTATATGCTTCACCCACAAGAATCTGGACCGGCATTTACTCATCTCTGAAAAACTGCCTGTCAAGAAACTGTAAAGACAGGTTTGGGTTCATTATGAGCTCAGGTTAGAAATATTCCCTGTTCCACTGTGTGTTGATGGAAAAAGATGGTTTTCCAAGATGAGTGATTGTAAGTGAGCAATGAAGAGAGACAAGATTGCTTTGTGGTTAATTTTATGCACAGTTTTGAAATGTGGAAGCTAGCTAACTAACTAGCTCAATAAAGAAAGAAATACCCATAGTAAATATTATAAATTTAGTTTTATTTTATTATGAAAATATTGTTTGCCTGTAAGTGTTTTTCTGCATCATTTACAAACGTTAAGTATGTATGTCTTTAACTCTGTCTGTTCCTTACTCTTGCATTAGTAAATTCCTGAATACTGACTAGTTAAGACAGAAATGAAGGAATATATTGGAATATGAAAGATGTTTACACTCCCTGCAGTCTGAAAATCTGATCTAATAACCTCAAAAATCTGTAGCTTTCATCATTCAGATATAAAAATGTACATGGGAACTGCAAAGAAAAGCAACCTGTCTTCATGTTTAATCAGCTGACAGAAAAACAAGATAGAGAAGAAAGGGAGGGTTTTTATATTATCCCTTCCAGCTACATCTACCTTCTTCCTCTCCTCTCACGTCACTTCTTTCTTAGCTTTGTGCTGTCATGAAAAAGCAATACATCTGCAATTAAGATGTCACATACCTGTTGAGTGAATTAGGCTCAACTCAATGCCTTCAAGCTATGGAAAGTACTTATAAACACAAGAATTCAGAAATAATAATCATTTATATACAGTTTTATTCTATCATGTATCCCAGATAATAAATAAACTAAAATTTAACATGTTTTATATAAAGATATTGCAGCTCAGCATCATTATAGGCCATCATACCTTTGTTTGTGTATTTTTACACAAACCCCATGTGTCACCCTTTCTGTATGTGTCTAGTCTGATTTGTTTGTTTGTATTCATTTGTCTTCCCTTCCTAGTCTTAGTAGGATTTATTTCTGCTTCACAACTGTGAGTTGGGTCCAGTTTTACAGCTGCCTCATTCTGCATACCATTTATAACCTCACGTGGTAATCCGCAAGCTCCACATCATCTCATTTCGGTAACATTTGTGGCGCTTAAGCGGCTACTTCTGTGGTGTGTCTGCACTCCACCTCTCAGAGATCAAATGGCAGCTCTGCCAGAATGACGCTTGTCTCTTTACACTCGTGTCTTGAAATGACTGGTCGTTCATTGATGAAATCCAACTCAAAATTTAAAATTTAGAAATTACAAGTGAAACTTGGGAAGAGATATTTGATTTTATATAGCTAAAGTAAACTCATTGGCATCACTGTTAACTGTTAGAACTATTAAAGAAACCATTTAAAAAGAAAATTAATCTTTTAGCTCTTCCTGTGTGGGTTGCAGTCAAGAAGATTTCTCTGTATTTTCTGTAAGTTTTGTTTTTGCCATAGGTATGTGGGAGATGGTGTGTCTTAAAGCTGTCTGCTGTTATAGTTATGTCAATGTCTCACGCCTCTCTCCCTCTTTTTGTCTCATTCTCTAGGGGAAGTGACTGCAGTCGAAGGCTGAAGAATGTAAGTGTTACTGTTGGTTTATAGCTGGATTTTTTGTTTATCTGCTAAATGCATGTTTGTATGAAAACTATTATTATGGTCCACTGAGTCTTTTTTTGGATGCAGTTGTCACTGTTTTTGATTTTAGCTGCTTTTATAATGCTTCTCTCGCGTCTGTTCTTACTAATCTACAGTGGCTTTCTTCATTCAGCGGGAGCTTTTTTTTATCACCAGTCAGATTAAATTTTTTAGTGTTCAAGTTTCATCTTTCACACTTTCCTCTTTATGTACTCTGTGTTCTAGGTGTAGCTTTGAATTTTTTTTTATTTCATTTAAAGTTTTATTTTGTTGTATAAGTGCTTTAAGTATTTATTTTGTGTGTTGTCTCTCTGAGCTCACAATATTTCTGCATAACCTGTCAAGGTCATTCTATCTATTTGAAGTGTCAATATTTGATCCCAGGACAGCTTCCGTTATTTGCATTTGCAGCCTTAGCTGTACCACTTCTTTTTTCTCAATTCCCTGTAGCATCTTCATTTCCTTTTCTAAAAATGCCTCTTTAAGAAGTAGAGCACATAGTGCTAGCCCTGCCCACTCTGCAGTCATAGCAGTTCCACATTCTGTCTGCTCCCTCTCTTTTCCACTCTCCCTCTGCTATGCCGGTGTGCACTGAATAAGATGATGCGTGGATCTGCAGAGCTGGCCTGTCCTGCTAGCTCATTTAGCTGACTAAACACAGGAACTCTGGGCTGCACTAGCCAGCATTTACAGCTGTAGTGAATGGCTTACAAATTTCCAGCCAGCAGCACTGCCAGGGTTTGCTTCTGAGACATTTTACTATACTGTGGATCTGCCCTGAAGCCTCAGGACTGAAGACTGGGATTTGATTGCACCTTCCTTTTTAACACAACAGATATTGAGAGGTGAAGAACCTGCACCAAGAGGAATTTGCTGATGTGGTGAAGGTGTTGTTTAGCAAACAGATGCAGTGTTAAAGTGAAAGGGTGGAATGTTGCTGAGTTATAATGTCTTTATTTAGCAGCTGAATGTGTGAACTAGAATAGTTAATTATGCATGTATGCTTTGTGATTAATGTTATAATAAATCCATGTGATTATTCACCTCCTAATGTCAGGACTGTAACGTGGGCTTAAATATATGTAGCATGTACATAGTTGGTAACATTACAGGTGTACGTTTGGGTGAGTAGTGCATGTGTGTACATGACTTCAGTATGTTTGCTCATTAAACAAAGAGATGGTTGTTGTAGAACTACTTTGACAGGTGTTGTCACAGCAGACAGCTAGTGTGACACCAGCGACACCACACATCTCTCTCTGTCTTGTTGTTTATATTCTTGTCACTCAAAGTTCTATTGTTGTGTTTTTAATGTTTCCTTTGAACTACTCTATCCTAGTGCATGTGTTGAGGTTTTGGTTTCATTCTGTTGTTGATTTGGTGCTGTAAGTGGAAACCCCGCAGGCACAGTTGTAGGATGTTGGTACTGTTGTGTTGTTGGGATCAATATGGATATGTAGCTCAGTAGTTGGCAAGTGTAACACATTTGGTGCTGACCCACTTCCACTCAGAGTTTGCATGGATGTGTTCATAATGCTGGTGACACAGGACTGTCACGCTTTGTTGCTGAGGACACAACATAAAGCTTACAATGAAGCTTAAACAACAGCAGCTGCATAGTATGCCTAGCACTTCTCCTGTAAATTCAAAACTAGTTTGTGACATTAAACTGGCTAATGACGACTATTTTAGACAGTAGCTCTGCTAGCCTTTTACTAAAATTGTAAGTTTCAATTCCCTTCAGGGTTCAAACACAATGTCAGGGACAGTGATTCACTTGGCTCTTTGCTTCCCCTGATCTTCAGATCAGCCCCTTTGCTTGTCCTCCATGTGTGCTTGAAAGTTGTTTGACTGAAATAAACACATTAAGCCACGCTGAGCTTTCTTATCAAAGCAATCCCTGCGGACTGCTGGTTGACATGGACACTGTAAATATAGCTGAAAGCACTTTGCCAACAGTGCAAAAGGTGCAGCTCTCCGTGATCTCCCTGTGGCACAGTCAGGCTGTCCATTCTGCATTTTAACCATTTAGCTGACTACAAAGGAACGTATTCTAAATGCTGTACGCTTCAGCTCCTCAGTCACACTCAGGGTTACTTTGAGGCATTAGGTTACACATATATGCACACAAAGCAGAAGCACGGACTCCTTTGACAACACCTTTTATTGTGTTTCTGTGTTTCAGAGAGTTCAGACTAACTCGGTTTACTTTCGCAGTTGGGGCTAAAGTAGCTAACTGGCAAATATAAATCCCAGTAGCCACTATGGCTGGCAGAAGAGAGACATTCAACAGTTTTAGAGTCCAAACAATGGATTGACAGTCTTTACTAATATTTAACTTCTTTGAAAACAGCGTTGCAGTAAAAAAAAGAAAAAAAAAAAAAAGAAAAGGAGAATCAAGTGGGAAATGTTTGTCTGCTTAGCTTTTATCTACAATCAATATTATAAAATCAATATTATTTACAGCCAATACATCTTTGTTGTTGACTACTGCATGGTTTGCCTGCCTTGCTACATGTTCAAGCCATCCATCTACTTAACATATTTCAAACTGAGAGTCTACTGAAGTGTTTTGAGGGGTTTTTGTTATGTAATTTACAAATTTAAAACAAAGAAAAATATGGATGAATTACAAAAAGGCAGACATTTAAATGTTTTATTGTTTTTACTTCTCATGGTAGTCTTTATTTTGTTCTTTTTTTTTTTGTTTTGTTTGGGGTCTGTCCAGGATTACATCCAGTACTTACTTTAAACTGAAAGTTTATGAACAGAATATTAGCTGATTTTATCATGAATTCTTTTTCCCTTCAGGTTTTAATCACTATCTACTGGCTCGGCCGTGCTGCCAACAGCTGTACCTCCTACAACGGGCCTACGCTGGACCTGAAAGAGTTTGAGGGCTTGTTGTCACAGATGCGAAAGGTTTGCAAAGTCATATTTAATGACATCTACTAACTAAACTAAATTCTAACCTCTAATTTCTGTCTCTAACTGAATATTAATATGTAAAATAAATAGTTGCTATTGCTCTTGCTGCTCATCTCTCAGAACTCACAGCTGGTGGAAAATCATGGCAGTAGGGAGAATATTATATCTGGAAGCAGAAAAATGCATATTTTATCTCTGCAGTAAGTAAATGTCCAGCCAATGTGAGCTGAAGCAAGACACACTGTCTCTGCTTGATCACTTACTATGTGACGCTGTGAATGAGCATGGTTAACTGTCCAGAGAGTTCTCAAAAATGATCTCAGAGGAAAGGGTAAACTCCATGTACCCCAGGTCCAGTCGTGACCTTAATAAAACTGGACTTTTCTATCTCTCAGTCGTCTAAATGGATGGAGAAATGTTGGAACCAATCTCACACATATACTCTCGGTGACAGTCATTCATAGCCATGATGTCACCTACATGAAATTTATTCCACAACATGACGTCTATTCTCAGTTCTATAAAAGTGAGAAATTGCTTCCAACTCAGCAAAATTAGTTTCCCAGATGTTCACATGTTGCAGATGAACAAAACCAAAGAGCCAAATTTCCATGAAACCAAAAAAAATGCATAAATAAAGGAAAGCTCATCAGCTCCCAATCAGCAAAGCACCACCCACTGAACCGTTAACAGTTGTAATGTGGAAGCTGGCATTGCAGCAACAAAAATGCAAAAGGCATTTTTTTCTTCCTTAATTGAAATGCTACAGACTATGCTAATTGCTTGGTTTAAACTTTGTATGCATTTAGATGGTTAGCCACAATAACCAGATTTCATTTTTTTTCCTTTTTCTTTTTTGAGTATACAAGTAGGTAAAAAAAAAAAATGAAAAGTAATTTATAGGTTCAAAGTTTTGACAGCAGGAGAAATACGATGGTAACGTCTTCCAGTCAAATTCTTACAGCGTTAAAATAAAAACAGAAATTGATTAATAAACTGTTGTTTTTGTTCTTTGGGCCTAACAATTAAATCAAATCACTGACTGACCAAAGCACTTTAATCATTTGCTGTTATTACATCTCCAGAGCCAAGCAGGTGATTGTCACAGTCAGAAACAATTTCCACACATCATGCTGCGACAGTGGAGCCTGCTTGAAAACATATATTACAAGGCTTTTTATGTTGTATAACAGATGGTCCAGGGTCAGGAAAAGGAAGTTGTTTGGTAGGCAGGAAAGGTCTTTCTTCACCTTCCATTAGTGGCAACAACATATTTTAACTGTAGACAGAGAAAGGAAGAGGTCACTGAGGTGAAAAGAGAGTCATTTGAAGCGATGTAGGCAGAAAATAATAGTGAATTTTTAAAAGGTTTTTAGCTTAATACATGTGGGAGGACTGTGAAGGTAGTCGAGATGTTTGGTTAACAACACAACATGTTTAAAAGACCACAGTGACAAGGACTATGCAAAGAAAATCCCCTCTTAATGTTTTGGTGGCTGATTAATCTCATTATATCAAATGCCATGTGTCTTTTCTTTTATGCGATTGTGTTTGAAAAAACTCAGGAGGCAGAGGAAGCAGAAAGCCCTAAACGCAGCATCCGGGACAGTGGCTACATTGACTGCTGGGATTCTGAGCGCAGCGACTCTCTCTCTCCACCACGCCACGGACGCGAGGATTCATTTGACAGCCTGGACTCCTTCGGTTCCCGCTCACAACAGACGCCGTCGCCAGACGTCCTGGTCACCCGCGGCAGCAGTGATGGTAGGTGATGGTCCATTTTTTTAACTCCTATGATCACACTGATTTACTAATATGTGTTTTAGTGGTTGAAATTATTAACCTAAAAGTTTGCCGATTTAATATGTTAAGAGGTAACAGTGTTATTTTATCTTTTATTTTGTGTAGATGCTAAATAATTCAGTACTGGCTTTGTTTGGGTTAGTGAAGTTGTTCAGATGCAGTATGGAGATAAATAGATAAGTGTATTGTCCCTCTCCTGTTGCTGTAGTTTGTTGTTCTCCTGCCTGTTTTCACAAGGCAACACCCAGAGTTAAAGGCTGTTAAAAATATATAATTAGTGTAGTGCTTGATTTAAAGTCTTACCTAATGTTATTGTTTCGTTTTACCACATTCATATGTGCTCTAAAAATAAAAGTAGTTCAGTGCTGGGAGTTCTGTGTTAAGGTCATATTTGGCATATTATGTGAGAGTTCGCCAAAGCATTTTCTATGTGCAATAGGAAAGAAACCTGATCTGCTAATAATTTTTATCAGAGAAAGGGCTAAAGTCGCACCACAAATCTTTCTCATGCTGCTCATGTACTTTGCATGAATGTACATCAGTTTTACATCTGATGTTAATCTGTTAATTTGTGTCAGTTTGAGTTATGTGATTTAAATTTAAACTAAAGCTTTACCAAGCTAGCACCAATTTGAGTGAGGCTACATTGATAAAATCATGATTCTATACCACATTTTCTCTTATTTTTAATAATTATCCTCTACTCTCTTTTGACTATTAGTGTTTGGAGACTGAGCCATAATTTAAACGCTGAAATGCTCGAACATCCTCTGCTCAGGGGCAACCATATTTTTCATCTTTTTCACCTTCCTTAAAATGTGTTGCATTAGTTTTTTTTTTTTGTTTTTTTTTTCTGCATCAGTGTTTATCCAGTCAAGTATGATAAAGATATGTTTAACTAATATTACTTTTTAAGTCCTGTGAACTTTTATGAGACCAGGGATTTTTCTGCCCTTCCAATTTATAACCAGACAAATGAGTTCTGGCTTGGTGTCTCTGGTTGTTGACTGAATGATAAACGAAGAGAATAAGTATCTTTTAATTACACTTGACTGTGTTAGTGGTGATCCAACTGAAGATTTTGGTTTAACAAGAGAACTAAAAAGCTTTCCAAACTGCTAATAGAAAACTGCTTCATCATCAATGTATATTTTATTACCACCATCCTTCAGTTTAAAACAACATAAGCTCAGTTACAGAGAAACCTGTACTTTTCTCAATGGTCCTCATTTATCAAATTAATGTATGACAGAAATATTTTCACGCTCGGTATTTATTAATTTGGACGTGAGTGTAAGATACAAGCAAATCTCACGACAGGTCTGTCATCACAACACAAGTTTGAGTCAGTGTGGATTAGCGTTGCAGCACAGCAGAGCCTGAAAATAATTATCAAACAAACCTCAACTCATCATCTAAGCATAAGAAGCAACATATTAAGTACTCAGAATAACCCATTTGCAAAAAATAATTTAAAAAAAAGCATGTTAAAATGGATTCCAAAAATGAGTTAAATAAAATATCCTACTGATACTACTTAAGTGTACACCAACGAAAATAACAAAAATGATAAACACACATGACACTTAGAATAGCTCATATGCATATATATATAATATATATATATATATATATATATATATATATATATATATATATTATATATATAACTCTTTGAGCTTCTCATCACCCCTGCTGGCAAACCCTGCCACAGGAGGAGTGCAGGTTCAACCGTACACACACACACGTGACGGTAGAGTGTTGCTTCAGGTTGCTGAAGGGCAGGTGGATGTGCCTCGGACTAGCAGCAGAACACTGCTATAGTCTCCAGAGAAAGTCTGCAACACAATTCTGTCCTGTGCAGTCCTGCACCATATTGCTTCGGCTAATGGAGCCTTTTAATGCCCCTGCGCAGCCAGAGGAGCAGATGCCCGGGGAACTGTGCCCAGCACAGCCTCTACCTGAGGCTACAGGAGCTGATCCATCCTTTCTAACAAGTAGTCTATACCTGAAAGCTGTGAAAGTGTTTCCCATGCTATGCACTAAAAACGTGCATTTATTTACTGGACAGGTAGAAATACTATAGGCTACCAATTTTCTCTTTTGTAGGCTACAGAAAGTGGTTTCATATAACAGAACCTTGAACACAATAATTCTTAGCTAATTCAAGTAAACAAAGACAACGTTTAGCAGTTCAAAAAAGTTTTTTTTCACTTTTTTAAGGATTTCATTGATCTCTTTTAGATTTCTTTGTCATTTATTATTTTCAAATTCACAAAGTAAAGAATTGTGACTTTCAGTTACCAGGCATGGGCTATTATCTAATTTAAAAAAAACAATAAAATACTAATCATGGGCATATATAGGCTACTTATTGAAATATCTTTCATTCCTCAGCCGGAGTCCGTTCAACAATGGTGATGCTATTGACTGCCTCCTGATCCTCTTCCATGTATTTTTTTGTGCACGCCTTTGACTTTAGTTTTTAGGCTGCCAAACAGCACCTCGTTATTAATTTCCACCTTACAAGTAAGGGTTTTAATCTTGACCTCCGAAAAGTTTCTTTTTTTGGCAGAACCACTGCTCTCCATGGTTTGACCTCACTGGACAGGGCTTCTGGACCCTGAATAATTAAGGGCGTAACACCTAAATGATGATGGCTTTCAGCCGTTGCATTTATAAAGACTCCATCATTCGTACGCTGGAATCAGCCAGATATGAACGTTTCACGAAACACACATAGATCCAATCGTAAGAGGACTCCTGCGATCAGATGTTTGATAAATGAGGACCAATGTGTGTCTAGCAGGTTTTGTCCTACTGTGAAGAGACCCGATGGTGGTTGTGATATTATCCTTTTTCTGTGTTAAGCACATTGTCTTTACCTGCACTCACATGCTAACATACTGTGTTCTGCAAGTGTGTATAGAATGACTTTAGCTCATCTTACAGTATTAAGTCTCTAAATTGTAATGTATGATTATTTCGCTTAAGCTGCTGTTTTGCATAAAATCTTGCTAATTTAATGTTAACGTATAACTCCATTGTCTGGTCCACTGCATTAGCAGGTAGCAGAGCAATGCTCCCCAACTGTCTGAGCATAATAAGCTCAAATGCTGCTTTCAGTAAGTGAAGGCTTTTTCACAGTATTGAAAGTAAAATGGCCACTCTTTCTCACTACTACTGGCTACTCAGAGTCTTTGCTAAAAATTATGACATACATACAGAATTAAAAATAGATTCACCTTTCTTTTCCCAACATGTTACTAATAACACAGCAATGGATTTCTCTTTTAAATTTCCCCACTGTAGCATTTCCGTTTAGGATAAACGCAAACGACCACACAGCTTTGATGCCATTTTAGAATGTTTTCATATCAGGAAATGAGTTAAAAATACTGTTTTAAGTGTGTCTTAAGATGAAAAACTGACCATATGCTGCTGTTGGATATTATCGGTACACTGTTTGCTAATTTAACTCTGTAAAACTTTAACAACAGCCATAAAAGATTACAGTTGTCGTCACGATGTAATTTTCATTGCAGAGCTACATGTGGGAAAATACAGCACAAGACTCAGCATCCGGTTAGGCTGTGTTTTTGTTTTGAGGGAAATGCAAAGGAAACTGTTTTTTGTTTTGTTTTTTGTTTTTTTTTTTAACCTCGTTAGAATAAAAACAAGGGGGAAAAATTTGTGGTAGTTTAATGGTTACGGTCAATGTATGTGCTTCATAACATCCTAAAAACATTTCTGAGCAAAAAATGGTTTTTGAAGGCAGCATTTTCAATAAAAGCTACGACAGACCACGGTGTAAAGCTGCCACATGGCATTTAAAATTTTTTGTGATTCTTCAGCACAGGTATTGAATCTCCCCACCAGCACATGTAACCCAATGTTGATAAGTCACACTGTCAAGCTGCTTGTATTTCCACACACCCTAATCATTTAATTAAATTCTGACACTCCGATGTAAACGTATGTGCAGTGGAATTTCTTCTTATCAGCCTTTGCTGTCAGTTTGACCCACAGGCACAAACAGTAGTGAGAACCCAGTTACAAGGAGCTTTGACTACAGTTCGAACAGAAAGATCCATTTTCTAGCATGTGTACAAACATGCCAGGTTTTCCTACCTTGACCTTCAGACTGAGCCCTTTATTTATTTAAACTGCCTTCACCCTGACAGTAATTAGGGAACAGGGGGAAGAGTTTAATTCAATCTACAAGAAATTCAATATTGGCAACACTATTTATTTTCAGGCCAAGTTTGTAGATTTCATAATGAGCCACTTTGTGCTGTGGGGCCCATACAGCAAAAAATGTCCTCCTCAATTTCTAGTTTTGCCAGGAAACACCCACTCTCAGTCAAAGGCTATTTAAAGGATAATTGAGGCATGTAATCGAGATGGTTTTTATGGTTTTGTTAAAAATGATGCCTTAAGAATTTTTTTGTTGTTTTGTGATATCAGTTTATACCCATTTGGTTTCACGTTGCCGCTTCTTTTCACAACTCATATTATTTAACAATGTAAACTGACAGGGATATTTTCTTAAAACACACACATTGAAAACAAACATGTCTAACAACTTTGGTTCTGGCCTGTTGGCCTAAATCCCACACACTCTTCAAAAAGAACAAGATAATTAACGTGACATCTAGTGTTTGGGAGTGATGTTAACATTGATTAAATGCACTTTGATTATGACACTTTCGCAGTACATGCTTTACACTGTTATAGCTATGTGCTGTGTTGGCCTGTAAGTAAAACCACAGAAGAGGAACGTAAGCCAATAAAGACAGAGTTTTGCTCATAAGTTTTCAGCAGCTGACATCTTAACAATGCCATCAAACAGCCGGCAAAGTCAGTATCAGTTTTGTTTGGCTATTCTCCTTTTTCATATATTTGGGTAACACTTAAGATTTGAACTCAAGATTATAGATGTTAGTGATATTGCAGGTTATAGCGTGTAGGACAGGAATAGTCTCACCGACCACTTTACTTTCATTGTTTTTAGTGAATATTGTTTACTGATGATTGGCAGGCACAGTGAGAACTGGCTACTAGCTGTATATTGAACTTAAATGGTACTGGGCTTCTAGCCAGTGGTAGCATTTTAACCAGCTGGTAAACCATGTGGAACATGTAAAAAGTCTTAAAGTTAATGCTTATTTCAAAGCTACAATCTCTGATGACTTTTTTAATAAGGTTGTTGGAGTGTGAATCTACTACTGAGCCAATAACATTAGTCTAAACTCGGCAGTGTAGAGACCAGTACCGCCTCCCACTTATTAGGTGTTTCAATCATTCACACAAATTCTTTTGTCGGTGAGAACACATACATATGGGTCACACCTGCTTAGCAGATCATTGGTTTACTAATCAGGCCGATTACTGTCATTAGTCAAAGAATATGACTTTAACCTAATGATGGACTTTACTGGACTTCAGAATAAACTTAAACTTTAATGCTTTTTGAAAATTTGCTGGTATGTTACATTCTTCGTTTGTGATTTTGTTTCAGCATTTCAGCAAACTCTCGACTTGCCTGTATTATGAAAGCATATGGATGGTTATTGATGCATATCGCGCTAAAAGACTGATACAGTATGGCCGACACATGATAAACATCCTCTGAAGTCTCAGCGCTGCCATATGTGCAGAAAGCACATCATCCCATAAAAACATATGTTGCTGCTTAAAGATGGATAAACTTGGATGGCAGAGCCAGTCATGTTTCCAATCGATGGGTTAAGAGTCATAATTTAACCATTCATAGTTGGAAGTGAAGATTCCTCTGGGTCCTTTTTGGATCTTAATCTGTCAGCATTTTAGACCATAAAAAAACAGATATTGACAGAAAAGGAACTTTTCACAAGTTTAAAATGTGATGCTTTCACCAACAGATGTTGCTGCTTCCACAGACATCTGCTTGAAATCATTAGAAAGATTTTATAGTTTAGATTTGGTTTAAGTATGGGTTTATACTTGGAAAATATGTACATTGAACCTTGAGACTGAGTTCAGAAGCCCTCTCAGACAGAAGAAAGCAGCACATGTACTGAGCATCTTTAGAGAGGAATTTCCTGGGAGACCTTTGGTTAAGCTGGGCCAATTTCCTGCTGTTTGGACATTTTAAATCTACCAAATATAGGATTTGCAAAAAAAAAAAAAAAGGTGGAACCAACTGTATGACATCCACTGTTGTTGGATTATAAATGTGATACAACCAATTAGTCTCATTGTCTTGTTTGTACTCTGTATATTTCTGTTTTTGTTTGTTTTTTTGTTTTTTTTTTGTTGGTTTTAGTACCATGTTGAGACATTTTGCAGAGGAATTAAATTACCACACAAAACAGGGAAAGTTCTTGAGCAATACATTTTTGCAAAGCCAGGTGTTAACACTGACATTACAAAGCTAGCAACAGGTTTTAAGTGGGATACAGACAGGCACTGTGGCATCCTGAGTAAATTCTTCCTAACTCCGGGCTAAAATATAGTCAGCACAAGCTGCGCAATACAAATTTAGCAATGATTTATGGTGCCTGGTTTGTTTCATAAACACAGCTCTGCAATCTGCTTTGGTCTGATTTCTGCTCAGGAACTGGAATGCAGTGCGTCTAATAACAATGCTAGGCTTATGTAAGGCCTAAATGATCTTAACAGAATAATTTGTGCAGATTTTAAGAAATAAGTAACAAGTATCTGTGATGAGAGGCCTGAACTTATTTTTTTTAGTTTACTCTGCCTCCCTTCTCACATTCTCCCTGTCTCTCAGTGACTCGGCAAGCAGATTGTTTCTAACTCTGATACTCAAAGAGGAATTTGGTCATGTTTAAAACAAGTTTCCCCTGTGAAAGGCGCTAATGGTGTTGATGTGATCTGTCAACAGTGCAGCAAAAAGCTCAGCAGCTATGTAACATTATAGTTAGCATCATTTGAAAAGAGAAAATATGTCTGGGATTGTACTAGAAAATTTGACAGATGAAGCAAAACTCACTTTCTCTGTGACTGATCTTTCTAGCTTTTACCAGCTGGAAGGTATTTATCCATTTTGCTTTAAAAAGAAAACTTTCATTCTTAATTGTTAAACATTTTTTAAATATAAAATTTGAAAAATAAGACAAGATGCCCTCTTGTGTACCTTTTTGGGATTATCACGATTAAGATTCCTGCTATGGATTGATGAATCTCTAACATATACTGTGTAGTTGTTGTGGATTTCAGTACAGTAGGAAATTTAAATTAGAAATATCTTTGACATTTATGCTCTAGGCCGTGGCAGTGATTCGGAGTCAGACGGCCCCCCTCACAGAAAGATACCAGATGTCCATAAGGATGACATGCTGGCACGGCGGACGTCGGTCAGCGAGCCACGAACCGCCATGCCCTTCAACCAGTACCTGCCCAACAAGAGCAACCAGAGTGGATATGTGCCAATGCCGCTCCGCAAGAAAAAGAATGATAAAGAGGAAGGAGGGCGCAAAAGCTGGAGTACCGCCACATCACCTGTAGGGGGGGACAGACCCTGTAGGTGAGTGACAGTTTAAACACTGATATATGCTGGGTGAGTTAATTAATCTGATGTATGTCATATGCATTTTATATGACATTTACATTTTATTAGTTTCAGTACTTTAATTTATAATTTATAATGAACACTTTAGATCAGAAGTATTGTTGCTTATGCAACAATAAGGTAGATATTATCGCTTAATGATCAGGTTATTTGGGGTAAAGTTTTACGAGCATGACTGTGTTTCAGCTGGACATTGACTGATGAAGATAGAAGCTCGGGGAGACAAATCCACAATTCTTTGGTGTTTGACATGAAAAAAAAATCTGAGTAAAGTCCAACAAAGTCTTTATTTTATGTAGAAATTAGCTTTGAAGTTCAGGATATTAATCGGTTGTTGTCATGTAAAAACAGATATGTGGTTTGTACAGAATTTATCAAACTGATCATTGTGAGACAGACAGACTGAAAACAAAACATCGGCTGTATATTTTCTAGTTTATTAAATTGGCGTTCATTTTGCATTTTAGGAGAAGGTGTCATGCATGTCAAACTGCATTTGCCTGAAATGAAACCTTTCAGCTGCTGATTGTTTTTCTCTGTCTAGTATTGTGCAGATGGGAGGGGCTGATGGAGGCCAGATGTGTGTGTTCATTGGATACAGTAAATTGGTTTGGCATGTCAACATGCAAAAGCTCAGGGTTCACAAGTTTCATCATGTTTCAAATTTCTACTTTGCACAGTGGATTCCTTCATGTCCTTTAATTAACTGTGGTGTCATGTGTGTTATTACACTTTGGCTGAAATGACTTTTGGAGAGCAGATTTTTGAGTTTAGGGTGTATAATTGTTTTAGATGCATTGACAGACAGTAGCAGGAGATTGCACATAATTAGCTGATTCTTCACTATATTTACATTAGAAAAGGAAATCTATGCAGTCAGTTTGGTGTGCTTGTGTGTGACATCCATTGTTTGCTGCACTTGTGATTTTCCCAAGTTTTTATATCATGTCATGTTGCATCAAAACTTGGCTTTAAATCATTTCCATCATTCATTTGTTTCCTTTGTTTTTCCCTCCTCTCCATTTCCACCCATAACCTTTTATCGTTGTGTCACAATGTTTCCTTAACACATTTCTCCTTGGTTTGTGTGAACAAACTCTCACCATATTTGTGTGTCTATTGTGTCTTATGACCATCATGTCATTTATTTGCTTCCAAATGTGATTACATCGTCCTTTGTGTTTGTTGTGTGAATGACTGACACATCAGTCCAAATGAGGTCCCTAGTTTAGTCATCCCACCTGAAGAATCCTTGAGTCCATCTCCCACCCCACTCCTTGAACCTCATACACAGATTCAGGAAAACAAGAGTAAAAACAACGAAGAGGAAGGGAAGCAGACTGCATCCATCCATTGCTTTGAGATCCATTCTGGGGGCATGAGGAGGAGCAGTGAGCCTCTGCCTTGTAGCTTCCCCCAGTCCCACGCAGAGCCCCCCAGGGAGACTGTAACTCACCTGAAGGTCACCTCTGAGCAAAGGTCTTCACTTTTATTTATGCTTTTCTTAATTTGCTAATTATTTAGTCCAGTCACCTTTTTTATAGAAGTTATGATTTCATTTTAACCAACTAAATCTAACTCATGAATCATGTTTTCTTTAATAAGATTTTTTTTTTTTTTTTATGAAACTCAAATGCAGGTTTGTCTGGAAGTACTGTTGCTTATAAAAAACAAGGGGTTCATCCAGAAGGCACAGCAAATCTGCACAGAGTTTTTATTAAATTGTCCTTTGCCTGCAGTATGTGCTGCTTCCTCAGAAAGTTTCATGAGATTCAGCTTGGTCATTCTTGTCATCTTGTTAATATACAGATATAAACAGCCGTATAAAACATGTAGTTTTTGAGGAAAATGTTTGAAGTAATCTTTTAATGTTGTTAAATGACTGAAATGGATATCAATTCAGGCAACTTTGGGTGACATTAATAGCTGCAAAGTTTTTTCATCATGAATCTGTAGTTTATTGCTCCAGAATCTAAGGTTCATAGCACTTTTGTTTTTGTGACTGTGCAGTAGCAAGAAATATCTTTGGTTTAAGGGTCAGTTCATCCCAAGTGGTGTCTATTCATGCAGATAACCGCAATGGAGAGTGCCACTAACATGCCTGTTCACCACCATCTATCCCACTCAAAACACTGTAAACTGCATTTGACAATCTCAGCTTTGTTTACCCCAAAATAATATTTATTCATCAGAATAATCCACATGCTTACTTAACTTTAAACTGTTTAATCAGGATTTTTTTCTTTTATAGAAAATAGTTCACGTTTTCACAGCTGGTGTTTCTGTTCGATCGTTTTACTCTTTGGCACAGTTTTTATCTGATCAGAATTTCCACTGCTGTTTTTATCCGTCAGCGTAACAATAAGTTACCGAAGGCTCTGTGCTCATTTAAACCTGGTTAGGACATACTGTTCTGAACTTGTGGCCTTTTGCTCATGGATTGGAACAAAGTCTTTACCCTGCAGGTTGTAGACTTCACATTTCATCTCAAGTAACAAGGTGAGCTTTATGATCTGTCCAGGCACAATGCTATTGTGTATTTTACAGCTCACAAAACTCCAATGTTATCAATGTGATTGTGGTGTTTCCTTCTCAAAGAAGTTTCAGTCTAAGGCTCTTATGTTATTTCACAACCCAGTCTTATCCGGTGTTATTTCCCAGTAAAGCCGACTTTTCTTTCACAGCCCCTTTAAGAGTGTTATTAGAAGTCACACCCCCAGTTTCCAGTTTTTACTGGCATCGATGTTATGGCATGGGCTGACCATCAGTATGCCAACAGCTTAAAAGGATTGTATACATTTTTGTGTAAAAAAACAACAAAAAAAAATTGTGGTGAAGAGGGGTGGGCAAGGATGTTTATAAAAAATTCACTGCCTGATAGCGGTTTCTTTTTTGTTGTTGTTTTTTTCACTCCTGCCAAGAGTAGGTGTTTTTTTAAATCATTTTAAATATGTTGATTTAAATATGCTGATTATCCATTATGGGTGACCCTCTTGCATTTTTTAAACCAAAAGTAAAAAAGGAATGCCATCTAGACATGCAGTGTGTATTAGCTTTTTAATGTCCATATAGCTTAAGTTTGATTAAAGGGCGTGAACAATCATGGTTAAAATGGACAAAATCCTAATTTATGAATAAAATGTGCAGGGACAGAAAAAAAGAAATGCTCACCATTTAGAATTTTATCAGATTTGACTTTTCCATCAATACTACCATCAGAGTCCAGAAGAAAACCTGTGCACACTTGTAAATACAACCTCATAAATGCAGAAGTTAACAGTGTATGTTCACACAGCCAAACACACTCTCAGAGAACATGAACATGTGACCCACCCTCAGGATGTAAGGAAATGAGGCTTTCTTCCTTCCTTGACCCTGAGCAAGCCTTTCACTGCCTGCAGCTGGCCAGTCTCTCCCTCCTTGCCGTGCGTTCTGGGGCTTTACAGTCCAATAATAAGCCTCCCAAAAAGTAGCAGTTCATCATGGGGTAACAACAGGGCATTCACTAATTTTTGTCTTGACTTGATGATTGAAATTTGGTTTTTACATCCAGGTTTCTCTGAAAGTTTAGATTTATGTCCTCAAAAACCTCCACATTCAGGCTGCTCCAGTGGAATGCTCTTAGATTATACAAGATGGTAAACAAGCAGCAAAACGGTTTAGTGTGCTTTGCTTTCTGCAGTACTCCAGCTCGCTCGTGCTCAGATGAATCCTTCCACCGCTCGATGGCTCTAGCGGCAAACGCCATCAACACAGCTGGAAATCATCAGACCGTGACAGACCAGGAAGATGCAGGAGTCGCAGGTGCACAGGGAGACGATGACCGGGCGTGTCAAATGTTGACCTCACCCAAACAAACTCTGAGTCCCTCTGATTTCCTTCCCATGACCAGTGCCATGGCAACCACTTCTACGGAAACAACTGATAGAGGCAGACAGAAGGGACGGGCACTGAGCGAAAGAGATGACTTAAAAGAAGCGAAACCTTGGTTTGGCAGCAGTCTCCCATCAACGTGAGCTCCGTCCTGCACTACATTTAGTGAAAGATTCATTTTTCCAACTCAGGGATCTTCTGTTGTGATGATCCCTGAATATTCTATCAGCATGTGACCTGAGACTGCACTGCTTCTGTTCGAATGAACTGTAACTGTCTGAAGATCGCATGACCTACGTGAATGCAAATCGCAAGTGCTCCGTTTAAAGAAAAAAAAAAACTGTTCATGTTGGACGCACAATGCATGAAGAAATCTGAAAAGATTATGTTTTCTCTCTGTGCTTTTGTCTGCAACTACAACATTTGAAGGAAAGGAAGCTTTTGAGAACGTGGCCTTTGATTATTTTTCTCAGGAGACCCAAATTAGGGAATTACCCTATTGGTAATGAACATAAATCTTCCTTTAACGCATATAGAGATTAAATTATAACTCAACGTTAATTCTAGATGTAAAATACTAAAATGATGTTGGCTTCATTCTTCTTGCATAATTGTCACCCTCTTGAAATTATGGCCTAAGGCATGTTATTGAAGTTTTTCTAAAAAGACAAAAAACTGATTTCTCATAGATGTTTGGTTCAGTTTTTTAAGAGGGTAACGATATGACAAGTCTATTTCTTCTTGCTGAAAACATAAAGCAAATAGATGTTTTACTTCAGCAAACAGTGTGGTAAACAGCCATCATAAAAAATGTTTCTGGTTTTGATTTAGAGAGTCTTCTCTTAATTTAGTCTCCTTTTTCTCTTGTGGGACACAAACCACAGGCCACACTCTCTCACACTCCTTCAACATCACAGAGGCTGCTCTGTAAAAAAAAAAAACAAAAAAAACAAAAGCAGACTGTGAAGACCTCTGTGGTTCTTTGGATCTTTGTGGTTAAGGCCAAACCTAAAAGTGATTACAGGCAAAAAATGAGCCACATCTTTGATGTTGTATTTGTGCTAATAGAATATGCATGTACCTTTTTTTAACTTTACTATCAGCTGGATTGTAGTATTGTTGCTAAATACTGCTTTTTCTGTGCAAGTCTTGTTTTGCTTTGCAGTGCTGCAGTGAACCTGCGTTCTGGTTGTGTTTTGGATAAGACTGCCCTCTTGTGCCTGATTTGAGTTCATATTTAGCACAAAACCTGACAAGAACCATACATATACACACACAAACTACCAGGCATGTGTTTTTTTTTTTTTGTTTTTTTCCAAGTTAAGTAATGAAACAGAAGCAGCATATAATGACATATTCTTTAGTTAAATTACTCAATAACTAACCCATTGTCGGCTGTGATTATGACAACTATGTTACCCACTAACACGCAGATATAATATATAGATATTTGCACGAGAATGTTTCTCCCTCAGTGGCTTATTTATTTCTAATATTGTGTTTTGGCCTCATGCTCTCTGTTATCTGTTTATTCAGCCACACAAAGAGTGTGACTGATGACCAACAGTAAGTTGTCTTTTTCAACACCAGCTCTGCTCAGCATAACAAAACAAAAATCAAATTACTCAGAGAATTGGATTTGCATTTGTGAAAGTTGGAAAACGTGTCAACCTCTGTTTATGTTCTTATATCAAGTCATTTGGGGTTTTGGGGGATTTGGGATGTCATTGTTGACCACACACACAGCACACATCAGACAGTACACAGCGTCCCTCTCCTCTCCGCCTCTTCAGGTCACCTTATCATAACATCATCATATTCTGTGTTGTGATTGGTTCTCAGATGTTTAATGAAGTTTATGGTGTTGCCACAATACCTCGCTGTGTTCCCACACACACCACATACCATGTTGTTGCTGTTAATGGAGCTCAAATAACTCCACACATGACTGCGTTTGAGTTTAGCCCTTGTTATCAATTGGCTCAACTGGACTGAGTAAGCAGTGTACTACTGCAAAGCTTACACTGTCCTGAATTTCACATATGACTATGCAGGTAAAAGACGGAGTGGTTCCTACCAATTGGATATCGTTTAGACAATAACCTGACAGTATAATTACTTTCCACCATGTTCCTGTTAATGATAAACTACAGATTTACAAATGACTAAAACAGTTCTATTTTAACATGAGACTCAACTCTAGAATATAAATAGCTGGTATTGGAGATGCGTATCAATAAGTATTGATCAGCACATCACTAATTTTAACTAGACTATAGAGCTTTGCTTGACTTTGAGGATCCCATCAGGAAGGATTTTAGCATTCTTGCTAAAATGTTCTATAACTAGAATGTAGCACTTTCCTCAGTTAAATCTTTTTTTCTTGTAAAAATGGGTCCTGTAAAACCACTTTATACTTACTTACTTCATACTGGAATTATCTCTCCAGTCTTATAAGATTTTTTTTAAATAGCTTTACTCACTCAAGCAGTTTTTTTATATTTTAAACTTCTAGATTTATGAGATTAATTACTGCACCACATTATCCGTGGATGTTATTTGTTAACAATATAGATTGTTGCCTTTGAGGAGCCGCTAAGATTTGACACTGTGTTGTGGTGGATTTACTGAACTCATCCTCTGTACTTTTGCCAGCTGGATGTGTCCTGTAATATAACCACCCTGCAATCACCCCTATGTCTTTATCTCACAAAGTAAATAGAAATCATTCATGTTAATATTTGCTGATAAAAGTAGATGCAATTAAGACCATTTCTCACAGCACCAGAAAGAACCAGGAGATGATACAATTGTAAAATTCTATATCTGTCATTAATGAGCACAACAGCTCTTCTAGCAGAAGTATAATAATTTACCCCTTTATAGCTTGGTAATGAACACTTAATACCGCTAACAAATAAATATATAGTATGATCTTTAATCCAAAAATGTATGCTGTAACATTTCAGACTGAACAAATCCAATATTCTGACTGTTAAGATAATACTGGTTTTTGCATAACTACAGAATTCTGCTGAAAAGTTTTTCAACCACAGGCATGCATACCAGAACTTGATGTTATTCATATGGTTCTTTAATTTCATATGTTATATTTCCCAATTAAATAAATCAGTGTTTGAATATATTGTTAAAAAAAATACAGGATAAGGCAAGACAATCCAACAGCATATTTGTGAGAGGGAAAAATTTTGTTAAGGAACAAAAGCTTCATGGCTTTTGGTGAGCATGTGAGCATGAGGGTTTTTTTTTTGTTTTCAGTTATTGGCTCCAGGCTGTTTGATTTTCTTAATTCTGAGGAATTGATATGGTTTCTTTCTGGTTAGACAACCAACCTAAGGGGGCAGCATTTTCTAATTAATTTAAAAAAAAATTCTTGACATTCCTCTAACAATAACAAATGGATAAGAATGCCAACAATACAGTGTAATCTACTCAGAGAAATCACTAAATAACATCATATCTGACCCTGAAAATAATGTCAGTCCATGTTTTTTATTCTATCTCATTTTCATCCCCAGGAGTGTGAGTATGATTGACATGCGTGGCGAGGAAGATGCCATCTTGCAGCCGCACAGTCAGGTGCGGCATGAGCTGATGCACAACCAGTACAACAAAATGAAAGAAGAAGAGAATCACTGGCAGGACGTGAGTGCATCTCAACTTATCTCTTGTTTCATTTGCGTCTGCAGGTCAAATGTTACGTGCTGAGATTTTAGTGCCTTTTGTTTATATTTATGTTTTGGTGTGCCCTACTTTAACAACCAAAATCAGTTTTCTAGGACTGCTGCAGATTTCACAACTGCTGAGCCAAGCCTTACTTGAAACTTTCTTGGTTTTTCTATGCCTGTCAGGACCTGGCCCGATGGAAAAGTCGAAGGAGGAGCATTTCCCAGGATCTGATTAAAAAAGAGGAAGAGCGAAAAATGATGGAGCGGTTAATGTCTGGAGAAAGCGTGGTCTCTCAGAGGAGAAGAAGCATCAAGACTTACAGAGAGATAGTGGAAGACAAGTGGGTGACATCCACAATGCAATGAGTACAAGTTTAATTAGTTCAACACCAAAAAATCTAAAGTTGTAGGTGCCGTACAATAGAATGGGGGAAACAAGTAGGTCGTTGTCATAGAAGAAAAATGTAATTCCTGTCAGCAGGCACAGAGGTGACAAACTTCTCCCAGGGTTCACCTGAAATAGGTCTCCTTCAGAGGGAGGGAAAGTGAGGAAGAGAAAGTCTGAGTGAGTAACTGTGAAGCAGAAGTAGAGCAAATTGAATTCTTGGATAACGGCTCATTAATTTTTTGCATTCAGAGGGCTTTCAGATTGGAGAATCAGAAATAAATTTAGCGAGATTAGCTTCTCATTCTCAAACCCGAGAACTCTGACACTGACTGCTCATGAGTACTGGACACAATCCCAAGGATTGAAGACCAAAATCTTACTTATAAGTTAAAGATTTAATTTATTTTAAAATACTTTATGTCACATTTTCAAAGATTTTAGCTGCTGATTCAGGTGTGTTGGAGCAGGGACACATGGAAAACCTTCTGGATTGAGGCTCTCGTATGACCGGGTTGAGTAACCCTGATTTATATTATTGGATGTATGAGTGGTTGATATAATTCACTGAACTGATATTAGCCTCAGTTTAAATTTCATATATTTTGTTCTTTTATAACTTTTTACCATCCATAGTTGATAATTACTTTTCACTATGTTCTTGTCAATGATAAACTACGGATTTACAAATGACTAAAACATTATTACTTTAACATGAGAATCAATTCTAGAATATAAAGTACTGATCAGCATATCACTCATTTTTATAAATCAAGCAATGTAATACCAGTAATTTTACATTTATTTATACCTTTTTTCTTTACCCTTTCTTTAAAAGGGAGCGTCGTGAGGAGGAGCTGCGGCATGCGTACAGGAATGCCAGAACTCCAGATGAGGCATCCGTCATTCTCCAACGTTACGCCCAGCGATTCTCCATCAGTGAGGCAGTGCTGGAGCGCCTCCAGCTGCCGAAGCTCCTGGACCGCAGCGTATCTGCTGATCCCTCCCTCCCCAGCTCACTCATCCCCCTCTCCCTGTCGCCCTCCCCCACAACTCCAGACCCTTTCGATATGGACACCGACGGGCCCATGAAGTATCTGCGTCAGCAGTCTGCCCCAGCTCCAAAGTTCACATCTACATTAGAGGCACAGATTGCAGAGTTTCCCAAAGACTCATCCTCACACCAGCGGCCTCAGATCCGCTCAAGATCATCTGATCCGCCATCAACCCGAGCCCTGTCACCCAAACCTGTGCCTATTCTTACACCCAAGCCTTACTTCCAGTCCCGACCTACAGGAGCTGAAACGTGGAGCACCAAGGTGAGTTGAGTATATTGCTAACATTAAGTATTATGGGACAGATTTCTACTAAGTGTTCATACTGGAGGTCTTCTATATTTTGAATTTCATTATCACTCTAATGTAATGTGGGTGTTTCCCTTTTAAAATGTCTTATATGAAAATGCTACTTACCTACATAATACACCGTATCTGACAATGTTACACTTTAGGTTTTTTTGCACAGTGATGTCAAAGCTTTCTTTTATACACATGAAAAGAGTTAAGCTTTGACTGGTTTAGCTACTATTGAGGCCTTGGCCACTTCCCTTGTGGTTATTCCCCAGTGTTGGATGCCCTTCTGGTGGGTAATTTCCACTGCAGTTCTCTTGGCATTTACATTAGAATGCCACAGAACTGCCATGGTGATGAGCGACTGCTACGTAGAAAAACACCAGACTTCCCTTCCCTGAAGAAGCATGTAATGTTTCAATTTAGCTCAGAGTGCTCTCAACAGGATCCATTTCCCTTTCATCTGGAAAAAATGACCAAATGGGAATATTCAAAATGAGATCTAATGTTGTGGTGTGGCGAAGAGGGACGGACAAGTTATTATCAGACCAAATGGAGCAAAGCTCTTTTCTGGAATTTCTTGTCAGAAGTCTGAGTGGAGCTCGGGTTTGAATGGAGTCCTCTGTTCCCTATTGACTTAAGAAGTTGACAAGTAGGAGCCTCTCAATGTGAAGTGGGCTCCCAGTGGACAAAGAGAGCCCACACAGGCTGCTGGAAGAAGGATGAGAAGGTGGAGGCAGAGGGGGCAGAGTGAGAGCCTGCATTCACCCAACTCTACCAGTGTGTCTTAAGTTACCACTCACTAGGAACTCCGCACACATATATTAATGCCTCTTTGTCATAGAGGCCAGCAGGGTGTTGTGAACTAGATGAACGGCTAAAAACCAACAGAGAGGAGAGGCTTGTAATGAGAGTGCAGAGTTTAAAGGCGTTTATTTAAATTTTTATGTAGCATCACTTAGTGTTTATTCTCAACATATCAATAGTAAAACAAATCTACTGATTGCTGCTCAAATACAAGCAAATAAAATAAATGTTTGGTTTTTCCCTGTAAGGCTGTAAAGAAATTATGTGTCTATGCTAAATAAATTCTAGAGATTCATGGCCTAAACATTCAGCCATCGAGTAAGTATGTTTCCTGGGCTTTTTCAGGTTACTTTGAAGGTCTTTTCTTTAATTGTACAAGACATGGATGAGGAAACAAAACATTGAACATGTTCTTCTTTCGTCTAGGCTGATGGTTTGCTCCGAGTAAATGGCGACATTGGAAATGATGCCATTCCCACTAAACCTGATGGTCAAGAAAGCGAATCCCCGCCTCATTTCCAGGCGTCCCCTTCCAAAACCCAAAACAGTTGTGGAGATGGTCTTTCTTTAACAGCCTCACCCACTCCACAAACCTCCACTGACACAGAAAGCCCAGACTCCACAGCTGGCAAGGAGACACAAGGAAGCACCGAGGCAGCTTCTGAGGACGTCCAAGACGTGAAGGTCACTGAGCGTTCGTCACCGCCCAGCCGGCCCACCTCACTCCCAGTGGTCAGAATTAGGATCTTTCATGGCTTTTAGAAATTAGAATTTTTTTATGAAGTTATATAGAATAGCCTGGTGAAGTGGTTTGCTGATTTCAGTTAAGTTCATGTAACTTGGTGCATTAGTTAAATATCAGTTTGGGTGTACTATCCTTTCAATCCTAAAACAATGCAGCAAAAAACTCTGAATTATTCATTTGGGTCAAGAACAACATGTCTGGATTTTTATTGTTGTTTTTTTAATATCAGCAATTATGAGCATTTGACTCTTCAGGCTAAACATTTTACATATACCTTAGCACAGGACTGTAAATGTGCTGCTCATTCAGTTAGAACCTGTCTTTGGCCATTACAGGAGCTGCAGAAACCAGAGGAAAGCTTTGGGAAGACTGCAGGCCAAAGAGATGCTGCTGTAGAGGAAGAAAAATCACAGGCTGCAGCTCAGCAGATGCCGCCTGCAGGTCTGAGCAGCACACTGCTATGCTGACACCTTGTGGCTTTTGCAGATGACATATTTTTTATTTATATTTTGGCAATTTATGAATGTTGTTTGTCTTTAAAGTTTCAGTGTTAGCGGTCAGTAAGTTTTAAAATGTTTCATTCTTTTTTTTCTTTTTTAGATAACAAACAAGAAAATACTAAACCAACCTGTGAAAGCTTCTCCAGTCTTCAGCCAGAGGTCAACACGCAGCAGAATCAGCCAATAACGTCCACGGTGAGAGTGTCTTATAAGAAATTAAAACCCACCATATAATTTCAGATGATTTGTAATCCCTCGAATGTATAATCTCATAATCGCCCATAGGTAAGCGTTTGCTGTTCTCAGGAGTTGCCACAGAAAACCGAGAGTTCAACTGCACCAGTACCATTTGAACATCACTCTTCAATGGAAAAACCAGCAGGTGAATACACGTCTTCATGTCCACACACTGAGCAAGCAGCTTCTTTTTCATACATCTCCTTAGTTTATGAGTTTGATGAGCAGATCCCTTTGGCTGGCATTTTTCTTTTTGCCTTCCAGATTTTGCCTTGGTAACAAAAAATCCAGATTATTCTGAGGCTGTTTCTTTACACACAAATCCTCGAATAATTTTTCAAATCTCCTAAAGAGAGATAATTCCTCATGAACAATTACAGCTCTCCTTCTAGATTTAGATTTAGCAAAAGAGGCCAAAAATGACTGAGATTCAACCAGATATTCAGGAAACAAAAGAACAAGGTTTGGATCAGATTTTTTTGTGGGCTTAAAAACAGATGAACATTTTTCAGTCTGGATTCCAATCATCCAGAGATCTGCTCTACACTGTCACACTTGGGAGAAATAGTGTGAAAACCTGCCCCAGTTTGATATCTCTAATTATCAGGATGTCCATTCCAACTCCTGTTTTTTAAATTTATCCTGTCCCTCATTGTTTCCTTCCCTCTTTCCCTTCCTGCCCACATTCCCTGTTTTCCTTCTGCCTTCATACTTTTTTATTCATTTCATGTAGAGTTTGAAATCAGTGTCAGGTCTCCACAAGCAGCCTGCAACCCTAAGTTACGCTGGGATTTCTTCGCTCCGCCAGGTAAACCTCTGCAGTCATGGAGAACATGCGTCTGACCTCGAGAGCTGACGTAGAGGGTTCCCTGACATTTCCCAAAGGGCTAGCTCAAACCTGCCAGCCCCATCATCTGTTTACTCCTCCATGATCAACGTTTTCTGAATGATGAAAGATGTTTTCTCATTGTTTTAAATGTGTTTTGAAGTTTTTCATTTGTGATACAACTTTGCACAGAAACATAAGTGCAGTTGTTTTGTGTCCAGCTGATCAGTGTGTGTAAATCTCAGCTACAATATTTTTATTTTATCATCCCACTGCTTATAATGCTCTTCCATTTATTTGAATATTGGTCACTTTAACTAACATTATGTAGAATTGTCTTCCAGTGGGTGAGATGGCTGACTTTAGCTTTGTGCTTGCTTCGCTCCATATTACTGAAGTTTCCACCAAAAGCTGCAGCTTGTTTGAAGCTTCCATTAAATCACCTTTTATATTTTGACCACTTTTCAAGTGTTAAGTATCCAATCTGTCAAACATGATAAGAGTCGAGAAAAAAGAAACATCTTCTTATTGATTAACTGATTGCCTCTTCATTCAATTATTATAATCCGTAGCTTTTGGTAGACTTCAGTTACGTGTTACTTGACTCCTCTCATGAGCACTTTTATTCCTCAGGTTGTCAAACCAGGTGTTTTTTTCCATTTTCCTAAACATATGTCCCATCAAACTGTTTCAGTTTGATCACTTGCATCACTCATTTTTGTTGTTGTTTTTCTGATTATTGTTTTCTTTCCCTACAGAGGAAGCAGAGAAGGATCATTGTGGAAATGTGAGTAAAATCATTTATAGAGCTGTTTTACTCATCTGGCTAATGACCGCAGTACTACTTTAATAGAGGGAGATCAACACACTCCACTTTTACAAAAACCATGCAAACACCAATATATTAGTTCAGTCCTGTGAAAGTAAGAAATGGGAAAAACTATGGAGAGGACAATGTTTTCATATCCCCACTTGTACCTCTTGTATGGGTGAATAAACCACAACTTTATATGACTGAAACTCATCCCATCATGTAATTACAAAAGCTAAATGTCATTAGATTTTCATGATTTTCATCAGACATTTAATTTAGCTCAGTCTTGACTTGTTGTGCCTTACAGTATGGCCCTTTTCTGATTATTACAAGACACACAGAGCTGTTGATGTAGCATGCCGTAGGAGGATGCTGTTGTCAATGGCTGAGACTGCTTTTGTTTCTCCATTTATGCTCATCTCTCTCTTTCTCTGTCTTCTCTTTCTTAGTAGGAATCCTTTGGCTAGCATTGGAGTAGTGCTGTTGTGGTAGATCAAATATTTCTGTCTCCTCCCTTCTCTTCTGTTTTTTTTGTGGTGGATGTTTGCACACGTTGGTGTTAATCTATGCGTGAACGGGTTGTGATTGGATGTGAATGTGTGCATGAATCTTGGTCTGTATCTGTGCATGTTGATGTGTATATATGTGTGTATGAATGTGTTCGGGGTCTATCAGGTGTCAGTCCCGGTGTTACCCCAGGCCAGGCGGGGAGACCGCTGGTCTTGGGACCCGGATGAGGAGCGAAAGCGTCAGGAAAGGTGGCAGCAAGAGCAGGAGCGCATGCTGCAGGTACACAGCATACCTTGAATCATAAAGCATGGCGCATGAGGTCCAGCACTGAGGAATCAGTTTGTTAAGGAGCTCAGTGGACAGAGCACGAGGAACGTGACTTTTAGCTGTAAGAATATGTTTTGTTTTAAAAGCTGCACTTGGAAGCAAGCGAAAAAAATAATACAAGAAGCCATTAAAAAACCAAATCTTCTGATCTTTCTTTCTTTCTTTCTTTCTTTCTTTCTTTCTTCCTTTCTTTCTTTCTTTCTTTCTTTCTTTTTTTCTTTCTATCTTTCTTTCGTTCTTTCGTTTTTTCTTTCTGTTTTTATTAAGCTTTGTAATGCTCATAAGTCAGTAAACAAGTTAAGCTTTGCAGTTTAGCAACAGTTTTAGACTTTATTTCCTATTTCCCCAATAGGAAATTATGTGATTAAACAGTCACTTAATATTTTTATTTTTATCTAAGTTTAGAATACAGTAGGTTCAACATGTCACAATGACAATTCATGTACTACATTTGGGTCAAGATAGTATTAGATAAGCCTTTACTGTCTCTATTGTATTTACAGCAGGGACTGCTGGTGACTTGATAACAAAGATGTAAATGAGACAAGTTTTAGTTTAATGTTATATCCATGTTAGTATTGATTGAGTAGTTTGCAAAGAAAAGATTTCTAGATATTTCTTTTTGTTTTGTTTTGCTTGTTTTGTTTTTCTTTTTCCAGTAAGTAAGCTTTGTTCATTAGCAGCTTTTTAGTCTATAGTCTAGGAGAACTAAATGTTACCGTATTTAAAACTGGTTAAGATTTTGGTTTAAGAAGTTTATGTCCAGTAAATAGTTTTTTGTATTTTTTTCAATATGTGGGAAACAGTCAACCTTTTAAGAGAAATCTCGGTCAGATTTGTATAGGTATTTTGAGATGTGCTATTTTGCCACCTACAGAATTTTAAAGAATTTTAATCCAAGCCACGCTTTTGTATAGCCGGCTTCCCTCTGCACAGAAAGATTAACCACATTTCACTGCTATTTCCAAAGCTTGCCTCCCATATCTATTTTATGTATTTATTTTGTATGGAGCTGAAGTCCCAGTCCAACTCCTCCATGCACACTTTGACCACTGGATGGCAGTTTTGTGCAGTGTAAGAACCTTTGTCTGGTTTCATTCCTCTCTCCATCTCATGTGCATACTAAGGGCGGGGACTTTGCCCAAGGTTGCTGCTGTTGCTGCTGCTGCCCAAACCGCACCTCTCTCTCTCCCCCAGCCAAGCCGCTGCAGTGTTGTCTATGACTGACTTTACCCATCTGTTTGAATAGCTTAAATAAAACTTGAAACAGCGCTGAGAGCAGACACCACTTCTTTGCGGTTTGTTTCAGGACTGCTTGAGATAAGATGCGCTCAAATGAATGAATGTTTGGTACATCTGTGTGCTCATTACCTGCCTCCCTGGTTGTTTCTTTGTTTCAGGCTCGCTTTGTTATCTGTTTAGATGTCTCCTCTGTTCTTTAAATCTTTCAACTTTGCCTTCATGTGGGGGGTTCTTACACACAAGGATGTCTCTTTTCTTGTTGTTTACTTGTTTTGGTGGGGGCTTTTGTTTGTTTATTGTTTTTTTTTTATCTTTTTCCTTTTCTGGGTGTGTGTAGGGGGGTGGGGGTGGTTGTGGTCACTTTGCTTAGTTACTGTAACAGAAAGAAACACCTTTTTGAGTCGGTGTTTAAGATGGCTGTTGTGTAGGAACCCCCTGTTCTGAACAGCATCTGCATGTTTGGCTATTGTCTAGTTTGCACTGCTTGCTTTTGGTCTTATTGTTTGCTTTTTATTGATAATAAACATCAAATGTTAATGCATAGTAACAGGTAAAGAAAGCTTCATTTGCCTTTCTTACTATACATATATGTACATTTCTTTTTGTTTGGTATTCAGTTATTTTTTATCAACTACAGAACTAACCAATTAAAACTGTCCTACATGAAATGAAAACACGAGAATGGAAAATATTGTATTAATCCCTTAAAGGAAATTGTTAGTAGTCACTTTTGTGACTGATCTTTATTTCCCATAAAAATGTATTTCCCTTAAAATATACACCTGCAGGTGGTTTAGTCTTCCTCTTTGTTGAGGCTCTGCGGTATGTCATGTTTTTGTTGCCTTGGTAACAGGAGAAGTACCAGCGTGAGCAGGAGAAGCTGAAGGAGGAATGGGAGAAAGCACAGAGGGAGGTGGCGGAGGAGGAGAGGAAGTATCATGAGGAGGTGTGTATGCATATGTTGGAGGGTGTATGCTGCACCTGTGATCTGTTTATGGTTTACATTGAAAGTACTTCAGTTACTCTAAAATACAACAGATTTTTTTATTGTACATTCTTATGGATCAGAGCATCAATCAAACTTTGTAAAATGATAAAATGGTCTCAGTTTGAGTTTTAATTACACATGATAACACAGATGTGTGATTTCTGGCACACTTCCTTGACAACAGGAGCGTAGGATACTAGAGGAAACTGTGATGCCTCTGACACCCCGTTCCTCATCCCTGCCCTCCCCAAGCAGAGGGGAGCTCTCCTCCACCTCTGAGGCTCAGGATACAATCGTCCGTTCACTGGCTGACTGGGAACGCAAACAGGAACTGCTGGAGAGGCAGTCTGTGAGTAGTTCGTTGATGATTCGTGGTTTCCATGTCAGTATTACACATGCACGGTCATCAGCTCTCTTCTTGCCAAACTACAGCACACAACAACAAAGCATTCATGGGGATCTCTAAACATTTCAACCTCTCCTCTCACGTTGCTACACTTCCAACATGCCAACAGTTTATCAACTGATTTTATTATCTTTATTATGTTATTTATACTGCTGCAATATAATTTACTTTTGAGGTTTAACAAAAGTATTTTCAGTCCAAGTCTTCAGCCAGACATGTGGATCTGTCAAACTGTGTTTCTGGCTGGTTTGGGTGCTTATGCTAATCTGCTGATGGTTGACAGATCTTCAAAATTATCCTACATTGTGTTTACCTCGGACCTGTCAATGTTTATGTTCTTGTTGCTACGTTCATATCATTATTGGATCACGTAATGTAACGGCCTACATGCCAAACAAAAGCTAGGAACGCATGGCAGCCATGATACCTACGCTAACAGCAAGTGTATCCCAGCCCTAAAGGTTTGACAAATTTATGACGTCTGGGTCTGAGTCCAGTAAATATGACAACTGATGCCCACATCGAATGTGCCAGATACAGACGAGGCTCTTGCTGCCACAACCCAGCCTCTTTTTTTCTTTGTTTTTAAGTTCCACAATTTGAATTGAAATTTTTTGGCTTTTATTTACTTTGTCAATATTTTTTGTTTGTTTGTTTATTTGTTTTTTGTGTCGTGTTTTGTTTTTTTCTAAGTTGTCAGTGTAAAACAGTGGAGCTTATAAAAGCACACAAACTTTTTCTAACTCCAGTTTTGGACACAGACGATACCTTTAAGTATAATAACAGAAAGGCAGAAACATTACTAACTTACCAGGTTATTATAGAAAATCACATGAGCTGCTTAACAAAAAGAGTTTGCTGTTTTATTGCTGAAACAGGGAGGGAGCGCAGAGAGTGTGGAGTGGAAGCGAAGAGAAAATGACAGAACCAGTGACATCAGCACCGCTGACGACAGCATGAAAACAGGCAGAAGGTTGGTGAACTGTTCCTCACACCGGCTGCAGCTTAGCAGATTTTCTGAATCTGTGATTACTTACAGTATGACTCAAAAGTCTTGGCTAACAAGGCTGTTTTAAATTTGGTCCTGTGTGTGAACAGTTGAGTCTTATGAGAAACAACAAGGCATGTAGACAAGTTGGAGGATTTGATTTGAGTTGATATTTGTCTGTAAAAATTCCAAAAAGTCACAGAGGATCTGCTGTCATGTGATAAGTGAATTTTAAAGGGACCTGCTACAGCTAAACTTTTCACAGATTTGATTTAACTTTATTTCTTACTCTTAGTTGTATTGTATTATTTAAATATGTTGAACAAATCTTTTTCTCTTCCTGCATTCATCAGCTTGATTAGTCAGAGCAGCAGTCAGGCAGAGAAACTTGGCCACAGCCTTCACAATGGGCAAAAGCTTCCTCCCACGCCCACCAAACCTTCAACTCCAGTCAAGAAACAGGAGCCCAGAGCAGACAGCAACAAGCCCAGTAGGCCTGCAGGAGAACGAAGGTGCGTGAGAGAAAAAAGGTCTTCATAGTGTCATTACTGCATCTACAAGATAATTCTTTATCTTTATAATATTTTATCTGTAAACATCCTCAGACTAATGTGAAACATGATGGCATTGCTTTACTTTATTTTAAATACACATTTTTAATGGACAGACTAGTTGCTAACAAAGATTTTGTTTGAAATGAGCTTTGTATTATGGACAGTTAAACATTTGGCCAGAAGGTGGCGTTTTGTGCCAGTATTATCATATAGCCTGGAGCCTGGCTTCATGAAATAACACTGCACATCAGAAAAAAAGCGCTCTCAGCAATGTCATTCAAATTTTTTAAGTCATTTCTAACATTGTATAATGGATATAGTCTACAAAATACCCTTGAGAAAATTTAACTGTTGCTTGTTTGGATTGGTTGGTGTCTGTTTCTGTCAGCCAATAATGTCCCTGCATCTGTGAGCCATCATCATGCTGCATGTTGCTGTCCATTTCCAGGTGCGGCCCCATTGATAATAACATGGGCCGCAGCTCATCAAAGCCCCCCGCATCATGTCCATCAGCACTAGACACACTGCCTCCAGCACCCAACAGGTACTGCATCACAAAGAGCCCAGTGTGAGGGAAGGGAGGGTGCAGCTCATTTCTGCATTGTAATTTTTCTGCTTTGCTGCCCATATGTCTCCACCCATCTCATAACATGCTCCACCGCAGCAGGGACCAACCTGCCTGGAATTTCAATAGAATAAAAAGGAAGATAGAGTGCAGAAGGAGCTTGGGATTGTTTACTAAACTGAGTGGAAAAAAATGAAACTCTTTGTGGTCAATAAAAAACAATCTAAATACAAAGAGAACTAAAGAAAAGGGGCGTAAGAATAAAGAATTGTCATTAAGTAACTACACACATCAGGTTTGCAAAGAGCAGAAACACAGTCCCTGATGATCGATTAAAGTCAAAGTGCATCTGTATCTCTCCATCTCATCTCCTCTTCCTGTAGGTCTGTCAGTGGGAAGAAGCTGTGCTCCAGCTGTGGTCAACCACTGGGAAAAGGAGCTGCCATGATCATTGAGACCCTCAGTCTCTACTTCCACATCCACTGCTTTAAGGTTGGTATGGAAGAGAGGACCCATTCTCTGAGAGTGTCCTTTAACAATGAAGACTAGAGCTCATTCTTGGTTTTATTACAGTTAAAGCATCCATGCTAAATGAGCATCAGTGTTAAAGAGACTGAAGATGTTTTTGTTTGTTTTGTTATTTTCTTTTACTTAACAACCAGCAAATCCCATGAAAATTTATAACCAGCTGCAGCTTTATTCTACAACATAGTGGAAGTAGCTGATGTATATCTCAAGCTATAAGAAAATAATCATGTCCTCACATGTTTTTATTTTAAATGCACGAGATTAAATACTGTAGTCCTCCAGCCTGCTTACAGCTAACATATCTGGCTGCTACTCTGGCAGATATGAATGAATACATATATTAAGGGCACTTTGATCAGGACTTCTGCAGCTGCTCATTAATCCATATAAACAGTTAATATTATTTAATTTATAATGAAAATTATTTTTCATGTATTTGAAGTGTAAAATGTTCCAGCCCCAATTTGGTTATTGAGAACAGCTCATATGTAACCTTTCTTTAGAATAATAAAGATAAAAGTTTATTCTTAAAAAGAAGAATTTGAGAAAAGCTTACTGATGGCACCATTCCAACAATGTTGGAGCAACACAAAACTCGCCTTGCTGTTTCTGAACTTTTTTCTTTTCTTTTTTTTTTGTTAAGTACAATTGGATGTTTATCTTTTTATTCCCATGTCTTTGAACTGAAGCTGTTTGCAGAAATAATTTACCTCTTGTGAAAAGCAGATACTCTACTATCATCAGCGTCTTCAGATGCAGTGTGTTGTGTAAAACACATATTTTAGTGTTTTTTTTTTTTTCTTTTTTACTTGACTGTCTGACATTTTAGGTTGCCATCTCTATATATTTTATAAATGGTATTAAACTTTGTTTTGAAGTTTTTATTACACTTGCAGTGATATAAAGATTTGTCATCACCTCAGGAAACAGTAACTTTACCTCACCCGTCTCTCCTCTTCTTTACTTTGCATACAAACAGTGAAACACAAAAAGTCTTCCCTCTAATTATAATTCTGAAACAGAACATCTTTCATTGCTTGTGGTTAAAACTACTGGAAATGTCAAGAAATATTTGTATGTATGATCTACTCACAAATGTGTTAGTCATCACAGATGTGTCCATGTAGAAAAATAAAATTAATATGTATGAACCATCTTAAAAGATTTAGAGAAATGGTTCGAATGGCTACACATTAGGCTTGGAAGTAAGAAACTTTAAATGTTTTTCTATCCCCCGAGAATTAGAAAAATGCGCAATACCATCAAATTCATCTTTCTAGTACAAATGTCATAACATCCTCTTTCTTTTTTCTTTCTTTTTTTTCTTTCTGTGCCTCTCTGCAGTGCGGGGTGTGTAAGGGACAGTTAGGAGACACAACCACAGGGACGGACGTCCGGATCAGAAATGGCCTCCTTAACTGCCATCAGTGCTACATCCGCTCCCGCTGTGAGTGTCCTACGTCTGCCTGTTGTGTTTGTTTCCTGTTTCTCCCAGTCTGTTGTTTCTGATGCAGTGTTTCCATCCTACCATCAAAAACATGGCTGAATCATTGCATTTCTTCTCACCATCTTCATGAGCATTTAAAAATCATAAATACCCAAATTATTAAGAATTAAGTTTATTTATTTATTTTTATTTTATTTTTTTATAAAAGTGGCCAGACACTTCTCACTAATCTTTGCCATATTGTCAACAATCAGTAAATGATAAAAGAAGAAAATTATGTATTGTTTTTGAGACATAAGTGTGATAAGACAATTGTATTTTTAATGTAAAAATTTTTATTGATACTTTAAAAAGTGTCAGACACAGTAAAACAGTCATAGGAAGAGAGACCGGCTGTAATACGTTTTGGTGGGGGTGACATTTTCTGTCCATTTGGCAGCAAATGTTTGTGCCTCAACTTGTGTTTCAATAAGATCTCAGCAGCTGTCATCAGTTTGGGATTGAATGAACTGCAAAATCAAATCAGAGCCTCTATCAAAAGACTCCCATGTCTCAAAATTAAGAAGCTTTCATGAGATCTGCAAGTTTTTAAATGAAATATCCCAGTAAAATAATTGTGGCTTATGAAATTTGTGGGTTTTCTTCCCTTTCTTTCTATCCAGCGGCCGGACAGCCAACTACATTGTGATGCTCAACTGAAAAGCACAAGGTTAGAGGAAGAAATCCCATCCCCGTTTTAACTTGATTATCTGCAAATCATGTCCTCCGCAGCGTGTCGGCATCTTTGCTTCCTCTGCAGCTCAATAACCACTGAAGATTCATCACATGGGCTAAATGGAGATCTGGGGGACATTCAAACATTAAATAAAGATGTATGTTCTCTGTGTTTATGTCATACGACATGTGAGTGAAATCTGAATTTCATTGGTCCTCCTGCAACCACAGACCACGTCTCATCATGCAGCAAGAGGGAGACTGTTCTGAGGCGACGCCATGTTGAAAAGAAAACGGTAACATGTGCAGGTGCCACACAGGTAGGTTGTGTTGATTCGTCTGTACTGTGAGAATCAACACAATACCAGAAAGCAAGTTAGATCCAGATTTCATATATAATTTTTTTCCCCTTGACAGAGAAGATGTGAATATTGACCTTTCAATTCCAGACAGCTGGAGTTCAGTATATTACATTTTGATTTGTCTTTTAAGAAAGATTTCACTTGAAGTGATGAGACCCCAAAGCAGGACAGAAAACTGAATGTGATCAGGCAGCTCAGACTGGGAAAGTAGATCTGGGAAATATGAGTAGTTCAACAACCTATAATTCAAATAATGAATTAAAACTGATCAACTAAAAAAGTGCAATAAAGGTCACTATAAATCCACTACTTGGACAGAACTACAGTAGACATTAAGTATATTTTTTTAACCCTTCTCCCACACAGTGACCTCATATCTTCGTCATTACATGTACAGAATAAGATTAGCTTATAGTATAACTATGTAGTGTGTAGATGTAGACTCTTCATTTGGGCAAAAATACGACCTTGGAGCCATTTTGGATCACAGCAGGTTGTTCCACGTCCAGTCTGTTTTTTTTTGGAAAGTGAAGACTTTAATGTGCCTTAAGAAAGCAAGGTAATGCAGGAAACAAAACACCAGCTGTGGGGTGTTTTATTTTTGCCTGTATTTTCATTTTTTGCAGAGATGAAATTGGCCAAATTTAAACTCTTGAACTGCAGATAAGCACGTTGCAGCCCTCCCATCACATGATGCTTCACATGATAAGGACTGTTTATTTTCACAGAAACTTAATTTCATATCCCCCTGTGATTCCGCTGTGATTTATAGTGATAAGAGAAGAAAAATACAAAAGAAATTTGCTGTCATTCTGAAAAATAAAAATACACAGTGAAGTGCAGGGGAAACTTGGATTTTATTTTATATGTTTCATTCTACTGATATAGACTTATGTATGCTTTCAATTAAGAGTTTTTTTTTGGGGGGGGGGGTTAGAATTCATGTATGCACTTGAAATGTCTAAAAATCACCAGTACAGGTTTCATCTAGTTTAACAGCAGAGGTAATATGAAAACATACCAGCAGCAGTTGCCTCTGTGCAACATTTGGTTGGATGGAAACTAAAGTTATATGTGCTGCCAGCTGCACATTTTAAGTCATATGCTTCTTTTTTAAACTTGTATGAGAAGAACTCAATTACGTGTTGTGGATGTTGGGAAAAAAAATGCACGTTTAAGCCTAAAACCAAATGATTTGCTGTATCAAAGTAAATTGCAGCCTCATTTTCCTCCTACTGAATTGCATCTTATAGCCAGGCTTCTTCTCCAGGGTCATTTCTGTTATCTACAGTATTTTTAAGCTTCTGTTCAAATTGTGTATTTTATTTTAAATTCTCATTTAGTTAATGAGCAATTCTCAGCTGAGTCTCTTTTAGCTGGATCTTTGAGACGGAGCTCTATATTCAGACTGTTTCAACAGGATAGTTGGGGAATGAAAACCTTTTTTTTTTCTTTTTTTTTTGCGTCTTTACTGTATTTATTGTAATATTCAACTGAACACTATCCAGAATATAGAATCATTTGATGTTTTAATGCAATGGCATTTATTATCGCATACTGTATGTTTATAAATAAAATGTTATAAATTCAAATCTGCAGTATTTTTCCTTCTTTTTGCAATATAAAGGCAGCTAACAAAACGTTTTTGGAACCAGCAAAACCAAATAACAAAATTAATCAGATTTTTTAAAAAAATGCAAATGTGTAAATCAGAAAACTTAAGCTAACTGACACAATTTCAAAAAGGAACACAAAAAGGGTAAGTTTGTTCTCACTTCCAAGTGCTGATGCTACATAACTCCAAAACAGACACAAAACGAGTAAAAATATGTCTTAAATGCTAAAATGTTCAGTTTAATTTAGAGGAATTTAACATTTAGTTTGACTTGACTGAGATGATGCTCAAGATTCTGAGGAGTATGCAAAGATGGAAAGAGCTGCGTAAAGCTGGACAAGTAGAAAGACTTTGTATTTGCTAGTTTTAACAGTTACAGTAAGTTGATGAAAAAAATCTTATGTTAGTGATTTAATTTCATATATACGTCATACATTGGTTATGCAATTAAGCAAACTGGTGTAAGAATATGATGGGTTTCTATTTGTGTTTCAATTGCAAAACATAATTTAAAATCTGAATTATTTTAGTTAACGTTTTTGCTTCTTTTTTTTATTATTTAGAAATATACTTGTCTAATGTCTAATCATCTATAGGGATCTTTCTTTTTTTAAGTAGATTAACCAAAGGCTATGATTGTTGTGTTTTTTTTTAATAACGTTTAAGTCAAATATTTAATGCATGAATAAGATGGAAAGCAGTGAGGAGCTGTCCTTGGTCCTAAAATTTGGCCGCCTTACACCAGGAGGTACTATATACTTGAAGATCTTATGTCTTATTAAAGATTATGCTTAAAATACAAGCATAATAACTTTTTTTTAAAAAGAAAACACTCCAAAACCTTTTTTTTTTTTTTTTTTATCATCAACAATCATTTCAATGGTACACCTGGAAAACTATGTGCACATGTAGAAATATTTCCTTCTTAAATATAAGCATTCATTACCTACATATAAATAACTTTCAGATCCTGGACAAAACATGTTACATAATGCTCACAAAATGGGAAGGAAATCATTGTAAAATCAGACAAAGAGACAACATGCAAATTATATAGAAATAAATACAATGTTTGCATCCATTCCCTATTTTTTTGTTTTTACCCAAAATAAATTCTTCCAAGGGAATTTAGTAAAACATCAAAAAGACTTGTATGATTGAAGCTACAAGGGAGTATGGCCTATGATTCAACTATAGGAGACAATAATACGTATTTAACACTATACAATTTGATCCACAAAACACTGCCGTAGAAAGACACACAAAACATACAGATTTCCTGTCAGAGGTGAACATTGCAGTAGTTTGTGCCTTTTTTCTCAAGGAAATAAGTGTGTTTATATCGATAATTTAAAGAAACTAAACTCTCAGCAGCCATAGAAACAAAAAGAAAAAACACACAGCTGTAACAGGCCACTTTCACACAGCAGGTTGTGTCTATAGTGAACAAAAAAAATGCTAAATGCTTAGGCATGTTGTTGGATATTAGTTGTTTCTGACTTTGTCTTTGTGGAAGAATATCCTCAGTCATTAATATTCAACGTCTCTGTACCAAATAAAATAGCTGATGAAATCTTTAAAGTGACTTAACGAGGCTTCTTTGCTCGCTGATGGCACCAAATTCATTTCCAGTGCGCCGACGTTTGAATTTGCTCACAATTTGGACAAAAAATAAAAATAATAAAAATAAAAATACAGCTCGGTAAATCATTTCATCAGTCAGTTTTCTTAAAACAAGTTTAAGGTGAATTGTTTTATCATGTTTCGAAGTTATGTATTTAAACGGTTTGACGTGGGGAAAATCCCCTATTCTTAATTTTTTATTGGATTAATACGAATGGAAGAAAATGTAAACATGTCAATTATCTCGTACTTGTTTCAAGAAAAAAGATACACCTTTGTTATTGAGATAGTGACTTATCAAAGATGGATATTTTACAGGGATGCTGTGACCATAAGAAATGGTGCAAGGCCTTAAAGTAAAATAAACCGCATTCATCTTCTCCCTAACTGCTTCTTATTGTCTGCAAGTCTGTCTTGGGAAATTGCTTTCCAGTCTCCAGAGAAGGAGGAAACATATCTCTTTCTCTCTGTTCTTGTGTTTTCTTGCCATTCTGTGCAGCTTCATTAGAACATACTGGTCTTTACTAATGTAGCTTTGGCTCCGTTCTGTCTTTGCAAAGACGATAGTACACTGGCGAAGGGTCCCCCCAATGAGTCCGGGATAGAGGTGATGGTCCCAGGTGCGGTGGCCCAACCTTGGCTCGGTGCTGTCACTCCCATGCCGGTGGACACGGAGGTCTTCACTTGGTCCACCTGTCCGCTTCCAGTGGTGTTGACTTGTCCCGTAGTAGGGCTCGGTCCTCCGCAGTTGGAAGTGGGAACTGGATTCGGCCCCGGGCCTCCTGTGCTGTCGGGGTCGGTGCTTTTGGTGTCTTTGCTGTCTTCGTCTCTGGAGTCTGACTTCTTTCCAGAATTGGACTTGGCGGCCGCTGCGGCTGCTGCAGCTGCGCGCTCCTGCTTGCGAAATTTGGCACGTCGGTTCTGGAACCACACCTGCAATGATTGAAAGTATGTAAAAATATGATTTCTTAAGATAGTGGTACATATTTGTAAAAGAAAAATTGCTGACGTTATGTTTTGGCTCTTCATAATAAATGTTCATTTAACTGTCAAAAAAGAAAAAAGGCGTTGTGTTTATATGGAGCGTAAATCTCGGTAAAGCGTTCCCAAAGAAAAACACCACCTCCATCTATAGATGTATAAAATTTGGTAATTCGTCATGTCAAAGCAGTAACACTATTGTTTTCAAAATGTGTGATATTTAAAACGATTCAACCCAAAATTACAAAATGCCTTTTGTTTTCTTCATAAATCCAGTCGCGCATGATCGTGCGTAAGGGGAGCCGGCGGGCGCCCGTGGGAGAGCCGGTTGGTTGTATACCTGCACTCTGGCTTCCGTCAGATCAATTTTGAGTGCCAGTTCCTCTCTGGTGTAGATGTCCGGGTAGTGCGTCTCTGCAAAAACCCGCTCAAGCTCCTTCAGCTGGGCGCTGGTGAACGTGGTCCGGATGCGCCTCTGCTTTCTCTTCTCGTTCAGTCCACCGTGATCCGTAAAGAGTTTGTAAGGAACTGTAAACCAAAATTAAATGTAAACGTTAGATGTGTCTTACCTTTGAAGTTATGGGAAGATGTAAGGGGTGTGTAAATGTGTTGATGTCAAATGGAAGCAAATTCAAATCGGATATTTTGTATAAAATTCGGTAAAGGATGCTGGGTTCAAGCTTTCAATTGTGCCATGCATTTGATTACGTGTGAATTAGATCAGAACTGATAACACTGCTGACCTGTGAAGCGGTTAATTGTAATGTTAAACTAATTGTTGCTCCTCACATTGGGGCTCAAGTTTGAAAACTTGTCATAATGTTGTCATCCGCCCTGCTTGTTGCTACTGTAACTCCAATTCAATGTCAATAATGAGCTTTAGTCTTTGGTTATCTAATTATTTTTCGAAGCTTTATGTCTCATCGCAAAGTAAATAAATTATGCCTATCATTTTGGCAGCTTAAGATAATTCTGTTGGCGGTTTTGGGTGTGACTGGGATAGTATAACCCTATAACCGAATTACCGCTTGCCTGCAATCGCTTCTAACGTGATAAATTCTTTCATTTGTGTAAGCAAATTTCGTTTGGTAAATACTAAACACATTTCCATTTTCAAATGCAATCAAGGCGTCCTATAATACACCGGGTTGAGGCTCCGGAGCCGCTGCTTACCTGCGGCGTACGGGCTGCTCTGGTGGTCCCGCAGAGTCCCCAGGCTGCAGGACCCCGGAGTGAGGGATGGACAGCCGGAGGTGGCCCCGAAAGTGGTCCTGATGGGATTGTACTGAAACCCACTGGCTTGACTGCACGAACTGAAGTCCGCATAGGCCGATGCCAAGCTCGACGTGTCCATCCCAGCCATACATGACTCGTAGGCGGAGGAATTTAGGTAAGAATACTCCATTTTATACATTTGAGAAGGCTCGGTAGAGATTGTAAGCTGCACCTCCCTGGAAAAAAATGTCAAACAAAAGCACCCAAAAATGGGTTTAAAAGAAAAAGAAAATAATTATAAAAATCAAAATGAGGAGGACGCGCGGTCTGAGTTTAGGGGAAAGATGACTTGTTTGGTTTGAACTGGTTGAAAGAAGGCTTGACGGTGAGTAGATGTTCACTGCTCAGCGCCTGCTCCAAAACTGGCCTCCTTTATAGGAACCTAGCCCTATTTTATGAAAAGCCCCCTAAGAGCCGCCTAGCCCGAGGTCTCTAGAGCATATAGTCCTCATAATAAACTTGGCTCTTTCCGCTTGGACAATAGCAAAGCGTTTGGTCTTATTGCTAGCGCTTTTTTACATGACAATAACTCATCAGTCTATTGGGCTGGCACTGGGGGCCCGGGCTGTCCAACCTCCCTATCATTGATCCCCTGCATCTCTAATTAGAATTTAATACCACGCCATTACGCACCCCTCCACCACCACCACCGCCGCCCACCCTTCTACCCATCCACCCCACTCCTCTCCAACCACCATCTTGCCCTTTAATTCAATCACACCACTTGGAAATAATGAAAGTTGGGTGACGATTCTCCCTGATCCAATTTTCTCCAAGCTTTTAAGCCTTTTAAGCGACCGTATACCTTGGGCAGGATTTCACAGAGTATTCCCCCTCTGCTTCTTCTTTCTGCCCGTCTGCTCCGACATTTCCTTTTCTTTTTTTCACCGTTTTTGACAGTGGTCTTCCGCACTAAAGCAGTAAAATATGCCAATTATTGTTCATTAAAACGGCCTATTTTTACTTGAGAAACAAGGATCCGTTTCAGTTGTATTTGATAGTAATACACCATGTCTTTCAGATTCCAAGAAAATTCTAAACAAGCAGCTTTTTTCAATTTTTTTTTTTACCTTTTAACACAGCAGGTGCAGATAAATTACTTATTCAGGTGTACTAGGCCCAGTGTATGCAGATGTGCTTCATGAATCCCGATGCTTTATTGTTTTTTTTTCATTTCATGGCAATATATTTTTTTTTTACCTTTTTAAAAATCAAATCAGTGTGTGTGTGCGAATGTGTATATTCGCACGCACGCACGCACGCACACACACACACACACATATATATATGTATATACATACACACACATATACATATATATATATATATATATATATAAAGATTCATTTCCCACTATCTGCCTCTTTGGTCAAACATTTTTATTTTCTTCATTCTTTCTCTGCGCGGCTCTAGTCGTTGCTGTACTTCCGGGTGTGTTCTTTTTTTTATTCAAATGAGTTTATAATTGTCTTTATTACTTTCATTATTTCGTTTATTTGGCAAATAACATCTTTGTAATGAAAGTAACGAACTTGTGAGACAGTCATCGGACCTCATAGGCTTCCAATGTTGGCTGAGTGGTTAATTTGGTTTATGTAATAAGGTGAACCGTTTTGTATTGTGCTTACATAGTCGATGTCTCTCATTTTTTTTCTCCTTTTTTTTCTCCGAGTTCAAGTACTGCATGGGTTTCCCTGTGCAGCAAATTGTCTGAGCACAAATAAAGAGCAACAGGAATTACGGTGCAACAATTACATTTAGCAGATGATTACTGGACTTTGTTCATGTGGTCATGTTTCTGCGGTTGAAAAATTGCTATAATCTCCCTATAATAATCCCACAGAGACTAAAAATGCTATTCTCAACAAAGAAAGTATTTTTTATCAGTATTTCTTCTTACCTGACATGTAAGATTGTATCAGATGGACATTGTGCAACCTTAGTTTCATAGATCCTTTGCTTTGAGTTGCTTCTGGGGCACTCACATTTATGTTACCCTGTGTAGCTTTAAAAAACGTTTTGCTATAACAAAATATCTGTGTTTATCGTCTTTTAACCTGTGATTAATGTTTTCGTTGTAATAAACTTTCAAGCCATATTACTTGCCCAAATTTGACAAATCTGTACAGCAAATTCTGCATAAATAGCTTTAGAAATACCTGCCTTTTGGTGAAATATTATTCTTTTTTTGTTGTCTAAAACATGATGAAATATACTTTACTGATTAATTTTACCCCAAACATTAATAAACAAAAACATATACACGGTTTCTAATGTTTGTAAGGATCAGCTTTCACATATGTAAAAAAACAAAACAAAACAAAACACACACACACATAGATAACGCGCTTAGATTTGCCATCAATTATTTTTTCTCCACAATCACTGACGTGTTGCACTGTTTCTCCCTTTTCTTTTCCTGTGTACATTGTCTTCACAGAGATCAATGAGACAGAAAACGTTAATTCTTTCCTGACACAACCCGCTCCCTATTATGTAAATGTTTCTTTTTTTATTTTCTCTTTCTACACACGAGCTGAAACCCCCCCGCAAAAAAAGTTGTACCAAATGGTTAATTTGATTATTGAAACCAAAGAGCCAAATGGTTCACCGTCCTCCCTCCACGCGTCTGGCAGCGAGAAAAGAAACCATCTCTGGGAATTAATCTAATAACGATCAAAGAAACGAGAAGTCTTTTCTGATATTTCGCCGAGGCAAATACAATTATAGCTTTTAGCCATCGGTTTCTTTCACTAAAGCCCCTCTTTATTCTTGTGCTCTATAGTCCCTTTGCCACAGTCCACCAGCTATTGAAACGCCCTCTCTTTTATAGTTTCAACATCTTTTAATTCTTTCAGCTGGTTCGGGTGAGACGAGAAGTCACAGTTCTTTTTTTTTTTTTTTTTTTTTTTGCGACAATATTATTTTCAAAACACAGGACGCTGAATTAGCTTAAATTATTCTTTAGGCAAAATGTTTCATCCATTGCATGGAGGATACAGGTTCAAACACTGTTGTTGAAGCACCTGTGGTGATTTACAGTAGCATAACTGCCCTTTGATTTAGGTAAAGCGGTAGTTAATTCGTCATTACGTGGGAAATAAAAGGCTTCAACTATATACCTTCACTTAAATAAATCAAGAAAATGCGATGTGTGCAAGACCCTAAGTTCCCCTGGCAAGTGCCGAACAATAGAAGGGATACGGGAGGAACTCCTCTCCATTTAGTGCGTACTATCGTTGCTCAGCAATATAGGAATGCGGATCGACAGGAGGGACAAAAAAGAGGAACAAAATGCCATTGTCTGTGGATGGATTGGATGGATCCACTCCCCCGAAAAGGCAAAGAAACAGAGGAGGATAAAGAGAGGGAGAGAGAGATGGGAGGGTCCCGCTGTCACATTTCACCTACAATGTCTCACTCCTCCGCCCGAGGAAATCCTACGCTTATCAAAACGGTTATTAATAAGGCCTTGTGTTGCAGAGGGGGGACTGTGAAGCACATAAAAAATTCATTTTGGGGATGCTCTCAAGGCGATTTATTCTGATGTCTCAATTTGACGGGATTTATAAAAGCGATCGCGTTTAAACGTCAAACTGCTGAAAGAGGAGGCACTAACAAAATGGGAATTAAATACAATTAATAAAATAATAATAATAATAATAAAAATAAAAACACAGCCCCAGTTAGTACGCATGAAATTGGGGCATTATATAATATGTTTACAGAAGAGGTTTGTGTGGGGACAGTCAGACTTCAGATTTAAGGTGTTCCAGGCCGGTGCGTAAAAAGCGCATCGCGTTTCCAAGCGCACAGATGGGAAGTGACATCTGGAGAAGAGGCAAAATTGAATTAGAAGCTGGTGTCTTCTCTCGGTGTCTGCAGAGAAAAAAAGTGCAGCACAAAAGGACGTGAGATATTCAGCCTGCTGTGTTCAGTCATGTTTCTGTTTTGACGAACTGCCTTGTTATTCTTGCATTGTGCCTGAATGACTGAATGGTTATGTAAAGTTGCTTATGTGAAGGCTGTGAAGTTAAGTAAAACTGCTTTCATTAATTCCTATTTTTAATATTCAGAGATGTGAAAAACTGCAAATATTGACGGATTTGGATTCTTTTTAAACAGATTCTCCAGGTAACTATTCTGATATTGTAATCTACAGGTTATTTTCCTTGAACTCATGCCGTTTTCTTTCAGATGCAGCAGCCAGCTTCTGAGGAGCTCTGTTCCCTCCTGGCCTCTGTGGGCCCTCTGAGCCTTTATCTGCGCTTCCCAAGTGACCAAGAGGCAAGCCAACGGATTAACATAAAAATCTTATTCTGGGGGATACGATTAGGAAACATATTACCCTCAAACGCGGCCTTGGCACGAGCGAAAGCCGGGCAAGGAATCAATTACTAAATTACTCCAACCTCTAAGTCGACATTAACGCTGAGAAATGCCATCGACCGGTTCTGAAATAAGATTTCGCTAAGATGTGATCATTAAATCTCTTGCCAGTGTTCAAGAATTTGATTCATAAAATCGTCTGAAATGAGATGGAATTAAATTCTTATCGGAGCTCTTGTCATCGTTTCATCCCGCGCTGTTTAACGGTGGTCAATGGCCTTCATGAGATTTTCCCTGTAAATAAACTTAGTAATTGAATCCGCCTCTCGGCGACACATTGTTTGGTTGTTATTAATTTATTGTAGTCATGCAGGCGGACGGAAGGGACATGCAGACCCGAGCCTGGCCACAATGTTGCTGCATCCACACTTTAAACTGTGTTTTAGATCACAGACACCAAAACAACTTTGTGCTTTAAAGTAAAGCTGCAAAAGGCTCAGAGAGAGGTCTCAAACGTCATCTGTCTTTTTTTTTTTTTTTTTTTTTTTCAACCCCCTGCATTTCACCCCAGTGGGGTCAAGGCATATTTTATTTAGCACATAGTCCACTGGCGTTAACCCCCCCGCCCCCCCGGCATTAGCAATTGACAATTATTAGCCCCAGTCTCATAAATCAGCTGCGTGACCCGTTATTATTGTTGAATTGAATAGCTGTTGGGGAAGTGAGGGTCAGTGTCATTAACTTGCCTCCACAGTCACCCCTCGACACCCCCCACACCACCCTCGGGCCCCCTGAAGGCATTTGGCCCTCTATACAAGGACCTGCTGGCTAATAATGCCGTGTGGTCGTCCCTAAAAGCTTAATCACACATGCATTAAGCGGCAGACAGCAGCCTTTTGTGCGCGCACTAAGTTTACTGGAATTAAGCGATTAATGGTCATCTGAGCGGCAGGCGACAAGGCCGCGCTTCGAGAATGATGGAGCGATTTTTAATGTCAGAAACAGAGAAGAGAGGGTTGGAGCGGAGGCGTTGGGGTGAAAGGAAGGAAGGAAGAAGGGAGGGAGGAGCGCACAGCAATTACAGTAGCCCTTTTCTCCTAATCCATCATAAAACGTCAAGGTCATTGTGTATTATATTGATTATGATACAAGGCTTTGTGATGTTTATTACACACCCCTGCTTCCACATTATAATATGCAAAAATACCACATGTAAACACCTGCTATCAATTTCTAAAGCTGCTAATTTGTTTCGCCTCCCTCCCCCTTATTCACACTTTCATATTCCTTTGATGTGTTATGACTAAACACGTGGCCTCACATTAGCCTGTTTTGCCTCCAGCCTCCATCTGCATAAACCACCAGGCAGCGCATATGAATTATGATTTCCATATAGTCAAAAGAGATCCAACAAGGGCCTCCCAATAATCCAAACAAACACACAACAGGGCTTCCCAAATATATTGTTTCCTATACAAATGAGATGTCAGCACCATTAATTAACTTATCAGTGACATACAGGGAGTGATAGGGTGCTATAGTAGCCATAATTTAATATTATTACAAAACTTTTACTGGAATCACAAGGACAAATATTCTACAAAACAGCCTTAAAATTCATGTATTGAGACAATACTACAGCTTTCACCTATATGCAGGTGTTTGGAGTTTATATTTAGATTTATGTTGGACTGGTTTTTTAGTAGGATTTTGGAGAAAAATCATTACTTATGAACAGAATGTCCATTAGGAGACCAGTTTGCTGTAGTTTTCTTGTATTTTAGAAGATTTCAGATGCTGAATAGTTTGAGGCATATTGTCTTATGAAGTTTATATAGTGGTTGACCAGGTTTGATTTCAGGTAAGCTAAGGGTACTCCACTGCAGCGTTATACTTTTCAACTGTACTTAATAATACTATGGAGATTCCCAATGTGAAATTTTGCAATCTAAATAATAAACAGATAATGATGAGAAGAATTAATAGTTCTTATAGAGTCACTGTTAAAGGCTTAGAATGATTTGCTGGCTGGTCTTTAATGTAACAGATTTGAAAAAGCCTATGACTGAACACACTGTGGCACACATTGACACTGTACTGTGTAAAATAAAGTGACATTATTATCCATGTTTAGCAACTTGTGCAACATTTTGTTTTGCACAGGTGACTCTTGGGACCCCAGAGCCAGCCTGTATCAGTTTGCTCAGTTCATTAAGGTCATTTACATTGTTTTGCCCCAAAAGATAATGTAAAGCAGATTGCACTTTTCACACATACCTAATGTATAGAAGACTTGCACAACTAATTCAGCCTTTTATTGGCCTGTGTCAGCTCTTTTGAAAAGAATAATGTTTTTCAAAAGACACCATAATTTCTCAGTTATAAAATTCCATGTTGTGTAAGTACTATTTTCAAATAAACATCAACTAAAAGAAAAATAAACTATCATATTTTGTGTTTATTAGTGTCCCAACTTTCTGGTATCCTGGTATCAGCCAGAGGTGATGACAATGAGTTAAAAACAAAGTTGAAGAGCAGTTATTATGGGAAGTCATTGTAAAGTTCTCTAGTGACTATAATGTTATTTTAGACACAAAGTTATATGGGGCATAGGAGGAATTTACCATGACCAGACTGTTCTGGATACAATGACATAAATACTAAATGTCTGAATAGCACACCATAACAAATCTATTCAACTATAGTTTCTATACCTGCTTAATCCTATTTGGGGTCACTCACACTCATTTGTAAGGTCACCATAAAATCACCAATTAACATGCATTTTTGGACAGTGGGTAAAAAGTCGTGCAAGCACAGAAAGAACATGCAAAGTCCACATAAAAAGGCTACAGCCAAGTTTCAACCAGCAATCTTCTTGCTGTTAGGCAACAAACCACCACACTACTTAGCAGCCTCTCGCAGGTCTAAAGAAAGTTTGTTACACCACCACTGCTCTGTAGATTGATTCAACCAGGATATGGTTTGGCTCTGTCGCTCTACTTTCATGTAGAATACAGTAGAACAAACGAAAAGAGAATTTAAAGCTCATAAAATCTGATTAAATGGGAATGTAGAAAAAAAGGATCAAATTATTTATTTTGTCATTATAAACTCCAAATTAATCTGGGCTGTTTTCACTTTGATTATTGCCACAAAGTACACCAAAACTATCTTGTGGGCAGATGCTTTAGTGTCATTCGTCTGTGTGCTGTGGCTTTGTTATCAAAACCAAACCCACTAGTGGACAGAGTTGCTTCTTCTTTCTCTGGATCTGTTGAGTCTATTTCTCTATACATGTGCTTCACCTTTTCCATCTTTGGATCTCTATACCCTCTAATGGGTAGATTAACATTATGATAGCCATCTAGATTTAATATACATCCATTTCAACATAAATTATGTTAAATACATCTGCATTGTATTTAACAACAATCACCCTGTCAAATCCTTAAGACTCATCTCCTCAGCTGATGTTTATGTCCTCTCTGACCCCGTCCCATGTCCCATGTAATTTCATTTCTTTTACTTAGTTTATTTACTTTGTAACTATGTTGTTCTGTAACTCCACTCCACAGGAATGAATTCTTGAATCATCTAAAATACATAGAAAAACACCCTTTGTATTTGTGTTTCAGAGTTGAACCATATTTGTCTTTAAACAGGATGATTCTGAAATCATCATCTCCTCTCAAACTTCAGATTACTAAATTGTATATTGGACAAGAGGAAGTTAACTTTCTTAAATTACATGGACACTGTCACCATTGCTCTTCCTCAGAGAAGCCATCCATATTGATGGCCGAGGGTGATTTATGTCGCCATGACTACCATCCAATGGCAAAGCTTGTTGATCAATCAAACTTAATTTGATTGGATGGAATCCTTAAAGAACCGCCAGATGGGAGCCATCAGAGTTGGTCTGTCCACTGCACACTTTGATTCACTTCCTGTTCCCAGAAGGCCGCTGTCTGGGCTCTGAAGGATGATGCTGCACCACAGAGCTGGAAGAGAAAGATTCTGTGTTCTGGCTAAAATCAATACATGTGGATGGTAAACAAGAACAGTGCCCTGATTTTTATTGTTTTATAATAGTTTTACTGATGTTCCTGTTACTTAGCTGCACTATCAAAGCACATTTTGACTCTGCCTGACAAATTATTTCTGTATTTTTCTTTTTGTCAACAAATCAAAAGACCAAAACAATGAGTTTATTGTACATGTAAATATTTTATGCAACACATCATTGAGTCAGCTTTGGTTTATTTGGAAGAAAAGGTACATATTGTTTAAGGTGAATTTAACAAACAAGTTGTCCTGCTAGCAGGAAATATTCATTAGAAAACGGTCCTCACAGATATAATTATTCCTAACATTTGTGCACCTGCAGGGCAAGTGACTTAATAAACTGTTTTATTTAAGCATATAATTGTTAGTAACCATTTTAAACATGTCATAGTTAATCTAGCAGCTTGCAAAAATATGAATGCCAGCATCATTGTGCATCATCATCATCATCATCATCATGTTTGACTTGTTTACTTATCACTATGTTTATCATCTTAACAATTAGCTTAATTATCCAATAGCTACAAACAAAAGTTCGAGTCAAATAGAAAAGTTATCTATTTTGTATGTGTTTGGATATACATAGTATAAAGTTCAGATTCATCAGATTTGATGGCAGCAAAATCTTAATTTCAAGGCAATTTAAGAGCAATTATGAGAATGTGTATCATAGCAAATCTAATTTTTACAAAAAGATGCCTTCATGTTTATAAATCTTTAATAATCAGACAAAATTTTGTTCACAGAAACCTTTTGGATCTTTTTATTATATGGATGTTGATCTGTCATGCTTGAATTTGGGTTGAATAATAGTCCATGCAGAGAACAAAAGAAGTGAAACACATTCAGGAATGGTACATGTCTCTTTTTAGCTAACTCGAGCTATAGCTCAACAGGCTATTTAATTAGAGTAGATTGCTCTCCTTATCCCATTAAAGCATCAGACGCAAATACATTGATGACCAAAGTATTACTCCACTACTGTACATAGCAATATATCCTAATTTCAGCTTGTTAGATTTAGGCTTTTTCTGTTTGACCTATTACATCACAAACCAAAAAAGCAGACACTTAAGTCACCAACAATTGGCAGCTTGTTGAGTGGTGAATTGGACCTCTGCACAGCTCTGCACATTTGATTTGTGCTGCATGCTTTTCCCAAGGTGCAACCTATCCCTTGTGGTTATTTTCTGCTGTTACTTTTGGCTGTTGGTTTTTCCAGATTCCACTCCCTGAGGGGACTCTGGGGCATGCACAGTGTCTAAGCCAGTTTGAGTCCAATTGCATTTATACATGTAGAAGTTACACCATGTAATATGACCCAAAGCTACAATAAACTTTTCCCCTTAAAACTTTATTGCAGGTCATGGTTGGTATAGGTTAGATATAAAATACATGATTCAGCTTAGGTAATAATATAAACATGGTTAAGGCTGTAAAGAAAGACATCTTTTGTCTTAAGATTAAAGGTTGATATTGCCTGATTAATTCTTCATACGAAACAACAGGCAATGGAAAACCATTATAATCACAGTTTCTGCACATATATGTGTATATTTATTACAGAAATTATTTTACAACCAGGCTGGAAACCATCAGCTGTTTTGCCATGGTGATTAGGTGCAGTGTCTCTGCATTTAAACAGTTACCATCCTGCAGAGGAAGTTTTGGTCCAGACAAAGGTCTGTTCATTCGCTAACATATGCAGTTGCATTAGAGGCAATCAGATGATGTTAAGATAATCCCTCCAGAAATATTACTGAAATCCACACTCACTAGCTTCAAGGTCACACTAAAAACTTTATGGTGTCTGTATTAAACTGTACACTGTCCTCAAATCATAAATACCAAAGTGGATCCGAATCACTTGTGTGGTTGGAAATAATGCAGATTACCCCAGTTGTGTGAAATCAGATGGTGCATCTTTATCCTTCTTTTCTATCTATATAATTTCTATGCAGTGTATCATCCGTCCTCTGCCTCCCCTGTGGAAGCTTGACGTGACAAATAGCTGGATCTGCACTTTTCTGCAGCAAAACCAACATACCCCTCATCATCGCCGGGTGCAAATTTGATCAGAACACACCCAGGATCCCTCAGCTGCCTGATGATGAATTGGCGCATTAGGAACGATGTTTATGCATCAGGCCAGCGCTCCCTGGAAAATGACAGCAAATTGCCTCTCAGACAAATCTCCGGTCTGGGAATCCACTGAGTGGCAATGAATTGAAGCTTCTTCATGGATCCCATGTGTTCCAAGAAACCTTGTCATAGAGGGCAAATGTTTTCTTAGTAGGCTCAGGTTTGCAGGTGTGAGATTAGTTGATTTCAATGCCTTTTATGAAAAGGAGGTAAGATTTGGCAAAACCAAAGTGCACAGCAGATTTACATAAAAAAAGATGGTGGAACCAGTTATGTCTATTTACAACATTATTTTGGTTTGATAAAACATCAAGTCAAGTTGAACTTAAAGAATTACAATAAGATGGACATTGGTTTGCGCTTAATGGAATAAGGCATTTTGGAAAAGCTACATTCATCAACAAATTACTAATACTGATTATTAACCTTTTAATGGACTGTGTCAGGTGTAATGTCCTGCTGACAGAGTGAATTTGTGAAGTCAGGAGTTGAACTCAGCTGTTCATATAGCTTTTATAAGAATTAACGTCAGTGTAAGCTGGTCTCTGACTTGGCCTGGTCCAGGTCCACATTGAGCCTCAGAATAAAAACCAATAGCCTTGGGCTCATATAGAGCAGCACTGAGAAGACAGAGGGAACCATAAGAGGAGCAATAAAGCTAATGTGATCAAAGAAAATGGCTCTCTGAATAGAGGTGGGATGAAAGCCATACCACTGAAATCAGGGTTTTGAGGACCTTGCAGAGGTGACAGCATGATGAAGTTTCTATTGGATTTTCTGAAAGTGGAAGCAAAGTAACCTTAAACCACCACTACTCATGTGTTGGATATGAAATTGATAGGCTATATGTGTTCAGGTGGTAAATTATATGGGTGGATAATTGGTAAGATCGCTGGAGTGTATATGAGCAGCAGCTAAGACTTTAGAAATGTGTATACATTTACCTATGTCAAACATACTCCATTTGGCCTACTGTATATGCTTCATTCACACTTAAAAGAAATATAAAAATCCCTTAAATTCTGAATGAACCTCTGGATGAGCATTTTCATTATCCAATGTTAAGTCTCCTTTTAATTCTTTCATTTGTACCCTCTTCTCTCCTGCTTCTCCTTCCTACTGCTTAAGACCCTGATCTGAGCAAAAGTAACCAAAGAATATCTCAATTTATAAAATTCACCTGGAGGAGAGATCATTGATGGAGGAGGGTTGTTGGAGGAGCCATAAGCGCAGCTTTATTGTTTATGGATGTTTTCTCAGTATATGTGATGTATGAAAGAGAAGGATGAATGAAGGTAACATAATGAACTGAGTTAAATTACTAAAGAAAAATTGTCTCGTACCACAAGTACCACTTACCCTGCAGAGAAAAATACAGTCTTACATCCATTTGTGGGCATTTTGTTAAAAACCTGCTCCTTACTTGGGGATTAGATTCAGTTTCGACCTGTTTTCTGAATACCATGTTCAGTCTCTTGATAATCATATAGCAATTTTTACATTCCTGGATTTCAGTTATGTGTCACATGCTCATACTTTAGCCAAAGAGATCCAGTGTCTCTGCCAACATGTGACATAGTGACGGTTAGTGAGGAATCTGCAGGTGACAGAATTTACAACTAAAGGGGGAAAAAAAGGTACATTTAAAGTTTATAAAAAGAAAAGCATAGTTTCCTGCAGGGGCCAAACTGTGATGCTGATGTATTAGAAAATGCATGACTAATCGACCAATCGATTAGTCAAAGTGGCACAGAAAGTAAATGGCTTTTTAAAAAGTCAACTGTTTTTGTTTGTGTGAGCATTATGTCTCATTGTACAGAGGCATGGCGCTGTTTAAAGCATTAAAAGGAATGTGTGGCCCTTTTAAGGTCGAGCTACAGAGGGAGATAGACGCACAGCATCAGCTCAGCTGCTTTGGCATAGGCAGGTCTGAGTCAGAACGGGGAATGTTGGAGCATAGAAAGTCACTGTGAAAAACTTCCCGTTGAATGTTTTTGCTACAAGCTCTAGCAGCAAACACCACACAGCTCTTTTAGTTACAGTAGAGTACCGTGTGTGCTTCACCACTGCTGGGCAAAGTTAAAAAAAAGGGAGTTAACCCCGAAGCTGCAGTTTCACACAGGAGTAATCACATAACCACCTGAGCTTATTTTGGAGGCAGAAGCAAGAACGTTTTTAACAGCTGTTTCTGAGTTTTACTGAAAGCAAAGACCAGAAAAGAAATTTAGCACTTTAGACCAGATGGAAAGACAAAGAAAATAACTAGTTTTGTTATTGCTGAACCCTCCTGTGGGCTCAGTGTTTAATTATTCTGGCATAGTCGCTGCCCAATGATTGCTGCCAAACCAGTTCAGTTCCAGCGTCTCCCTTAATCACTTTCTCATCTACCTACTGTACAAAAAGGGACACGAGAGCTCACACAATGTAAAAAATGAAACAAAGTAAAAAACACTTTATATGGAACACACACATTATGAAAAATAACACATTTCACAATTTCTATTTGAAGATTGTAATTTTTAAATTTCATTATTAGCTGTGTTTCCATTACAGTTTTTCACAAAAAAGTGATATTTCTAAAAATTTCCACAACGTGCAATTGTGATTAGCAGGTGTTTCCATGGAATGGTGCTTAGTGCATTAGCTGTTGTTCCTATAAATCTCATCTTGCAAGACTCCACTTCTTTGTAGAACTCTACATTTCCCTGTTGTTTGCTATCAAGTATGGCAGCTATATTTTTTTCTTTAATTATTTGTAAAAATGTTTTCCTCTCCTCCTGCGTCTACTTATACAGCAACATCTTTACTTGAAATAAATTGGTCACATGACGCCTTTTATCATGTCGTATAAATGTCGTATGTATGTGTGTTGAAATATCATGCAAAGAAGAATATTTACCTGTAAATCCACAGCAAATTTTCAGCAGTTTATTTCAGTGTTGAGTTAAAATGTAAGTGCCCATTCTGGGACATGGAAAATTTATATAAAATACTTTAACAGGGTCAGATATGTCACATCTATAAATCCAATTAGTTTACACAGTTAGCTGCCCACCAGGAGATGGGTTCTGCCAGAGGTTTCCTCCTGTTAAAACTCAGTTTTTCTCCCCACTGTCTCTAAAGGAATGGTTGGGTTTCATTCCATAGGGGACGGGCTGTGATTACCAGTTGTAACGAGTCACAGCGCTGCTTGTGGGCCTTAAAGTAAAGTTAAAAACTGACTTTCAGTTATAGCAAAATCTTGGTTTAATTCATTAAAAAATTAAATAAAATAAAAAAATAAAAAGAAGTTAAAAACGTAGGCAGCACAAAACACAAAGGACTATGATGAGAGTGAGTCTCCTGCAGGCCTCAAGCCTGCCTTGTGTTTTACCTGCACGGGAGCTGCCTTTGAAGCCAGGTTGAACAATTAAAATTAAAATTACTGCAACACTGAACTGTGGTGAAAAGGAGCAAAGACAAAATAAACTTTGATTTCTTGATGAGGAAGTCTTAACTGAAAACAATCTGAAGATCTCTGGATGTAAATCCAGGCGATGACAGTAATGTAGCTGCATGTAGGATTTCAATACTTGAAAATGTAAACAGGGACTTAGGAAATGATCACAAAATAAAGTAAAAGCAAGGGTGTTTATGTATGGCAGACCATGAAAAGACTTTTTACTTTAAGGTACAAAAATAAAAATTTTAGATTTTCTGCCAGTATACATGATTTAGATAAATGTACTGAAAAAGCAATTCAAACTTTTGCTGCTGTGGAGAACCACATCCTCAATATGTAAATTTCAGTCAATTAAAAATGCATTATGTACCTTTCCAACTTGGGATTCTGGACTAGCTATGTATTGTAGACTTGTTTGATGGCACAGTAACATTTATTATGTGCATTTCTGGAGCCTTCAGCTTCCCAAGGCTGAGAAACTGCACTATACAACTTTGTGGCTGATTCAGCAAGAAAACACAAGAAGACATTACTGTAAGAAGAAAGAAAAAGAAAGAGAGAAAGCGACAGAACATAAGATAAGACTAGAGTCATTTATTGGTTGGAGGAGAGCTCACTGTACAGGTAGGATCCAAGTTTGACACAGAATTAACCGTCGAAAGCTGCGCATCGCTGAGACAATGACAAAAGTTCTGTAGTGCGTCTTTAAGAAAAAGGGACTCTCTGTTGTCAGCATTGTTTGGCCTTTTATTTATTTATTTATTTATTTATTTATTTAAAGAAGCACTAAACATTTCTCAAACCAAATTAATTAATAAATTAAAACTTCAACATTTTGGGACCTAAATTACTCATTTCATCCCAAATATTTCAGATTAATTTGAATGTGAGTAGCAGTATAATTTTGTTTGTTAATCTTTAAATAAGCACAAATGGAAAAGTGATCCTTTTGCTTTCATGGTCTGGTTAAAGTGGTTCATTAACAATGCCCATACCTGAGCTCCAAAATAGATCGTTAGGAAAGATTTGTCAGTCCTCTCATGTATGTTTCAAAATATGTGAATATTTTCTTAAATCTGCTGTTTATTTGTTGCACAAGGTCAAACCTAGACCTGTTGAAAAGCCAGGAGGTCACGATCCTAAATGTGTATGACTGATTGTAATGAGTGAAGTCACTGTGCTAACACCACAGCTGTTTTCCATTCATATCTGATTTCAAATTTGATGAAAAGTAATTCTAGAAAACAGGATGATGCCTGTTGTGATTCAGTTAGGATAATTCTGCTCATTTCATATTCTCGTTGTGACAAAACACAGTTGACAAACATGGTTATTACAGCAATACAGAGGAAAACAAGGCTGGTTGAGTTCATTATGAGGTAAAAATTACATAAGAGAGAGAAGGATTAGAGTATGATGGTAGGATGTTTGCTATACATCTCTGTTTGGAAAACATCTTTTATAAGCTGATGAACTGGTGACATGATCTGCAGACATTTTGTGTCACCTAAACAAGATAACCTGAATATCACTGAATTATTCTTCATGTTTCTGAAACTCTGAGACACATTATGATTGATTTTTGGAAGTTAAACAAAAACAGTAATCATCACATTTGATCTGTTGCCTATCCATCCTGTCAGCCACGCTGCATCATGGTCTTGTTTGTTGTTGTATAAAAGCAATCACGAAATGCCCACCAGTGTAAAGACCAACGTTTGTCCGCCCTCTCCTTCCTCTCCCTGTGTTTGCAGGTTTGCATCTGAATCACGGGGTTGGTGGGGGCCTAAGCGCTCAGCCACGTGGACCAGATTGATGTCATTGTCTCGGCACACTGACCTTTGCTGTAATACCCACGGCAGACATCACAAACTCTCACATCAATTTAGTCCAATTGGATGTGGCATGTCTTGGCTAACTCAATTTGTGGAGAAATGCACCTGTCTCTGCCTTCCCTCCCTATAGATTTACTCAAGGGGAGGGGGAGGAGAAGGTGGTACTGAAGGGAAGAGAAAGGGAGAGTGAGGGGAGGGCTTTTGGAGTGAGTTGGCTTCTGATCTACTCCCCCTCCCCCTTCCCCCTCAGCCCCAGAAACACTCAACCATATGCATATAAACACCAACTTCTTTCTCTCTTTCTCCCAGCTCTTTTCCCTCGGCCACACTCTGCAGATGTAGCACCACTGCAGCAACACACACCATGAAAAGTCTGTGTGTAAATATGTGTGTGTGTGTGTGTTTTCCAAGGTCTGGGCAGAGCGTCTGGGAGGAGCAGAAGGAGAGCCATTAGCCCAGCGGTAATCAGATTAGAGCAACGTTAAAGGGGGATGTGAATTTAAACAGCCAGCAGAGAGAAGAAGAGGAAAAGTTGGAGGTGTTATTAAGGTTGTTCATTACTCATATGCTGTGTGTGGGGGTGTGTGTGGCATGTTAAAGTATGGCCTACAAGGTCACTTTTCTATGCAGATATGGATTTGGGCAGCTGTACAGTCTGTGTATGCTCAGCCTGTTAGTTTGGATTTTTTGTGCTCATTAGAGGACCTTAATGTTCAGGATTAGGTTCACATTAAGGTTAGGCTTTTGTGGTCAGGGAATGTATTGCAACATTGAGAATTCTCAGAGAGATAGAGGTGCCAAAGTGTGTGGTGGTAGTGTGTTTCCAAGTTTATGTGCATCTTTTATGCAAAGTGTGCAAGCTGTCAGGGATGAATAATATGTGTTGGGATCTAAGCATTAGGTAATGAGCAGCATGCTGTGAGGTGAGGTTGAAGCCCTCCAGCTGTACAAACATACTGTTTACTTGCAAACAAAAACTCATCCGTTTTTCTATCCTTCTCAGGAACTATAGTCCCTCACTATCTACTGATATTTAAAATACAAAATAGTTAACTATACACTTCTATAAACCCTAAGGATTATGAAAGATGTTATTTGCAATGGTGAACCAACAAAGAATTTTTACCAGGTCTGCAACCCTTCTAAGTATTTAATCCCATTTTAGATTGTTATTTTGGTTTTATGACATATTCACTGTTAAGGACAGTTTCACTTTTTCACTTGACATTTATCAAAAAACAGCAGATTTTTCTCTCAGGATTTATTGAAGACAAAAAGCCACTGTGCCAACAAGGTTTTGTTTGCTGCATAACTGCTTATTACAGACCAGTCTAAACAAAAATGTGGTATATACACATTTTTCCTCCTTTTAAAATCTTTGCTCGTAGATGTAAATGTTTCCATTTACTTTTGTTTTCTGTTGGAGATATGCACTACATTAAATCAAATCCAAAATAATGAGCAAAATAAAACACCAAATCCCAAATGAGTTAGGGCTGGGATTTACTTGTTGTTTGCATTGTATCCTCGTACGTGTCATGGCTGCCACTTCGCGTTCGTTTGGCACATAGGCCGCTCACATTGACGCAAGATAACGTGCCACATGTGTGAATTATAATTTTGACTTCAAGACTTGAGGCGCTCATGCAAACTAGAGCACAAACACGACAGATCAGAGGTAAACACAATTGTAGATAGTTCTGAAGGCTGTCTCTCGGACCTATGTCCACATCTATCGGCATTTGTATGATTTTTCCTCCCTGTTGCACAGTGACAAACACTCTCTCTGCAACAATTATCAACAGATTGGAAGTGTTTTGGGGGTTGATGTCCCAGAATTACTATGTGACCGTAGATTGACCTTTTCATTATTTCAGAGTCCAAGCGCTGTGCACTACCTCTAGTGGTGACCTCCAGTATTGAGCGTTTTGGCTATGTTGTGCTTCTGTCGTTTGCAGGACGTATAAACACAGATGTAGTGGAACGTTGACATGTACGCTTGCCTTTACAGCAAATACATCCCAGCCCTTAAAGAGCAAGTGAAGAGGCTGCAGGGAAGGAGTGAGGCAGAGCAAAAAAAAGGTGAGATTGCAAGCTAACAAAATAGATGAGCTTGAAGTGCTAAAAAGGTCTCAAACAGAATACAGTGAATGCAATATTATGTGCTTCACTGAGACACGGCTGCATGAACACATCCTACAGTAATGTGTCTGTACACTGCTTTAAGACTGTAATAGCAGACTGTGATATGAAATGTGAAAGTCTGCGGAATTTTGGTAAATTTCTGATAGCCATCAGAATGTGTGACTTTACTGTAGCTGCATTATAATGAACCCAGACTTCAGTACAAGTGTTTTCAAGACTTTGCTTGTTTTCTAAGACCTACATGTAGTGAAATGTACACCACTGCCCCCGGTGGTAGCAGATTCTGATGGGTCACAGATTTTGGCGAAACACTTTGTCATATCTTTGTTATTGTGTTTCCTGAACTTGTCAAAATGTTTCAGTAAACTTGTAAAAGTGTTTCATGTCAGTGTAAAGTTGCTTTGTCGTTGTGTTTCAGCAATGTATTCAGAACTTTGTAAAAGTGTTTTGCAGTTGCACATGTAAGTTTGCATCAAGCATTGTAAAAGTACAAGTGTCACATTTTGTATAGTTGTTTTCTCTGAAATGTAAAGTTGTTTAGCCTTTGTTAAAAGTGTTGTAGCATTTTACTTTTGTTTGGGGGGATGAGTGGGTTAAACCAGGTGTGTGCGTGTTCAGGGCAAATCTATAAAATTCATCATCAACTGAGCACCAAAATTATGATGACAATGGCCACCTTTTTTTCCACAGGCTGTGTTACAGGTCTTTGAGGCCGATAACGAAGAGAAAGATATTAGAATAAAAACAGCAATACAACTGCATCTGCCACCGCCTGTTGTGACGCTTGATAGAAGATGGCCAGTGAAGTCAATATGTAATGGATGTTAAAAGCACGGTAGCCTAACTGTAGTTACTTGATTTGTTACTTGATTGTGTTTATTGACAAGTTTCTCATCTGCACCTTGGACAAAATTCCTGTGGAATATTGCAGTAGACTCATTGCAAGAGGGCATACCTATTTAACAGCCAATGAGAAGACAGTGGAGGGATGGAAGACAGGTTTGGGACGACCGGTACAACCCTGTCCCTTGTGGAGGAGCTTGCTTCAAGCATCAACTGGGACCGCCTGATGATGGAGGGCAACCTGGGGCATACATCATCAGAGAAGGGTACAATATTAAGTACCATCACCTGACAGTGGGAAGGTTCTGATTCAAACCTGTTCAAGTTTGTATGTTCTTCTTGTCCTTGCATAGTTAGGAGAGCCACATTTGTGCCTACCATTAAACCATTTTACAACATCAGCTGTTTGTGATAATTCTACTTCTTTTAAAGGGTGATAAAATCCTCTCAATCTGCAAAGGTCACTGATATAGCCTGCCCATGCAAGAAACTTCCAACCAAAATATATTCCCTGGAAGTTATACTTGTCATTAGCACAGATGTCTCAGTAAATCAATCAAACAAATTTTATTTATATAGCACTTTTCATACAAAAGACTTGCACAAAGTGCTTTACGTAACAACAGCAATTATTAAATACCAAATTAAAACAATTTCAACATCACATAAAAAATTTAAAGATGAGCCTTCACATACCCAAATATAAAAACTAACAAAATAACACACACCTAAATATTACCTTTGACACACTCATACAGATAAAGCACACTCCCTCTCCCACCCCCTACCCCACCTCACCGACCCACCAATCCCATTTTCCGCACCACAGACAAACTCCAATCCTTAATATTAGGCTTGATGCTGCTGTGACAAAGCCATGTCTCCATGTCTCACTTGTGTGCCCTCTGCTTGTCTTTTCCTTCTGTTCTTCTTTTAAGTAGGGTTTCAGTTTTTCATTGCCACCTGCCCATTGTTTGAAATTATCTCCCTTAGCACAAATTTTTATAGTCAGTTTTCATGTCACTGCACTTTTACTTTGCTGTCTGACTGTCTTCTGTCTGTAAGCTTGCGTTTGGGTCCTCCTCTGTCTCACCTGTTTTATGGTACATTATAATCTTTCCCTGATATTAACCAAGCCAACGAAACGTAAAAGTTGAATAGTCTGCACTTAGCAAGCAAAAAAAAAAAACAAAAAGTCATTTTACAGCCATTAAAACTGTAACCCTTACGCTGCCACTCTGGTGCACCCGAACAAAACACCAGAAGAAAAAACTAGTAATGGTTTCACATGCTAATCACAAAAAACACCACAGTGTTGTCTCATGTTGAGATGACACAAAGTAACCTTCACTTGAATGAGTCCTGGATCTCCCAAAACGAATTTAAGTGTCCGGTACTGAAAGGTCTGGTTACTTATTTTACCACCATCCCTCCAACATTATAAAAGACTTATGCTTGTTGTTTGAGTGTTTGCAGAAAAGCTGAGGCTATAGTATATATATATATATATATATATATATATATATATATATATATATATGTATGCAAGGTATTTAGAAATGTAAAGTGACACCAGTGAATGTGTTGCAGTCAGTTTGTTCTGCAGATTGACCAACAATAACTCTACAAGAAGTCTTTTTTTTTTGTTTGGAGCTTTACATTTTTTGTTCTCTAATGGGGATTCTTCTGACCCTCAGTGCACATACAGTTTTCTCAACCATTTTAAAAAACGTTCAGATTAAATATCATTCACATTCAAAAAAAATATTTTGAAAGATCTTTCAGCCCGTGTGTGCACACACAAACGGATGCTGAGATAACATTTGCAGGCCTTATAGATTTTGCCAACAGTGGTATTGACAGAGGAGTCAATAAGCCAGCAGGGTAAAGATGAACCTAACCTTACTATTCACTTAAGATTGACTCCTGGACAACACAGTGAAAAGAGCATGACATATGAAAACTAGTGTACTATTGTTTTCAGTAGTGTTTTATGTTTATAAAATGTATTCTGACAAATACTTGTAACTAACCTCAGTGTGAAATTTACAAGCTAATTGATATAGTGTGAACCATCTTTAATTTTGAATAATTCATCAAAATGTCTGACTGTTTTAGTTTATTAATTAAAAAATATTAAAACTGATTAAGGGTCAGTAGATTACTCGCAATTGCTCTTTAGTTTAAGTATGACTCGGAAATAAGTACAGATGTGAAAAAAGACAAGCAGTGATTTTCACTACCACATCCAAGACACCATTTATTTATTTGTTTGTTGGTTGGTTCAGTTTTATGTAATTTGGGACTAGACAAGTTCCAAGATACGTTTTTAATTCTTCAATTTGTGATATAACTTTTCTTTTTACTGGATTACAACTGAACTCTAGATCTGGACTACCTGAAGCCTGAAACTACTCAGAGTTCATCAGCTGAAAAACAGAAGGCCTGGGAAACAGAACATCATCCTCCAAGTTGCGATGTTAAACTTACTGTGATTCATCCGTTTATCTGCCCTTTATTTCACTATCAGTAAGCAACTGTGGATCCTTGGTGACTGAACAACAATCCGATCCAATCTTTTAAACAGATTGCTTCCACTTTTCAGTTCATGACTCTGCATTCTGGATTATCCTCTTCACTACAACATTTAAGATGAAAACATGACACTGGGTAGCGGAGGACACTCTGCTCTAAGTCTTCTGTGTCTCAGATGGACAGAAAGACTATGAATACAAGCTCTATGGTGTGATGAGTCTATCCTTCAGCTGCTTTTGGGAAAAAGTGATGTTGGGTTCTTTGTACTGATGAGAGTGTGTCTGTGTATACTGGAGTTTTGGAGACATATTAGCATTATGATGACATCAGAGGTTTGTCTCTCACTTGCTTCAACATTTTTTGTTTAGATAAAACATCTTGTAAGAACTTTGGCATTCACTAAACAATGCTATCAGTTCTGATGAACAAGGTTTTGTAGTAATTTCATTGTATTGTAAGTTGCGTTGATTGTTGATTAATTTGCTAAATTCATTTAGTCATTTGACAGCAAACATGTTAATTAATCATGGGCACAATTCATCACATCCTAAGTCGAACTTGTTATTTAAAGAATAATAAATGGATTTTGGGCCAAATGTCTGGCTGCCCTGTTCCAGAGGGCATGGGGTCAAACAAACAAACAAATGATTAGTTAAAGAGTAAGCAAAATGGCATGGTGAAGGATTTTAAATAATTTAGCAACTAAGGCATTGTTCATACTCATAACTACAAATAGAACTTATAAACCCTTCACTGTGTGTCACCAAAATGAAATGATATAAAATGACAACTCTACACTAGGTTACTGACATTTTACTTTATGTTTTTATAATATTACTGTTTATTATGCTAGAAAAAGTGAATGACTGAATAAAAGACAGAAAATTAACAAAGCATTACCCTGAAGCAGAAGTGCTGCCAGTTGTTATGGTTACCTGCAATATAATGCTTAATACCTATAGATCTGGTAACATAAGCTATTTAAAGTGTGCAAATTGAGTTTGAACCAGGGAGCCATTCAGCACTCCTGTAATTAACTTTGAGGGTGTTTTACTTCATTCATAAAGTAGCTTGAATTTAACAAACTTCAATAATACTTTTTGACTGCACTTGTCGTGCAATATTGTTTAATGCCTGAGTGTTACCATACCACTTCTGGGCATTTGTACTGCTATGTACTCTATATACATGTTGTTATGTAGTACTTTGTTAAAACATAAACATTTTGCCAATTTTTTATAACTAATTTCTTTTTGTTGCTAAATATCTCTTTATTTTCCCTTATTTATACAGTCTTCAGAGCCACTGAAACAGAATTTTGTTCCATTGACCTCTGTAACAATGAATAATACCTAATATAAAAAAGTCAAGCCTATAAATTTGCTAAGCATCAATATGGTGGTGATTTAGTCATAGACACAAGGCCAACGACCAAAATGATTAAACCAAAGAAGGAAGATTTTGATTGCCACGACAGACCGATGCAGATTATTTTTGCACAGCTGTACGTTGATCCTAAAAAAGGAGTGTGGTATAGGTCTTCACATAAGGAAGCAGGTTCAGTCAGATCTCTTTAAAAGAATGTAAAAACATTTCGGAGAAATTTTATAAATCACCTGCTAAAGCAAAACTGGACAATGCAAGTTAAGGAAAGATTGCCACAAGGGCAAATAACAGCACTTTGGTCTAAAAGTGTAAAATTTATCAAATGACAGCATAATAATATTTCTTTACCTCTTCTTTATCTATAATCAGCCTTCACAGGTTACATACACATGAAGTCACATAATCACAAATTATAACAGAAACCATTTTTCCTTATTTTTCCCAGCCAAAGGTCTAGTCATTGACCTACTACAGCGGAGATTTGACCCCCACTGCCCCCTCACACCACTACCATGACCTGTCCCCTTGGCCCCGCTCCCCTCTAGAATGCTGAGGCATCACTGCTCCTGAGCACACAGTCCTGCAGCACCCCTGACCCCGCGCTGTCCCCCATTATAGAGCAGTCAGAAAGCTTTTAGGGGCTCCGGTAACGCTGAAAGATTGATGGCGTAAAATGGGACGGAGGAGGGGGAAAGAGCAGGTGGTTAAGAAGAGAATGTCCTCCTTAATGGGTTGCCAGGAATGTAATTCAATAATTATGAAAAGTGACTCAGGAAAGCTGGCTGGATGGATGTTTGGCTGGATGGGTACTGAGGGAGGCAGGAAGGCTGCTGGCCCTCTGCACATGCCAGAGCATCCTCAGCGTTCTTGACCAGCAAAAACAGGTGAGCTGATTTCACTTGTCACTCGTTCAGCCTTGCCTTGCAAGGTAAAAAAACAAAACAAATTCACACAGTGCAGTCCTATCATCAAAAACACATGCTGTACATTATAAAATTAAACTTCTTCTAATGAACAGCAGTGTTCATATTATTATTGTTATTGTTTTTTGTTTGTTTTATTTTTTGCTTTGTTTATTTTGTGTTTGTTTGTTTTGTTGTTGTTGTTTTTTTTAATAAATATTGAAATTAAATAATTTGTGAATACTGAGCATGAATGAACTACAGCTAACACACTATTCAGCTATGAATGATCCAGTTATGGAGGTTAGAATTCTGTTTTAGTGGGTAGAAACTCAATATTATGTGGCTGAGAAAGTGGTCATTTGCAGTTTATCTTTATTCCTCAGTGGTGCAAGATGTTCTATGATATTGAAAAGTAAATGTTAGCAAAGCACAATATTTAATTACTTTTAGGCAAGGCAAGGCAAATTTATTTGTATAGCACATTTCATGTACAAGACAATTCAAAGTGCTTTCCATAAAACAATACAGCAGGCTACAGAAAGCAATACGTTTACTTTTACTACACCTGTAGTACATAAAATATGTTCATTATTTGAAAAGAGGCTTATTTTGGCCCAAATTATAATTTCAGGATGTTATATACAATATAATTAATTTTATTTTTGTAGCAAAAATAATGTTTTTTTACAGTCTATGTTTGACTTTTTCAAGGCACAAAGAAACTGATTTAAAATAAGTTTGATTATCTGTCATTATGTTCATTACATTGGGGTTCATTTCAGCACAAAAAGTGTTATTTTGAGGTAAATTTGACTAATTTAGCATTTATATTTAATTTTGCTACAAAAGGTTTGGGCACTGTAAAAAAAATAAAAATCAGCATTGAATAATTTGCTGATTTTATTAACTGATATTTAATTACTGCAATGGACTGGCGACCTGTCCAGGGTGTACCTGTCTCTCACCTATTAATTGCTGGGATATATAGGCTCCAGCTTCCCAGAGACTCTGAATGGGACTGAGCAGTATAGAAAATGGATGGGTGGTTGGATGATATTTAATTAACAACATGTAAAACATGTTGAATGCTGAAAGTGACAAATTTCATGAAAATTATTAGCTCATTTTGAATTTGAAGGCAGCAACACATCTCAGAATGGTAGGGAAAAATAAGCACCTTAGACAGGAAGAGTCTCTCAAGAATAAAGATGTGCAGAAGTTCAACAGATGGAAAAAAAAATGGTATCACAAACTGAAGCTTTTTTAGTGTCTCCAGTACAGAATTTTTAATCCATCATCTGTAGTACATATGAAAATATTTCTGGATCATGATGTTCAGGATCTCTGCAATAAAATCAGGTATGATTGTGTCATGTAAATCATTGCATCAATTCAGGAGCACTTGTAGAAATCATAATGAACACAGCTCACTATGTCATCAACATATTTATATCTCTATCATTCATAAGACAGGTCATAACTAAACTTGATCCAGAAATGTTAAAACTGACTGAGGCAAAGTCAAAAACTATTTTGTGGTCAGAAAAATCCAAATTTGCCTCAGGAGGAGCAGGACCATGTTCCTTTTCTGGCTGGAGGACATAAAAAAAGGTTATGTAAATCCTTAGCTCAAAAACCTGCATCTGTAATATTATGGGGGTGCATTTGTGCCTATCCTTGCACATTTGGAAAGCTGCCATCAGTGCTGAAAGGTACATACTGTAACAGTTTTACAGCAACATGTCCAGATCCAGATTACATCTTTTTCAGGGAAACTCTTTTATATTTTAGCAAAACAATGCTCAACTGCTACTGGCCTAACAACAGGCCATCTCTCAACAACTGAAAACATTTAGTGCATCATTAAAATGCAAAGTATGACAAAGAAGACCCTGGACTTTTGAACAGCTTGAATCATATGTTAGAGAAATTTAGAACAATACTCCTTTCCTAAAGTTCCAGCAGTTAGAGACTGTTAAAAGAAGAAAAGGTGCTGTGCAGTAAACACAGCCCTGCTGCTGCTGCAGATTAAGCTCATTTTCAATAAACAGTAGAATCTGTACCAGTCTGTCTCATGTGGTATGTTCGTTGATCATTTGAGAACAAATAGCTTAAATAAGAACATATGCCGACATTGTTTCATCTACACCTTGGAAGCTCAATGGTTTCAAGAAATGTTTGTGTTATATAAAGTTAAAAATTTGAAAGTAAAAAATCTGACATTATATTTATTTCTTTCGGAAAAGTACAACTGGACTGTATGGTTACTCTCCACCTCCATGATGCACTTTTGGATTCATGAATTCAGTTTCATTTGCTTTTCAATTTTTCCATTTTCATTTTTATCTTTTTCAGTTTTAATGCCAACAGGGAAAAGATTCTTCGTGTGAGAACTAGAGGTTCTGTTTAATCAAATGAACAGTGCAACTCAACTTACCAGGGCTTGGATCAAAGTTTAGTGGTTGTCAATCCTTCGGTTATAAGGTTTGTTAGAACCTGCGATGTTGAATACATACTTACTAGTGTGCCCTGCAGTGTCAGATGAGATAAATTCCAATTTCCACTACCCTAAACTGAATAAAATGGTCAAAGATGGAATGGGTGGATAGTATCTGATGGATTGGGCTAGAACTACTTAAGAGCAAAACCTACATAACAGAATAGTTATATATTGACCTGAAGTCTCATGTTTTTACTTCAGATCTTTTAGTGCCTCATTCCTGCCTCACTCGGTAAATTACTTTATTACTGCTTATTTGGAGTGCAATCTTCAGAGGGTGGGCCAGACATGAGCAAGGCTTTTAGTTCTTTTCTGTACTAAGCCCATCATCCAGCTAAAATGCTAAATGCTGTCGAGTTACATAACCACACTTAAAACGTTAGCAGAGGTGTGAGCTGATGTTTGTTGTCTTGTTTTAAAGACATACATGAAGTCTAAAGCTTCACAAGCTTTTTGCATGACTGCTAAAGTTTGAGATGCTCTTTCAACATATTTTTGAGTCATGATTGGAAAATGAATCCAAAGGATAGATGTTAAACATTTTACTTTGAGAGGGACTTTTATATTTCATACTATGCATTTTTTACATTTTTACAGTTTACATATTTTTATAACATTCATGTAAAAGTTAAATATTCATCAGTTGTGAAAATCAGTAAATAGCTCACCCTGAAACCACACAGAAGGCATCACATCTTGAATGACACAAAAACACATCCACACATCCTCATTAACAGTTCATTGACACAATGCATTCTCTTTACTCTCCCTACCCTGACCTAGACATCATAACCTAATACCAAATCCATAACTCTAACTCTGACCCTTAAAAAATAATTTTGTTCCTCTGGTGACCAGAATTTGATCCCCACGCATACACAAATTTGCTGTAAGTTGGTGTGCTGTCAGATTTTGTGTCCCTATTGTGATGTAGAGACATACACATACACATGAATGCTACCTTCTGGCTCAAGATAAAGAAAAATTAAATATGAAATATTTTCATTTTTATCTATTATCTACATGAACTTTATTTATTTATAACTGTTTTAAAACTTGAACTTGGAATTTTTAAAAATAAATGTCATTTTTTTTAAGTTTAAAACACTTTCTAAAGGGGGATTTTGTTTGTTTCTTTTTTATTTCTTTATCGTAGCGAGTAGAATTTTCTCCAGATAAGAGAGCAATGTTTTTCAATGCTTTATTAGCTAGAACAAATATCTTAAAACTTAATATTAGAATTATTTTGTGTTCAAAGAAAAAAGTTTTGGGCAGTTAAATGTGATCACACAATAAGAAATGGTGAATTAAAAAAGGAGAGAAGAGTAGAGCTGACTGTAAATAAATCTGATTGGTTCACCTTTTACAAAACAAAATCCCTGACTCCACTGCAACGTTTTAAAAGCACATTTCAGGACTAATCTTCTCAGCCATCAGTGATTCCTGATCAAATTAGAGCCATTGTTTTCCCTCAAAGTCTGTTTTGCTGGACAGATGTGCAACAGTGCAGAGCCAGTGCATTGCTTTGCAGTGTAAGCATAACTGTTTTTCTTTGTAGCTGTCAGAATCATTTACAGAAAGAAAGAAACCAGGAAACTGTTTAGAACTGAAGTCGTGATCTTGCACCGTTATTGGGCTCAGTTAAAGTGTGGACCAGTATTTGTTATGATTGTAATGTTGTTTTTATTTCTTTAAAAGTTGTCCAGATGATTCATCATTATAACTTTTAAAAATTCATACTTATTTGCTCCATTTTGTTCTTAATCTTTTTATCTGCAATGTTACAAATGGTGGCTTTGTTATGTGCTGTACACCACTTCCTTTCCACATTTCAATACATATCCATTTACTTACTGGATTCAACAGCCACACAATGAAGTTTCTGCTGTGCAGAAGCTCTATTTTGCAGTTTTGATGTAATTTGCAAACTGTAGCATATACATCTGACCCCAGGATGTCAATAAACCCCTTCTCCAGTTGGTGAAAGTCTTCCCATCAGCTCCTCCTCATCTTTCATATGTTGTATTACATCCCCCCGCTCTCTACCCAGGGTCTACTTTTGCTCTGTGTCGTCTTACTTTTGCTTTCCAAGATGTATTGATAATTTCCAGCAAAAATACAATTTCAGTTTATTCTACAGAACAAAAAATCTAATAGCTGACTTCTCAATTCAATTGTGTTTTACCAGAGTGGAGAACAATAAACAGGGAGGAGGGCTCTACTTCCAGACGCTCACCATGAGATTATAGTTCAAAAGAGATCTGATGCAATTACAGGAAGCAATAGATGATAATTACATCAGAACATGACTTTTCCTTGGTGAACACTTACATTCATCTGGGTTATGCATCAGCCCAAAACTGAAATGTGGCAATGCATGAGATGACATGTCCTGCTGGTGTCTGCTAGAGGAGAGTTGCCTGAAGTCATTGTGGGGTCATGAAGCCATCTTTAATGCGCAGGGGTTTTCTTTATCCAAAATGCCACATGAAATCAATCTTTCACACTGACACAAGATTAAGAGCTATTTTGTTAAATTTATTTGCACAAGTGGATTTAATTTGCTTTTGTTATGTCATGATTCACGGTTTCTATTCCTTGGTTTACTTTTATGTTCTTTCATGTTCTGGGTTTTTGTCATGTTTTTGGTTTATGCTCTTGGTTTTTGGTGTTTAGTGTCATGTTTAGTTCTGTGTTGTTTTTTGGTTTCTGCTCATTAGTTCACCTGTTCTGATTAGTTCATTCTTCTCACCTGTGCCTTGTTAATTCTTTCCATCTATTTCAGTCCATTGGTTTCAGTTACTCCGTACCATCGCTTGTTACCTCTGTTGCTGGTTCAGTTAAAAGTATTCCATGCCGTGTTTGTTTCTGTTCTGTTCGTCCATGCCATGTCAGCATTTTTGCCACCAGGGTCTTTTTGTTAAGTGAGTTTGTTTTGCTTATTAAAACCATTTACCTGCACCGCCTCTTCTGCCTGCACTTGGGTCCTCATGTCCTCGGCTTCTTGACATGTTACTTTTATTTCAAATCCATTTCAAATGAATGATTCACTGTGTGCTATGAACAATGAAATTATGAACAATTATTTGGCTCTATAACGAAGTAAAAAGCAAAAAATAAAAAGCCATAACATCAAGACGACTGGCAAGTCAAATGAATCACTGCTTAACTTAGAATTAGTGTTTTGCTGGGAAAATTACATCCTGATTTTCACAGAGATTCTGATCCATGCTTTTATCAGAATTGATTATTACAATGCTTTTCTTTCTGGTCTCCCAATAAAAACGTTTTGCACTGCTGCTGCTGCAGAACTCTGCAGCACGTCTGCTGACAGGGACCAGAAACTAAAACCCACATTACTCCGATCTGAGAGTCTCTGCATTGGCTTCCAGTCTGCTTCAGCGTTGATTCTAAGGTTCTTTTACTGATTTTTAAGACCCTTAATGGTCTTGGGCCTTTTTATCTTTTAGACATTCTTGATTACTACAAGCCCTCCAGAATCCTCATGTCTTTTATTAGGAGACTTTTACAAATAACATTCACACAAAGCCTCATGGTGAGTCTTTTAGTTTTTATGCTCCACATTTCTGGAACAGAGAACCTGATATCAGCGGAAACTGTTAAAGTTTTTAAAACCAGGCTCAAGACCCATCTTTTTACACAGGCTTTTAATTGAATCTGTTTCTTATTGACATTCATTTAACACCTGTACACCTGTACAGAAACACAGCTGATAATTTTCTATGGGGGGGGGGCTTTATCTGCATGACTGTGTCAGAAAAATTTATTAGGGGTTTGTTTTTAATTTGGTTAGGTTGTATACTCGGGTATGTAAAGGCTCATCTTTATCATTTTTTATGTTAAAATTATTTAAATTTGTTATTTTTTTGATTTGGTTTGATTGACTGACTGACTGACCGACAAACAGACAGACAGACAAACAAACAGACAGACAGACAGACAGATGGACAGACATGGATGCTACCTTGAGACTTGTCCCCTCCAAAGCATTTTTGCAAACCAATCCTAATCCACGTATACTCCTGCTCACAATCCCCTGGGCCCAAAAGATCTGTTGCTAATGTCCCTGCACCAGACACTCCAGAACACCCTGGGATGTTCTCAAATTGCCTGTTTGGAGCCGCTTTGGCTGTATGAAGAGGACTTTGACAATATTAGACAGGTGGTTATAATGTTATGGCTGATTGGTGTATGTACAGTAGCATGTGAAATGGCAGAATTATTGTAGTGCAGAAGGTATCCACCATAGGGCAGACAACAAGCATCCGATTGTATACAACAGCGTTTTGACCAATGTTTTTACTACAAGGGGACGCAGTGGGTCTCAGAAATGTCTGTATCAAATAAGCTAACGAGTTAACTTAATAAACTGGCTTTTGACAAAAAAAAAAAAAAAATCATTGCATTAGTACATAAGGTAATAACTATTTTATTGCACATTGTAGTACGTAACATTGCATGTAAAGGTCCAGTCTGCACATTTCTGACACGTGGCCGCCATTCATTCATTCATGCATTCATTCATTCATTTTCTATACCACTTAATCCAATTCAGTCACACTGGAACCTAGGAGTCATCAAAGGAGAGGCAGGATACATCCTGGACAAGTCGCGAGTCTATCACAGGGTCAGAAAGACAAACAACCATTTCCAAATTTCTTTATGAGGTCAAGTTCTGCAGGCAGTGTGCCCCAAGAGGAGATTTGAGACACTATACCTTGGATGAATGGAAAATAGACATGACAGCTTATTTTACATTTTTTTACAACTTTAGAAACTGTTTATAGTCATTTGAATTATTGATATACCAAGTAGGCTAAGTAAAAAAATAGAAACAAAAAAAGTATTTTAAAAAATTGTGAAATTTCAACTATTACTAATCTGCAAAAGTAAATGCCAAGGTTTCAGTGAATAGTTTAGAAGTGAACAGCATCATGGAAACCATTCTCCTCCAAGTCACCATTCCTCATGTACTCATCTTAATTATACTAATTCAGTTTAAGTACATCATCTTTTTCAACATTTGTCCTTCAAAGTTCATATAACTTTTTAAAGATTAGTATTACGAACAACTAGATCAAAATTAAGTTATATCTACTAAATATGTTGTATTAAAACCAATATTACATTTTACAGTACAGTTTGGGGGTTTATATTTACATAAACTTGCTTAAGAAAAACATCATTAAAATGCACACAGATGTAACTATCATAAAAATTAATTTAGGGCAGGGATCTCCAACTCCGGTTCTCTTGAGCTACTGTCCTGCAGGTTTTGGATTCTACCCTGATGCAACACACCTGACTCAAATCACTGGGTCATTAACAGGCTTGTGCAGAGGTGTGTTGTAGTAGGACACATCTAAAACCTGCAGGACAGTAGTTCACGAGGACTGGAGTTGGAGACCCCTGATTTAGTGTTAACACTTTCTATGAAACTGTGAAATGTCTCAGTTTAAAGAACTGTTTCTATTCTACTGGGAATAAAATTAAGTTTGTGCAATTAAATGCCATTCTATTCTGTTTTTATTTACAGTTTACACTGTGTTCCTGTTATATAGACTGTATTGTGATTGGTTGATTTGTATGCTTTTCAGAGCAGAAGAGACTAGAATGGTGCGTCAGTAGCACGAAGATAACGGGACCTTGCAAAAACAGAAGTAAGTAATATGTACAACAATTGTAATATGAATGAAATGTTTAATATTCAGAGAACATGTGTTTATAAATTCTGGCACACCTTGAAGTATACAGTCCGCATATGTGGCAAACAGCAACGTTAGCTAGCTTCATGCTAGTTAGCTAATAGTTAGTGTATCAGATCAGCTTTGAGGGAAAACCTCTGTAGGATAGTGTCTTCCGGCCATGTGGCAGACTCACTTTTTTTTTTTTTCATCACTTTAGCATTGTCATTTAATTTATTAGGTGTTACCTTGTAAATTAGTTTACACATTATCTTTTAACAGACTAAATTTAAAGCTAAATTAACAGGTTAAATTTAAATTTAAAGATTAAAATTTAATAAATGAATTAACTCTAAATTTAGGTTAATCTGCCACGGTAAACAATTTTAAGGTAACTGTTAATTGATTCCTGACCTATTGTTTCAAGATATAAGATTAGAAACAAGTTTTCTGTATACACCTGGTTAGTCATTTTGCACACATGGCCACTTTATTACTGTTTGAACAAAAAAGTACTTTTTTCTGTTTGTTTGTTTTTTTATCCAGGGAAATTGTAATATTTGTGTTATGGTGGCCTTGGCATGTAAGCCAGAGGTGGCTTACAATGAAAAGGTAGCCTACTGGAAGCACTCTGATTTAGCAGAGTTGCTACGATCAGCAGTGAAGCTTCAGAACAGCCATGAAGCTTCGCTTCCAAGATGCTTGTGCATTCAGTGGAGCAGAGGGGTCAGAAAAGGAAAGAAACTACTATAAATTTCAATTTTAGAAGCTACGATGATATAACTTTTACTCTAAAAAGCAATCTTCACCACTTGAAGTCCTCTTAAAAATTTACTTATTCAACTTTATGAAGCTTATTCTCTGAAAAGAATTCTGTTTCACATTAGCTAGCAGCACTAGAGTTTAGCTGGAGTCTCTTAAGTGATGGTTTCTTAGCAGATGGCCAATGAAGAGCACTGCACTTAAACTGTGTGTGAGGGGAATTGATTTTTAATTTGTGCTTTTTTCATTCTTGCAGCTTGTGTCATGTGATGTGGGACACTGGCTGGATGGGCACTGGCTGAGAAAACCCAAGGTCAAAATCCTCTCAAACAGACTCCACATGAGGGCCAAAAAAACTCTTAAAAATTCTTGAATGTGGGACACTGGATGAATGGCTTGATGAAGACTGAAAAACTGTTGTTATTGATTGTTTTGCATTGTTGTACAGCTGTGCTGTACTGACCACTAATAAGAGTCACTGAAAGTCTTAGATGAGGCATATTTACAGTTTAGATCTTTAAAATGTTAATTGGAACATTTTGAGAACATGAACTGTAAATATGTCTGTAAGAGTAACCTTAGTTGTCTTGAAAGTTTCAACCGGTCACAAGTTACATAACACACATTACATAATTATCTGAAATATACAAATGTGATTGACAGTTTGGTTAAAAGTTGCAATTTGTATTCATTTGAACAAGCTGATCCTTCATATGAACGATACAGTGGAGGTGAACTAGTAATCCAGGCGTTTTGGTCTCCATACCAAGAATCCAAAAACCTGAAATTAAGGTATTAGCTCATTTCTCGTAATAGAATCTCTTAGCGTATGACGCAATGACATTAATAACATTATAATGTAAGTTGTGTATGAATAATGAAAGGGTCTGAACCAATATTTCTAGTTTTTCTTTTGAAAGATTTTCTTGTTGGAAGCAACAAAGTGTACCATGAATTGAATATTTATTGAAAAATCTTTAAGAGCTCATCACTTTTCTTTATTAAGAACTGCAGTGTATTGAATGGTAAAGCTGGACATTTTAATAAAGAGTTTATCTTTGCAAGTGTCTGTCTTGTACTTGTTTTCTTACATGCAAAAACAAATACACTGCACACACAAACACACATATATATTTCTCCTTTGTGGCTCTATTATTACTCATTTCATTCTCCAAGGGATATAAAAAGGAAAAGTTAAAAGCTTGTCAGGATATCAGGCAAGGTGTCTCCTTTACATCTCAGGTATGACTCCTGTTGCCAACGTTATGTCTCACACTATTTTTCCTAGTAAATTTAGCAGAAAGATGTGTGGGTTTTTTTGTGTGATAAATATAGGAACTAGAATTATATTTTTGTCTCTTGAACTTTGAAAAAGAAAACAATGAGCAGTAAAAATTAGTTTTGGTCATGTAACTGCAGAATGTGTTTATCAAATAAAATATGGGAAACATACTTTTAGGATATTTATGTGCACAACAGTTTACAGTGCATGTAACACTTTAAGTGCATTAAAGTGTTTCTTCGGCAAAAACAGAAAACATAAATTAGTTTGAAAAGTTAGTGCACGAGTATCATTACAATATATCTTATTACAAAATACAATAAATTTAACATGGGGCCATATCCTGTAAAATAAAATATTCTCTCAGTTCACAATTGATTAAAAAATTATTGTGATTATTAACCATTAACATTTATGGAAATCATTATTTATTTTGTTGAATTCAGTGTGTTGTAAATAAATATATTGTAACCTTCTTAACGCTGATTTATGTTGTTGACTAAGCGTTGTGGCGCTCAGTGAGCTGACCACACAATTCCTCAACAAAACCTATAAAGAAAACGCCAAACAAACAGAAAAGCAAACTTGGAATAATGACATTGAGGATTTGCCAGAATCGGCTGTTTGGTGAAGAACGGGCGGTGGTGAGGGCCAGGCGGTGAAAGATGGCCGCTTTTACAAGGCAGGACAATGCAAAAGAAAAATAACAAAACTGGCCAACTTTGATGGCCCTGAATATATTGGGCGCTCTGACTTGGCTGTGTTTGTGTGTGTTGTGTGTGCATGCCTGCAGCAGCGGGTGGGGGGCAGAAGGGTTAAGTAGGATAGAAGGCACCCATACTTCAGATTGGCAGCAAGCTGCCGCAAGGATAATCTAATCAGGGGATGCAATTCAATTAGCCAAGGGTCTCTGGGGCCACTGAGCCAGGCAGCCTGTGGCAGTGCTGCAGCCGAGGGGGCTGCTGCCTCCTCAGCCGACACCCCGACGCTAGCCTCCGCCGGGGCCCTGGACGCTCCACATGAATGTAGATGAAATTTGAAATATGAAAATATCCAATAATTTATGGAAGTTGTCAGGAGCACAGAGCCAAGCTGCTGCTGGCCAAGAGGAGGGAAGGAGGAGGGGTGTTACTTTTCTGTGGAGGTAATATTGTCTCACAGCTACTGCTGTATGAATACTGATTTCGTGACACATATTACAGTACAGTGCATCGGCGGCATAATAAGTGAAACACTTGCTTCATTGCTATTCTGGTGTTTTCTTGCTAACTTTGACATTGGTTATGTTTTATTCTGATCTTTAAAAACTGGATTTTTTAAGCAGATTGTTTAAAAAACTGATTTGAATGTCAGAAATATGCTCATTTACATTGAAATTAATAAAAATGAGTTTGGAGTCTCGTCTTTTTAAAGTATTTGTGAGTATTCAGTGTCTGTAGACAGCAGTTAGAATAATCTGTTTGGAGGGATAAATATCAACAGGGAACATATTTGGGCCAGTAGCCAGTTACTGGGCCACAGAAAAAATATTTTTGCCACCTTAAAACACCTAAAAATGTTTCACCAGAAAATTTATAATAGGTGGATTTGTCCACATATCCAAAAGATAGTCATGTCAAAATCTTTAGTTATAGATTGTGAGATGACTGATGTTTTCTGTAGATTGTAGATCATATGACATGATGGAAACTGCCTAACCACATAGCTTAATTCTAAACCTATCTTTTCACAAGTGAGTGTAATCTCTAGGTTTCAGTTCCTTCTATGCAGCTTACACTGTCCTTTTACTATTCTATTTCCCTTTCCACTAGAAATCACAAGTGGAAAGGGAAATAGAATAGCGAAAGAACAGTAAGTTGCAGACAAAGAATTGAAATCCAGAGATCTCATAAAAGACATTTTGATGATTAAGACTTTTTTTAAACAATTTTCTTCTTTTTAAATAGGGGTTTACTTTTAAATCAGTACTGGTGAGACACAGAAAATAATACAAACCCAAAGGTTATTTGCTTCCATATATATATATATATATATACATATATTATATCATAAATAAAATCATTTTAATGTAGTAATGGTACGGCCCAAACCTAAACAAGGAGTGACAAAAGTGTTTCAATGTTTCAGTGTTATTGTTTAATAACTTACCAGAAAGGAGAGGAAAAAAAGTTGTCAAGTGATCTTAAACACATAATGAACACATGGATGACTGAAAACACTGCATAATTTTACTGTAACCCTTCTTCCTTCTGGTGATTTTGTGCCTTATTAAGTAAAGTCTTAAGGGTGACTTCTGATGTAAAAAAATTAGGTAGATTTCCCTACTGCCGGTTGTAGAGGTGATTCCTTGTAGAGTACAGTTATTGGTCTTATGTCACAGTGTGAACAAGCAACTTACATCATTACATTTCGAGAAGTTTATGTGTGATTACAAGCATAACTATCACACAGGGAAAGCGAGACATCAAAATTGACAATGTATTTAAACATAAAGAAAGGAAAAAATAGTGACTACTGCATCATTTTTCAGTCTTCAAACTTATAAAGTCGAAAGCTTATTTCAAGTTTTACACCCTATTATTTTTGCATCAATTATTTTTTTCGTTGCTATTTTCTGAACTGGGTCATTGCATGTGTAGTATTTATAGCTACACATATATCTCCTGCAACTAATCAGTTATGTCAAACTTTTTGAATACTGCTGGGGATTACTTTTATTAAAAGATAGTTTGTCTTTTAAATTTTGACTATCAGAAGGGGGAGTCCCAGTTAATCAGCAGCAGGATGTGTTGCACAACCACTGCTTGTTGCATAACAAAATAATAATACGCATCGCTAAGCTGTAAAGTTACAAACGTTGTTTGGTGTGATTGAGACTTTGTATGTAACATTCTGGCTTAGTCACTACATCAAACCCACTCTAACAAACTGAACAACCTCTACTGTGCACAATTTTCCTCCTTTGTCTTCACTATCTGTGTCACATAGCTATGACATGCACCTTCCCAGGAAGAGAAAAGAAGCTGATGAGAGCTGGAGTGGTGGGGGAGGGTGGGAGGAAGAGTAGGGGGGTGAGATAAGATGAGAGAAGATGGAGGGAGAAACCAAGAAGCAGAGAGAGAGAGGCTCTTAGACAGATTATTGCTCATTAGAGGCTGCCTTGCACCGTACCATTATGTCAGGAGGAATCCTTTTTCATTTGCACAAATTTGCCTGGAATTTTTCTTATTTAGCCTGGCCTCTATTATCATAGCTGGAAATCAGATTAGCCTATGATTATCCTCTGGCTTGCTTGCCAACATTTCCCCATGTGGACAACGCCGGTGGCTTGGGTTTGTCTTGGCCTTTTGTTAACCTCTGTCCACAAACAATGCACACAACAACAGCCGTAATATGGAATAATTTTAGGCGGAATAATAGTTCCACCTGAGAGCAAACTGCATTGGGTTTGTTTATAGTGTACACTGTCAAATGCTACATCAATCATTAAAAAAGCATTGTGAAGCATATCCATCTTGGATAGGATCTGCATACTGTATATATTTCAGCTGAAGTTTGCATACACTTATAAAAGACATGAATGTCACAGACAGATTGAGCTCTTGCTCATTGAACAGGGAAGAAATATTACATGACATGTTTTTTTTTTATTAAATTTGAAAGCAGTAAATTAAGACTCTGTTCTTTTCAGTTTAGTTTTTGGGGCTTGTCTCAAATTAACAGAGAAACTTATACATACAGGCTTAAACATCTTCATCCTCTCATTTTCTGTTAATAATTGACAGCAAATGTTAGCTTCTAATCCAAGGAAACCAATGGGAAAAGAAACATAGATTTACAAGAGTCGGAATTATCTATAAAAGTCATGTTGAAACAAGAAGTTTGTGGAAGTTACCTTGTGGTAGCTTTGAGAATACCAAGCAAAAGACCCTAACTGTCAACTCCAGCAGAGGGAAATTGTTTCAAGTATAGTTACAACCCAGAAACCAGCACGGTGCAGGTTTGCTATGAAGTGGGGGATAGTGAAACGTCACTGTTACTGTCTACAGTTAGTGAGTTTGACATCATCGTAGACTGAAAGGCTAATTTTTAAGAAGAAGCTCAAAAAACATATTCACACCTACAAGACAAAAGCAAGACTTGTTTTGTTTTGTTTTGTTTTGTTTTGTTTTGTTTTGTTTTGTTTTGTTTTGTTTTGTTTTGTTTTTCTAAGAAAAGTGAAAAAGAAAACAGTCTTCTGGAGGAAAGTTCTACATCAGAAAAAGATTGAGTTCTTAAACCAGTGACGCCAGTGTAAATGCACTGTTGAACAACCCTGGTCCACTTACACGGATAGTCTTGTCCAGGGGTGTCAAACTCCAATCCCCAAGGGAAGGTATCCTGCAGGTTTTCATTGTTTCCCTGATCTAACACACCTGACTGAAATTAATGGGTAATTGTGAAGAAGTTGACAAGAAACTGTTGGGTCCATTTGATTTTATTCAGATGTGTTGGAGCAAAGAAATAACTAAAACCTGCAGGAAAGCGACCCTTGAGGACTGGAGTTTGACACCCTTGGTCTAGTCCGTTTGGAGAAGTGTAAACACACATTTGGACTCTGGTGTATAAACAATTTCTTTCGGTTCACTTGAGTTGAATCTAGGTATGATGATGTATGAACAGACCATCCAGTGGACCAAAAGGAGGAAGTGACAAATGGTGCGACATATCGCAACATGCTGGATAATCTCCCACTGCTCATACCAGTATAATTCTACTGAAAATAGTATTTGGTTTGAACAAAAAAAAGTAAAAACAGAAACCCCTAGACTGCATAAACCTATTGTTGCTCCATGATTTATTTTCAGTAAAGAACCTGTTTTCAGTCCCAGACAATCAATGAGCTGGATTTTCTTCTTCTTTTTTGATTGAGCAGAATTCCCTGCTCAGTCAAATCAAATCCCCTGGACTATTCTGTTGTCAACGTGTCCTTTGGAAAAGAAAATTCTCCCATTCTTTTTTGAGGCAGGACTCTAGCTTCTCAACAGTCCTGGACCTTTGTTGCTAGATTTTGTTTCATGATGCACCATCTGTTGGTGAAACTGCAGGCAGGCCGGTTCAGCACCAGAATCTTTATTTAATTTTTCAAAAAAGTGGATTTATTAGATTTATTTATCAGTTTCTTTCATGAAATTGACTGTTGTTTAGTCACTTGTCTCCTTAAGAGACAGGAAAATGTATGAGACTTGAATTTGTATTTTGCTCTGATTTAGTCCTCTAGTGGTTTGTCCTACACAGAATTCTATAAAAATGATCTAGTGAGGCCTACTTTCAAGATCCAGAATCAGTTAAGATGCCACTTTGGACTAAATCCTTTTTTTTTTTTTTAAATGAAAGCCTCTTTACTCAGTATGAATAAATGGTGGATAGAGTCTTCACTTTATGGCTCTATCTTAGCATAGTCTTTTAACGACATATTGAAGATGCCGTTTCTTTTAGTGTTCAGCATCAACATCAGACACTGCTAATGCTTCTGGATTAACTGAATAGGTGGAATGGTTTGCTGCTGAATATTTACGACAGTTATACAATTAAAATCTGAAATAAAATGATGTTGTAGATATAACACCACACTAATCACAAATTAATAAAGACAAACTTAATTGTTGTGCTTTCTTTCACCTGCTGCTTTTGAACTGCTCACACATATATTTTGGTTTTAATTGACTGTAAAGAGATAAATTGCAATTTGGTGCTAGTTAGTTAAGTTTAGGTTTATTAGTAAATAGTATGAGTTATTAAAAGACTCTTAAAAAGAGTCTTAAAAAGATTATAAAATCTAATAAGAGGGATGAGACTAAGTATGAAGCAGGTAGATATGGCGCCTGAAAAAGCGTGTTAGTCTGGGATGTTGAGTGATTGCCTTTTTAAATGGCTTTTTAAAAAAATGAATATACAGGAAGTGATCGTTTATGAGATTCTACATTATTTCATTTTATTTTATTCCTTAATATTTAACACGTCTTCCTATTTTTTGACACCTTGCTCTTCTAAGGATTGATGTTAGTCTCTTTCGAATTGAAGCAGAATTGTTTTTCGGCTTTCCACGACACCTCTGTTTTTAGATTTAAAATACTGCACAGGTGTGATTAAAGTCAGGGGATGTAATTATCAAGGCTAGATTTTTCTTCTTTAAGATTAAATCAGATGGGATCATTTCAAATGATGGTAAAGTTCTCATCTGCAAAGATCTTTTTATTCCATCTACAAATATATATCATCTCTATCATCTCGTCTATCTTTCTTGTCCTCATGCAGGGTTATTATCTCAGTCACACATTTGATTAATGATGCAGACACATAGTGCTCCTGGGCCAGTAATGCACCATCTCTAGATGTGCATTGCTGGAACAGTAGTTTCTATAATTAATCTGAGAAACAGCGATCTGCCTGCGAATGGCCACTGCTCCTTGCATTATTGGTAGTATTGATCTTCATTTATCTGCTTTATCTGCTAGCCACCGCTACTGTGTTTCAGCTTCTGTTCAGCAACTGATGCCAATGTTTTTTGTATTCTTTTCCATTTATTTTAGTCTTGTCCAGGCAATTTTTCACCATAATGTGACGTTTTGACACAACTTAACAAGCTGTCATGTTCGCTGGTTCTTTTGTTATTTTTTTAATTCATCTCTAATTGAAAGTTAATACATGTTTACTTGCTTTAAATTAGGTGAAGTTACTTTGAAGTCTGTATTGCTATTTGTGCTGTGCCTTGCATTTCAATATTAAAATAATTCCATCATATGCGCTTTACATATAACTTTGTAAAACAGTGGTTCTCAAAATCGGGGGCATGGCAACATGTCAGAGGGGGCACGTGTGATTGGGAAAATGTAGCAGATAAACTAATGTTTTGACAACATGGACAGAACAGAGATCAGGGTTTACTGAATGCATCAAAGGGAGAAAAGAAAGAGAGAGAGATGAAGAAACAGGTAACTGGGCAGATATCTTGCTCTTGGTTTAACAGTAAATGTGTTTCTTATTACATCTACCTCGCGTCTGTGATGTTATGGGTATAGTAAGTTATGTTATAGTTATGGTTATGGCTATAGTAAGTTATATACATAAGGGAAGAGTGGGGGGCTGGGAATGTTTATTCCTGCTAAGGGGGGCACGGTAGAAAAAGTTTGAGAACCACTGCTGTAAAACAATAAAAAAGACCTGACAGTCTTTGCCTCCATTCATACAACAACTTTGTTTTGTGAGTTTTTTAGAAGATTTGCCAAATGTGTCTTTATTAAGCATAATCTCCAGCAAAGCATTGTAGACAAGTAACTGTACAACGCCGCTATGATTTTTTAATCTGTGTAATGTGACACATTAGAGATGGTCATAAACTTCTATAATCATTTTGGTCTTCGAAATAATGTTTTAATGTTTGATATCAAGCACAGCATGCACAAAGATTTTACCATTTGTGCGCCTTTTTCTTTTGTGCTAATAAACAGCCCAATTTCTAAAACACTTTGGATGCAGTGTTAAATGTTTTTACTAGTACCCTTTTACTTGAACACAGAGCAGATGCACTGTTTGTTCATCGCTTTGTTCTATAACCTTCTAATAACATTCTGAGAACTCCAAAGACCAACTACTGTACTTTTCAGAGTAAAACCTTTATAGTCAGACTATTATTATATGTTCAGAATGTGGTTTTGCATTATCTTGCTGATATAAGCTATATTTTCCTGAAAAAGACTAAATAACAGCTTAAGTTACTCCAAAATCTGTCTAGTCTGTTCAGCAATACTGGAAGCTTCACAGATGTGCGATTTACTCGTGCTACACACACTAATCAATCACTGTATCACTGATCTCAACTTTAGCCCCAAATACTCAAAGCACATGATTTATGAATATAATTTTTACATTTTGATTGATGCCTTGTAATGCTGCACTTTCACATTGTATATTCGTGGTTTAGTGTATTTGCAATCCCAAAACTAAAGCCATATCTGAAACTTAATGCCATTTAATTGCACATATACAGGAGAAGGTTGATCAGTGTTTCAGACTTTATCAGGGCATTTGCAATGCATTAGTTAACCGTTTGTTTGTTTGTTTGTTTGTTTTTTGTTTTCGTTTTTTTTTGCAGCTTTGTGTGTGTGTGTGTGTGTGTGTGTAGGTGTGTGCCATTTGTCAGCTTGTTAAGTTTTAATTTTTGGAATTTTAAAATTATTTGTCTACAGTGCAATTTCATAATCATTTACCATGTTTGTGGCATCTTAATCAATTTAAATAATTTGCTTGTCTGCTCTTTATATTTACTTGAGACTTGGATTTAACATCAGCAATCCAAATGTATCTGTAATATCTGTGCATGAAGTTCAGTAATTATAAAAAGAAAAAAGCACAAAGATCTGTTTTAGTAAAATTTCACAGATTTATTTGTTTTTAAAAGCAAACAGTGAAAAAATCTCATGTAAAATTCTTATTCAACAGATGAAAGCTTGAATGACAACTGGAAAATGTTAAACCAAGTGCATGTGTGCAAAATACATTATCCAGCTTGTTATGTAATACTGTAAAAGAAAAAATGAAATTAAAAAAAATTATAATAACTTCTTTCCATCTCTGAACTCTTCAGACCCTGCAGGGTAGGAACAGTCATCATTACCATCACTGCACTCTCTCAGACTTCCATCATGCCAATTCCAGCCAGGAAGGTCTGCAGGACATCGTGTAGCCATGCTGGACTTACTGAAAGCTGGCTTGGTAGGAGCAGATTGCTGCCTAATTGTGCTTTTCAGAGCTGCTGTGAGCTTGGGGTTACAACAGGGCTGCATGCGGTCTGGGGGCACAGCAGTGGACATAGCACCGAAGGAATCCAACCTAGCAGGACCTCATTGATCTGCTGAAGCAAAGGTCACCACAGTTATGCATCTGCAGGCTGAATGATGGCCACCAGAGTAGCAGAGGGGTCATATCACTCACTTGCTGTGGTCAACTTTTTTGGTCTTTGATCTACTGTGTGTGTAAAAAGCAGGTTGCAGATTGCATTTGTAGTTCATCTGCTTCCCTTATGCATCCTGAGACTGGATGATCCATCTCTCCCTCTCTTTCTCTGCCTGTTTCTCCCCCTCCAGAGCTCCACCAGCAAACCCCTGCTATTTTCACCCCACACACATCCGTCGCTGCACTTATCCAGCCTCAGACGGCTGCTGGCTCGATAGCTAAACGGATTATACAACAACAGAACCCCTCTCCTTCTCTCTCTCTCTTCCTCTGCCTCTCTGCACGCACTCCTAGCCGTGGGTCCTTGGAGGCCCTATTGAGCGGGGCCCAGGCTCTCCACTAGCTTGGCTCTTTATTGAGGCGTCTATGGGGCTTTATGCTGCCAGCGCTCGGCCTTGCCCCCGCCATCATCAATCATCCTCGGCTCCAGGGCTGCTATCTCTACCCAGACAGGCAGCCAATCACAGCCTTCCAGGAAGTTCTATAGGAGAAGGAGAGAGAAGCATAGGAGAAGCAAAATAAAAAAAAAAGGAGGAGGAGGATCAGTTTGTTTCTGTTTCTACCAGTCTGATTTGATTGACATCATCTCTACTCTGGGTGCATAACAACAACGAAATATTGGCTGGTGTGGTATTTTATTAGATTGTGAACTGAGAGCCTGGGTCATGAAAGAACATATAAGAGTGTTTGAATCATTAGTAGGCAGCATTTAGCAACAATAAAAAAAAGCATTTTATGACAGATTTATATTAATCTCATAGGCTTGAATTTAAAGACTTGTGTAAATATTGCAAACCTGTAAAGCCCATTAGTCATTATTGAGTACTGCAGCCCCACCAAAAGCTTTGATAGGAATAATGCAAGTTTATTTAAAGAAAACTCCACCAAAAAAAGGAACATCATTTATATGTTATAGCAGGCTTTCCTTTTTTTCATCAAGCTTCAACAGTATGTTGCATTTCAACTCAAAGCTTAACTTTTTTAATAACGATTTTCCCCCCCTTCTTGCTCCTTTCTCCTTCTTTTTTTGCCCCATCTCTGTCTCTCTGCAGCCCTGAGCTCGCATCCTGCTCCAGGAGGAATAGGCGGAATCTGATTACAGACCTATTTTACAGCAGACGCCGGGGCGCAATAAAAGGAGAGAGAGCACGGAAACGGGACTCGGCCCATCAATTAGATCTCTATTAGCAGCCAATGCAGACCTCACCTCAGGAAACGCCGGGGCCCTGAAATTAAACAATTCTTCAAGCCCGACAAGCCAGTCAGTTCTGCTATATCTTTTAGAAAGGGGGAGGGAGGAGGGAGATGGTGCTACAATAAAAACCATTCCAAAAACGTCACTATATGGAAACGAGAATATATCACGAAGAATTAAACCTAGGTCCATGACCAGTACCAAATACAAACTGGAAATCCTTATTTTTAAAAATATTAGATACTGAACATGGGAATGAGCTATCAGATTTACATGAAACCTTTTTCACTGACCTTTAGAGGCAGAATATCTTAACATCTAAAGCAAATTATAAACCATTATAGCTGTATTACAGTCACTTGTCCTTGTTTCCTTCTCCTCTTGGAACCATTAATCTCCAACTGTTGACCTGCTGACCTGAGGCGGGACAAAATGTCAATATTGGATAATTAGCCGCGGCATTAAAGCCATTTAGAGAAAACACCTTGAGAGACGTCTACGTGGACATTAAATCATTCTTGCTTTTTAGGAAAATGAAAAGATCTACTTTTGCTAGTCTGCTCCAGAAATGCATCTTAGTCCAGATGATTTGGTTTTAGAGGATAAACTGTGGGATAAATAGATGTTTATGCGTTGGAAAGAGAGGCGCAGATACAGAGCCCTTCATGCACTTTCAGGCCAAAGACTCCTGCGTGTTTATTGGGCCCACTCTGGTTTGTTAAAACCAGTAACACCTCGTGAGAAAAATAAAAATATATGAGTTTATCAAACCAACATAACTGCGATGATATGGCAACACGCCACTCGGGAGTTTTTATTCTAAAAAGAACATTTCCAGGATGTCTCTGCTGGATTCGATTTTCTTTTTTCTTAAAAAAAAACACAGAGTGGCAATAATTGTGCTCTTAATGTCGATTAGGTTTTATTTCCATATAGCTATAAGCTTAACTGCTGTATAAAAATAGACCTATAAGCCATTCCCTCTGAAGTCACAGATTTGGGGAACATTCAGTTGCTTTTCCAGTCTAATCTTGTGTGGTGATTTATTTCTGGCATGATCTCTCTTAACAATATTCGCTTGTTTCTCAGTATACTGCGGCACGTATTTCTCTGTTTGTTCAATAAAGGATGGCCATTTATCATCGAGAAGGACAGCTTCGTATTTTATACCTTGCCCGCTCGGTTCCAGGACCAAATTCAGCATTTTTATGGAAAACTGCAGTCATTTTGATTGATGAAATCCAAAGATGTCCAAAACAATCCAAGAGATCCCCAACTGTGGCGCACCGGCGGGGTGCTCCAATGTTGTCATTGTTCCGCAGAAAGAAAGGAGCGCGTCCGGAGATCACCAGGGGAAAAATCACGATTTTCAGTTCAAAAGGGCCAGAAAAGCAGCGTTTCTTTACAGGCAGTGGGAAAGTGGAGGAAAACCTTTTCCACTTGCAGACGTTAACAATACTTGCTTTGCTTTTTTTCCCCTCTTGATGCATTCAGCTATAAAGACATGCTCTAATAGAAACAGGCCAGAATAATGAATCGATTATTTTACTGTGAGGACTGATGTTATTTGTGTCTGAGCTAGCTGAATGGCTGGTGCAACACATCCCCCAGCTTCATCTGATTTGCGCATATAGGCTCATTGTGTGTCATGTAGCTGCGAAAAGTAAAATAACTTTCCTTAACCCGTTTCACATCGGTTTTATTTACCCGCTCTTGTCTTGTTTGCGGTGATTCATAATGTCACAAGAAATGTCACCTGTCTGGCCTAATTGCCACCTTCTGTTATTAATACCATGAGTGTGGCTCCCTTTTGCACCCCTGGAAATAAGCTTATATTGCGTACTTAATACAGCGGCACCCAAAGGGAGATTCAATAAATCTCCTTTTTAACGGCGTTTCCCCTCAAAACTCCTTCAGGCGATTGGAGGCCGTGTCAAGATTGCGATTGTGCGCCAGTGCTTAGGACCAGCTGCTCCCAGGACAGACAAGCCCTTGTCAATTAGGCGGTGACAAGCAGGTCCTCCAGCTGCCTGCAGGCGCTCCACCAGCCAGCAGTGTACAGTCCCAGCAATTAGTATCAATTTCTGTCGAGACCTCCTTGGAGCGCGCAGACACAGGCCGGCTAAATGGCCAAACATTGTCCGAATAACACAGCGAGTCGTGGATGATAGCGTGTAATGGGACCAGTGTGGAGAAAGAAAAACGTTTGAGTTTAGGCAGAACAAGACATAAACCCAGAAAAATTCACAAACCTGTAGCTTCTGACCAGATTATTAATCAGCGAGGTTTACCCAGGGCTCTATAAATTTTGGTGGAGGAATAATTTTACATTTAGCCTTCATTTATTATTTAATTGGAAATGTAATGTCGAACGATAATCAGCTCTGGAGCCCTTTGGTTGCAGAGACAGATGAATAAAGAAACATGATTAAAACATTATTGCAGTTTTACCACGTTTACCACTCTGATTTGACAGTTGCAGTGATTTATAGAAACGAATGCAAACATGTATTTGCTAGTGACTTGAGATAAATGGATAGACCAGTTTCTTTATTCTATTTATTGTTTTTAATCTTTTGATAGCATAACATACTCACCATAGGGTAGCATTTTTAAAAGGCTTGCAGGTCATGTCTTTATTCACAAGCCCTTAAGAACAAAGTTTCCAAGCAGAATCTGCTTTTCTTTTACATCGTTTTTGCTACAATTCCTTTCAGCAGGGTTTCTTTATTATAAATGTAAATAGTCATTACTCAAGTATTTTGATACTTAAGGTACTTGTTACTCTATTCTACAGTCATTTAGCTGATGCTTTTCTCCAAAATGACTTGCATCTGTGTCTCCAAGAGGTAATCAACCAGTCAAAGGTGGAATTCAACCTACCAGCACACAATTTGGTCTCATTATGGTTAGAACTTTTTCTTTAAGCAGAATGCTGTCTCAATTTTTTTTAAACTATATGTTGCAAGTTATAAAAGGTATGTCGTTTAAAAAGGGAATTAAGAAACTTAGAGCTCCTGGCTCCAACCAAATAGCAAATGTTCTGTCCTATAAATAAATAAGTGTCAGGCCAGCACTGTCACAACACTGACAGCCCATAGAAGGATTGCTCACCAAGCCCCCTTTGTAAATGGTGTCACTGCAAGCAGCTGGTGGTGGCATTCCCGGGCCTTGGACGCTGCCCTTTGGCCCTTGGGGGGATGGACTCCGGCCAGGGCGGTCCAGGCGTCTCCACAACGCCATGATAGCTCGGGTCAGCAGGGCCAAGTTTCCAGCAGGAAGAGCTGGGTCAAAGTAGGCGAACAAAAACGCCAAAGCTCGCTAGGCCAGTGTGATGATTAGTATGAACGTTTGTTTAACTAATTAGCAAGCTGGGCAGCCAGAGGGAGGCTTGTATAGACGACACGGATGTCATATATGGCAACGGTATATGAGAATCCGTCACTCTGCGTTAAGGGAGACAAGGTGGATGCATTTTGTTGAACGGCCTTAGGGTTGAAATCTAGTTAAAGTTGCAAGGATTGTGTACATTGGACAAGTTAATATTACACACGCTTAATAGTCCGTCATATATCCGGTTTTCCACAAATGAAAGACTGGGGCAGTTAAGTGAACTGACTTCTCCTGGCTTCAGGAACAATAAGTTGTTATTTTCTAGAGAAGACTGTTCTTCATGGTTCAGGGTACAGGATGGGGACAGGGCAGCACACTGAAGTTCAAGAACAGTGCAAACAGCACATGCCAACAGAAGGAGCCACAGAGCTTTGAGCTGTGGCAGAATAGACGAAGCTGGTGGGAGGGGAGGCTGCGGGTCCCGCGTTAAATATGGGAAAGTTTGGGGAAAGGGGTCGACAGGTCAAGAAAAGTCAACAAGAGAGCAGTCCTGATGACAGAAGGAATTTAATATCAAAAATACATAAATCTTCAACTGAGGGCAGGCGCATAATGGGCACAATGGAGGCGAGTGTTAGAGTCAACACAGATTTGTTGTTGGCGATTAAATGGTTCGGGCCAAGTTGTTAACATTTAACACAAAACGTTGGCACTAGAATAGAGGTTGAGCAGGATGGAAGGGGGTTTCCGGGATGGATCAGAGCTGTCAAGACGTGCAAAAACGATTCTTGTGTGGCGACAGACCTGCCGTTCTTGGCACGTTTTGTACGTTTGTGCAGCCACGCAACACTTTCAGGTTTTAAAAATAAGGGAAATCACATTTGAGGTTAATCTCAAACAGTGACTTTATTTATTTCTTTATTCATTTTTTATTTACTTCTTTTATAATCTTAGATAGCCTATTGTTGGTTTTGAGTCCTCTCTCTCCTCTCTGTCAGCATTAGGTGGCACTGGAGTTTTACGCATGATTTTTACGCTTTTTAATAACCAATGCTGCACACACAGTAAACCCAACTCTGACATTTTTTTTGGGCTACATAGCACTGTATCGATCTTGTTCTTCTGGCACAATATAGAGTTAATCTTTCCATTTTATAGGAAATAGACTCACATTTGTCTCCACATCCTCTCTAACTGCTGTGCCACACTGGACGCAGCGCTGAGAACTCTGTCTGACCTTCGCCCTCGCCCCTGCGTAGCTCTGCAAGTTCCCCGGCAGTTGCAAACAACTTTGAATTCCATAATTCTTCACCAAAAGGCATTATTAGGGAAAAATCATTCCTTTTTGACAATTTAATAGTGCAAACTAATCATCTGGTTGACACGGGCCATTCATCTCCGTACAGGCAGACAAAGACAAGGCCTTTTCCATAGGTTCGTCTGGATCCTGCAGTCAGACCAGCCTCTATTTTCAGATCAAGTGGACAATAAAAGCATTGTGGCTGCCTAATGACTATGTTTGTGAAGCCACCCAAAACCCAGTGTATTAAATGCATTTTTAAAAAAGAATGAAAAATAGGCAAACGAGGACGTCGCTGCCGCAGAACTGAGAACAACCCAGTTACAAAGAGAAACGAAATTGTGTAAAACTTTGTTTGGATGCTTAAAGCAATTCAAACAAGAAATAAAAGAAAAGACTGGAGATTAAAAAAAATGAATAAAAGAAGACTGGGCCCACAAAATTGCTTAAACGCCTCGAGTTATGAATTCGTTTCTGAATCAATTTAGCGGTGCAGGCATTTTCCAAACATCCTCTTGCGGGAGTAACAAGACAGGGAAATTGATCCAGTGAGACCTCACCTCTTGGTGCGCCTCAATAAAAGAGACATCAGCCTCTCTAGACGACTGTATAATTTTTAATATATATGCAATAAATGTTCAATTTGTTTCCAGAAATGACGGGAAATAATAACGTCAAAATTTAAAGCCATCCATTACAGCCAAACAATGCTCACGCACAGGTTCTTAAACGCAGAGCGCTTTGATTAATTCACATTTTGATTGTGGTTGATAAAGTAATAATGTTATGGTGCTCGACTATGGACCATTTACCCTCTCAAGAAAACTAATGCTGGCTGTGTTTAAAATGTGAAAACTATATATGTAAATACTCATATATCAGCATAATTTATTAAGGTACCCTATAAATTTACATGCGATGTTCTATGTGTTGCCTGGGCCTGCTGGACTCCAGGCGTTAATTCCATAACCATCGTCAACCAAGGTTATCAATGCAAATAAATAAATACCAACTCTGGGGTCACTCTGAAAAAACTCAAAAGGTAAAATCCTTCCAATACGAAACCAAATTGATTAGCGATAACATGAAACTAAAGGAAAATGCCTGCTCGAGATATGGAAATTAAAGCAGTGATTTCTCATTAAAAGAGCACGTAGGGATGGTATATTCATCTAAAATGAATTTAAACACATGGATTTCTGCCCTTTCAGAAATAGTGTTGTGCATCAACTAGGTTGCACTCTATAGATGTTCTCAGGTAGATCAGATCTCTGTAGACTTCGACACAAAGTGCATTAAGTTGGCCGATCCCTCTCAAACCATGTGATTAATTCACTCCTATTCAAACCCAAGCGAGCAAGGAGTGGAGGGACGTGACCAATGACATAATAGGCTCTGTCAAACCGTCTTGCAAAACGCCCAGACCATTTGTGGTGACAATCCTGATGCCATCAGTTCCATTATAGCCCCCCATTCAAACCACAAACAAACATAGCCTTACTCCCCCCAAAAGAGAAAAGTCAGCTTTCTGTATCCCTTTGCTCTGTCAGTTGGTTCACGGTGGGCATCAGATACCGTCTGATTAATCACAAAGCAATGAGCTGTTAGTAGCAATAAAACAAACTTCTGCATAAATATTTTGAAGTAGGCTTAAATGCACTTTAACGAATATAACAAAGTTCGTCTAATTCTTACGTTAAAGTGTTCGTCTTGTATTTAACTTTTTAAAAAAATCACATCAGCTACAATCAATTTAATAAATATAATGAATTTATCAGCATATTTTGGACGCAAACAAAAAACAAGTGTGGTGCAGATTAAATATTTTAAAGGAAACCTACTGCACAATTTAATATAAGGGTTTGAGTGTGATAGCGGGAGTGAGGGAAACTGAGAACCACAAGAAAAAAGCTTATGAGGAAAATTCAATTAATATAAACAGACAATTCAAGGTGGCACAATTATAGCCTGCAAGGAGGATGCATCATCTCCCAGAAAAATGGTTTTTGCTGTGGTGAAAATAAATTTAAAAAAAAATCCTTGTGTTAGCTTTGGTGAAATAACGACAGTCTGAATGTTATATCTGACAGTGAGCTGTTATTGGAGCAAGAAAATATCTGGAATTGTCATCCGATAATCTGAAATCGTTCTTTTTTCTGCTAATATCAGTGGCACATATTTTATTTGTTGTTTAACCATATTTTACGCACTTACAGGCTCCGCTTGATAAAAAAAAGAATGATTCAAAGCTACGTCCTTGTTGAAAAAACGATAAGGAAATGGGTTCTGTTTATAGGAAGAGTTGTTTATTTTTCTCATTTACTTAGAATAGCCAATATTCTTTTTGAAAGGCTTAAATACATATTATAATTATTAAAAACTAAACTGAGCACTGATTATTTATGCTTCATATCAACAATCATACCAAAATCATCTCTTCTGTTACGTAGCCAATAGCAAAAGTTTTTTTTCTTCTTCTTCTTTTTCTTTTTTATTCAACAAGTCTTATTGTTTCTTTAAGGATCAACCGTGGCCATCTTTTCCTCCCCATCAAACGTGGCCTTTCTTCCCGTCATTTTCCTCGCTTGTCTCGACTTTCATCCGCTTCCACGCCCTGTTTGTTTCTTCCAAATACCTCCAGAGACCAAGACTGAGACGTAAGAAGCGCTTTCTTTGCAGTTAACATGACTATTTATTTATTTTGGACGTTGTTCGCTTTGATGCGTTACTCACCCACAGTTGTTCTCTTATTTTTCATAAAGACATTTTGAATTAAAAAGGTTAAAGGGGGAATGATGGACGATCTCAACCCTATATTTTATAAGTATATCTAGAAAATATTGCTTTAGGAAATGAAAGAAAAATAAATAACCTGTTATAATGCTGATTGTTATTTATTGACGATGTAGCGTCTTTAATAATTAAAATAACGTGCTGAGATATTCAAATTGAACCTGCAAAAACATACAACTGACTTTCTTCCTTTTTGCTATTACGACAAAGGCTATAGCCGAATTGTGCTTTTTATTTATTTATTTTTAAATATCTTTTAAATCGAAGGACATTAAAATCAAGTGCACGGGCCAGGTGTAAAAAACAAAAGACAAAAACAAAGATAGATGAAATGGATGAAAATCGTGAAGCCTGAAATTTCAAAGCATTTTTCTCTGTCTCTTTCTTCTCTTTTATGTTATTTTTATGCCATTTATTTTCGAAAAATTGTCATCTCAAATCCCCCAAAATTACGTGTTTTCAAACGCCGTATAACATGGCGCACAGAAAGTTAAAATGCTTAAACTGGATGCGCAAATGTGCAGTGAGGGGAGGTATATCGCTTTATGTCGAAATACGCAGTTTCCAGGTGTTTGATCTCCTGGGAATAATTAGCATAGCCTACTGAAACAATCGCAGCCAATCTGTTATCTTAAATATAAAATCTTCAATATATAGAAGAAATAATAGGCAATTAAAATCTTTCATATTTGAAAGAGTAAAGTTGTAACCAAATACAGTATAACAGCCAAATCAGTGTAATCTACGCTTTCTTACTTTGCTCTGGCTGTCCTCAACAACCATTTCATATTTTAGTCTCTAACAGTCCTGCAAAAACACACATATGATTTATTATTCATGACACATTTCTCTGATATCTTCGCTCACAGTATTTCTTTTGGAGTCCCTCCACCCCCTTAATTAAAACTCAGTCTGAAAATGTCTCATTTAAATTCTCACCTTGAGCTCTCTAGTGACCGTTAATGGTCGAAGAGGAGCTGACGCTTAAAAAAACAAGAATCATCAGCGTCTAATTTCAGAAAGTGGAACCGTTAGAGATTTTTTGTGATGCCCAAACAATTAGACGACATTGCAAACAAAAAAAACACATCAATGTTTTGCAGAAGGAAGTCAGAATCATCAATTAAACATAAAACATGCATGCAAGGCAGCAGGGCGCTGCAGCCTTACTTACTCTGTGTGTTGAGCTGAGTCTCCGCAGTTTAATTACAAGCCCTAATTTCCAAATCGCAGATAGTGTCAAAATTCTGCGACTATTTCTCAGAGATTCCCTTTAACAAGTGGAAACTTAGTGTCCTCCTGCACCATTTTATACATGATGAGCCGGCAGTAATGGGATTATTAAACAAAAACGTTTCAGGCGCTGGCGTTAACCTTTTTTAATGCCTAATTAGGTTTTGCAAAGAAATAATTAGATTCTACAGTGCTTACACTGCCTATATTTTCAAATGGCATCTGCAGCAAACACATCACCCTGCGACACTCGTGCCAATAATCTGTGGATGTATGCGTTACAGTAGCAGTCAGATGTAAGATTTTAAACATGTTGGGACCAAATAAGGTACACTTAAAGCTAAAATAATTATCCTGCACAGGCTATAGCCCAACCTGCAGTAACAGGATGTTCTGGTCGAGAGCGCCCTCTTGTGGTGGCAAAATTAAGTGACAATGCAGCAGGAGTGTGTAGAAAAGAATAGCAAACAAAGCTGCAATCAGATAACGTGATATTCTTAAAAATTCCTTACGAATGCAGCACTGTGTTGGAGTAATGCGAAGCTAAAGAAATCAGTTGTGTTAGTGCATGCGCAGTCAGCTGTGATTAAACAGTTCAAATACCACAGACAACACACGATGTGTAAGATTACTGCAGTCCTCAGTATTGTTGGGTGACGGTAATTTAGGCTAACTCCTTCTAAATCATGTAATGTAGTCTAGCATATTCCCTTGAAAAAAATCTAATATAACCGACAAATTTGTGTACATACACACTGTGACTATATAGTTCTATATGGACGATAGACCATACAACGGCTTTCTGTTCAGGGATGACGAGCAGCTTAAAAAGGATCAACTGACATTAGAGAAATAAAAACGAATCAAAACAATTATATAATATGTCCGATTATTGTTGTAGTTTGCCCATTTCAACAAAAGGAAAAAAAAGTGGCATTTCACGTCTATCGCCACTAGAAGGAGTTGTTTCCTGTGTAATTCTAGTGCTATAGCTCTTAAAATATCGCGAGAGGAAGCTCATTTCCTCGTTTTACAAGGTCAGCTGATCATTTACCACTTACAGTAGTGACCAGCAGCTACTTGTCACATTTAAGCTAGCACTCTGCGGAATTGTTCGACGTTGTAGTACTGGAAAGGTACATTTTGTATTACTGCTGCATACAGTATCAACAAGCGTTATTTGATATGTACAGGCTTTTTGAAACAGACAGGATGGCTTATGTTTGCTAGCGTAACCAGGGTAACAATTGTTGGCAGGGAAAGGTTTGGAAGCAAATGTTAGCAGAGGCGGTAGCTGAAAGCTAGTAACGATGGTAACAGAATATGCTAGACCCACCTGCTTTTAACACGAGGTGCTTCTCCGTTAAACCTAGCGAAACATATCTAAATATTTCCTGTTCTTTAGAGTCGGTATTTTCGCCTTGTAGAAGTCATACATTGATATTTTTATTTAGTTTTCTTTTAATAAGGAAATCCTTTCTCAAATAAGCTTAGGCCAGATGGGCTGGTGAGCTAGCTTGTCACATCATATTTCATACTCTGGATATCCAGGACAAAACTTGAATCCACTTTAGTTTCTATATTGTCATTCCTTTCGAGATTTAACTTAAACTGTTTGAATGGTTCTTGTATTAAAGTAAAATCTTTGTCGATGTTCAGAGACTGTGCTATTCTTCTGTATCATTTTAGATAAAAACCGAATTTTTTTCAAATTTCCTAAAACATTAAGAGACATCTCAAAATTGTAAAATTCAAATAAAGACAAATAATGTATTAGCAAAGCAGCAAATCCCCACTGTATATTAGGTCATAGTCTGCTTTAGCTGTTGTATGCTTTTCAACTAATTTGATCAAATACTGTTTAAAATTACGTTGTTTTACTTAATGGCATGCAACACTTGTAATATTGAGGTTATAATTTCAAACTGTTCTAAGAAAGAAAGAAAGTTCACATAACAGGTATTGGTGTTCATCATGATTTTTCGTTTCTTCCAACAGAGAGTTCCCACTCCCAAACATGGCTGACACAAACCAACAAAACCTGCCTCCCCAACCTGGGCCTGTGGTAAGTTGGTTATAACCCCAAATGTACATCTTCAAGCTAAGGGTATGTCAAATAGCATTTTCCTCTAAGTGATAAGCTGCAACAGGGAGCCACTTTTTATCTCCCTTATAACTTCATAAAAAAATAAGAAGAAAAAAACACTGTTGACTGTACTGTTTACTGTAGCCCTCCATTCTCCAAAATTCCACTGTTAACATTACAAGAAAAAGGAGTCTTCCACATTGTCCACCTTGTTATCCTTCATACTAATTAGAGCCAGCTTGAGTCTGTCCCAGTGTATGTTTTAAAATAATATTTCAGTGATGTGATCAGAGGAGTGACTTGAAGTAGCATCAGCAGATTACGTTTGCATTCTACCCTTTTAACAGATGTTCACAGTCACTCTGTAGGTAAGCTTTAGTGACTTGAATTTGACTCTGGCAGCTAGTGGAGTTCAGTAAGATGTGGTGTGACCAGGCATACTTTGTTGTGTTGTCAAACACATGATTTGCTGCCATGTTCTGTAGTGGTGTTGGATTTCACTTTCTCCATGTCAGATGGTGATCATGTGATAAATCAAGTCTAATTGTCTTTTTAAAATGTTTGTAAAGATCTCCAAAATAATTTTTTTTTTTTTTTTTTTTTTTTTTTACAATTTGAGTTTAAACAAAATCTGAAATAGAATCTTTCTCTAGATATGTACACACACATATATATGTATATATATATATATATATATGTATATGTATGTATGTATGTGTGTGTGTATAATTTTTTTTTCTTTTACTGTGTAGAAGAGGAAAAAAAAGTAATCCAGAGCATAATCCTGCATAATATCTATTTTAACATGTTGCCTTATGGCAATGGTGGCCTTTTACATTCTCAGTTGTTCTGTGTGAATCATTCTGACCTGAAGTGCATAAAACTTTACATGCCTCTGTCATAAGTGACTATATATGCTACCAGTTAACATTTGTGTTTTTCTCTCACTTTTTTTCCCTTCATTTTTCCCTCAGCAATTTTTAATGAGCAACAAGCTGGAAACTGCAATGTGGCTTTCACGTCTCTTTACTGTCTACTGCTCTGTTATGTTTATTCTACCAATCTTGGGGTAAGTTTACTTGGTGAATATAAAAAAAAAATCTGCTAAGGTTGTCTGCTTTTAACAGTAGTCTGCTATAAATTGACTTAAGAATATTTCTTACTGTTTGTGTATTTCAGGCCATATGCAGCAGCTAACTTCTATCAAAGAGCCTTGTTAGCAAATGCCCTCACCAGTGCACTTCGGTTACACCAGAGGCTTCCACGATTTCAGCTAAGCAGAGCTTTTCTGGCTCAGGCTTTGCAGGAGGACAGCTGCCATTACTTGCTCTACTCACTCATCCTAGTCAATTCTTACCCCATCACAAGTATCCTTTCACCTCATACAATTTCTTAGAGTAATTCTGGAAGCCTAAAGTACATGCTGTGTGAGTTTATTTATTATTAATTAAAGCAATAGAGAACTATTTCTTTATTTGTGCGGCTCCAAGATTAATGTCTAAATGTTTGAAACTGTTTCTTGCTGGAAATAAAAGAATTTGATGGCTAGAAAACAAGCTTATAAGCTAAATTGTTATAAAAAATATTTTTCCTCTTAAGTCAGGTTGTTTTTGCAAAAGATTTGTAATTTATGAGTTGTAGTGTTTCTTTTCTTATGATGGTGTGTTAGGATTTCTGTGGGGCACCTCAGAGAAGTTATCAATTGGTAAAATTGGTAAAATCTGTTGCATTTTCTGAATCCCAGCTTTGTCCTTTGTAAAAGCACAAAACGATTTTATGATGTAAAGTAAGAAGATCCTTAACATCTGTGCCCAGTGAGCATCTTCCCAGTTTTCCTGTTTTCTTTGCTTCATGCAACTACCTACACAAAGAAAGTCCTTGATGTGAGTAACAACCACTGATCAATTGACATAGTGGCTTTAAAGTTGTTTATCAAAATGTACAGTATGGCTGAAAGCATGCATGCAGCAGCCAAATTGTGTTTGAAGTATCTACTTAATCAACCAACCAGAGATGTAAATGTAACTCAAAAGTATAAAAGCTAATGAACATTGATGTAACTTCCTTCTGTGCTCCATTGAAAACTTGTTCTGCAGTTTTGTTGTTTCTGACTCTGTTTTTCTTGCAGTCTATGGGGCCCACCAGCCTGATGTTTATCAGAAACCTGCTGGACAAACTAACAACCAATCAGCAGAACATCCTGAAGTTTATCGCCTGTAATGAGATCTTCTTAATGCCTGCTACCGTTTTTATGCTCTTCAGGTATGTTCACAACTCAAGTCTAAGTCTTCTGAGGACATACTGTATGCTATTAATCTAGCAATTTATATCTGTGCCACTATCAGTGTGGTGGAGCTACTGATAGTTGACTGTTACTTCATGCTCAGTAATTAGTATTACTGTATTTTACTGTAACGACCAAATGCATGTTTTCACAACAGTATTCATATGTAAATGTTATGTGGGATAATGTGTTACTGCATTGTCACATTATAAAAATGTTCTCCTTGCATGTTGCAATTTAGATGAATGTGTAAAATATTCTTTAAAGTGTTTATCAAACACATTTTTTTTTCTTGTGAACAGTGGCCAGGGAAGCTTGTTGCTGCCTTTTATTTACTACAGATTCCTCACCCTCCGCTACACATCCAGAAGAAATCCATACTGTCGGTAAGGTCTTCAATATAAAACAATGTTATCATTTAATATAATTGTAAATTATATTATTGTAAATGTAAATCATTTAATTTTATAATGTAGCTTAATAATTCAAAATATTGAAGTAAAAATACAGCAAGTCTGTTTATTGTGAACACTGCCTAAACAAAGTATTAGTTTTCAAAACAAGTAATGTAGAAAGTGTTGAAACTCCTTTGTCAACACACTTCACAGGTGTAGTTACTAACGTATTGTGTCAGTCTGTACACTGAATATTGTGTTTCAGTCTGAGGTTTTTGGATTATAAGAGGAATGCATCAATGCTGATGAGAGATTCAGTCGTCTGGGCTTATGCTAAACCACACGGCAATGTAAATTGTAAATAATGGCATAAAATAATATAAATTTGTGTAACTTTGAAAGGGTTTAAAGTTTAATGACTTCATTTTTTTCAGCTGGATGATTTTGAGCAGCTGTTTAAACAGAAGTTAACAAATATGTTGGAGGTTTCTTGATCATCTTTTTTTATCTTTCTTCCTTTTCCCTCCCAGCACCTTGTTCACAGAACTGCGAATTCTTCTGGAGCACTTCATCATGAAGCCTGCCTGTCCCGCCTTTTTCAGGAGAATGTGCCTCAGCAGTATCGCCTTTGTCAGCCGCCTCGCTCCCACGGGAGTCTGATTTTTTTTTTTTTTTTTTCCCCCCCAAGCCATGTAATATGTGACTTAAACTTTGATGGGGACAGGCATTGCCATCAATGGAAGAAACTTTGTTTTGAATGTCAACTTTGCAGTCTGACCTCCATATTTTCTGTAAATTTGGGTACAGTTGAAGAGGATCCAGTAATGCACTGAAGTGTCTTAGTGATATTTCTTTTTCCATGTTCTTAGTGTGACCTCATTCAAGCACTGGAGACCCTCCCATTTTATGTTCCCTGAACATATTACAGTTGACATCAGTGGTGTTTTCTGTATCAGCTGGTTTCATTTTTTCTTTTCATGTCATTATTTATTCATGAAATTGTTTATTCTGTGATTACATGTTAACATTCTGCGATTAGTAACTTAATGAAAAAGTGATTCTGCATAATTGAAATGGCCCATTTGATTAATATTCATGTACATTTAATTTTCCATCTTATTTCTTTTGTGCAAAGTATCTGTTATAATTTGTCTTAATGCCTGACTATAGATGTTTTTTTTTATCTATTCCAACTACCGACTCTTAACAGCATACTAAATTATGTAGCTACGCTGTCAGTATGGGTGTTAAGCTGAGAAAAATATCTACTGTGTTACCAAACATTTTATTGTAGGATTTATGTTAATTTACACAGTGCATGTTGACTTTTTAATGCCTCCTGACCTTGTTTGATGACAAATCAATGTTTCTATAGTTTTCAAGCTTAATGCCTGCTTTTAAATTCCATCACGTTTTAATGTGCTTATTTGCCCACAGACTTCACATTTCTATTATGAAAATAAAGTTATTGCTTCGATAACCTGGTAAAAGAATGAATAGTTACTGGGCTTTTTCTCTTTTTTTTGTCATTATATGGAATATTTGCCCATCGCATATTTAAAAGTACATTTTAAGTCCGAATCACCTTACTTGCTGAATACTTTTTGTGTGTAAGAAACTGTTCTGAAAAACAGTTATAGTATGCAAACCTTAATTGTAACGTATCTCTAGTATCATTCACCGGCTTTCAACACGGTAGTAATTGAGGATGTAAACTAAATTTGTAGAGTTTGTGTGTGTGTATGAAGTTTGAAGCGTTCAACAAATGCAAAAAATTGGTAAGACAAAAAAAAAGAAGAGTCCAACCAATCCGTTTTTAACTTGAATTCCCTTCATTCACTGTCATCCAATAGAATCACAGTTTGTTTGAAGCTTTAGCGTTACCATTGGCAACATCAACTGCGTACTAGCGCATATCACACAGTTATCACTTAACATTGGAAAAAAAAAAAAAAAAAAAGCGTTCAAACTGCTCAAACACACGTAGTGACTTGTTTAGGGTGTTTGATTTAGACCATTCTGTTAAAGATGATTTCCGCTCATTGAAGAAGACAGCTGGCTGGGAAACTAATCGTGTTAGCCAATTAGCTTGCTAGCTAACGCTAGCACGTAGAGCTAATCTTCTTTCCTAAAATAATCCTTGTCTCAACCGGCATCATTGTCCTCTTATAATTCGTCTGTGTTTTTTTTCTCTGACAAGTTATAAACTGACCAGAGTGGACTGAGGCTAATGTTTCCTGTAGCTGTGTGACCTGATAGCTTACCTGGAAGATTTGCATCACACTTTTCAAAGTAAAGAGAGAAGATGGAGGTCCACCTCAGTAGAGTTGATTATATTCAGGTAACACGAATTATAAACAGTTTTTTTATAGGATTGTTCTACTCTTTTCATGCTGTAGTTGCTATTGAATTAAGTCTGATTCTGAGTGTCGTTTTATTATTATAACTGTGTACATGTTCTTTCCTACTTCCTCAGGTTGGTGTCACATCCCAGAAAACTATGAGGCTACTTCCAGCATTGGGGAAAAAGGCAACCCAAAAGGTAATGCTTTTAATTCATGAGCATGGTCAGTGTTAAATTATGAACCTTATATAAGGGTTTTTGGTGCATATTATTTTTCTGTAAATCCCTCACTGTTGTTGCAGTTTCCATTTTTGATTGACATCTAACATCACATTTTATAACCAAATTTAGACCAGATTTAGCTCTGTTACTCTGATATGAAAAATAAGTCCAGCTGCATTTTTTCAAGCTGTTATGGCTAAAAAAATTAGTTATTTATATGAAGAAAATGATTTTATAGTGGGTTGCCGCAGATTAATTTGTGTGTGATGTATAATTTCACGTCACTTGACTAAAAATAGAATAAAAGCTCTTGATTCATTACAGTCTTTTAGTTGGGGGATAAGTTGTACAATCACCACATCATCATCCCTGAACTTCCACATGTCCGTTCTTTCAAAACAGTTCTGTAGACAAGCTGTAATTTCATCTGTTCACACTTACAGAGTTTTTGCTGATAGCTTACTCTTTTTGTGTTGGCTAAGAAAAGTTTTTAAGATAAGCAGGGGACCTTTGAATTATGAGAAGATTTGTAGCTGCCAAGAACGTTCTTGTAAATATTGTCCTGGTTGTTTCTTCCTGTGGCTGGAATTTGAAAATGTTATTGCAGTTAAGGGAAAACCATTTTATTTCCGTTATCATGCTTGACTGGGGCCCTGTTGTGTTTCAGGTTGCTATTGCAGATCACGATGGAATACTGACATGTTTTGGAATGAAAAAGGGAGAAGCGGTGGTGTGTTGAGATTTTTTTATTATAAATCAGCTATGTTGTTTTGAAATAAAATGTTTCTGCCAAATAATGTATTTGACTCTCTTTTTCAGCCTGTGTTTAAAACACTTCCAGGACAGAAGATTGTCAGAATGGGCCTTGGAGGTGCTGTGGGAACTCCCCAGGAGAAGATCTTTGTCTGTTCTGGTTCTCAGGTCCGAGGATTCACCAAGAAAGGCAAACAGTTCCTCACCTTTGACGCCAACCTCACTGAGAGCATTAATGCCATGTAGGAACCATTTCTCCTTATTTTGACTTAACTCTGCTTGACTGACGTGTGGGACTGTTTGATCTTTGCCATTCTGAGTAATGTTGACAATGTCTTTTACAGGCATGTTTCAGGGGCTGACCTGTATGTGTGTGCAAGTTACATCTACAACCACTATTGTGACTGTAAGGATCAAGACTACTTCCTCTCTGGAGACAAAATCAATGATATAACATGTGTTTCCTCAGAAAAGCTCTTTCGCCTCATCCCAGTCTTGGCTTGTCAAGATCGAGTTCTTAGAGTCTTGCAGGTAAGCTAAACTCAGATTTAATGTTCAGATTTCAGAATGTTTCCAGTCACATGGTATTCGAGGTATTTTCTATGATATTTGTCTAATAATTACAGGGATCTGAACTTGCATATGACATTGAAGTTCCTGGTCCTCCATCTGTTTTGGAACTGTACAGTAAAGATGGAGGTAAGTCAGTTTGTCTGTTTTGCTGTGTATTAACAGTAAAACGTAATACTGCTTCATTTAGACCAAATGTAACGTCATTGATTCCTTTTTCAGGAGAGGAAATCCTCTATGGAACCACAGATGGGAAAATAGGGTTGGTCCAGATTGGTGATCGCTCAGCTGCAACAAAGTGGGAGATTGATAATGACAAAAAGAAAGGAGGTATATTTTATTGTTCATACTAGTGTTTTGCATAATTTAGCTATTTATCTAGTTATAAAACATTTCACGCAGCGAATGTTATTTGAACACAGGAGATATTTAAATTCTGTTGTGACTAAGACTCTAAAATTACATTTCTGGCTGCTTTATTTATGTACAAACCATAAGCCATTTATGTTTTGGTTCAACTTATCACAAGACTATGAATCATTTTTATCTTCCCTCAGGAATTCTTTGCATCGACACATTTGACATTATTGGAGATGGAGTAAATGACATCCTTGTGGGCAGGGATGACGGCACAGTTGAGGTCTATGGTTTTGACAGCTCTAGTGAGCCCACCTTACGCTTTGAACATGTAGGTTTGTTTTTTTTTTGGTTTGTTTTTTTGTTTTTTGTTTTTTTTTCTGGCAAAATATTATCAGTAAGTAGATTTATCTGTACGTTTTTCCTTCTACCTGTAACCGAGCCCTACTATTAAGCTGGCTAATTGATGACAGTATAAAGTTTGTTTGTAGCAAAGTACAATTGATTCCTGAAAAAAATGACGAAAGACATACATTTTAAGTAACATTTTCCTTAACTCACTTGAAGTGAAAATTGTCTGTCCACTTCCTTCCATCGACTTGTATGTAATCACACCACATTTCGCTGCACTTGGACTAAACACACCATTACGAGCAGCCGACACATTAGGTTTGTGTTTCATTTTAACCTTGTAAGTTTAACTTAGGGCGTACAATGGATTTTAATGTGTTAAAGAGTTGCAGTATATATGCTTAAAGTCTGAGCTTTCAGTGTCCCAAAGCTTAATCTCTGAAAACCTGGCATGATCACAAGTGGCTGGTAAATTCATAGCATGATGGAGAAGGAAGTAAAGGTTGGCGGTTCAGATATTAGCAGCAAAAATTTTAACAAGATGTTGATCCATTTTTCTTTTGTTTACATTTTTACTTCAACAAAAAAGTTTCTTTCATTATTGGCCAAAATTTCCCTTTTCTTGGTTGCAGGTGTTGTCCGAGAGTGTGACGTCGATCCAGGGTGGCTGTGTGGGCAAAGAGTCTTATGATGAGGTCTTGACTGCCACTTACACAGGTTAGATGAGATTGTTTTCAAAAGACATACAGTGAGTTTATACATTTCTTCTCAGAAATGGAAGCGAAAAAGGGTTGATCGTCCCATTCACCTGGTTTTCTTCACTTTTCATTTGAGACATTGCCACTTAAACTGTTCAGAATTCAAAAGGATTGAAACTCTATTTCAAGTAAAAAAGCTGTAGTTTTCAACACAAGCTCCTTTCCTTCTCTCAGGATGGGTAACTGGTTTGACCACCGAGCCCCAGAAGGCTGAGGGTGGTCCAGGAGACGAGGTCAGGATGAGCAAGGAGACACAATCTAAAGTTGAAGCACTCAGGTAGAAACACAGTAATATACTATTTCTTTGGTTTAAGTAGGATTTCAAAACAAACCTGTTCTTCACTCAGTCATATTGTTTGATGCCTTTTAGGGCAGAATTGGAGCAGCTTCAGGTTAAAGTCCTCCAGGGACGTGAACAGTACCAGCAGACCACTCAGTCAAGCACTGCTGTCTCAGCTGTGCCCGTCTTCAGCATCAACGACAAGTTCACTCTTTGCCAGGACGATGCCAGCTACAGTCTCACGTTGGAGGTGCAGACTGCCATTGACAACCTGTTGCTTCAGGTACATGCAGCAATTAAACACTCTGATGTCAGAATGTAACTGTAAATTTGCAGAATTTAACTTTAATTTTGATCTTTTACAGAGTGACGTGCCCATAGACCTGCTGGATGTGGATAAGAACTCAGCTGTTGTGAGTTTCAGTGAATGCGACTCAGAGGTGAGCTTTGTAATCTGTTTATAGGGCAGACATTGTGCACAAATAAAGCCACAAACTTACTTTTGAGGCCTGACTCCTTATTCTGTTTCCAGCAGCCTAATGGGAACTTCCTCTTGGCCACCTACAGATGTCAAGCCAACACTACCAGACTTGAGCTTAAGGTAATCATATATCTACAGTATTTCTGTCACTATTGTATTTAAAGTCATAATACAAGAGTTGGTTTAGTTTTGTATGATTGTGGTTTCCTGATACTTTCTACTGCCTTTATGTTGGGGTTATGTGGTGGCTGTATTAAAAATGGCTACCTACCCCATTTGTTAAAATTACTGTACATATAATTTAGTCCATCACTGAAGAAGAATGTGTTTAATCCACAATTAACTCCATTCCTAGGTGAGATCCATTGAGGGACAGTATGGAACCCTACAGGCTTACATTACACCAAGACTGCAGCCCAAGACCTGCCAAGTCCGGCAATACCAGATCAAACCCCTGTCCCTGCACCAGCGGACTCACAGCATAGACCCAGACAGGTGAAGATTTTAGTTATAAAAATTAAGTAAAAACTGGATTGATTGCATTTGAAAGTATATTCAGATCACAGAGGTATGAATTTAGATTTGTTACACTAACTCTAAGTTGAAGAGTTATCTTAGATGAATTGTTGAAATGGACTATAAAAGATATTATTGACACCAGAAATGATTAGTACAGTGTTTTTATATTCTTCAATAGATTAATAGATTTGTTTCAAAGTTGACAAGTTAAGAACAGTAATGTAAAGTTGGTGTCACTTGCTCATGTATTGTTTTTATTCTGTTTTTCTTTTTTTTTTTTTTTTCTGTTTTTTAATGAACATTATCTCTTGTTTTGACTCTATGACTTTGTTTCAGACCCATGAACCGGCTCAGCCTGGTGGGACAGTTCAGTTTTGCAGAGATCCATTCTTGGGTGGTTTTCTGTTTGCCAGAGGTGCCTGAGAAAACACCAGCAGGAGAGAGCATTACTTTCTATTTCCATAACACGTTCCTTGGCACACAGCTTGAAGCCACATACTGGTAAATACTAAAACTTTACACTCTTTAAAATTGTTAAAAGATTTCCAAGGAGTTGAAGTATGAATTAAATTCTTCATTTTGTTAGATTTTTTTCTTGCCAAATCAAGTCTTTTGCACAGTAAAGAGTTAAAATATTTACACAGTTCATTTAAATCTTTTATCGTTAAATGTTTTTGATAATAACCATGTTTATTTTCTGTATGTCTATATCAGCAAAGGGGAGGGCCACTTCAAGTCCGACAACATCTCTACCATCTCCATTCTGAGCGATGTTCTCTCTAAAGAAGCTACCAAAAAGAAAATCAATCTAAACGTTTCATATGGTATTTTATTTTTATTATTTAATTCTTTTTATTTATTTTTTTGTTGTTGTTGTTTTGTAGATTTAAAAATAATAATTACATGTTTATTAAACTTTTAGATATTAATGATGACTCTGTGAGCCACACCCTCAGGATGATCCATCCAAAGCTGGAGTATCAGTTGTTGCTGGCTAAGAAGGTTCAGCTTGTCGATGCTCTGAAAGTAAGTATGGATTAGAAATTGCCTTTTTCTTCAAATAAGAAAACAAACTTTAACAAACTGGCCACTGATGGCCATTCCTACATCTGCTTCAGGACCAGAATTTAACACAGCTAGAAGACAACTTGAGCCTAAAAATGATCATGTGCACATTATTCATCTTTAGTAAAAACAAAATTTGTCCCACACTGGTCTTTTGTGTGTGTGTGTGTGTTTTTCCTAATAATAGTAAAGGTGTTGCATATATATTTGTCCCTAATTTATATCAACGTCATTCCCTTTGTGGTTTGCAGGAGCTTCAGGTTCATGAAGGGAACGCCGATTTTCTCGTCCCAGAGTATCGCAGCATCTTGGATGATTCTTCTAATCTTCTTGAGGAATACAAGAAGCAGCCAGCACACCTGGAAAGACTTTATGGTGAAGTTTAACTGTCACATCTCGCCAATAATCATTGCCTCTTCGTGTCACTGTTAAGCATGTCAGCTTCAGTAATCTATATCTTTTGTGTTTCTCTTTCCTGCAGGAATGATCACTGACCTCTTCATTGACAAATTCAAGTTCAAGGGCCAGAATGTGAAAACAAAGGTGTCCTCATTGTTGGAGATCCTTGATAATTATGAGTTAAATTCACTGCTGGATTTTTTCAATGAGGCATGAAATCAGATAGACAAAATTATTTTATTTATCTCTGTGCTGTTTTTGCATTGTAAATATAGCATTCTTGTGATAGTAACAGTTTGTGTTAGTGTTGTTATATTTTCATTTAGAAACTGTTCTTACAGTGCTGGATGTTTAAGTTATAATATTTTTTTATAGTGTTGTACAAGTGTACAGTACAAGGATTATTCTCCAGGTTCCTTTTTATGTTGAATGCTTTATTTTCTGTTTGAAAGTTCACTAACAAAATATAAATCTTTGAAATTTACGTTTTTATATCATTTCCAAAGGACTTTGAATACCCCATATTGATAAAAAAATAATCTGATAATCTTATGCTATGATAGATTATTGTACTGGAAAAAGAAAAAAAGTTTTGGTATAGTGATACCATATTTGACAAAGGCTTAGTCATTTTTCTACATGACATGTTTGAGTATAATTAATTAAACCGTTATCACTGTAATAATTCATTAATTGCAAAACATGGTTTCCAGGTGTGGCTGATGTGTTTGTTTTTTAATCATATAATATCACATACACAAGTATAAATCTACCGCTATGCTCTTTTATCTGTATAGAAAACTAAGTCTGAAGATTCAACATTCAAATATTATATTGTGTGATGTCATATTATATCTACATATGATATTTTGGAGGGAAATGTCATGTTTATTTTACAACTTATGACAGATAGATAGATAGATAGATAGATAGATAGATAGATAGATAGATAGATAGATAGATAGATAGATAGATAGATAGATAGATAGCAGCATGTATTGGCACAAATACATACAAAGATTACTAACAAAAGGCAAAAGAAACATACAGATCTATATATACCAGAAAGTAAACTAAATATACAAATCTATGTACAACATATCCAAAACAACAGTGCAAGAGAGAATAAGTTAGCAGAATAGGCTATAGAAATATATAAATTTAAATAAGGATGTGCAAAATCAAATCTAAGAAAAACAATGTGCAAACCACAATAAATTTTTTAAAAGTACAATCAAATGAAAAGTGGTTAAAAGCAACAGATAAAACCTGTTTTCCAGGCAGGCCCTAACCTTAAACAATTAGATTTTCCATTTGTTGAGTATCCTGTGTTGTAACAGCTGATTTTCCTATATAACGCTCCTGTTAGGAGGTAATCTTTGTGACAAACCGGTTTTGAATTTTTAATTATACTAATTTGGGCTATTTCAGTTGCCGTACAAGTTTGACGTCACTATCCACGCTCTCTACGATTGGTTCGTTTCAATACTCGCGGGCTACTTGAACTGAAAAACCAGCCTCCTAGTACATGTTTCTGTGTAAATGGATCGTGGTTAGCTACTCTGTGCACAGGTTAGTTTTCGTTTAAAAATATACAAATATGGCAGCTTGACGTTCTGGTTTTAGCCAGTCTGCAAGGAGCTGCATATTTTGTTTTTGTTTGCTCGGTACTAATACCGCATTTCCGAGTGTCGTTGCCATCTCAACTGTTTAGTTTTGATTGTGACTCCTAATTTTCGCAATCGGGATACCAGCTAATGCTCGTTTCCCTTATAACTGCCCACACGCGGTCTTTTGTTACGGATTTCTTTCACGAAGAGCTACCAACGCTTGTGTTTTTGCTAATTAAGTGGAGACCGGCAAACCTTTTTGTTTGAAAGGGAAGGAAGAGAAAGATGTCCCAAGCTAACAGGCAAGGAAGCGCGGCTAACGAATACCGCAACCAGGAGAATATGCTGTCACGGCTCAGAGGCTCGCTTAAATCGCGAGCTGCTGCAAATGAAAACCAAGAAAACCTTCCACCTAAACAAGCGGCAAACAGAACCGTCTTGGGGGCCCTGCAGAACAACCAGCGGAGCAAAGCCCAAAACCAGCGCGGCGCAAAGCAGGTAATAAAGCTGCATGGTTTGCTAGTCAAAGCTAATCTGAACTGTTGGGTTACTGGGGTGCTATTAGTTTTGGAGGCAACTAACTTAAAACTGCAAAGTGAAACAAATGTGGGTGACTCCCGCAGCTCTGAACAGTTTTAACAAATTCAGAAGTGTTTTACTCTTAATGCTACCGTTTCCTTATTAGTCCGCCATTTTAATATCAGTCAGTTCAGTGCTGTGGGTTTTTCTTTATTTTTTTACAGTCGGGTTTTCAAGCTTGCATATGACTCTCTTGGCCTGTGGAGTTCTTCCCGCAATCAGTAATGAGTTTATTGATCCTGTGCAGATATAAGTAACTTAAATTCGCTATATCATTTAATACTCTGCTCTCACTCCGCTTTAATTTACACCCACCTCCCCCCATACACTTTTATTTTTAATTCACAATATGGCGTGTTGACTTGTATGCTTTTTTTTTTCCAGTATAAGGAACTTATTGAATCTTCTGAAACTGCCTTGTTATGCTTTCAGGAAACCTCTCAGCCATTGTCCTGTAAAAATGAAGATTTTGGCAAAAGCTGCTTTGATAAACAATCTGCCAAGCAACCTGCTTTCCAGATCCATGTGGATGAGCCTGATGGGGCCTGCACCAAAAAGCAGGTGGCTGAATCCATCAAGGTAAAGCCCACATTGGAAAGTTCCCCTCTTGGAATCAGCAATGCAGTTGCACAGCTCCGGCAGCCCCTGGCTACAATTGATATGCCATCATCAATGGATCTCAGTTTTGGTAAGATGTAAGATTTTTGGCAAACTGTTGGTTGCAAAAGAAACTTCACAGCAGATCAGTAAGATCTAGTCTGAGTTCTGTCTGCAAACTAATGGAAAAATTCATTGTTTAGATTCTCCCATGGACATGTCTGTGGTTGAGGGGGAGGAAAAGGCTGTTAATGTAAATGAAGTCCCAGAATATGCAGCTGAAATCCACTCATACCTGAGAGAAATCGAGGTGAGATGTGGTCACTTTACAACTGCTGTCCATATAGTTGCATCCCCTGGTTGATGGACTTTATTTTTGATGAATGTTGTTTAACATTATTGTCCCCATAGGTGAAAACCAGACCAAAAGCAGGTTACATGAAGAAGCAACCTGACATCACAAACAGCATGCGAGCCATCTTAGTTGACTGGCTGGTTGAGGTTGGAGAGGAGTACAAGCTCCAGAACGAGACACTTTATCTTGCCGTTAACTACATTGATCGCTTCCTGTCTTCAATGTCTGTCCTAAGGGGCAAACTTCAGCTCGTTGGGACCGCTGCCATGCTGCTGGCTTCGTATGTATTAAGTCTTATTTGTGTATATATATATTTTTTTAAACTGACCATTTTATTTCACCACGAGAATTTTTTATTTTCTCTCTTGCAGGAAATTTGAAGAGATCTACCCTCCTGAGGTGGCAGAGTTTGTCTACATCACAGATGATACGTATACAAAGAAGCAAGTGTTAAGAATGGAGCATTTGGTGCTTAAAGTGCTCTCCTTTGATCTGGCAGTGCCAACAATAAACCAGTTTCTCACCCAGTACTTCTGCCACCAGTCTGTTAGCAAACAGGTGGAAAGCCTGGCAATGGTGAGGCTGAGTCAGTTGAATGCATACAAAGCATTTGCACATGTCCAGCTATGCTGTTTAACAGCTTTTAGTTGGAGGCAGATTATAATTTGAACTGCATGCAGCTTAATCTTTCTGTTCTCCTTCAGTACCTTGGGGAACTCAGCTTGGTTGATTCAGACCCCTTCTTGAAATATCTGCCATCACAGACGGCTGCTGCAGCCTACATCCTAGCTAACAACACAGTGACTGGTGGTTCATGGGTAAGTTCTCATTGCTTAAAGGGCAACTCTACACTACAGAATATGAAGTTACTGAGCAAAATGCCAATCATCTTGGCTTCAAAGTTTGGGGACATGTGGGTGGTTGTCATTGGATGTTTGGTGTAACATAGCAATAGTTTAACCTAAATGTAGGTTGGCATCCAGTCTTGTCTGAGTAGGCCCTGCACATTTTTGACCAACCCTCTGTAGTGGGCAAATTATTCAAACTTGTACTGTCTGCTCCTCAGCCAAAGTCCTTGGCAGAGAAGACTGGCTACATCCTGGAAGATCTCATGCCGTGCATTGAGGATCTTCACAGACTGTACCTCAATGCTGCTCAGCATGCCCAGCAGTCTGTCCAGGAGAAGTACAAAGGCTCAAAGTAGGTTGCTAATGGGTTTGTCATTACTCTTGCAGCTAACTTGTTCTCTAGCTATCTGGCGTAAACTTTCTAAACTTTCTTTCACAGGTACCATGAAGTTTCTGCAATCGACGCCCCAGCCAAACTGCAGTTGAACTGACTCATTTCCTTGTTGTAGCTGTGCATCCCTTTTTTTTTTTTTTTTTTTTTTTTTTTTTTTCTTGGACTTTTGTGTAAATTGTGTGCACCAACTTCAAGTAACAGGTCTGCTCCTCTTGAAGTAGTGCTAGATGTTTTTAGATTAGTTTTTAATATTTTTTTTTTTTTTTTATATATATATATACACTGAAGTCCATTGTTCAAGCCAGACACTACAACAGTTGTTGGCTAATCAAGCAGTTTTCATTGTTTGACTTTTAATCAGACAAATGCAGAGGTCTCATTAATCTAAAATGCTGCTTTCATCTACAGTGTCAAACTCCTCAACCTGTGAACTTAAACACAGACAATTGTGACATTTGTTTTTTCTTTTAAACCTAATGTCAGGTTCAACTATCTCACCTCACTGGATGCAGATTAAAGACCATTTGTCTTGTCATGGAGTCATCGTCTCATTGCACTGTCAAGTTGTTGGCTTTTGAGGTGCGTTTTTTGTACTGTAAAATATCACTTGTAAATAAAATCATTTTAAAGTAACTATTGGTACATATTTATCTTGAACTCATGAGGGCAGCAGAGGACAAGCTTTCAGAGTGTTTCACATATAGGAGCATGGTTAAAAAGAACTTGAGGTTGTGTATATAAAAATTCAGATTAGTGACTAGTCATGAGTTTGCTTTCTGTCATAAGTTTGAGTTAAAACTAGTATTTGCATGTGTGGGCTTCTGAGTACTTTATAAATGGATGGACAACATTCTTGGACATGTATTTGCATGTATAGCAGATCTTTGCAGTGCTTTAAAATAATAGGTAAACAAAGGAGAGACTGGCTCTTAAAAATGAGCAGGAAATCAATTAAACAATGAAGTCTTGCTAGCAATTTCACTAAACATGACTGGTAATTAAACTACATAGTAAATGGCAACTAGTGTTTTCCACTTCATCAGTGACTGAGTTTTCCCCCTGTAAATGGGCTGAAGGCAGCCAATGGCTTTGCAGGGACCCCCCTTCCCCTCCCCATAATAAGGAGGCTGGCTTTGTGCTAGGCGTCAGACAGCAGGAAGGCAGCCAGCAGCAGAAAGGATTTTCATCACAGAAGAATGCACTTCCCCAATGTCCATGCACTTGATCTCAACAGGTTTGCGTTATCACTGATGGCACACACTTGTGACTAACTGGAATAAAACCATGGAAACGAATGGAATTTAATGCAACCAAGCTGGTTGGATTCTTGTATGGTTCCTGCAGCTTCAACGCAGCATCTGCCCAACCCCTGAGAAGACCCGAGTGTGGATAGAGAGCAGCTTTTGCTCCCTAAAACCCATGCCTGCCCCCAAAAAATTCCTGGTGGCATCCACCTCGCTGCCCCTGGCGCTGGGCTGGGGATGGAACCTGAGCTTGTACGTGGGGATGCTCTTTGGGCTCCTGATGCTCATGATGATGCTTCTTTGGTTGCTCTTTAAGCAGCTCAGGAACTCTGTGGCCAAATCAATCCTGCAGCCCGTCCGCTCTTTCAGACAGCCTTGTTCTGATCAGAGGTTGCAGCGTGTGTTGTGAAAGATGGAACAAACATATCAAAATACTGCCAGGACTGGGGCATTTTGGAGTGCTTGGCTGTGCCTTTGCTGATTCATGTAAGAAAAATGATTTGTGTTGGACTCATGCTTATTCTGTCTCATGAAATAATAAACATGTTCCTGTTTATAAGAAGCACAGTTTTATATTTTGTCAGCTTTGAAGATACTAAACCATTAACTTTACTAGAAAAGTATGAAATTAAGTCTTAATAATGCAGTTAATCATTTGCAAAAGCATATCTTTTCATGTCAGCAATGAATTTACACAACCAAGCTCAAATGTCTAAATTAACAGTAAATGCACAAGCCAGAATTAAATCTGCATTCTGATTCATAGTGATTAAAGCAAAGCATTCAGGAAAGCAATTTGCACTCTTCTCATCTCATTAGTGAATTTACTTGTGAGGATATCTACCAATAAAATAAATGAAAAGGGCTGTCACTAGCTTATCAGCTCTTGTGTCCAGAGTCACTGGGCAGGAAATGAGGGAAAAGGATATTTTTCTAGACTTTTTTTTTTATTTTTACTTTTATTTTGTTTAATACTGTTTGATCTTTGGTTGGTATTATAGTTTTTTTAAAAAGGCAGGAAACAAGCAAGGTTTCTTCTGTGACTTGGTAAATTTAATTATAAATGTGGATTTTTTCCCCTTTATGTCATTAATCAGAGGTGGAGGGGCAGTGTTTGATATAAAAGTGTTGGAGGAATCAATATGCTGCTGACCCTGAGGGCAAATAATTTCACTTTAAGAGTTCATTTCGTCACAGAGCCACATATTTGCACAAAGATCCATTGTTGATTTATGTCATGTTAAAGCACTACTTAACAGATTTGATGTAATTAATTTAGTTTAATTTATTTTTAAAGTTTTTTTTTATTTATAGTTCAATTGTGTTAATTTACCATTCAAATTAAAAACTGATACATTTCTTTGCCTAAAGACTGACAAAAAACAAAATATTGGAAAAGTGGAAAAAGAAACCTGCTGCCTTAACTCCTACTGCTCACTGATGCAGAGATGACAGATGAGGCAATTTTCTAATGTCAGTTTAGCAGTATATTTCCCGAATGTTAAACTGGTGATGTAAACATTTTCTCTTAGGGATTTCAATGGCCAAACACTTCACTTCTCAGCACCAAACCAGTGATTCTTCCGGGATTCCTCCAGGTTCACTCACTGGTTATTTCAACAACAGTCTGCTTCTCTGTTCCCTTCAGCAGAAAACCTGCAGATTAAAGATGTCTTGTAGTATACATGCATTCCATGTTTCCACCTGTATTGTCCACTTCAATATTTTGTGTGGTATTGGGTGGATACCTACAGTCTAACTAGTCTTCCTGAAGTGAACAGTATATTGTCTTTTAATACTGTGCTAAATACTTGACGATAACAAAGACCTGCTGCATGTCTCATGTTCAACACTTTTCTTAGAGCAAAGCTCTGCAACAGAAAGCCATCCTCCAGTCTGTCAAAGTCAGTCAAGGTAAAACAATGAGAAGAGACTATTTTTATTTTATTTTATTTATTTATTTTGCAGCATAGAACATATTCTGCTCATGGCCAATTAAAATATATAGAACATATCACTTTGATGTAATGAATATGCATTTATTATTGAATTTAGACTAAATAAGAGTAAAATGAAAACAGGGTTAGATTGGAAAATAATACTTAACTGTATTATTAGGTCAATCCTTTCTATTTTCCATCCTAACAATATTTTGAGAGATGTCAAACTATTCATGTAACTGGTGTTTCAAACAGATATGTTAATTTATGTTTTTCCAGTACTTGACCTTACAGTAGCTAATAGGGTTACCTTTTGACCCTTTAAACCAAAACCAAGGACAGTGACCCATTAAGAGGGGGCAGGTAATATTTGTCAAAGTGGAAAACACAGAGTAGATGGCAAACAAAAGCAATCTGTGGCAGCTGGGGAGGGCTTTTGATTGATGTTAGAGCTTATTGTCTGTCAGTCAAGACCGGGCAAATTGAGCTTTCGACACGCAGCTGTTGCAAGGTGCACCACTCATGAAACTCACAATTCTGTTTTGGTAGTGATATTCCAGGGAAAAGAAACCAACAGTCAGCAGCTTGCAGGCTCACTTTCTTGTTTTATAAATAACTTTGTTTCGGTCTCTCTTAAAAGACATCTAATTTTTAAACTGAAATTTTATTTTAGATAGCGGCAACTGCAGTTGATAAAGGAATCCAAACTCAATGGCTGTTCAGTGTCTTGTCTGCAGCCTTTGGGCATATCACATTTTCCATTACAACTTAAGTTCACTCAGCTGTATGAACCCATAGATATAAAGTTTTATTAATAGTCAAAATGTATTTAGCATGACATAGTGCACTTTATGGCGCGTGTTAACAGCTAATAACAGTCTTGATTTGTCAAGTAATCAATCTGAATAATAAATTTAATTGATAGAGATAGATAGATAGATAGATAGATAGATAGATAGATAGATAGATAGATAGATAGATAGATAGATAGATAGATAGATAGATAGATAGATAGATAGATAGATAGATAGATAGATAGATAAGCTAAAGTTTGTCTAGAACCACATGGGTATTATAGAATGTATAAAATGTGTAGGTTAATTAAAAAAGGTATGGGTCACAAATATAGGTATTTTTACAATAAACTATATGATGCTGTAGTGTTTCAACATGCATGTTATTAGTCTTAAATGTAACTATGTAGAATTTGTTTCTCTGTTTTTACTGAATGAAAACGTGCGCCACAATTAACAGAATTAAACAGCACAGAAAAAGCTGAGCGAACACACTGAGGGTAGTCAGCTGCTACAGCTAGCTGGGTAACTGTTAGCTTATTCATACAACATGTTTTAATAGTTAGCTCACCAGTTACTGCTGTTTACTATGTCCTCTAATTTGTGGTAAATATCACTTATTGTGTGATTTCTGATTTGTGGTCACATGAGAATTAGGTGCATCTATTATGACAGCAATAACTATATGTAACAGCATTATTTAGCCATGTTAGCTTGAACTCATTAAGTGTACGTTACTTAATCAAGTTATCATTTGTAAGACACGGAGGCTGCTCTTAAAGAATTAGCTTATGTTTACGTTTACATTCAGAATTCAGGGCCTTTTGTTTGGGACACTAAAGGACTAAAATGTGCACAAATAATATCTTTAGTAGGTGGAGCTGTGCAAGGGCAGTTTGTAAACGTATTACAAATTCTCATTGTATCTAAGTGAAGCATTAATGCTATTCTCTTAGCTTCAGTTTAATAACTATTCACAGCATGACTTATCTGTTGATTTCACACAGGTATGACTCAAGAGAGTGAAAAAGATTTCTCAATCAAATGACAAAAGGGGGAAAAAAACTTAATATACTCTATAATGTTGGCTGTTAGCAGCTATGCTTGTTTATTGTGAATGTAGGAAATTGGCTCCATGTCAGTCTGGGATTCCGTGAAATGAAATGCTGAGCTTCTGTTACCTCCCAGATGGTGTTCACACTCTCATCTTCTCACAAGTGCTCTCTTTAATTAAAGTTTGTAGGGAGGTGGACAGCAGTAATGACATGTGAGCTGCACCTTGCTGCTTAGCTGCGCTGATCTCTCACACCCCATCAAGAATCTGCTGTTTGTGTCCCATTTGATTTAACACATTTTTACCTAGAACCAAAAACGCCTGTAAGCATGTTGATGAAGTGAATGAAAGAAAGGGCAAATGAGAAACAGCTCTATCGTAAGATGATAAATTTATGATGTATTATTAAGAAAACTACAGTCTCCCTCCGGGTTTCATTCATCATATTGTGGTAATTATGGCTTATGATATTGATCACCTTAAGACATGTGACTGCAAGAAGTAATTCAGACTGATGGGCACTTTTATTTGGGAAATATTCTGTGCATGTGCCATTTTAAGGACTTCTTAACTTAGTTTTATTTAACAAAATAAGATTTTACAAACAGTAAAACTTATAATATTTGATCATTTATCTTACACTAATTTTTTTTTAATTATCAACCTTTTGTTTAACTTGACTTCTATATATAAGATATATCTGTAAGATATACTGGACAGAGTGTTGACTCTGAAAAATGATCCCCCACTATTCTTGAGACTCTATCATAGCCTCTATTGTCAGTCACACCAGCTCCAGGCTTTAGGTCACTTTATACAAACATTTAAACTATTGTTGCTTTTAAAGGGTCATACAAAAGCAACTGTATTGTATGAATGAGGTCATGATCTCTTGTTTCACGTGAGTGAAAGATAACACTGCCTGTGAGGCGAGTGCATCTTGTAATCTTTCCCCTACAGGAGGGGTTTTAAGGGGAGCAGAAAATAAATAGCTTGCCTGAACACAGATCACTTGTGAGGAGAGGAAGACACATACCTGTTGGTGAGATCAGAAATTTTCTTTTGTTGATCTTTATACTGACAGATGTGGAGACAATGCTTTTAAACATTCTCAGCAATTGATTCTCTTTTTGTACCTTTTCCTTTTTCTTGTAGGTTGCAACATTTATTTCATTGTTTCATCAGCAAAAAGGATGGTGAGTCTTTCTTTTCCCCTCTGTATATTAAAATATACCTAAAGATAAATGCTATGTGAACAGCTATGAAATAAATTCTGTTCTAGCTACAATTTAGTCACACAACAGGACTAACCTTTTTAGTAGAGTAATGAAGTGTACCTTGTCTTTTAAAAGGTCAGAACCTTTCTAAGTCACCATGACACTCACTTTGCAGTCTCAGACACAGTACTTCACAAAAAGGACCAGTATCTGATTTGCATGCAACCCTAAACTGTTTTCTTCATAAATTTAAAAGCATTCTCAGTTTACCAATTTCTTCTAATTAAACAAAGACTTGGTGTGTGCCAATACGTTGATCTTCAGATGATCTTTATTTCACTGAAAGGTCTTTCCACGAAGGCGCACTCATTAGTAAAACATTAGTATGTCTAGTGCAGTATACTCACATCAGCACGAAAAGAGAAGGAGCAGCTTCATTTGATATCCTTGATTTGATTTTATCCCCTTTAGCTTGTTGAGAGACTCAGACTGTCTGATGAGGATGAGTAGTAAGAACTTGGTTTCAGTTGATTACGGTGGTCTAATTTGTACTATATTGTATTACCATGTGCATGGAAGCTACAGGTAGTTGCATCTGTTGTGTTATCACTGGGTTGCAATTTCATGAGTAGTTAGGAGACAGTACAGCTTGATCACACAGCTACTCTAAAAATGGAAATAACAAAATAGCTACTTTTTAAAATCAATGTTGACTGTGATTGTTCACTTGTCAAAATCCCCATAAAGAAGCTGCTTAGTAGTACTCAATTGTTGTGTAGAGTTTATTTAAATTTAGCTTTGATTGTGAGACAAAAGCACACATCATCCCGATGTGCAACATAAAAATGTGACGCTCTTTGGTAGTATTAAGAAGAAAAGCATTGTTCAACTAACTGTTACTGTTCTGTACATTCAGCCTGCAAACATATTCACATTTGCAACCACAGTCATATTTGAATGATTCTGTGTGCGAAATCATAATTAACAATAAATGAATAACATAAACCTTGACTGAGAAATGCAGGAGACAATATTCTTCCACCTCTTTCTCCTGTGCCAAGTTTTGAGTTGCGACTGAAGCTGAGGGAAATGCTTTATAGTCTTTTCTTTTTTCCATGCAGAAGTCTTTTCCTCTGCAAGTGAGATGCTAGTCACTTTAATAACTGCAGGCAAAAAGTAGGGGTCACACCTGATTTAAGTTCTATTTACAGTACTGGTGATGTTTCATATTGGGGAGCTTTGAACAATTCTTTGCTGCAAATTCCAGTATCTTTAGATTTTATTTATAACCACTTAATTAAAAATTTCTGGTGGAATTTTTCTCCTGGCTGCAAGACAAATACCTGAAAATACAAGCTGAAGGTGTCAGCTTTCATGTTATCTGATATAATTTAGGTTGTTGCTGTCTTCCTACAGGAGTACCGAGGCAGCGTCAGACCTTTCGTCAACTTCAATGCTAAACATGATGCTGAAGTTCTCCATAAGGCCATGAAAGGAATTGGTGAGATTTTCAGGATTAGTGCTCAACTGCATCGCTGCTCACATTTTCACTGACACTCAGCTAGATGTTCTAATCAACAATCTTATACCATATTTTACATAGGAAGTATACTGTAATGTATCTCAAAAATTAAATTCTGTGTTTATTACATTGCTCAGCTGAGATATGCTGGAGGTTTATGAGCCTTCTGGAATGTTTATATGAACACATCAGTGGTAAAAAGTTAGCGTTCTGTAAAAATGTGTTATTGGTATTTCTAAGTAGGGTTTCTTTAATACATAAAGTAACTGAGCTTTCTGTACAATTATTGCAGTGTTTTTACACATGAAATCTTTTTTCAAATGCCTATTAGTACTAACAAGAGAAGAAACAGAGCATCACCAGGTTTAAAACTTAACCTAATTATAAAGCTCCTAATGAGATTTCACCATGAAAACTGTTTTTCCAGAAACTTTTTTGAAACTTTTTTGCAAAAGCACTACAAAAATGACAGTAAACAGTAAGCTCTATCATATAATTTCAGGTCAGATCAAAAAACAGTCTGGAATAGTTACAAAAGTTTGGTTGCATGGCTTTATGCTAATGTTATAATACAGTTATGGATACTAATGTATGTAATAGTGTAAGTTGTACTAAACAAAGGAAAACTGCATTTTTATATAAAGTGAAAAAATCATTTATGTAAAGAAATTTGTTATTTTTTTGGAAAAATTAAGCTGAATTAAATGTGTTGCCTTTTAAATGTTTTCAGTAGAAACTGACATAAAAATTGGTTTAATAATTCCAAAGAGAAGCTGACTACATTTAAATTTATTAGACTAATTTATAGCCACTATTTTACAACCAATCATTTTCTAGTATTTCAGTATAGAAACATGCTTGCTGGGCCTGTGCACATTATGTGAGGAGCACAGAATTTGTAGTAACATAGACTGGGCATTGCAGCAGAGTATCATGACACCGTAGTCTAGGCCCTGGTGGTGTATGGTGCAAAAGGTGTGAAATTCAGATTACTAAATTTTCCAAAGTACATATACTGTACTTGCCTAAACTAGATTCCGAAGTGGGTAATGAAAAGCCAGCGCTGGTAGCAAGTCTTGTGTGTAACCCAACAACCCACCGCATCAGCTACTCTTCTCTAGTCAATAACCTGCTGAGGTAATTAGCAATTCAAAGCTAACAAATCATTTGGACTGAAATCTCAGCCACTGTTTGCATCTTTTTGGACATATCAGTGACCTCTAACTTTGGAGCATGCCTGGATGCAGAGCTAAATGTGTTTAAGTAGCAGCCAGATGTTCTGGATCAGCAACTTAGTTTTGTAATTTCCAACACTTTTCAAACTATCGCATAATGAAAGCAGATTAAGACTTTTGAGCAAATTGTTTCAAATTTGTTTGTAAATATAAGCAAATTGTGTCTCTATCTGCAATTCAATTTCTTTTTCCATTTTATTTCTGATACAGGTACAGATGAAGATACTGTCCTCATGCTTCTGACATCCCGCAGCAATGATCAACGTCAGCAAATTAAGGCAGCATACAAAAAGGCCTATGGAAAGGTAGGTCACAGCTAATAAAACATAAAACTAATGACAACTGGGGTGGTGTGTAGCTTACCTGATTGAGCAGCTGCCCCATGTACACAGGCTACAGCTCCTCGATGCAGCCGGCCTTGGGCTCTTTGCTGCAAGTCATTCCCCGCTTATTCCGACCCATCCTTCCTGTCCAGCTACACTTAAAAAATAAAGGCCCCAAGAGCCCAAAAATCTTTTTGGAAAAAACTAATGACAACTGATGGATGAAGAAATTGAATTCTTCTTAATCTTCAACATCCAAAAAGGCTTAATTCAGGGCAATGAAGAAAAAAAAAACTTAAAACTCATGATACCAGGAAAAACATTATGAGATGTTATGCATGCTTTGAGAAAAATGTCATTTATGAGAAAAAATGACAAATATTAAATACAAAGAACACAATTATGCCTTTCTTTTTCTTTGTATTTTGCAAAAGAAATAAACATCTTTTTAACCCTAACCATAACTCAAAATTACTTGGTTTGGTGGAACCATCATGGCTTGCTGTACAATAGATCTAATGTTAAAAACATTTTCATTATCTTGCTCACATTGTAATGTGCCCTGCAGAATCTGTCCAAAAGACACGTTATAGGGGATAGAAAATAAAAACAACAACAACAAAACATATATTTTTTAAATGCAACACTTTATAAACTGTACTGAGTGTCAAACCAAAGCAGTGGTGTACAGATCCGATACTCAGAGGCCACAATTCTGCAGGTTTTCCATGTTTCCCTGCTCCAACACACCTGACTCAAACTAAAGAGTCATTGTGCAGAACCTCGTAGACTGTTGCATACATTTAGGGCCTGATTTATCAATATTCCTGCTAAAGAGCACAAAATTGCCTGCACACGCAAAAAGATTGCAGATGTTTTTTTTTTTCTAATTTACGGGTGATCAACTAATAATTCTGGTGCAGTTGATAACAGGTGCAAACAGCTGTATTCAAATGAGGATTTAGCGTGCGTTGTGGTGTTGCCATGGAGAGTTTAGAAGCAGAGCAGTAAGTTCTGCCTTTCAAATGTGCTAAATATAGATGCAAAAGCAGCCAGTACAATCACTTTGATGTTTATTAAATCACATTTTGTGTGCCAAGTTGATCCATTTGCATCTGCTCCTCCCAATATTTTGCACTTTTTGGCAGAGACGCCCATCTTGCATATTCTTTAAGGGCAAATGCACTAAATGGATTTCAGGCATTATTTTGTCCATTTAACAGACGTAATCCTCGGTGCACCTAGTTAGTAAATCAACTACTGCATGTTTTTTCGTGTACAATAAAGTTTGCACACGCTTATAAACATGCTAACCTTCCGTAAATCAGGCCCTTAAGTTTCAGCCAGGTGTGTTGGAGAGAAATTCACCATTTATCAACTATACAAAATGTACAAATTTAGTTTTCTCATTTTCAGTGAGTGTTATACAACTACCCCAAAAGGTTTGGGTTCTTTGTTGAAGTCCATTTAAATCTGCTCTAATGCATTTATTAAAAGAGGGCCACACCAGGACAAAACGACAACAACAAAAAGAAAACTTATAGACAATATATTTTAACTGTGCTTATATCAAACGTTTCGCTAATCTGTGCCTTGTTTGTTGTAAATATGTATAAAACTATGATAATCATCTTAGGTATTCTGAGCCTTTTAAGAAACTGCAAAAGATGAAAGTGGTAATTTTGTACAAAGAGTTAACAATATGCACAGAAACATAAACAGACACATACACACTGTTCGTTTTCATCCCAGGATTTGTTGACAAAATTTAATGAAAAAGAAAATAATAAAATGTAGAAAATCTCCAAATGTAACTTTCAGTGGAAATCACAGAACCTGTTTATTTTATGACTGTTCATTTAACCCATAATATAAAGGGTAAGACCATATTTTTCACCACTAAAAGACATCCTCATCCCACACGGTGTGACCAGTCATCTTTTTCCATCTTGCCTTTAGACACCTCCATGTCTTTAATGATGAAGATATATATGTTCTCTGTACATGAAGTTCTCATGAAGATTTTTAATTATTAATAAAAAAATCTAATTACATATAAAATGTCAGCAGTGTAGGGAAATCTTAATTTATGCTCTCATCTTGTTCATATAAAGAACATGAATTTAATTTAGTCTCAAATATGATTTATTAATTAAAGGACCTTTTTTTTTATTAATGCACTTATTAGTAATTATGCTTCTCTCATCATTAATCGTCATTTGACTGCAGGACTTAGTCAGTGCACTGAAATCTGAGCTCGGCGGGCTGTTTGAGAGTCTGATTGTGGCCTTGATGACGCCGCCTGTCTCATTTGATGCTTCTCAACTGCACACAGCTCTCAAGGTAATTTATAGTTTTCTTAAATGTTCTACTGAATCCAAAGTCTTATATGTGGTTCATCTGACACAAAGAGGCACTGTGCTGTTTGGCACCTTAAACTGAAGTTCTTCTTTCGGCACTGATTCACCCCCTAAGATCTCATCTGTGTTCATTAAAATGACATTGTATTAAAGTTTTTTCTTCCTTGTAGATTAACTCCCCTCCCCCAGTAATGAATTAGATGGAACTCCACACCTTCGCCTCATTTAGTATGCAGAGACTTATGAATAGGCAAATTGGTTCACATCTCCATCTCCATCAGTCGCCTGGCTACAGCTGCTCCCCTTCAACTCGGTAAAAGTAACAGTAAAATGCTTTATTTATGTAAACTATTGGAGCAATTCAATCATAAATGTTTAAAATGACGACTGATTCGAAGGAGGGAAAAATAAGAAGCAAAGGAAGTTGTACTGGGTCCCTTAAAGGTGAATGAAGCAGTTGTTTTTTGCTTCATTTCTTTAAAATGCTAGAAATGTAACAGCAACACATACCATGAATAAATTATATTTTGCAAGTAAGTTAGATTTTACTGATCAGCTGTTTTAACAAGTACCACCCAACAGTTTGACCTAAATGGTTCACATGGTTCACAGAAATACTCAACCATGGCACTTACCACTTATTTTGCACATATATGTAATAGTATGTCTTCTGACCCAGAGTTTAAAGAAGAAACATAAGGATCAGCTGACCACATCAGAGATCTATCAGGTTAATGAAACAAAGTGCACAATACTAGCAACCTCTCACCAAATCCCCATACCACATAATTGTCTTGTTTTCATGTTTAACATTTGTTACTATAACTGCAACTCAAGTGAATTATAACATTTATCAGCCGCAGTCACACTACAAGTTGACCAAAGCCACACAAAGTATTCATTTTGTGGTAATAATTAGCATAAAAAGTAAGAAGCTCAATATAAATCATCAACTAAAAGTACAAATCTAGTTTATTTTTAGCTCATTTATCTAGTTTTATGGCATATTTTTAAATACATTTCAGTCCCAAAATGGCTAAGACAATGCTATTAGACTTATTATATAGACATCATATAAACAGAAGGTGGAGAAGCAGCTCCCTTTTTCTAAAAAAAAAAAAAAAAAAAAAAAACACACACACACACAGAAGCAGTCAGTTTATCCACTGTCTAGAATAAGTTCTGCTATAATGTCAAATTCAAGACAAATATTTATTATTATTATTATTGTTTTTTTATTTTTTTCCTTTCAAATGCAGCTCAGTTATAACCATTAAGATGGACTTAAATTTCTCATGTGCTCATGAAAAAGTTCAGTATCTGCTGAAATGATGTTAGTCAGCATTTATTTCCAAATTCTGCTGTCATAATTGTGTTAGGGTTCATCTCCTAGCAAATAACAATGACTAACAAAATCAAGGACCCAATTCATCTGACTTTCAAAAGATTCATTGTGTTACTTTGTTACAGTTTTCTTTGGAGGCGTTTTGATCTGTCACATTTTGTTATTGTTATGTTAAAATTATAAAATAAAAAAAGAAAAACTATGTTTTCTGTGATAAAAATCTTCTATGTGGTTTAGCTCCTCTGTTTCTGGCTATAATTTCTTTCAATCTATTTAAGATAAGAATTAGATTTTTTTTATTTTTCTATTTTCCTCATTGTAGCTACTCTGAATACACTACCAGTTGTATGCTCTTTGAAAGGTTGACATTAATGTTTCAGCTCTTCTTTATGTATTTTGTCTTTTGAACACAAATTCATTTTTTTTTCCAGATCGAAATAGACTTATTGTTTTGCAACTTTCAGACCCATACATATTGTTTCATACTGAGCTCATCCATGTATTGTCTTTGTTTCTCAGGGGTCAGGGACTGATGATGAAGTGCTGATTGAGATTCTGGCCTCCAGGACTGGCGAACAGATTAAAGAGATCATCAAAGTGTACAAGAAAGGTGATGTAATGGGTTCAGAAAGAGACGGACCAGAGCAGAGAAACATGGTTACTGACTTCTGTTAAACATTCACCATTAAGAAAAATATGAGCAAATATGAGAAAAATATACCATTAGTGGCAAAAATAATAAATGGTTTTAAAGGAAGCAGTCCCATTCAGTTATTGCTGATTCCTATATATAAACACATAAAGGTATTTATACAAGTTTTACAGTTTGAATTTTTACAAAACATTTCTAAAATAGTTTGGCTTAGCTGAGGTCTAGGTTGCTTTGAGGTTAGTCATTATATGAATTTAACTCTTCAAACATCTACAAGTTAGAGTGTCCTAGTGGCTAAATAATATGCAATAGTAAAAACCTTAAATCTGTTTGTCATCTCTCAACTATCTGCTGTCAGAAAAAAGTGCAACAACTAGCAGAATCCTGGTGTTTAAGATGCCACACATAAGAAAAAGACCTCGCTTCTGACTTTGAATTTTCTTGTTCACATAATGTTGATCTTTTGGCAGCGATTCTAATATAAAAAAAAGTGTCCAAAGCAAACAAAGGAACAAAAAGGCCAAAGACAAAGAGCCCTGTTTCTCTGATCTGGATAAAAGAGGAGGTTACTGGCAGCCGGCTAATCAAATCTCTCCTGTCAAAGGTCTTCCTGTGAAATGGCGGACAGCTTGCTATCGATTGCATTCATTAGTGACTGTTGTGAGCAGTAAGTGTAAGTAATCTTCTGCCCTTCTTCTCCTCTTTCTTCCAGAGTTCAATGGCAAACTGGAGAAAGATATCTGTGGTGACACTGGAGGGCACTATAAAAAACTGTTGGTGATCCTGCTACAGGTAGAGATGGACCCTACTGGAGAGACTAATGTTTCCTCTCATGATATGTCATAACAATGAAAGCCTTCGGTGATGTCATAACAAAGTGATGAGAGGTCCTGGTCTGGTCTTGAGAGAGAGGGGGAGATAGCGCTTTGTACCATAGTTTGTTTCTTGAATGTTTTTTGCTTTACAGACAAAATGAATGTCACAGACATAAAACAATCTTCAGGGGTTACCTGGGTGGAGAGAGGCTCTGAGCTCATCTGCACTGACCTACTTTTGGTTTCTGTTTGTTACTCTGTCCTTCTGTCTATACACCTGCCTGTCCTCTTTCCTTCCTGTCTTTGTTTGTCTGTGAAGGGAGACAGGGAGGAGGGAGTGGATGAGGAAAAGATTGAGAAGGATGCGAAGGTAAGAAAAATCATGATCTTGTTTTTAGCTTTAGTCTTTTTTTAAATTTATATAATGATTTCTATATGCTTTTACACCATCATTTATGTCAATGTGTTGTAAACAAGATAATACTGATGTGTCTGTCCAGCAAAGTACAACGAAACACCCCAAAACACCATGAAGTAGTTTATTCTAAACATTTAGTACAATACTGACATAATATTAATCTACAGAATTAGTACATACTGCTTTAAAGCAATTCCTCATAATAACACTGAGCTATGATTTGGGATCCATTAAAGACAAACATTATGATGCATGTAACTATTAGCTGGACTGGACGCAGCATGATAACCCCAGGCAAGGTGGGGTGGGGACAGAGGTGCAGGGGTAAATAAATCAGCTGAAATTATGTAAATTTACCACGAAATCACATGATTATAACTCACCATTTGACTCTATATGAGAGAAAGAAAAGAACGCTATAATTTGACTTGCAGAGAAAAAAGATCTTATGTTTTAGAAATTGTTAATAATAGCAGAGACAAGACTGAAAAACAAATATTCAGGGTTTTGGCACAAGTGCTTCATTACCATTATCAGCCGTTAGCCTGTGAGTCCAACAAGTCTACAGAAGATTGCTGAGTGAATGTGGATGTAAGTGCACACTCTCTGCCATTGCAGGACTTGTATGCTGCTGGTGAGGGCAAGTTTGGCACAGATGAGGAAAAATTCATCACAATTCTTGGCAACAGGAGTCCAGAGCATCTCAGAAAAGGTGAGGTTGTTTGTGCCAGAGCATTTTAATGTTTTGGTGCATGCATATGTGTTAGCTGTTGACAGTAAAACTAAAAAAGCAAAATTGAAAGAAAATATACAGGTAAAGCTTTAGAAATGTATGTATTGTACAAAGCACATAACATGTGAATGTATAGAAAGCCCTACAGTTCAATAAGCAATAAACTCAGCAGCAGGGATTTGTCCAGGAAGGTTTCATCAGACTAGTATGTCAGAGCGGACCAATAAACCTCTGAAGGTCATCTCCGCTGTGTCTCTGATGAGAACAGTCCCTTGAAGAAAGTGAGAATTAAAGCTCACAGAAGTGGATCATGAAAATGGCAGTAACTTCAAGTTACTCTTATGTCCTGTCTCTGGTTTTAACTAAAAAAAATAATAATAAGAAAAAAACAAACCTTTCATTTTTTAACCTTTATTGAACCAAGACAAATAACTATTTGGAACTGAAAAACCTATTTGACAAGAGCATTCTGACAGATTAATAGCAGTTCAGTACGTATGATTATACTCAATGTGTGCAAAAGGTATAAACATGCACATGAAATAATGCACAAAAACATCAGTACTAAATAATATCTAAGTTATAGAAAGATCAAACTGGGGGCTGGCTGCAATGGACAGTCATAATATTTGGAAACATCATCTCTTATAAGAAAGTGTTAGAATTTAACTGACATCTTTGTATATTTTCACGAGTTCACAACCTTCTGTTTTTCTTCTTTTTTATGCAACACATAGCAGCTATTCTTCAAAATCCATGTTTTTGGCATTGATATAGCTTGAATAGGGAGCATGTGCTTGCCATCACTGTTTATATAGCTTCCTTCATCAGTGGGGATGCTCACACCACTATCATTAGTTATCATTTCTTTGTTGTTGTAGTTATTATTCTTGCCATGGACAGTCCTTTAGGCATGAACGGGTTGCTGAAATGAGACGTATGCATTTAATTATTCTGTCCATGAGTGATTTGTGATTTAGACTTTTAGATCTTGCAGCAATAGGTGCAATTTGAAATTAAGAGTAAAGGGGTTACAGGTGAAATTCTTAACCTTTAAGAATTTATAACTTAAGTATCAAGAAGAGCCTTATAAAGGCCTTAAAGAACTCCTCTTGACATAGCAAATTTGTTCAGCACAACATGGCAGCCAGACCACCACTCTGCTTTCTGTGATGTTTAAAAGAACATGTAAGAAAATTACGTATCAAAAATAGCATTAACAGTCATTAGTTAACAGATGAGAGATGGTTTTGATGTAGGAATACTTGTCTGTACAACATGTGGAAGTACATCAGATAAAAGAAGCTGTGAATTTGTCGTATGTTTGATGAGTGATGGATGGAAGTGTTGTAGGTCAGTGCCTAATAAAGTAGATTGGACACGTCATAGATCCATAAACAATTAACCACAACAAAAGTCAAATGCACACAATTGTTGTAAATATACCAATAAATAGAAATGAACTTAAACTTAAAACACAGTTTTAGTTGAAAATGACTTAAATTTAATACTCTGAGTATGGATTCTCATGTTCCAACAACAGAGTCATTGTGGTTGTTTTCTTGTAGTATTTGAAGCCTACAAGAAGATCTCTGGCTCTGATATAGAGGACAGCATTAAAAGCGAGACCACTGGGAATTTGGAGAGCTTACTTGTAGCTGTTGGTAAGACCAATGATTTATCAAGGTGACACACCATGACAATAACCCAGACTCCCTTTGGCCTTTTTATTTTTGTTGCTCAATCTTTATTAAAATGCTATGAGAAATAACACTTGACATTTTAATCTGTGTTAATACAGTATTAGCTTAGCATGGTGGGGATTCAGCTTTTACTAAACCTTTTTTCTTTTCTTCTGCAAAGTGAAATGTGCCAGGAGCGTCCCTGGGTTTTTTGCTGAGAGTCTCTATAAATCTATGAGGGTAAGAGTCACTGTCACGCCCACACTGTATATAGCAGTGAGACAGAGAAAAATGCAGTCATCATGTGCTGTACAAATGAAGGTTGTTGACTGGAGACTAAAAATAGTTTGCAGCCAGTTATCAAAGCTCAGCGTAAACACAGGGAACTAGAAGAAATCTGTATTTTGGCCTTGACTTTTCACGAAATAAAACTTTTATTTTCCAAAAAACCAAATTTCATTCCACTGTGATTAATAACAATGCCAATTCAAGTCATGTATGACATGCATAGACTACTATACACATATTTAAACAGTATACAATTTTTATTAAAATTTTTATTGATAACAAGTTGCATATTGTCAAGCCAACTAGAACCTATATGTAGGGGTGCCAATGCAAGTGAATGATAAGATCCCTGATCCACAGATCATTTCAGTAGACCTTGGAAAACCAGCATTGAACTCTTTGCTGCCAACCAGGAGGGAAAAGACTGTTGTATAATTTAACAGCACATACAGCTGATAACATTATCAGGAAGAACAAACACAAAATAAGCACTACAGCTGCACAGCAACGGCCACAGAGAGCAATGCTGCAGTCGGTGAGTGGAAATGCCACTGCCAGCAGCTTCTGCCACTCTTTGTTTGTCATAATCTTCCACTTCAATACCTTTGCATGGTTAGAAATGACAATGCTTTAACCTCTGACAAATAACCAATAGTGTGTCCTACCTGTGACTTGTGATTTGTATCAGCCCTGCAGTGAAAAGGACAAGAAGGATTTATTCTAACTTCTGCAACACTGAACTATTGAGCAAAATACATCTTTAATAATTTAACTTGAGCTGTTTATTTATGTTTTTATTTTTCCCAAAGCGAGCTGGAACTGATGACGACACCCTGATGAGGATAATGGTGTCAAGGAGTGAGACAGACATGTTGGATATCAGAGCAAGCTTCAAGAAGATGTACAAAGAATCTCTTTATAACACCATCCAGGTACTGCTTGTATGAATTAAGCTGGGTCTGTTTCTGCATCACATCAAAATAATGTCATACATCAGGTAAAAAAAAATGTATTGTCATGAGAAATTATTCTCCTTGCAGTCCTCAGCATGATGTTCTGCTATGAGGACTCATCTAACCCTATGCATGATTTACGATGACCAGCTGGGTGTACTGTGTGCTGTTCTGTGTCAGTACAGTGATGGAGAGGGGATCGGTGATTTACTTTAAAAATCTTGTTCAGCGTGGTGAAACTGCTTTTATGATTTTCACACAAACCAAATATATTAATCTATTTTCCCAGGGCCAGATGTTCCCACAGAAAAGATTTAGTGCCATCCTCCTCTAGATCTCCCAAATGGCCCATACTGAAAAAATAAATAGACATTATAAGGGAATTTTTAAATTAAATAGGGGAAAATTTCAAATTTAACAAATTTAGTCCAGGAATTTTTATATATATATATATATATATATATATAAAATTATTATTATTATTATTATTATTTGGATTTCAATGTTTTTCAACAGTATGTACTTTTTATTGGTAATTTTTCTTACATATGACAATTTTGACAATTTTTCATTACCAGACCTCCTCAAGGCTAATATTTGCACATGTCTTATAGTTTATACCACTTGCGTTTATTTTCAGAATATTTACTCTCCCAGTATTATTCACAATTAATTTGTGATTAATTTTAACTTGATTTCTTAAATTCAGAAACTTTGTCTGATATTCAAACTAATTAAATCTAAATTTATTACATAAGGTAATAAACTGTCAGTGGCCCTCACATATCCAGTAGCTGCATGTTTAACACAAGCAAGGCATCATTCTACAAATCTTTCAAGTCAGTCTTCTTAGCTAAATCTATGATAACAGTTCAGTTTTACAAATTTTTGCCTCTTTTTTATACTAAATTTTTTCCTGTCATGCTTGTAACTGTCATTCTTATAGCATCCATTAGCTGCTTGCAAAGTTTTTCTTTCTCCTTTTTGAAGTTAGTGTTGTATTCCTCAAGCAGTAATTAAAGGCTGCTAGGATGGCATTTATTATAATAAAGATTTTTTTAATTTATTTTTCTGTATTGCTGCCTAAATATAAGGAGGAGAGAATATAGTCGATAAAGCCCTCTATCTGTAGTGCCCAGTTTTAACAAATATAGGATGCAAGGGAGCAAAGACAGTTTATCATAGTTTATTTGAGGCAGTGTAGATATCTGAGTCTTGTATTTTTTGCCCTCTAAAATACAAAAAAACTTGTATCTGCCACTTTAAAATAAACTTTTCTCCTTGGTTTTCTTAATAACCTATCTTATAGAATTCTGACTGGATTCTTACTGACTGCATGAGAATCTCATAAATGAGGTCTGCTGAAGTTTGTGATATAATCTCATGGCAATATGTTATCAGTTTTTTCTTGAAGGGTTAAGAAATTGTTGAATTACTGTTTCCTGATTAGTTTCTCTACTGGGTTGAAGATTTTGTCAACAATAGTGATCACATATGTTGCAATGACATGAACACGACTGATCTTTAGTTCAACTTCTGTGTTCCGAAGGATTTTCAACTATCTCTTCACTTTTCAACATCCTCTTCCACTTTTTATTTATTTTTTTTTTCTACTGTTTTTTTTCTGCTACTTTTCTAGACATCTGAATAGTTTGTATGAGGAGTAAATGATGTAGTTTGGGTTAAAATATAGGATGATGCTTAAGGTTAGGCTTAAAAAAATGTGTTTTTCTTGACTTGTTAGCTGCAGTTTCCATTACGTGATGATGCTGTCTTGCTATCCTACTTTAAATTGTGAAAGTCACACTTACTTTGTTTCACCGTTGGACTGAGCTAAATATTTAAACAAAGGACTCACAACACTAGCTGGCCAGCTGTGTAGCATTTCCTTTGTTCAGCAATGTAAAAAGATAAGGTCACTGATGTAACTTATCACCTGTGAACAGTAGCAGGTAGTTGGCCAATGAATAATAAATGCACATGGTTGTGTTGTTGTTGCTGGTTTATGTAGATTAATTCTTCTTAACAGATCTGGATGTTATAGATTGTGGTTATTTTTCTCATCTATAAGCAAACTGTATTCTCTGGTGGTGTTTTGCAGCAGAACAAATGTTTGTCAGCATTGTATGTGGTACAAAACAGCTTTCCTCGACTTTTAATCCAATCCACTTTATTTATAAAGCACATCAACAATCAACAATAATCAACAATATTGATTTAAAATAAATAGATAAAATATATACTTTCATGAACAACACAGGGAAAGTGTGTTTTGAATGGCAAATGCTTCACATTTCTTCTTTTATTTCATATTATCAATATTATCCAAGTCACATTTCTCTCATAAATATTTGCATGTTTAAAACCAAAACATGGAAGAAAAGTTAATTACAACAGTAAATCGGGTAACATGTACTGATTTGTTTTAGCTGCCTTAAAGTTGCATTGACTAGACAAAATGGACATGCAGAGTTTGAGAGAATTGACTGAATTTGTGTAAATAGTTGTAGTCGCAACATCGTCCTGCAGGGACTGACGTTTGGGACTTACATTAATTTCAGTAATAAATATTCATTTTGAACAAAAATGGTATTCCATATACGTAAGCTAAATTTTGTTCAAGGATGCAAACATGTTGAAAGGAGGGGCAGGAGATCCAACCACCAAAGCCAGTGATAAGTGTTACTGCATTACCAACAGGAAAATACTCGAACACAAGTATTCAACATTCTGTGTTTTTCTTTTCTTTTCTTTTTCTTTTTTCTTTTTGCAGGAGGACACAAATGGAGACTACCAGAAGGCATTACTGTACCTCTGCGGCGGGAATGATTAATGCTGTTCAGCAGCACTGAGTGATGAGCCACTGGGGAGCTGCCAGACAAAGCTATGCACATGAGATGAGAATATTGATCTGCAGTTCTTTTTCTTTCTGACTTTAGTCTGCTGTTGATTACATTAATGTGAATTACCTGTATGTCGTTCAGACTTATCTGTAGCATGAATAACTCTTATGCAATCATGTGAAAGTAATTTAGTTTCTGTTTAATGTCAAACAATGAACAGAAAACAGCTATTTTTAAAGTAAAGATGCAGATTTAATTATAATGTTAAGAATAATTTTATTCATGTCAGAATTGCTAACTAATTAATTCTAAATCTACTATGGAATAATATTTATGGTCAACCTTGAAATGTTGGCAGTTGTTTTACTTGATTTGTGTGCTGTGTATGTGTTAAATGCAACTTAGAAAATACAATACGACTGGTTAATTATTAAACTCAGCATGTCAACAATGATGCTACTGACATTAATCAGTGATGAGATGCTTAATGAGTGATCCATTAGCAATGTGGATGCTATTAGATGATTGCTGACTGGTATATGGACATCGGCAAGCCTTTCTGCATGAAAGATGTTAAACCAAGAGCCCTTAGATTATCAGATGAGAACTGGCATCCTTTTTCCGGGAGCTAAACCACAGGGTGGCAGGAAAGTTTCAAGTTAACACTGCTTCACATCACAGAAACAAGAGACAACACCTAAATAGTTTAAAAAAAATAAAAATCATGAGTTTTTGTTAGTTGTTTGTCATGTTGAGCTATTACAAAAATGTTATTTTCACATATATTATCTTTTAAAGTACTTCATTAGCTATTACAATGTAAAAATCTCAGATTTTTAAATCTTTGTTATTTAGCATCAGTGCTTTACCTCCTCTTTATGTCTTATAATATTGTTTGATTTTTTTCCAATGAATTTCCCCCTAATTAACTTAAATATTACCCCATAATGTCTTAAGAACGTTGACTATAGAATAAAGTTCTCTGTGTGGAAAAGGTTTGGAACCGTATGAACTAATCAAAGGATCCCAAAAATGTGTGGTTGAAACATGTTTTTTCCTAGATCTTTTAATCATATTGATCCAAGTAGCATGAATGGTTCCAGTGTGAGACCAAACAACTCAGAGCAGCATGCTTGTTTGTCTGGTTCAGAAACCTTCTGAACATTCTGCCCACAAAATGTTCTGTAATGTTTTCACAAAACTGCCCGAAGGTATTATCCATGAAAGCTGTTTTGTATGTTGGCATACTCTTCCTAAGAGGCTGCTACTGCTGTCTGCAGATATGCAGACATCACTTTAATTAGCTGCATAATGATTTACAGATTGTTGTTACCATCACGCTGCAGTAAATGTCACGCCAAAGGACCACAAATGATTTCTGCTGCTTTTGATTATAGCTCATCCCTCTATTAAGTTGTTTCAGATTTGAGGTGGTCGGATCACTTTGTAGAGCAGCCACCCCACGTACAGAGGCTACAGGTTGACATCCCAGCTGGCCCAGGGTGTACCCGGACCTTTTGCTGCATGACACAATACGGTTGTGATTAGTCTAATTGGGAAAACAAATAACTATGCAGTGGAAGATATAATTGGATCACAACAAACATACCAACATATATACAATTTTGGAGATTTTCTTAGCATACTTTTTAATTTAAACATGTCTGAAGTCTTTATACAGTTGCAAAGTACACTACATACATGTATTCAAGGACTCACATTTACATACAGAAATGATCTGTAAATACGCTACACACGTTCAACCTTTTTACACTGATTTCTTACTAACAATGTGATTTTTGTGGAGTTTTATTAATTCCTTTCAGGTTTTTATAATCTTGGCTCCACTGAGTCTAAAGCCCTTTATAATGCAAATACCCATTTACCCACATATAAAGACTTGTGTAAGTATGTAAGCTGGCACACGCACACGCACACACACACACACACACACACACACACACACACACACACACACACACACACACACACACACACACACAAATCTCCTTAGAGTCAGTACTTCTGGAGTGTGTTTTACCTCACTTTGAGGTAAACTGACTCACAGCATTCAGCCAATCAGGACTTGCAGGCAGTCAGACCACCTGTCAGTCCACATTGTCCAGGGTTTACCCTGAAAGGTGATTCTGGTCCTCATGCTTGTGTGCAAAAAAATAAAAAAAAATAAAATAAATTAATAAATAAATAAATAAATAAAAATCTGCACAGATAGTGACAAGTTTGTATTATTCATTTCCATATTGACTGTTTAAATCCACTGTAATTTTGCAGCAGCAGCAATAATTTGTAGTTTACTTTGAGGTATGAGACCAGTTATATTTTTCACAAACTAACAACTTCACAATAACTTCTGTCACATAATAACAGACCAAGTATGATTACACCGATTACAACCTGACAATCAGCACTGATGCAACTTGTAACAGTGCTGAAAAAATAACAAAAACTCACTTCTTACTCGATGCTTTCATATGAAGCAGAACTGTTTTAATTGTTTTCTGAAATATAAGACAGTGGTTTATTTAATGAATTTTTACAGATGATAATCATTGGAGGGGACAAAAAAATCATGTTGTCTGAAATGAGCCTTGGTTTAAACAGACAAATTATGTCCAGGAAAATTACTGTATGTTGCAATATCATTTTTCTTTTATTATAATTTTACATTAATGGAAGCTCTTTATTGTGACCTCAGTTACACTTTTCTTTTTTTTAACTAATTTGCATTTGAAAGGATTGTTATATGTGGAACTAATTCCTTCAGCTTTATATACTGCAGCTGTCTGGAAGTACTTAATTGTCCAAATTCAGAAGGTTGGACAATTATGAGCTAGGGGTGCATTTCCAAAAATCTAACATCTTGAGAAACAGTTTTTACTGAGTGTATGCTCTCTCAAAGCGATTGCATCACATTTAACAAGCTTTCGAGCAGCTCTGCAGTCTTCTGTTTTCTGCAGCTGGTGTTTTAAAGTCTTGCTTGAAGAAAAACTCCCCCTTAAATGTACTTCTATATCCACTCCATTCCTACAGAAACTTTGCAGCTGCCCTCTAATTTACTTGTAGCTTTAGCCACATTGTCTCAGTCTGCCTTTTTTTCACCCATAATAGAGTTCCCACAAACTCAGAATGCAACCCGCTGTGGACATTGCATTGTGTTACAGCAGGGGATGATGATTAAATCATAAGGAAAGTCTTTTTTCCCCTCCTTTCTAAAACCACAGCATACCATCTGGCTGTTCAGGTTAAAGAAAAATGTGCCTCTCTCTTTATAACCTCTATTTGATTAGTGAATGTGGATGTGGACACTTTGTTTTAGCTGTGGTGGATGTGATCATGGCTATGGTCTGCAAAGACCAAATGCAGGCAAAATTGTAAATATGCCTTTTGACACTTAAAAAAAGAACCTAATATCTGTTTTAAGTTATAAGTGTTGAATGACGGCCTTTTTTAGCCTAGAGAAAAAGACAAACCTGAAACTATAGGACTATAGTTAATGGATTACCATAGAGCACATTTTTCATCTTGCCATATAGTTTTGCTGTTGCTATAAAAAGGATCAACAAATTAATAAGATATGTCGAGTTTGAACTTCTGAAAGAAAAAAGTGGAAAGTTTATCTGAACATCATGAATACAGAGTATAACCCTTTAACCCTGAATTCAAGCTTTCCATCTGATCTATTTGGACTCTTGTGCCCTTCGACTTTGATTGTTTAGGTTGAATTTGGTTTCATACCCAGTGTGAATCCAAAGAATCATCATTGCCAAGATATGCAAGCTAATCACACTGCCTCAGGTTATGTTGCTGTGTCAATACCAAACATGCTTTTTACTGATGAGATTCAGACAGTGATAAGAAACAAACACATTTCAGTCTTTGAAAAGAAAGAAAAATGGACGAAGGTTTGCTTTTGCTTTGCTCTACATGTACACTGAAACTCTCCTCTTTTCCAGCATATGCAAAAATGTTTGTGCAACATCAAATAGTAGAAAAAGTATTTATTGAAGAGGGAAATTTCTGTTAACACTGAGGATGACTACAGTCTACATATAATCTGTCAGAATAGTTTTCATAAGCATCAAACATTTAAAATAATGGTGTATAATAAAGTAATAAAATGACTCCATATGGTGAATATTTTATGTAAAGTTTTTTTTCTGGTTCAGCAATCATAATCCTTCACCATGGTGAAAAGTAGGGTGCACAAGCTTGACCAGGAGTCACTGCAGAACTCTTCTGCCAGCTTCTTGTTAGCGGGCTGACAGGATTTGACAGCTCCGGCTGCAGAAGGTGGAAGATAAGACGAGGCATCCTTCTTCTTCTGTGTGCCATGGAGTTTGAAATGAGAATCTCTTGCAGCTCTTCTGCACATGCCTGCTTTTACCAACACACTACTGTCCTGACACAAGTTCTCTTGCTTCTGCAGAGCCCTTGAAATCTGCTTCCAGTAGAGTTCTGTGTTGGAGACATATTGGGGGCAAACACCTGGTCTGGCAGTGTACTTGCACCTGAAGCTCCTGTCCCCTTTCATGCAGGTGACATTAAGTATAACAAGGTGTTCACCTGTTGCAGCCCAGATACACTCTGACTTGTCTCTGGTGACCAGTTTGCCTTTAACTGGCTGTGCAAAAACAGACTTTGGATGGCGACCTACTTTTAGCCCTGGCCTTTCCTTGTGCTGTGCCCTATCACCTCGCCCCCTTCGTCCATGGCTCTTCTGACAACTGCCCAGCATCATCTGATGGGAAATACAAGCCAGGACAAGGAGGATGGTGATGTTGGTGAGGAGAGCCATGAAAAGTGCAGAGCAAGCCCTACAAGAAAATAAATTCAGATTTAGGAGAACTGACCTCAAATCCCTTCCACTTCCTTTTGCAGAGAAACCCCTTTTAATCCCCTATGAGACCTACATTTCTCAAACTCATAGTTTCAGGAATATTCTAGACTTGAGGAAAAAAGGTTTTTTGTAAAGCACCTGCAAAAAAATTTGAAGTCATGATATAACATACAAAATTAAAGAAAAATGTGCATCCAGTTACATATAGATCATTCTGAAAACATGAAGAGAGGATCAAGTAAATGATACATAGATGGAAAAATCATAATGTGGCATAATCTGAAATATTAAATATATATGTATATATAACTATTACAACAGGAGTACCATTATGTAACAATAATGAACAAGAATACTATATGTGTTGTTTGATTTTAAAAGTAGCCTACTGTACAGGGTACACTGCATGGGAACATTAAAGTATTCTACATATTAAATCTATAGAAACATAGAAAATATCAAAAGCAACCAAATAAACACACTTGACAAGTTTTAAAATACCAGAACATGTTCATTATGGAGTGAGAACACAACAAGCAATTGTCTTACCTGAACTTGTCAGAGAAACTTCAGTATGCAGTCCTGACAGATGAGAACACAGTTGCCTTTGGCTGCAGCTCGCAAGAGGCTGCCACATAATCAGCCCTCCCCTTCAAACACGCACACACAAACACACACATACACAGCCTGACTGAAGGGCTTGTGAACTCGCTTGAATTTAGTCCAGTAAACCAAGAATAAGGCAAGAATAAGGTTGGATGTATACAAGGCAGAAGGTGTACCATGAGAGGAAAATCTTTTCACAAATTCTTCAGCCACAGAGCAATGTTGCTGTGATTCCTTGTCAGTTCAAATCACTGAATGCTGAGTGTGTAATTCTGTTTATGAATTTAGATTATAACTAACTTTATTTATGCTGAGGTATCAGATATAAGAGCAGTCAGTAGTGTTGGATCATATAACTTGACTCAAGAAATCCCAGCTGCTGTACAAGTAGTTTTTTAAATGTAAACAAATGTTAATATCTTAACGACCGTCAGTGTACCATCTAGTTAGTATTGCAAAATTAACATGACATTAATTATCCTGAAAGGAAACACAGGTCCTCTCAGGAGATAATTGCTAGCCGAGTGACCCTAGAACTCGATGACCTAATGGTCAAATGTGGTACAATGGGTGATTATAGAAACCTAAAACTAGTATACGACAATGGTTTTCAAAGTTTATAATTGTGGACTTCCCCTAAGCTTTCCAAACTTGCTTAGTTTTATTAAGTTCCTGAGCGGTCTTATTAACAATATCACACATTTTTATGCTATTGTGTTTGATCTCAGTATATGTAAACTAATATCTTGATTAATGTAATGTTGCTTACCCTCCATTCACCAATTCTCCCTTGAAACTATCTGATGCTTCACGCAGAGGCCTGCCTCCCATTTTTAAAGTCTTAGTTACACCACAATAACACTTCATAAAACATACTGATCTGAATGTTTATTGCAGGACTATTGTTTGTTCACAGAAAAAAATACACATCAATAAATACATTCAAAATAAGGTTTATTTGGCAAATAATATTTTCACATTTAATATAATTTTATATATATATTGACAGCACTTTTTTCACTCTTAAAAATGCAATATTCAAGGTAATGATACACAAATGCAAATACTTGTGTTGTCACAGATATTTCATGCAAAAACATAAATGAAGGTAGTAAAGTTCTTACAGGAATGTTTTCAGTGGAAGAATATGCATATAAAGTTCTGTGAGAAAAGTGTTTTCTTAATAAAATCACTGCAGTACCGCTGCATCCCCTGATGAGGGCACTAGTGTTCTTTTCCCCACAAATTCCTGGTCTGGAGTTTCCCCACCGGTGGCTTCTTTAAGCAGAAATTATGTATAATCTGTGAATAAAACAGAGAGAGGGATGCTTGTACTCTTGAATTTCATGTGCATCAGTAATTTCGTAACAGTAAATAAGTAAAAAAAAACATTTTGAATAAGAAAGCTGGAGGCAAACTGGATTAAATACATTCTTTCCACCACAATACTCTTGAATAAGTAATAAAACAGCATAGTGCTGTGTGTGAACAAGGAAAGTTCTGCTGCTCACCTCATTAGTTAATTTCGAAACAAACCAATGGCAAAGGAGCAGATGCCTTGCAGTGATCTCCAGCAATACTGTCGAGCCACCTTCTTGGCATATCTTTCAGCTGGAGGTGTCGTTGGTTGTGGAGTTGTTATCTGTGTGGTCTTAATTCGAAAGCCTTTCATAGCAGCTTGCCTTGCTGAATCAGGCCTTGCAGGTGCAGGTCGAGTTTGAGGTCCACCAAGCTGCTTTGCTTGTCTTGCTGCCGTTTTCCTACTTGAAGCCTCTGGCTGTGACTGGGAGGCGGAAGCAGATGACAAGATCATCTGAGAGTCATCAGTTGCTTTTTTGCACATATGAGGTTTGAGCTGTTTTGGGCCCTCGCAGGCATTGTGGAGCTTTCTCAGGGTCCACATCATTTGGACAAAGTAGTGCCGAGGGTTTTTATTATAGGCACTGCAGGTGTGAGGTTTCCCCACGTATTCGCACCAGTAGGAACGCTTGCCTCCTTGGCATGACAGCCTCAGCCTTGTATTTTCCCCTTGGCCAGTAATTATCATGGTGCACTTGTCCTTAGCCTTGGTGTTGAACTTGATGGGATCATCCCAGATGCTTTGTTTCCTGCTGCTATCATTCTGAGCCTCAGCTGGCCAAAGGCAGCAGGCGAGCAGCAAAGCCGTGGCCTGGATCAACATCATGTTGGATGGAGTGGAAGAGGAAGAGAGTAGGACTGCTTGAGCTGAGGATGCCTCCTGCTATTTATTGGCCAAACAGAGAGAGAGCAAATTCAAGCAGCAGAAAAAAGGAGTTAGACAAGAAAAAAAATGGCTATATGGGCGGAGAAAGAGAACAACCACATTACTCACAGCTGCCAGGAAAATGGAAGGGCTACATGTGAAATGAGTTGAGATGTTGACACTGATGCACATACTTGCAGGTGTTACGTAAAAAGTACAGACTGTGACTCATAGAGAAACTTCTAAAGATCACAACAATATTAAATGCACCTCATTGTAGTTTTTCTAATTTTTTGTTGCTCCAGGGTTTATGCACCCACACAGAAATTATGGTTCTTAACAATTTATATGTTTGCTGAAGACATTTCAATTAAAAAAATTGTATAGCATGTCTACTCATGTAACCCAGCATCAAGAATTTAACTTCTTGTTTGCAGTCAGAAGCCGCTGAAGCTCATAACTGTGCAGCAAAACCTATAATTTCCCCCAAACATAAACACAGTCCACTGCAAAATGTGAAGCGACACATGAAGGTACAAGATCTGCATGGCAAGGAGTGAGCAATTTCCATGCCAGTTTAAAAAGAAGAAGAGATGCCTGTGAAGGGAGGTTAGAGAAATTATATACCAAGAATTAAATTTAAAGTAAAACTGCCACGTTGTGCACTGATATTTAGTTATAAATTTCATGTTCATTCCCTTTGTAGCTTCATCAGTTTCAGGGCGAGGGACCATTCTTAACTTTGAGGAAACAAGCAAGTTTTTTTTATTTATTTATTTGAACCTTTCTTCAAAACAAAAGTGTGAACATTAAACATATTCTATGATACTACCCAGTGATTGAACAGGTGATTATAAATAAGTAAAATTCAACATCCTGAAGAGCTCATTATGTACAGTCAGTAAAAATAGTTAAAATAACCACACCCACACAGGGTTTTATGTGTCAGTACACAAACTGAAAAAAAAAAAAAAGATTTTCTCTGAACCACAGCTTCTGTTTGTGACTAAATTTGTGTCTGTACAAATGTACTTAGAAGTAGCATTAAGTTTGCATGTGGCTCGATGGTGGTGTTTATTCGTATACTGTTTGGTGCCGGAGTAAACCTCAGAGGGAAGCTTGTGGAAGATAATTATGTCTTTTTGAAATAGCTTTCCAGAAATGCTGCCCACGAGGACTCTGGGCAGTTGTGTCAGCACTACATAAAAACATGCATTGTTGTAATAATCTTAAACTTTTGGTGGCATTTTGTATTCATGTATAATTTATATTAATCTAAATAAAGGTTACTTGTACATTTTCTTACATTTGACTTATGCAGATTTTCATTTTTGTTTAAAAAAATATGAAAACACAGAAGTTTTTCCCAAGTTATGAACATGTTATCTAAAAAAAAGAAGGAAATGCAGAAAAAGGACAGAGAAGCCATAATTTTATTTTCAGTTTATTCACAATTTATACACTCTTGTTACTGCCACATGAAAAGCTTGTTCTTAATGGCGGCGTCTGTGCCCAACTTCAGAGCATCACGTTTCAAACAAGGTACCACGGTATGGATACGTGGTAACTAGTTTAAGCACTTAGTAGTATCATACAAGTTCCCTAAAGATCAGCGACCAGATTCTAATAAACAAGAAAACCAATGATAGTCAAAATGAGCACACAGATACCTAAAATTGTCAATCTTAACAATGAAATGGGTATTGAAATGAAATAAGTAAAAAAAAAAAAAAAGGAGAAAGAAATGGAATTTACTTTAAAAGAACATCACAGTTATATATATGTGTATGTCTATGTCCATGGCCCATATAAGAAGGGCATTTCAGGTTTTAATAACTTAAACCAGTCGGGATCATTTTAGATTTATCTCGCACTATAGATTAGGACTTTATTAAGAAAGCTGGCAGATCGTTTAACTGTAACAATCAAAGTTTCATGACACATAATTAGAGAGTGAATGTGAACTTAATGTCATGCCCTGTGGGGTTTTTTTCTGTGTGTATTTTTATTGTGTGCACACCCTGTATTCAAACTCCATTTTTCTACACTCAAATTGTAGGATTTGCCTCTAAAATAATACCTTAGTGATTTCTAATCCACATGGTCAAGGATTAAAGTCTGTTGAATGTTGTTATAGTTTCCATATTCATTAACATCAAGTCACTCATAAAGTTCATTACATATGACTGCATTAATAAACAACTTGGTGAATGTATTTGGAAGTATTTTCATTAGCTAATATAAATAATAATAAGATCCGTCTTCTTAGTCTGTTTTAGTTATTAATTTATTTATTACTCCATCTCTTCCCTTCAGAAATTAAATTTGCATGTTTCTAGCCAAACAAAAACATATCTGGTAATGCTGATGGTAAATAGAGGTATTCCCCACAAACAAGCTAAATAAACAAACAAGAAAAAAGGAGCTTGTGTGAGCCTCTTTGCTAGCAAGAAACTAGCTAAATGTGTTAGACTGGACATTATTCTTGAAAATATGAAATATTGGGCTATTTTTTCCCAAAATAAATAAATGAGAACACATGAGAAAAAATTATAATGTGAAACTAATGTATTAATTAATTTTCTATACCTCTTCTTCAATTCAAGTTCATGGGGATACTGGAGTCTATGCCAGCAATTAGCCGGCCAGAGACGAGGTACATCCTGGACAGGTTGCCAGAACAATTGCAGGGTTAACACAGAAAGACCATTTATGATCACACTCACTCCTAGGGAGAATTTAGAGTGACCAATTAATCTAACATGCATGTCTTTGGATGGTGAGAGAACATGCAAACTCCACACAAAAAGACCATCATTTGAACCCCTCCCCAGCCGAGACTTGAACTAATGACCTTCTTGCTGTGAGGCAACCACGGCACCACCAAGCAGCCCCAGAATTAATGTAGTGATGCGAAATAGTTTTACAAGCTTACCGCTAACCAGCCAATAGTTAGTAAAAGTAAATCAAGCCTAGCATCATAATAATTTCAAAATCTTTATGGCTACTCATAGATTAAAAAAAAATTAAGCCAATATAGAAACAGATTTTAATTACAGTGAATACTTGTATGCTTACTGTATAGTATAACTTATGTTATTGTGCGGGTAGCACACAAAAACACATCATAAACGTAACAACACAAAATCCAAACCTTTCAGTGTTAAGATGGACATTTTTTTTTCAGTGTGCATCAACTTCAGCTGAGTACAGCACAAAGCATGTTTTTTTTACAATCTGATTGAAAGTGCTCACTTGTCCCATTATTGGATTGTCAAATTTATAACAAACATTACTCTGCAGATAAATGATGCAAATCTAAACTGTAAACATGAAGGCGAGGTGGGTGGGAGAACTGAATTGGCTAGCAATATATTTCAGCATACGTCTTCCATCTCAAAAAACAAAGTAAAAAAAAATCTCTTGAATACATTCACTTGTTCCATGTATTCATAGCTACTGATTTTTCTTTCTTTCTTTTTTAAGCAGACAAACAAAAAGAGCAAATCACTGACAGACCATTAAAAAAAGAAGGGGGATTTTGGCTTGAGAATAAGTTTAATTCTCCACTATAAACGCAGGATTGACCTCAGTAAAAATGTTGGTGAAATCAACAAAATAGTGTTATTAATCACTTAGTCACATGGAGGGGCTTTAAAAACCTCACACTTTCACTAAAGTGTAAAATAATTGGCCGTGCTCTGACATGATTAGAAGGGAAAATCCACCCAAGACACTTAGACTGTTGTTAAAATTGTGGTGTAATTTTTTTGTGTGGTATATCTTTCATACTCCTGGGCCTAAAAAAAAAAAAAGAAATCTGAAGAATCCATTACAATAATAATTTCATTTTGTAAATGCATTTACAAAAAAAATCGAGAAAATTTATGAAAAAACTGCAAAACTGTAGATGGCACAGGTGAAGTGAATATTAGCATAGTTTAAAAGTATACATTTTAAAACACTACAACAAAAACACTTCCTCAATTTTCAACAGTTTAAGCGTGTTCAGTGGTATTTTCTGTTTTGAAAAGGAACATATTTAATTATTGGGCTGGAAAATGCATCTCAAAGGCAACCAATCATTTCCAATGTGAATCAAAAACCACCAAAACCAAACTTTCCTATAATATTGTAAACATTTTTTTTTTTAAATCATGCTCATTATTTTTATTTTTATTGTTTTATTTATTTATTTTTTTTACAAAAACTCCAAAACTTTGTCTGTGTTGGTACTGGTTTGATCAAACAATCACCAGGGGCTAAGATAACACACTTCCATTTCACAATTTGTCTTAAAAGGATGTTTCATTTCCAGCAAAACACACTTAAAATTCAACTTTGGTCACAGACGTACTGACACGCTGTAACACCTTTAAAATTAGCTTAAGCTGAAAGTGTCACATCCTTTTTTAAGTGCTGAGGGTAAACACGAGTCCTCTCAGCTTGGCGTGACCTTCAGGTAAGCATTCAGCTTCTGTTTTTAAGCACAAATAAGAGCATTGAAAAGAGCAAATGTCACAGTTAATGTCATGTCCTCTGAATGGTTTCTTTTTGTTTTTTTAAGCTAGGTTTTTGTACCTGAACAAATGTAAACGCTGACACAGCAGTCCTTTGAAAAGAAAGCTTGGCTCAGATTGATGCTGAGGGGAGAAGTGTTTCATATCCTTCAGGCAGTAACTGCACAAAAGGCAGTGATCTGCCTGATAGAGGAGGTTGAGTTGACTGTTGAAAAAACACCTGCAAGACTGTCTGTGATCTTCATCTGTTGTGAGGAAACAGGCTTTCAGTGGGCTCCCTCCAGTCTGAAAAACTGTGAAACAGCTATGAACAAAAGGAAACAGAACATACTGTTGTTAGTTTACACCCCACCAAAAATAAATTTAAATTAAATCTCTTCTAAATATATTCAGTCAACATCATTTGTTCAGTTTGCTGCTTTATAGAGTTGCTTTTAACTTTAAATAGATATTTGATTTTTAATGCCTGCAAAGTATTAAAACTAAAAACTGAAATCTTTCATCTACAAACAAACTATACGTTTATGGCAGATTAATAAGAAAATTGTAAAGATAGGCTAAGACCAATGCAAATAAGGTCTGACAATTTGAACTGCATGCTGGGACAAAAACAAATACTTGAAGTTTGAGAACAGCTCGATAGACCTCAGTAATAAAACAGGACACTGGTATGAAATCAAGCTTTAGTGTTCCCCGACAACCACCATTATGTGAATTGGAAGAAGTCTGGAGGCCATAAAGACATACTGAGTATTCAAGTAAGAACCATCAGTCACTACAACAGAGCATCAAAGGTTCTCTGCAGAGATGGAAGAACTTGCTGGAAAAACAAGCATCTTAGCAGGAATTTCTCCATCAGGCCTTCATGGTTGAGCAGCTACACTAAATGAAAGCTGTTCTGAGTTTGCCACGCAGCATTTAAGGGGTCTCTGAGTGAAGAATTCTCTATTCCTTATACTCTGATTCTTGTAGTGGACTTTTAACTACATAATTCACTGTGCAATAATATAGACTTCTGTTCCATGTTATAGCAAAGTTGTTAGTTAGTAGCTTAGTGTTGCATTATTCTGATTCTGATTGTGTTACAGCTCGTTCAGTTTTTTTTTTTTTTTTTTTGCTTTTGGAGAGAGGAATTTGGCATATATGTGGTGAAAGGGTCTAATTTAACCTAACATAAAATTATTCCAAACTAACATTTGGCAAATCTAATCAAAGAGTAAGTAATGTAGTAAATCAAAACTAAAAACAAAAACAAAGTTAGTGATTACAATTAGGACATAAACTTCAGCTGGAATCTCTAAAGCCACTCTTTCAGATTCTTTAATGTGGATTTTATGCTTCTTTTAAGCTGGACACATTATTTTATGTCCATTTTCAGAAGTGCTTATGTGAAAGAACAAAAATTCCCAAAAGCATGAATAATTTTGTATTTGACAAACTGCCATAAGACTAAGTTTCAGATAATAAAAAAAAAAAAAAACTTGATTTTTCTGGTCAGAACTTGTGCAACTGTGCAGTTTGAAAAGAAAGGAAATCCTCATTGCCTACTAGCACAGTGGTGGCAGCATCATGTTTGTCAGGCTATATTTTTGAGTTTTGGGCTTTCATAGTCACGCATGTTGTAGCCTTTACTGGTTGCTATGGAGTTATGTGAGGCTCAGCTTGGTTTTGATTAGATTAAGTTTGCTTTTGTTTGATGCATGAGCATATTCCAGTCAACTGCTAAGTTTTTCAAGCAGTTTCTAAAGAGGAATTCCTACATTAAACATCAGAGAACCTAACATAAAAATCTTCTAAAGTAAGGTATGAAAGTACCTCACACAGGAAGACCTGTCAGAACTGAGGGAGGGATGTACTCTGCCATACACTTGAAGAAACTGGAGGCATATAATCAAGGCAATGCTGGAGTGGCTTTAGGACAAAGCCTTGATGTTAAACTCACAGAATAGCTATGAAGAGGCAGTAAATGTGACAGAGCTTGTGCACTATGTAATTATAAGGAAAAATTAAGATTTTTGCAGTTGACACAAGCATAAATTGTTTGCTAAATGCACACTTGAACAATGGTTCTGAACCAGTGTAATCTTTACTGTTGATATGCAAGACAAAATTCATTCAGTTCTTGGCAGATATATCTAAATGACTAAAATATGAAATGTAAAAACAGCAAGAATGCAGACTTACTGTGGTGTACTTTAGTTCCAGTTTTCGAGGGCACTAGGAGGATGAATATCAGACAAAAAGTAATTAGACTTTTAAAGATATTATGTAAATACACTAAACTTGCTACTTTATTTATCTATTATTTTGACTGGCCCAGAAGATTAATGCAGCTTTGGCAGGGTTGTGAAAAAGGTAAGAAGAGCAGTCAGTGATGCTTTCATAAAACTAAGTATTTTCAAAGACCAAATTGTACTTCTTTCTCAAGAAAGAAAATATGAAGATCATGTACTCTAGAACTCCCACAAAACATGCTTTCTTTTGAGAATACTTTTCTCCTCATATTTATTTATCCATTTTCTATACCCGCTTCAGGGTCACAAGGTAATTGGAGCCTATCTCAGCAAATAGCAGGCAAGAGGCAGAATACACCCAATCTATCACAGGACAAACACAGATAGACAAACAACCACTCACACTCACTCCTAGAGAGAATTTAGAGTGACCAATTTACCTAACATGCATGTCTTTGGACAGTGGGAGGAAGCCGGAGTACCCGAGAGAGGGAACCCATGCATACACTAGGAGAACATGCAAACTCTATAAACTTATACAATCAGTTCTATAATAAGTTTGCCAGTTTTTACCTGAAAAATGATAATTAATTGTATTTACTGTTTACTTATAAAGGATGGTGGCCCTTCACTGCAAAATGTTCAAGTATTCTTTAATATGTTTGCCTTCTCCATCACTTAAATGAAAGTGAGATCATATTAAAATTAAAGTGTGTCATGTGAAGTATTTTATTAGTTTTCTAACCATGTCAATAAAACTGGCTGTTTTTAAATGAAGTAAAAACACAATTTCAGTGTTGTTGTATTGTAACACATGTTCTAACAGGTGCTTTTAACAAAGAGTTACACAAACATATTGTATAATTTAGCTCTTGTAACCTCTTGCCTTGATCAAGACCAATTTTTGATTTCTTGAATACAGGTTATTTTTGTATTTTTGATGACATAGTATGATAAATTCAACACAGTTAAGTTGGAAACCAAAGATCTTGGAAACTGTTGGTTCTGTTGGAATGTTTGTCCACAGTGCAAACCATAAAGCTTTTCAATAGACTAAAAGTGTCATTCCTATGTTTTCCTTGCACTGTTATATGTCTCCCTCTGGTCTGAGTCTATGTCAATATTTTGATTGGTTTAACATCTCCATACATCCTGCTCAAAACCATGACATCCACTGTAAACTCTTGCAAAAAGGAGACATGGGAATGACAGAAGGTGCTAAACTGTACACTTTGATCCTAGAGATTGACTCCTCCTGCACATTTTCCACAAGCCTTGCATTTTTCTACCTCCTCTCCTATTCTGGACTCCTTCTACTCCCCTCTCATCTTCAACAGTACACGCTACAAAATAAATGGTATAGTTACATACATCTATCCGTCTCGTCACGTGAAATCTGCCTTAAAAAAAAACAACAGCCTCGAGCTATGCTGCCACCTCAAACATTTACAGCCATGGTCTGCGACACCCCTATGCTTTGGAATGTGGAGAAACACACCCATTACATATTATCTGATGAAACTGGGCTGCAGTTTTACTTGTCAAAGATGAAAAAGTACAGGTGTTACCAACAACAATAATTATGGCTTTGACTCAAAAAAACTATGACTTTGTGGAAGACAGTATGAAATATTTCAGGGGCTTAAAAGGGAAGCAACTCAACATAACTCAGACATTTCATACTAACCACATGTTAAATGTCCTCTGTGAGAAAGGACAATGTTCTTTGCAGTTTATCATTATGAAAGAACAAGGCCTGCAGACAAACACTGACCTTTTGATCTATTCTCTTACAAAGAACAGGCTTTATTTTCAGCAACAGCGGAAAATAATTTAGCAAAAATTAACAGATTTACTGCTAAGTGGTGCTAATCTGTCTAACTAAGAAAAAAGAACAGTCCCACGAAGACATGACGTTTTTCAGACAAGTTTGGAACTAATTCTATGGCTATGATAGTGCCAAACATAGTAGAGCAAAGAAATAAAGATGCATGAGTACATTTAGGTTCTTCCCACTAATGCACAATGAGATTTACAAACAGACATTTATGGCTCTTTCCAAAATGATTCATTCTCACCATGATGGTTTTCCTGGGAGCAGAAAAGCACTAAAACAAGCTGTAAAGAGGTGTTAAGAGAGTTAGTAGGTAAAAGTTGCAAATATATAAGACTGAAAACAGATGAATAAAGACATAGTGATGGTAAGCAGAGAGCAGGACAAGCTGTTAGAGAGAATGGTGTGAGTAAAACAGTGTTAAAGACAGACTGACAGTCTGCGTCGCTAGCGATCCAGTACCTTTCAGGAGCCAGAACAAGAACTGGCTCTCCATCACCAGTCGATGTGCCTCGGAGGAGCCGAGGCCCGTGGGAACCTGTTCATGGTATCATAGGTAGGGATGCTACCAGCATGGGAACAAATACACACACAGGTCACAAAATTAACAGTTTAAGACAGAAAATTCAGCTGATTCCTTGGTATTTTGTGAAATCCTTACTCGCCTCTCTTCTATGTGAGAAAATAAAGGGGCGAGGGATTCAAAAGGCAGAGAGCAAAACATCTTCAACAACATCTAAATAATGGATTAACTGAACCGTTTATCTGTTGGCTGGTGATCAATCAATAGAGGTTATTAATTACTCACTGATGTGCAAGTTTCATTCCAAATTCTTGTGCAACTTATAGATATCTTTATATCTATAACCCATCTACCAACCCAGACACACACAGACCATAAAATGTATTCTGCTTCAAGGTTGCAACCTCTGCATACAGTATGTTGCATTTCATGTTCTTACAATATAATTTATCACATTATAATGTGATATGTTTTACATTTTTATAATAAAACTATCACGTTAGAATGTGATAAGGTCCCAATTTTTTCTATTTGGGTGAAAGCTCTGCGCTTTTGTAAAGATCTGATATTAGCCTCAATAATCCTCATTCTTTAATTTACATTTTATTTGTTCTCGTCATCAGTTCAAAATGTGTAGAAATGTAGCTCAGCATGGAATAAAACTTCAATCATGTCAAGTTCAACAAGTTTAAAAAATGATATAAAGATTTTTAAAACAGTTGTTTTGCTCTTTGCTTATAGTTTATGTTACAGAAGGTTGGTTTGGCAAAGTCATCCTCGTCCAAATGCAACTTAAAAATATAAAACATGCAGTTAGGTGTGGTTAGATTAAGGAGAAAAAGTAAATTTTGCAGCTTCACATTCAAGCTTGACATGCTTGCCTCTCTCTGAACAAAATGATCAGGTGTACATTCATCGGACTTTGGCTGACACTAAACAAGAGGAAAGAGGAAAGGTTTTCAATGTACACGAACGTCCATGCATCACACAGAGCATGCAGCTGGTTAGCGGTATGATCCCAGACCACAGAGTAGAAGAGTGTACAAAGTGATAGCAGTAATGGCAGCAAAAAGATTTAAAAGCTCCCTTTTTAGTTTTTTTATAATGAAAATTAATTATTGATTTTCTCTGTTTTTTGTGTTTGAAATACAGAACTTAAGTCAGGGTATGATTAACAGCATAGACTATTTATGTCTTTGTGTTATACAAACTCATATGTACAAGCGTGTGTGCATATGTGTGTCCATGACTCTTAAGTAGTTTTGAATTTCTTCTACTACCATAAGTTGTGATAACTTTTTTTGTGTGTTTCTTGTTCTTGCAAATTTACATACACAATTAAGCATTTGATAATCTTACAAAATAGGATTTTTAATAAGTAGCAAAATTGTCCAACAATTTAAAAGTGCAGCTGAAATAATTAATAATTCTTTTTTTATATATATATAATTTTCCTTGCAAACATTTTTGTGTTTAAATCTATAGATTTAACAAAATAAAAAATATGATGGTTCATTGTGTACTTTTAACTACTATAACTAGACATGGTCAACATGACTTGCTGAAGTTCAAAACAAGCATCAGAAAAGGGGATTTAAGTGATTTTGAACATGTCATGGTTGTTTGTGCCAAATGGGTTTGAGTATTTCAGAAAATGCTGATCTACTGGGATTTTCACACACAACCATCTCTAGGGTTTGCAGAGAATGGTCCTAAAAAGAGAAAATTTCCAGTGAGCAGCAGTTGTCTCAATGAAAATGCCTTTTTCATTCCAGGAGTCAGAGGACAATGGTCAGACTGATTAGAGATGATAGAAAGGCAACAAGAACTCAAACAAGCACTGGTTACAACCAACCAATGCAGAACACACAAGTAGAACCCTGAAGCAGATGGGCTCCAGCAGCAGAAGACCACACTGGGTGTCCCCTCTGTCACCTAGGAACAGGAAATTGTGGCTGCAATCCACACAGGCTCACCAAAATTGAACAGTAATAGACTAGAAAACAGTGTGTGGTCAAATGATGGCTGAGCCAGATTTTTGTCTAAACAACATGAAAGCATGGCTTCATTTTGGTTTGTATCAAGACAAAGACTTCTCTGTTTTTCAGTGGCCTCCACAGTCACCAGATCTCAATGCAATACAGCATCTTTGTGATGTGGTGGAAAGGGAGGTTCTCATCTTGGATGTATAGCTGACAAAACTGCAGCAACTGTGTGATGCGATCATGTTTATATTGAAGAATTATTCCAACACCTTGTTGAATCTGCAAAGGTGAATTAAAGCAGTTCTGCTGTCAAAAGGTGGCTCATCACCCTATATTTTATTGCCTAATAAAGTGGCCAGTGTATTTCACTTATTTGATTAGACTTGCAAACCTTTAGTGTTTTTTTTTTTTTTTTTTTGTCAGAATTACTAAATTTACTCCAGTAAAAACCTAAACTCTTCTATACAATTGACTCTGTTGCATATGATACCATCAGAAGTCCATGTAAACAGATATTTGTCAATTCTTAAAAAGCAAGGTTAATCACTTCCTACTTAGATCTGTATTTCAGGCACAAAAGACTGCTGAATTTTGTTGTTCTTTTTTTTTTTACTACAAAAGCTACCATTACATCTTTAATTTTATTATTTGAAGACCTCCAGATTTATGGTTGCAATGATTTAACTCCCCTGCAGGCATGCATTATACTTTGGCTCATCATGACCAAGAAACCCACTTCCAAGACATGCCTCCACCTCCACCATCACATGCAGTCAACAACATAAATATAGAGTTTACCTTGTCATCATAGGATTAGGAATACCTTGTGAGCGCTCACTATGATAACCATTATTACCAATTTCCATACTGAAAACAAAATATTGTGTACAAAAAATAAAGCATGAAAAATGAGAGATGTTGCATGCAAAACATGTAGAAAAAAATGCTTTCTTTTTGAGTAGCCAAACATATCACGAATGTCAGGAGATAAACATCATCTGAATATAAACTATAATGTTTTATTTACATTGTAATTTACAAAAACAGGTGGACTTGTAAGGTTTGTGATTGCAAGAGCCCTTCTTGAAAGAAAGGTAAGGGGCACTTTTCATAGGTAGCAGACAACAAGAAGCCACACCATCCACCCATAAGAACAATTGAAGCTTAAAACTGCAAACCAGCACCAAGTAGTTTAGTAAACAGATATGTACAGAGTCAGAAAAAAGCACAGAGTGAAAAAAAGAAAAAAGAAAAAGAAAGGGAGTTGGGTAAGATGTCTTACTTTTTCATGGGAATTGTCTCATTGCTATAAAGATACACAGAAAACATCAACATAAAACTGTTATTGTGATGATCACCATAAGAAATGCATCTTAAAACGTCCTGTAATCTGGCACAGATTACATGGAGCGAGATGCAACTGATCAACTGAGGTTGTTTTAAAGCAGTAGGTCCTCAGAAGGTAAATAAAAAGTGCATGAAAAAGAATGCATCAATGTCTGTTTGTAAAGTGCCAAGTGCTTGACAGAGAGGGAATGAAGCAATAAAATAAATGATATGGACATGGAAATAGTAGAAATGGTTATCACAAAGTAAAATGCCAAGTCCCAGAAACAGAAGAGCTACAGGGGAGAGAAAAGTGGGCAGAAAATAAATCAACGACAAGCTTCAGAGGCAAATTGGAGACCCTGAAATTGTTACATTTCATATGCTAAACCAGCTATTTTGCTAAGAAAAACGGCGAAAAAAACCTTTACAATTAAAATAAGAAAAAAAAAATTAAATTTAGTAAACATAAAAATAAGAAGTTAAAGATAAAGAAGGGTCCCCTGCAACCATTAGAAGCATATTACATGTATGCATTCATTAGCTAATTTAGATCTCACTAAACAATGCAAGATGTCCGTACTTTAACCATGCTATTTACAGCATAAACAATATGAAGTAAATGTATGTTTGCATTCTTAGAATCCCAAGTCTACTCACTCGTCATAAACATCCTCGGTGTCCATCCTGCGGTAGTACTTGGCTAGTTTCACTGCTAGGATGATGCTCGGGAGCAGGAAGAGGGTGCTGCAGCCCAGGCCCATCCAGAAAGTGTTCTAATAAAAAAAACGATGAATATTTAATAAATAAATAAAATAAAAATATTTATTATTAAAATAGAAATAGTGGTGATATGCCAACTAAAATTTCTTACACTTCAAGTACATTTTTAATTTCTATCACAAAAGTTAAAAGGGAAACAAAAACATCTTTTAAAATCAGACCTACTCAATAAATACGATTTGGGGGGGTTTTCTTATCACTCCTAAAGCTTTAATATGGGCTCAATATTAAATCATAAAATTTTTTAGTTGTAAAGGAATATTTGCAAATAATTTCAGAGTTGGCATCTGTAAATCGAGCTTGTCACCATGTAAAAAGAATGTGCCTAAAAAATTCAAGTTTGCAAATGTGCAGAAAAGGATTTGCATGGTTTTAAAAAAGATTTGTTTTTGTGGGAAAAAGAAATAGTTCTTTTGCGAAAACCTGCATGAGAGACTCTGAAGTTGCGGTTGGGAATTTTGTCCATCTGATTGGGTGGTGACAAACAAAACATAATAATTTTACAAGCTTGACTTAGTACATTTAATACCCAACCTTAACCAAATATTATAATTGAATAACGTAGATTAATTATGCAAATAATTACTGTATGTAAATTGTGTAAATTTGTTATCTATCCAGCCTCACTGAGCTACAACTTGTTTATACATTGTCTGTTTCATGTTATTACCATAGAGTCCACTAAGAAACTACAGGTCATGATTTCCGCTGTGTCCAAAATGTTGCTGAAGGGCTTGCATGGGGCAACTTCCAGGGCCAACTACAGAAAATATGAACAGGAAATATTAGAACACAACAGATTCAATGCTATGCAAAGTTTTTTTTAAACTTTTATTTACGTTATCAAAGCTTCCCTGTTCTTAAAGTGGAAAACAACCAAGATGATATGAATGAAGTAAATAAGGGTTTATTGACAGCTCTGAATTTCAGGATTGAAATGTTCTGCTTTTCAGTTTAGTTTGAATTCCTCTGGTTCACTGGCGCAGAAACCAATATGCCTCAAAGCAGATTCCTTAGATTTAAAGAGGCCATAGCTGTTATATTGGTCTTGTCTAAATTTACTCCAAAACGCTTTTGTAACATGCAAAATGTTTGTTTACCACTTCATAGCTTTGTGTTTTAGGAAAACATTTGATTCTGACTACATGAACATGGAGGTAAACATTAACACTCCATAAGTGAGGAATATGGGAGACAATTGGTTTGCAACATGTTAACAAATTAACACAACACTTACAGATGTTTTTACCCATTCTATATATTGATGGAAGTAGCCAATAATGGTTGCTGTATATTTCCTTGTTTCCTGAGAACAATCAAAGCATAACATGAGTTAGAAATTTTCTATAAGCTTAAATTCAAACAGAACACAATGCATGTTACCTGATTGACTAAGAGCGTTGCATTGTGGGAGATGAGGTACTGAGCAGCTTCAATGGCATCAAGAACAGCTATGACTTTGTTCTGCAGAGGTGAAAAATGAATATTGTTTGATGAAATTATGATTCATGTAGGTCTATATTTCATATTCAGAGGCTGGTTTACTTACTGGGAGGTCTGAGGCTGTTCTCTCCAGGAACCTCATGCTCTGGTTTAAAGAACTCTTCAAAATGACACAGATGAACATTTCAGTGTCAGAGGTCAAAGGTCACTTCAATTAAGACAAACAAATGCAAGTGTAGAGTATAAGAGGTTAAAAAATGATCAAATGAAGAAAATTATGCTTTGAATACTGGCATGCTGAAGAATTTCATCCCAAAATTGAATATCCACACTGTAAAGAAAGAATTTACTAAAACACATCAATGATATGATCACATATGCACATGTTAGAGTATTTTTATCCTCATTTTGTCACCAGTGAGCAACATATTTTTTCTTCAAAGTGGATATTTTGTACTATTTTGGTACAAAACCCTTCACACTTAATACAGGTGTTTATGCAAGAACAATATTTTTTACTATGAAAAAATAAAGTCATTTCCTGTGTTGGACATACAGAATACCATCTGAAAGATACCAGTTTCTTATATGATTTGCATATTGGTTGGGTACATTAAATGCACAGGATGGACACGTTTGTGCTTACCCTTGCTCTGACATATTTCTTTAGGTTGAATAAGGAAAAAGAACAACAAAAAGAAATGTTGTTAAAGATGGGTCAGTGCACATCACTGCTTGCAGCTGTATATGCTTGGTGGTATTTAAAAGAATAGTATAGACTTTGACAGGGAAAATAAAACAGAATATTTAATTTGTTTGCATTTTTGGTGACACATGCCTGAGGGCCAAAAACACAATATTTTTAGTATATTAAATGATATCTAAATATAGTTTCTTCTCTAAGGCTGATTGCGGTCTGTTAAATACAGTGGACATTTGCACCTAACAAAGCTGTAGGAACAGTTTTGTATGTAGTTATTTAACACACAAAACAACAGTAGCATTCATTTACAGAGACATGACAGACCCGTGTAAAAAATAAAAATAAAAACTTGTGTTTTTTGCTCCGTTTTGGTTTTCAAATATCTATATTTTTTGTATTTCTGTGGTTTGGACATGTATTGCATGTTTGGTTTTAAAAGCTTTCTTACTGACAAACAACTTTCTGCTGACATGGGAACAACAAAATTAAAACAGTTAGCTAAACATGCTATAAGGCTGATGGGAATTTAAGATTTTGACCACCACCCCTATTTGCCCACTCTGGATTTGATGAGCACACACTAGAAAACTCAAACAATATTTAACCTCTGGCTGCATTGAATTCAGATCTTTTGAGGGCAGTTTGGGTAACAAAATTGGTCTATCTTTTGTCTGATTGTCATGCAGATTCAGGTAGAAATGCTAAAGATTTCAAATTAAAAGGATTTTATTTTATTTTTTTTTGTATGTTATACATACTTTTAGAATTTTCAAGGATATTACTACCCATAGTATCACCTTAACCTGTCTTTTGGGGAATGATTAAAAGTGCACTAGAAATTTTAATTTAAATAAAAATGCATCAGTCATTTGTATATTGCTTAGTAAGTGCTTTAGAGTAGGCGAAAAAACAAATTACCATAGCCTGCTCCATGGGGATGATCTGCTGTCTGTGGATCTGCTGCAGAGTGCCAATGTGGCTTTTCAGAGCTGTCTGCAGAGGGCCCCTGGGCTGAAACATACAAATACACAGCAAAAAAACAAAAACAAGGAGCTAAAAAATCAACTCGGAAGCCATAACAAAAAAGAAATGAGAAAAACATTTCTATCACATAATTTTTAACAATGCATTTTATCTTCCTTATCCTTCAGACAGAGCCACCAAGAGAGGGAACAAAAGCTTTTGTTCGTGGATTATTTCTACATGAGCACTGCATGGAGTTATAACATTACTTACAGCCAACAAACTGATCGGGACTTTAAATGAAATCCTATTTCAAAAGGATTTTGAAATTTCAAAACAATAAACATCTCAATTGTTAGTAGACTTTCCATTTGGAGGCGAACAAATGTGTTGCATTGTTTCGTGGCTGGATAAAGTCATCAAACCAAATGAGAACCAGTCTCTGTATAGGAAGGGTATAGCTACTGAGATCACGCATACAATCAAGTTGTGTTTTAGATTTATAAGTAAAATAATTGAAGTGTGAGTGCAGAGACAAAACAATGAGAAATTGCCCTGACCGGATGTTGTTTTCTTACCATGAGGTCTGTTTGGGACTCCAGTTCTCTGGCAAATGAGAGCACATCTACTACAGTGACTCCTTTATTCACCTAACAAATAAATAAGGAGAAAGATTTTGTAACCTTCATATATGAATAGCAATGACAGGATACAACTAACTAGATTATATCCTCATTCAAATTGGATGCAGCTTTCATTGGTTAAAGAGAAACAATAACACAATAGTTTTAAAGTTACAGATTAAAAAACAATTGCATCTTTGATGGACAAATGGTTAAAAAAAATAAGGAATAAATAACCTTCATGAGTTCCATGTATTTTCTTATAAAAGAAAAGCTTTAGCACTCCAAGAGTAAACATTTATTGCACATAAAACATCACAGACTTCTGCAGTGTGTGAGCTGCACATACTATGTACTTTTTAATGCATGATTAGTACTTTCTTTTCTCTTATAGGCTTTAATCTAAGTGAAACTGGCAGCTTGGGTTGGAGAAGACAACAAATGCCAAGTTCCAGCTTATTCCAACACACTCTTTGCCTTGGCAGGATCACTTTGATAATTTAGCTTCAGTGGTTCTCAGCAGAATCCAATGCACTGTGTCATGTCGCAGCTCATATCAGGTAAAGCACGGCTGCCTGCTGTATGTTAACTGACAGCATAGCAGATGGCTGGTACACTGAGCCTGCAGAAAGAAACTATTTCTGGTATCTCACCATTAAAGTATGCTTTTGTAATCTTTAAACTGTGTATATAAAATGTGGCTCTCATACACTTTAATGATTTTGCCAAAGCAATGGAACTCGAGCAGTTTAATCCAGTAATCAGAAATTTGATTTGTAGCCATATTTTGTGGGCCTGACCATTTCCTGCTTATTCATGCACATTTTAATGATTTGTTTGTGTGTTTTTCTCTTCCAGCTCATAACAACATTGTGTACGTGAGTTACCTCTTCCAGGTAGTCGGCATAGTTGATCTCTGATAGCCCTGCTTCAGAGAAATCTCTGAGGTTCTGCTTTCCCTCTGCTTCCAACAGCATTATCCCTCTCAGGTCGATCTTAATGCTCTCCAGGTGACCCAATACATCCTTTGTGAACTGCAAGCACAATGAAGTACACCAGACGCATTGATAAGGACATTACAGCTTTTTTAACTGTTGCTGAATGTCTGGAATTAAATGGTAAATGTATGTGTCCTCTCTACTTATTTGAGTCTGCTCATATGCAAGAGCTTCCTGTTAAAAGAGCTTGGTTATTATCCTAATTCAAGTATTTATATAACAGAGTTTGGAAACTGTTATTAGCATTGACTGAATCACTGACAGAGTGGATGACTAAGAAAAATGAAAAACAAATGCCAGCGGTTGGATCATGAATATGTGGTTTGGATGAAAGTTTATACAGCCCTCTCATGTTTTTTCCTTGATGTTGTTTGTTTAACCAGATTGATTTTTTTTTTACCTTTTATATCCTCAGTCTTCTTTGATGCATTTAATTTAATACAAAAACAAAATTATATGCTTAAAAAAATAAAAATGTACTTTTGTATTTGGTTTGGAAACTATTAGAAACTACTGTCCTCCACATATTACCCTTCATTACCACAAAACATAAGAAGACATAATAAAAACAGAAGAGCACATACCTTGTCATTTATATTTACTTTATGTGTATATGCTTATAATCTTAAAAACCAATTACTTTAATTAGGTTCAGTAAAATTCTTCTAAAAGCCACATTTATACTATGATACAACTTCCATGTTTGTTTGATTTTACAACAAATGAAGTGAAAAGAAAACCAAAATTACGTTTCATGTCACTACAATGTCAAAAAAAACAAAACATTTTGACTATAAAGTTATTTCCTGGATGACGGGACCATAGGTTCTGATGTTTTGGATTTCCCGTAAAACTAAATTATGTTTAATTATGTTTTAGTAGAAGTAGTAGTAACATTGAAATTTTTGGTATTGTGTCCCGTTTGAATTGCACAGAGTAACTAAATCCATCCCTGCAGACTGGTAAACGTGTCCAGATACTTTGAAATGAAGGTAACATCAGTAAAATCAGATGAAGGCTTAGAGAGGACGGATCTTTTAAATTTTCTGGTAATCACATGCCACAGCAGTTTGTTCTTTTATAGGCTTTAAACAATTTATTTTTCCTATCATTAAGACACAGATCTAACTTATTTTTTTCTGTATTCTGCTTAATTACTACACAAGTTTGCATGTTTTAGATCTTTGAACTAGTCCACTCGAGTAAGCTGCTCTTTGATGAAGATGGTTGTATTCCTAAGCTGAAGGTCTGTTCTGGTGTCTAGGTTCTTTCAGATAATTTAGCATTTTGTTCAGTGAAACTTCAAATCAGCTTCTGTGTGTCCTCGTTGTTCTCTGAGAACCCACAATTCCTTGCCCGTATTCAACACTCCACAGATAGAGGAAAATGTTTCATGTAAGGCGAGTTTTAATAAAAGAATTTTCTATGTTACTTACAAATCATATGAGGTCGTTCAGTAGAAGCTTAAGTTTTTTATCAGTCTATGTTTTTTCATAAGCAGCGCTCCTTTGCTGAGATTATATTTCTCATATAGATGCTCATGAGGGAAAGCTAAAGGGTTTAGTTGTGTCTGATTCATATGAGACAACGGCATGAGAAGGGACTGTATTACTTTAAAGGCAACGCGCTTTGGTTACATTTTCTAAAAAATTTTTATTATTTTTAACTTAGCAGTGATTCATCAATCACTTAAGTCAAACATTAGTTTCACCTTAGCCCTTTAAAGTTAATTTTAATAAAAGTAAAATGTTTCTTTGCATTTTCCTTTTTCTTTGGACAATAATAATAAGAATAAATATTTTTTTAGCAAATTGGTTTCAATAATAGCTAATAATATAATAACAATAGTGAAATGGTCACAAATTAAAGCAGTCAGAAGTTAATAAACATTTACTCTGGCATTACATATCCAAACCAAGTGGCTTAGGCAGGTTTATTTCCAGAGAGATTTTATAAAATTCATTGGTCACAAACAATTTGCTCTACCAAACGGAAGATTAGAATTAGTAGATAGAGATTGTGAAATACTGTACCACCTCTTGTAAACCACTTTAAATGATCTAACAATCTAAATTCACCTTAAAAATCCTGCTTCATGTTGCAGCTTGTCAAAGGTTGCCCACACATCTGGCCAAAGTAGGGTGACCTAAATATGGCCTAATCTACATTTTATGATATTGTATTGACAAATGTAACTCTGCCATCAAGTTGATGCACCAGTTTTAAAACATGTGATCACAATAAAGAAGAGTTATTTGAACTATGCATCTACACTGATTTAAAGAATTTGTTCTAAGAGTAAACCAGCAGATAGTCTGGATCAAGTGGACTAAAACAATTAGAAACAGTTTTTTAAAAGTCATAATTCTTAAAGTGTTTAACTTTCAGAAGTTCTTATTACATTTGCAGACATTAATGAAGATAAATGACCAATGTCCGGAAACATGTGCAGCTTAGGATTTATCAGCTGCTGGCGACACAGAGCCAAGGTTGTCTTGCCAACTGGCAGGAAAGCAAACAGAAGTGGTTTGCTCAGGGTAAAATAGAAACTTAGATCAATGCGGTAATGGCTACGGTATGTGACTGTAATATGATCAGCTGCTGGCATATATTTTGGTTGGGCAGTGGAGAAATTATAAGGTAAAGTCAACAAAAACAAAGATGTCTGACCACTTACTGACTGCTTATGTAAGGCTGTGTCCACATTCCATACCTTGTTTGAGCATGTGATGGATTTATATGAGGGTCAAACGTTAGATATGCTTAAACTGCCTTAATATTTGGATGTGATATTTGGTCCAAGTGCATACCCAGAAAAGCTTTAGTATCAGACAGAGATGCCATTATGAGTACTTATTTTATCCTTTAAGTGTATCAGTAGATCGGCAACATATTGTGTACATTTAACCCTAAAAAACACGTGACATCAAACATTAATGTCTTTGTAATTTATATCTTTATCTTCAATTCATGAGTTCATATCTTGTTGCAGGTTTTAATGAATGAAAAGGAAAATACTTTATTAGTCCCAGAAATAAATTATTTATAATATAATTTGAAGTATATGAATATATGACATGTATTTCTCATAAACAAATAAAAGTGATTGTTTTGAAAATATAGGTTTGCATTCTGTATATAAATACAAGTGTAATAAGAGTGAAGCAGCAGCATATTACTAAAAGCTTCTGGTTACTAACCACTGTGGCGTTCAGGAAAGAAGAGATGTTGAAGACCTTGTCCAGGCGCATGGCAGAGTAGATGCCTTTGTTCTGTTTACAAGTGCTGAACAAGTTAACACAAACAAACAAGGACACATGAAAACATTACAGGGAGAAAAACAGACAGAGAAAGAAGTCAGTTTAGATTCAGTCATAGTGAAAATATTTGCTGCCACCATGTGAGGTGGACTGGAAGTACACAGCTTCCCCAGCATGGAACAGTGGAGTTTTTCATATGAGCCTCAGATGATGGCTAATATGTTTAAGATAAACATGATATGATAACATTTTAGTCAGCCACATACCCTATACAACAGGCCCATGTATTAACTGTCTGTGTTTTAATGGGTAAAGACTTGATGAAACAGCACTGCTTTATTTGGACGTGTAATGACTTTGGGTCTGTCATTCCAACCTACTGAGGATACTCAGCGCCTCACCAGAGGGAGATGATGAAAGCTCATGTAATCACAAAAAAGGAGGCTGCAGAAAAGCAGCACTGATAGTGAAGAAAAATGGCACCAATTAGCCATGGTTGAATCAATGCATCTCTCATTTGCATCCCCATCAGAGTGAATGAAATATTTAGTTGTATGTTAGATGCCAGATGCAATCAGATCCAAGATGGGAATAACTTTAACTGAACTGAAAAACCCTGTCATTTCTGTAAGATGATGTGTGTGAAATATGGACAAAACCAACAGGGACAAGGCTGAGGAGAGTCATTTTAACCAAAGCATTGCCTCTGAAGGTGGCAAACACAACTTAAATACATTCATGTATATGAGTTTTCTTTGCCTGTACAAGCTCTCTGTCGTCAGGTCCAGTTCAGAGTCGTTGTACATGTAGCCTGGAATAAAGTTCTTCCACTCAGGGTTGATCAGATGTGGGGTGTCCACAACCTGATGGGTTAAGAGAGCAGACAAGGTTTTGTTGTTAGTCAGGTAAGGTATATCAGATCACTCACTGTGAGCTATGACAAAATCTGCTCATTTTTTATTCTATGTGGATCTGACTGTGGAAGTTTAATTTCCCTAGTCTAAAATTACTGAAACCCTACAGTATTAGTAAAACACAACATTTCACTTCTTTAAAAAGATATTTGAACTGATACATTTCAGCTACTCTTGTCCAAGTCCCATGTTTATTTTATACTTTTTAAACTTGAATTATAGTGAGATTTTCTACTTTATGGATCTCTTGACTGCAGCAAGATCCACATTAAGACACAAACAGCAACGTCCAAGTTGAAAACTGAGTGTAGCTCTCTAACAGCCATCCAAGGGACATCTAATTGTGTTTAGTTTGCTCATTTGGAGGTTTGTTTTTTTTTTAAATAACTTGTACATACAGTCCAAAGCACTCTTCGTGTATCAAACTCAAAAGTTTCAGAAATGTCCATCACCTGGACAAAATTACCTTTTGAGAAGTTTTTAATTTTTTTTCTTGACTAAAGCATTAAGTCTCTACTTTTTAATTTTTCTTGACTTGCCTTGAAGAGGTCCTTGGTGTGGAAAGGTTCACAAACAAGTTTCTCCATGTTTCCTCCAGCAAGGAAGATGGTTGTCACCACTACCATCAGCACCCAGGAGAAAATGAAGCTAAATCCAACGCCGCTGTGGATAAGAACAGTCCTTCAGGTAAAGCCAAAGTACAGAGAAATAGCACATCAAGGATTAGCAGTAGGGTGGATTACAGGGGGAATTAACTGTTTGTAACAATGCTGAAGTTTTACAAGAGATAAACTTGAAGATGTAGAAAACATATTACAAATGAGATTTAACATGAGACACATAAATAAATAAATAAATAATGATCAAAATGCAAAAGGCACAAAAATTAAGTTTTTTTAAAAAAAAAAAAAAAACAGGAGAGATTAACTTTTGTATGGTGCCCATTTATTTGATATATGCTTTGTTTACTTGAGCTTTCTGTAAATGATAAGCAACTCATCTGTCTAATTTTATGGAGGCCTTCAAAGATCCTCTGGATGCTTTTGATTTAAAATCATTTGCTATATTATACACCGAGTGGAAACTGTGACAAGCAACACAAAATCAAAAAGATTTTTTTAACTAGATCTTTAAAAATATTGAGTTAGTCTCTGGTATTGTGGACTCACGCCATTAACATTGTTCCTCCTGTGTTGGAGATGCATCCTCGTGTTGTTGGTGAGGCATGCTTGTCATATCCCAGAGTGCCACACAGGAGACCCAGGTAGTTAAAGGCCAAGACAAGGACCACCATGCAGCACAGAGCAATACAGCCAATCCACCTGCAAGCAATGCTGCACAGTTAGAGTTCTCACAGAAGGTGGCCCACAGCTCCCAGTATAGCACTTTTATGTCCTGCAACCTTTTTAACAGTAAAAAATGTTGTAGCTAATTAGGTCTCTAACTGCTACATTATTAAGAATTTTTCCCCTTTGAAGCTGATCAGGTGATTAGCTTTTATATATGAAAGAAAACCATTTGTAAAGGTATGTGCATGTGTTTGTAGAATCTATGTTAAGAGGCCTGTAGTACCTGTAGAAGTCAATTTGGTCTATTTCAGGGTAGTAGTCCTCAATCTTGGCATGTGCGTGGCTAATGAAGATGGTGAAGTTAGAGAGAAAGCTCTGCACTGGAAAAGCTTTGGAAAAGCTGCTGATATTGTTCCCAATGCCATCCACCAAATTCTGCACATCTAACAGACAGAAAAGTTAACCTGAGACAAGCTACTGGAACAATAAGAAAATATGCTAGTTTCAATATTCATCATGCTAAAATTAATGGTTAATATGGTTTGTAATTTTCTGGAAATTCCCTGAGTGAAAACATAAACATCAACACTAACAGAAATGGGAGCTATTCAATTTGTGTTTGCACTCAGAAAAAAGATTTTAGCCATCCCTTACTGTTGACAACACCTCTGGTCTGTTCAATCACCATATGTGGTGTGTCGTTTAAAGATGAGAAGCCCTGTGAGAGGATGAAAACAACATCTCTTTTGTCATTTTACAGAGATTTAGTAAAGTTTTAAATGTGCCAGATTATATATGTATATATATATATATATATATATATATATATATATATATATATATATATATATATATATATATATATATATATAGAGAGAGAGAGAGAGAGAGAGAGAGAGAGAGGGAAAAAAAGAAGTGGAAACAACATTAAAATAGCCTAAAGGACTAAAATCCTCATTTTATACCCCACACTCACCCTCTGAACAATGTCGCTGAGGTCTGTTTTTACAACATCTTTCACCTTTTCCAGCTGAGGGTTCACATTGGATAGCTAAAAATAAGCACAGAATAAACACTGATAAATACACACACAGGCACATCAGATCACAATTCTGCAGCCCTTTGTTGGCAAATAATTTATATCCCAGACACGATCCTAATTTGAAAGGAACTAAATTAAAACAATTGAGGTAGATAGTATTCAAAAGAGGAACAACAGAAGGGGATCTTTGTAAAACAATTACAAAACATGGTGAGGGGGAAACATCCATTATTGTTTAGCTAGTGCTACATGAAAGCACTGGTTCACAGCTTTTGAAGTTTGTCTTCAAACACTTGTAAGATGCCCATACAAAGCTTATAACAGGAATTTCCTCATGCTAATGATTCATCTTATTTATACTGACCATTTAGAGCTCCCTCTTAATGCACTTTAAATGCAAATGATGGGGCACTAAACTCACATTTATCCTTCTGTGTGAAAATACAAAAAGCAGTTTAACTGAAGAAAGCAAAGAGGTTTCAGCTGCTTCAGTAAGAAAACCCGTTAGTCTATTACTTATTTATGCTTTTGTAAATGTGTGGACAGGGTTTACTGCAGAGCATAACAAACATCTTGGTACTAAAAAGATTAACAATGGAGGACTTCCTCCCACTGGTGAAGATATGTTTTAGAGATATTTCATTGTATTTTTACCCAAAATGAAGAATATGGCTTTTGTCCCCCGATTTGGGAACAGATCACAAAAAACACAAGAATGAGGCGATCGAGCAAAACCAGTTGTCATGTTTGCATCAGCACATTACTAATGCTATAACGTAGACATAAAAATTATGACCTCCTCCTTTTATCAAACTAACGCAGGGACAAAAAGTCAAGGTGATTTATTGTTTTTTTTTTAAAGAAAGTGAAATCTCTGTGGGAGGTATTAAAGAACACAATAGTTATGTGGGAAAATTTGCTGACAGCATATAATCTAGGTGTCAGGGAGGATTGTATTCAGTTTTGTTACCCGTGTAAAATTAGCGCTTATCTGCAGCTGTGATAGTGATTGACGGATGTTTTGGCACAGCTGGGCTGTGGTGGCATCCGACTCCTCGTCGTGACAGCCGGGGTCGTTGAGGGTGCGGTTGATGCTGCTGCGGACTTTGTTCAGACTGAAATTAAGTTTCCCCGTTCCTTCTTGGAGGACCACCAGAGACACACTGACATTCTCCAGAGCCTCCTTGGTTTCTCGCATGGCTGAAATGAAAGAGACCACAGATGAAACTGAACGTGGATTTGGTTGTTTAAGTGGAAAACCAAGACATGAGGGGAAAAATGCCCATCAAAAAAATAAAATAAATAAAATAATTTAGGCACTATTCAGCTGTCTCACTTATAATGACTAGCATTAAAAAGAAGAAAAGCAAGTAATTATTTTAAAGTAAAATTTCAAATTGAATCATTTGTTAGTGTTATTTCCACATGGCCCGCTGTGTGCGTCTCTCCTCTGAGTGACTCATAAAATTCATTAATATTTGATGTAAATCTTGTAACTCTGTAGAATTATTCGAACAGAAGTTTTGTAAACGTATATTTGTATTATTACGAGAATTGGTAATTAGTACAGCGGTGCAATGATTTCTAATCTATAAAACTGTCCCAATGATTCAACTGTATGTTTAATAGACTGACTTTAATATCAAGATTCATACACAAGAGAAAACAGTGTGGATAATGTGTGCTTCTGTTACACACATTCAGACTCACACAGGACACACACTTTACCGTAAACACCAGGACTGAGCCGAGTATGTCTTATAAATGATTTTTCCAAACCTGATACTATAAAATTTTCATTTTAAATGTGTCCAACAGCCTTGTGTTAGCAAACATTAACCAAAAAGCTTTGAATGGTGGAAATCTTATTCTGTTCTTTTGATATTGTTGCTCTTCAGAGACTTTCCCTGACAACTGAGAGCACTGGAGGGTAGCAGCCAGTTTTAGTTAATAATCATAGTAGTCTGCAACAAACTTATAATTAAATCCAACAACAACGGCATCCTTGAACAGTAATAAAAATGCAAAAAGGGGGGACAGTAACATGGTCATATACAAATACTTCACAGCTCTGTGAAAACACACATGGATGCTTAAATGCCACATCAATTTCTACTCATACCTTAAGTTTAAGTTAAAATCCCGTTCCTTATCATTTAGTCTTTAATATCTGAGAAAACTATATTTAAACTGGATGCTAATATTCTTTAAGTGTTCGACTCAGCCCCAGTAGATAGCCGAAGGACTCATTTAAGCTATATTCAAATAACAGGAAGATCAAGCATTAAAAAAAAAAAAAAAAAGTATTTGATTAATTTGCACTCTTTATCTTTATGATAAAAAAACAAATATTCAAATAAAATAATATGACAGGTTACGCGCACACATTTTAATGCTCACTTCACAATGGGGGACACAGTTGAGATATTCAGATGCAGGTTAATTATGGTTTGGAGTACTGGATGCAACTAACTTAAAACTGCAGCAGGAGAAATTTTTATGGAAAGATAATCACCTATTTTTATACAAGAATACAAGTTCTGTTCAGGAGAGGTTTTAGATTAATAATTTTATTCATTTAACCATGAACACTTTCACCAATTATGGTTAAAAATATAAAAATTCCCTAGTGCAGTTTTAATATATTGATTATTGTTCATAAAGATTTAACTCGGGGTTCGGGTAGGTCCAAGTGCTTAAGGAAAAGAACAAAAGGAATAAACCACAGGAAAAACACTGGTATCAGAGTTCACAAAGTCAGGGATCAAAGGATTGTGGGTCATTGTTCACTTGCTGAGTCATTATTACCTTTGACGGCTCTCTGGATTTTCACTTCATTAAAAAAAGCATAAAATATGAACATTAAAAAGGAATTGTGATTTGCAAGTTCAAGGGCATTCTACATTTAGGTACATTAAAATGTTTTATTGCCCTATTTGTAGTCAAGTTTACAGTTTACAGTTCTCAGTAAGTGGAAGAAGACGGTAAGTGAGTGGATGTACCTCCAGCCATATTGAGCACCTGGTCCAAGGCAGGGTGGACCTCTTTATCCAGCTGCTCATGTATCATTCCTCCCAACAATGGACCTATATCTGTACAAAAAAACAAAAAAAAAAAACAACAAACAGCAACAGGTCAACTGGACACATGTAAAATAGTTAATTACTCTATTATTGTTTAAATATTGCCCATAAACAGACCCTCCTCAGGGCTTGCTCACTTATAAACCATCTAATCCTTCATCTTATGATTGGCTGGTATGAAGAGACCATAAACAATTTATCTGAAAGTATACAATCCAAGAACTGATTTAGCAGGTGTCAACTTTCAAGAAAGAACTGCCAGCAGGAGAAAAGTAGGATGAATACTCAAGTGATGCTCGATAACAGTTACAGCTGTGTTATCTAGACCCAGTTATGTCACAAATCTGTTGTGGGAAGCCATTTGAAATACACACAGTAAATTGAGATAATAAGCATGATAAACGGAGTGTAAGATCCCAATGAATCGTTTATATTCACTTAATTTATTATTAGAGGCAAAGAGAAGGTCTACTTACTATCTAGGTCATAGATGACTTTGTTTTTAGCTGTGGCGTATTGGGATGTTAGGTAATCAATTTGCTGTGAACAGGAAACAGAACAGAGCAGTCTTACAAATGAGAGCACACAAATATGAGCTCGTTAGTCTCATCATAGATTCTAACAAACTAACAAATCAGTTTTACATTAGTAACAATGAGATGGAAAAACATTTTTAAATAATAAAAAGATAAAAAATGGAAAAAAAAGCATTAGTGTTCTATATATACATATATTACAAACAAGTTAAATTAAGAAGCTTATAGTTATTTGATATTTTGTGTTACATAGACACAAACAAAATAGTGGTTGTGTTCTGCCTACATTTGCTATCACTCTGATGTCTGACTCACCATTGGTGTGTCATTTGCAAAGGTGTGCAGGTCCCTCATGTTACTGTTGACAAGTCGTCGTATGTTCTTCACCTGAGAGCTTAGATTCTGGTTGGCAGCATATGCACACAGCACTCCAATCCTGTAAACAAGTGAGAATCAGAAATTCAGTGACCTGACAGTCACTCATGAAGTCAGTGATTAAACCTGCTGTTACGTCTGTCCGGTACTGGACACACAGGAGTGTTACAAAGCATGGTAATAACATGTCATCAACAGTAGAGGTCAGTGTTCCCCACCACATAGACATTTACTCTGAACACCTGTAGAGAGCTTCTTTTCCTTGAAAACAAGTACTGCAGCAAATTAAACTTTTACTTATTTATAATTAATTATTGTTATAAATAAATTATTATTATTTTAAATCAAATATACATAATGGTTTGAGCATTATATTGTAAGCTCAGCCTTAAATACTGTATGTCAAATGGAAAAATACAAAAACATATTACACAGCTCTGGCGAGCATTCAGGTATGGTTGTTTTTTTTTTTACCATCTAGTAGATGGATATAGACTGTTATCTACATTTTTAAAGAGACGATTTTTTTATCTAGAATTTTCCTTGTAGTTTAGAAATTCATTTGTGTTAACATTTAGCTTTAGGGCCCTATCCATTTAATCTAAGGTCCCCAGGCTGTAAACATGCTCAAATTAAAAGTGAAAACACAGAATTGCAGACCATTAGAGTGAGCCCCTCGCATACTTCAAACAGAGCTGAGTAGCCCACTACAAGGCTTAATTAGTTTGAGCAACATCAAGGGAAAGACAGCCCATAATATTAAGCTGTTTCCATGACTCACTCGCATCCCAGCTGAATTTCATGCCGCATCTCACAAGTACCAAAGCACTGAGCAGGTTAATGTGTCTATGTATGTTTTCACTGCGAATATAGTTAGAGTTGTTGAGGCAATTAACTTCAGAAAAGATGGTTGAACTGCTTTTCTCTTTTTTTTTTCCAGTATAGATTCTAAAGAAATCTAGACTTGTACAGCACAATGAATCTCTCTTTCAGAGTAATACTTATAGAAATACTTAAGAAGAATAAGCAGCTTTGTGAATGATGTAAAATGACTTCCAGAGAGGAATAACAAAATGACTGCCTCAGATGCCACTGTGAAGGTTTAGATCAATAGAGATGAATCAGTCTGTTGTGACTCACTGTATAAAAAGGCAGTGTGTGTGTGTGTGTCTTTGTACATGTAACAGCAACTTGTATGTGATGCAGTGATGGTAGTGTGTATCATTAATCTTTACAGTCCTGTGAGCAGCAGTCACTGCTGCAGCCACAGACTCACATGGACATAATCTAAGCAGACGTGAATCAAACTGAAAACATTTTCCACATCAGATATTATTGTTTATACACTGAACACTCTCTGCTTTGGAGAATTACTGTATACTGATTAGGTGAAGTTATATACATTCTTACATTTCTTCCTGTGTTGTTAAGTGTCTACATGTCCGAAATTACAATCTATCAAAGATTTCTCTAAATATTTTTACAGTAATTTCATAAGACTTAAATCAATTTACCATATTTAACCACCCTGATGCAGCAGTTGGTTACTCTTTTCATAGATATAATCCTTGCAAATTTGGTCATTTGGTAGCCAGCTGAGAGGTTTTCTATTGAATTACGAATTTTAAAACATTTTGTTGGCAAAGTATGTTGAATGCAATGAAGTGGGTCTTTCCTCCTGTGTGTAAGGTATTTGAACAGGTCTTGTTGATCCCTTTGCATCTGTTGAACTGCAAAGATAAGTTTGATTTTTTGATTGACTACATGTTTTTTTTTCATAAATTTACTTAAATTAATTAAATCCACTCCTCCCTGCAATACAGCCCAAACCATTATATTTCCGCCTCCATGCACAAAAGCTCGTAAGACATTCACGTTAACTAATGCCTATATAAATCAAGGATTCTAAGCTACACATTTCTGTGTACTTAACACTTAAATTGAGTTTTGCTTTCTTGTTATACCCAACAAATGATCAGTTTTCTCAAGATGTTTTGTCTTGATTTCTGTAGTTCCCCATATGTTTTCTTAACAATATTTAGAACCATGTAAATTCAATACAGGAAGCACTTGGAAGATCTAAAATAGTATTATTACTATTAAAATGACACAATTACTCATCGTACAGTTAAAAGTATAGAGACATGAGACTATTAACATTAAGAAGCATTAACTCTTATTTTTAGTAAATGCCATTTTATGTTTATTTCTTTCTTTTTTTTAAATATGGACAAATGACCACTGAAGATGTGATATAGTGTCTGCAAACTAGACTTATAATAGATAATAATAATAATCGGTAGATTAGGTTTTAAATGCAAGATAGGTCTTGTTTAGATTGTTACTAAATTGTTGATCAGATTTAATTGTTTTTTATCTTGGAATCTAGATCAACACCTTAAAAACTCTTTGCTGTATTAAGGCGACTGTAGATCTTTTTCACACATCTTTTTCAAGCTGAGCTGGGACTAACATGCCTTTGTTTTGTGTTGGTGTCATGCTTAGACTGACAGAGGTGGGTCCTGTGTTGAGACTGATCTGCTGCTGACTGATCTGAGCCGGCAAGGAAGATAGTAACAGTGGTGAATAGGTAAGGTAGGTCAGGCACTTGTGAACACACCTTTGTCCTTCAGCTCTTGAATGATGACTTGTGTGTAAGCACACTCTGCCCATTTGGTATGTGTGAATTACCAAAGAGGAACAGCGGTGGGTTAACAAGGATGTCTTGTTTAGGGCATAACTTATGTGAGAAAAGGGTTAGCGTTTAGGTGGGTGGTTTGTGTCATGATGGATGCCAGGGTCCAAGCATTTTTAGCACACACAATGTTTCTGACCTCACCTGTCAGCGGTTGTAATGTTGCTGATGAGTTTAAATGAAAACTGAAAAATGAGGATCTTTAAATCCCTTTTAAATTCAGCTTTCAAATAGTTCAGTTATTAGAAAACGTGTGGTGTATGTCTTTTTTGTGTACAGATTATAGTTAACAGGCTAAATATGCAAAACCACTGCCATGGTCCTTAAAGAACAAATGTGTTCTAGGATCATCTGCCGCCTCTGGGAGAGAAACTCTTTCATCTGTAAGGAGCTAAGCTGAAATATGTGGAATTGTGATGATGTTTGCTGTAAATAGTGAGTTGGCTGACAGAGTAAACACTGTCATCGAATAAGTGAGACTTAATGAGAAACCAAGCCAAACAACTAGGCTGGGGCACAGTGAAGTGGAGCCATTCGTAACCATGGGGGAGATTGAAAATGGCCACTTTTATAACAAAAGCCTTTTGTCAACAACTTCTCTGCCCTCACTGCATCTCTTTCTCATCTATTGCTTACACTTTTCTGTCATATGTCTCTGTCTGCTCTGACTCTTCTGTTTTCTTGTCTTTTACTTCACCTGTAATTCTGTGAACAAGCCCAATGAACGTCTTACTGTTAAACTCATATTCTTTCCACCATCGTCCGTCTCTTTTATTCTCCTCCATTGTCTCCTCTTTTGCCGTCTGTTCTATTTCTCCATCTCCCTCTACCCACCTCCCTCTCTTTTTCTTTGTCTCACTCACTTCTTCTCCCCACTGGTGAACAGCAAGGTCACTGGAATCTGATACTGAACAAAGAGTCTTTGATGAAAAAAGCCAGTAGCTTCACAACAAGCTGTGGAGCTCATAACTGTCCATAATAGTGAAAGCTTCGTTAGTTTTTTAAAAATATATTACTCAAGGAGTAAAGGAATTAAACTAGAAATTAAATCTGACAAAGAAAAAAAAACACTACATTTTGATTGAAAGGCTAAAACTGACTAACTTCAAATGACAATCAAGGCAGGGTAGCACTAACAGAAAATAGATAATACATTGTTCAAAGAACATCAGAGATACTTACAATGTTTGATTCAAGGTGAAAAGAAACATGTCAGACGGTCAATAAAAACTGAACCCCTTAATGAATCCCTTCAACTTAAAATAGTTTTTCTGACTGAAAGATTCTTGTTTACAAAATATTTTATAGTCATTTTTAAATTACCTTTGCTCTGTTTGCATACCATTCATCAGTGAAATGGAGCAACTGGCTTGTTGTACAGCATCATCACATTTCAGTGCAAGCTAACCCACTACCTTTAACCATGGCATATGACTGGATGACTTAGTGTGCCTCGTTTTGACCACAGGGGATAATTCAAACACAGCAGGAGGAGAATTTACTTCTAACAACTCTGGAAAAGGGCTTTAATTCCTGTTTGAGCAAAAGCCAAATGACACATGAAACTCTTCCCCCAGGGTTGAAACCTCACAACAGCAGATAAAGAAGAGCATCGCACTAGTACAGTGTCCTAGAATCTAGGCCACTACTGGAGGCTGGGAAGTGAGTGTTACATGGTCTGGTGGCTCTATAGCTTTTACAAACTCCCAACAATGGCCTGCATTCAGGATAGCTGTAGTTGTGAGGCTGGGACAGTTGCTTTTCAGCTATTCCCTTGTTTCACACTGTTGGAACTGGACCTCTGCTATTCTAGCTCTCTACTAAAGAAATTTACTGTAGAATATAACTCTGTTATGGTGGTGCGTATGAGGTGCTTTTATTTTATTGTGGTGCAATAAAATGTAGATGGTACAAGGGAAGCTTTTTACTGCTATACTACACAAAGTATTAATCAAGGCCTTACTAAACTAAATTCTGGGAACTTTCTTTTTTTGTGCTAAATCAACCTGAATGATCAGTATTCAAAAGCTCATGAGAATAAATAGATTACAACTTACAACCGTGTGCATGTGTATGGGACAATGAATTTGCTGACTAAAAAATGAAGAGCCAGAACAATGATACTGACACATCTTGTGTTCCTTTTCCTCCTGGACATCCTCTCTTTACATATTTTGACATATATTGTTTGACATAAAATCAAGGAATCACATAAGAAACTTTACCACCGGTTTGCTTGTTAACATTTCATTCAGCGATTGTAATGCTCCTTTTGTTTGCAGTTTTATTTGTCTTGCTAGGTCACAGTCTGAACTCAACATCCCAGTGCTGAACTGTGTCCTATAAAGAATTTAAACAGACAATGAATACTTCAACTATCTGGCTCCAAGGCCCTTGATGCTATCTTGTTCTCTTTTTCTCCTCATAAGTACACTGTGTAAATTGCTGCTCATTCCATCTAAAGACTGGCAGCAGAAGTTTAACAGAAGACAAGAGACCATTTATTCCACAGTAAACAATCCGGGAATGATGCAAATGCAAGAGTTTGAGCCAGACAGCCTCTGGGGCAAAGGGTTGTGCAAGCAACCCTCAAAGGTCACTGAAATATGTTTGTATTTCAAAGTATCTAAAGACTATAAAGTATTAAAAATATGCTGTAAGAATTTTTCCATCTCCGTACATTTCTACACATTACAGTAGCTGCACTGACTGTGTTAATATATAGCAGTAGTGAAATTAAATATCTAACCATCACAGAGAGGACTTTGTCTAAAACTTATCTTTTTATCTTAGTTTCTAAAAGCAGAATAAACAGCATTAATCCTCAAGCATGAAGGTTTCTGTCATCAGTGGTGGATGTTCACAGTATAGACTGTAAATATAAGAACTAGTGTATGCTGGAATACACAGACTGGAAAATAATTTACAACTGCAGTAAAAGGATTTCTGGGCTTGCTGGGCTTAAAGTATATAATTAAATAAATTATAAAAAGAAAACAAAAAACATCCCAATAACTAAAAAGAAGTCAATCAAATTTTCTTATACCATTTAGACTCACGGTTGGTCTGAAACAGTGTGTTAACGTAAGGAACAGCAGTAATCTAAACTCATAGCATGCAAACTATGTTGTTATTGCTACACAGTGTGCAGATGTGCAAATGTTTGTGTCACATTTAGACAGAATCAGCTGTAGCTGTAGGTAAGGAACAGTCCGGTAGCTGGGACTGCTTGATATCCTGTTGATCACAATACTTTTTCTGTGAACCATTAGCAGCAGTTGCTGGCTGAAATAAATATGTATAATAAACACAAATCTTACTGTTCTGGTTCATTACTGATAAAAATGTAAAGACTTCTTAAATTAGGTCCATATAGTTTATTTCCAAATTTGTCTGACAATGTTCAAAACAATGAATTAACCACAGTGCTTGTCAGAACTTGTTTATCTCAGCAGTCTGTTGGAACTGATAAAACATTAGCATCATTTGGACAGCTAATTGCTGTTGACTTTTATCCTCTCTATATTACAGCAGATCTGTGTGGGTGAATACAGAAACTCTCTCAATACAGGAAAATGCCAGTACCAGTTAAGCTTTGTAAAACAGTCCAAGAGACCAGGATCTTTTCGCTTTATCATTGGACTACCACACAGCAACACATTACTCAAACTGGCTGGTAGAATAGAAAACTTTACCAATCACAGAAACAACTTTTACTTTGCTGGTGTCTTAAGTTCCATTCCTCCCCCTGCCAAGCCCCCAGTTAAAACACAGAGACACAAAGAAATGAAAGACAGGTCTATCTGCATTAGAAATGCTATTTTTGGACTATAAATCCTCCAAGCCAACCCTCTGGGAGATAGCGAGCACCTCTAAGCCATAAACCACATCACTGAGCCCCGCAGCTTTGCCTTCTCATATCTTTTTCTCTCAGCAACAATACTGTAACCCAAAAGTTTCTGATAAATTTGCAAAAAGCTTGACCAAGCTTGTGAACATCAATTAGTTTCACTATGGAGAATACTTGAATTCTGGTGTTGATTTTCCTACATGCACACATGGATCCATATAGACCATGAAAAACCCCAAGAGATACAAAAAACAAAACAAAAACAAAACAAAACCAACGAAACAGCCACAATCAAAAGTTCAATTCCAACAGAAAATAATAAGAATCATGGTTTAGTAACAATCATTCTAAAATAAAGAAGCAAAAATGTATTAATGTAAAATCAAAATATAAATTAGTGGTAAAAAAAAAACCAACCTTATACAACTGGTTTTCTCTTGTTTCTTCTTTAGTGATCAAATAGGTTGTTTTGATTGTAACTAATTTCTATTTTTTATTCAAGCTACCTGGAGCTTTGTTAGGCTTAGATTGGATCTGGCATATCATATTTACATGTAAGAATCATACAGATATATGAAGTGATGGAAAGGTGGTCACAAAAATGGAGGATACATGCAGAACTAACAACCTTTCATTATAACAAAGGTTAATGCAAATATATTAATCAACTGTCTTTTGTACTGAATCACTGCATCAAAAGAAAAAAAAAGTTTTCACACCTGGAAATAAGTTCTGCTTAAGGACCCCACACATCACAGAATCCTCCAAAAATAGCCCCACATGTGATGAGTCCCCCAGGGAGGCTGTTAACTGAGAAATGTGTGGGTTACAGGAAGCAGAGGATGTGCGAGCCTGTGTTTGCCTGTGTTTGTGTTTGAAGGTGACTAATTAGCTGTTTCTTTCTTGATGTGTCTTTGAGAAAGCATGAATATGTATATGAATTTGTTTCAGTAAAGTGGCTGTTTGAAATTTAAGTCTGTAAGGGTGTCATATAAATAATTGTTACTTTGTAAGCAAAAAGGTAGTTTGCTGAAGTCCTAAATTTCAGTTACAAGTACTTTCAGTCAGTAAATGAGGCGAACACTGAAACTTCATAGACAGAAATTACTCCTAGAAAATATGTCACAAGTTTGTGTAGAAATGTAAATTTACTAAGACTAAAGATAACAATTCAGTTGACTTTCAAATCCATTCAAATTTATATAAATGTGCAGATTAAAAAAAAGAAAACAACTCAAGTTGAGTTGACCAAAGTGCTTAACAATTATCAGAAGCAAAAAGTTAACAACAATAAAACATTCATAAAATCAGATACAGTAAAAGTAAAAAGGATTGGTTAAAAAAGTTTTTAAAAAATAAGAACACACAAAAGTTTTGAAAATTAAATTAGTTTTTAATTTAGCCCTGAAGATATTTATGTTGGCTGACACTTTGACCGAAATACGAAGATTACTTCAAAGCTTTGGAGCGATTACAGAGAAAGAAAGATCCTCTCACTCTTCTAGATCAGAGCAGTTGATCTAAAACATGTAGTAAACAGACAGAGGAGTTCAACCAAGTGATGGGAAGCTGCAACTTCCAGAGCTTTAAAACCACTCTTTGAAAATTCACTACCTCAAATGTAACGGAGAAGCAGCTACCACAAACTTTGCTGTGGAAATGAAACTACAGCAATTTTTACATGTTGCTCTATCCTGCAAGAAACTATAATGTATAAATGTTAAAGTGCAGCAAACATACAAGCGCAATGCATGGACTATACTACATGCAGGTGTAAATGTTAAAAATCACATGCACCACTGAAAACAGCTCTAAAGTTTGATATAGCTGATTTGCATTCAGCAGAGCTGAGTCAATTTTATTTTAAATTTTCTGCTTGACAACAGACCAAAATGAAACTGGTGTGGAAATGGACTTAACATGACAACCACAGTTTCCACACAGGCAAAGGCTAATATTTCTGGTAAAAGATGGATTACTTAGTTCACACAATACCTTGACTAAAATCATATAATCTCAATAAACTACGCAGATCAGCTTTAGAAGTCAGCTGTATATATACTGTATATATACATGTATATATGTATATATATATATGTATATATTTATATATACATATATATATATAGTCCAATCAGACTGTATAGTATCACATCACTGCACAATCGTTGTACAATGGCTTATTATGTTTATATTTATTGTCTTTTTAGTTTTTTACCATGTTGTTGTCTTGTTTTTTTACTAGTCGTAAATGGGTGGGCACAGCCTCGGATGAATGTAAGACTGCATTTCACTGCCATTTTGCAGCTTGAAACAACTTGAAACTAGCTGATGGTTTTCCTGTTGTTGTTTTGTATGTTTATTTTTCCTGTGCAGACTCTGGGTGCAGTACTGTTTTCCAATAAAACTAGACAAGCGATACATTTTTTTCAAAGCATTAATTAGGCCACTTCAGTAATAATTCAGCAGAACTCAGCGCTAAAGTCTTGTCACATGAATAAGACAGGAACTATAGCGAGACTTGCAATAAATTAGTTTTCATTACACCAGAAAGGCTGCACACAGTCTGTAAATTATGCAATAAACTACTTTCTAGTGAAATTATTCAAAAGGTATGGTGCCCATTAGCAAGTTGGACTTGAACTAACCCAGGTAGGAACAAAGCCTCTACAATAGCATGGCAGTACTGTATAACTATGTCAAACGTTTTCTGCTCCTGCTATGAAGCTCATGTATTTTCAGCTCTTCAATACTTCTCAATAAGAAGTGCTGAGATACCTGGTGCATGAGGAAATAAAAAAAATATATATATATATATATATATGTATATATATATTTAGAGAGAGAGATAGATATTTAGGACTGGTTAAGAAAGAAGATAAGAAGCCTTTATCGTCATGGTGTTCAGACAATAATAAAATTTTGAGACCTTCCAAGAAAGTGCACATATGAGAACGCCCATTTACAGTAATACATTTAAAACACATGTAGTTAACCACATTGCATATCATGTCAGCATCATTGACTTCAATATAACATAGCTAATTCATGGTTAAAACTGTTTTTTGTTTTGTTTCCCAGAGACAAATGGCTGGAAAGTGAGTGACTACCACAGATTTTAAAGGCATGATGCTGAATGTGTTGCCTACAACATCATTAATTAGATTACATATCATTAGCACAGCAAGCGTTATTAAACCCATAATTCTAGGACCCTTTGTTTAATGCTGTTGGACATCCAGGGACTGAAATAGACAGCTAAAAGTACATGCTGGGTAACAGCATGAGGCATGGATCTTCCACTTGGCTGCTAGAGAAGGAATGATCTTCTATCTTTTCATTATTATAAATCCAAGCAGGTGTCATGTGGAATCAAAACCAATTAAGAGACTGAAAAGGCTTCTGCTATTATTTTAATTATGCATAATATAGCTTTATAGCCAGCAGACATAATGCAATATGCATTTGAGTTAATATGTGTTATATTAAGATCATCGTCACACGCATGTCAACTGCTGAGAAGCTATTACCCTGTAAAACTACTGCAGCAGTGATGATCACATATGCGAGAGGATTATTAGTGAGCAGACACTGAGAATGATTCCCTCCCATTTTCACATAAACTAAAGATATCCCACCCAAAGGATGCTCTGCTTGTGAGTGTGCGTATTATTCACATTCACATTTTAAATCTGCAAACACAAGCATGATATGTGGATCAAATAAAAAACAAAGAATACCCTCATGATGTTTAGGTAACATGGGCTATTCAGTGTAACTTCATAAAACCTGAGATAAGCTGCTTTTATCTAACAAATTAAATCAGTGATTTACATTTACATTATCACATTAATATCACAACTGATCTGACTGTTAATTTGAGTCAACTGGGTGTTCAGCTACCACTCTCATGTTTCTTGTGCTTTTTTGATCCTATCCTCTTTTGATATGAACCCAGATTTAAAGCTCAAAGGTGTTCATATACCACAATAAATACAAATGAATAAATTTCTCGTAATTAAAAAAACAACATTTATCTAAAATTGAGTCATTTAGATTTTAGTCTACATTTACAAGTTTTATCATAAAAGCTGTTACTCTGAATTTCTGTAATTATGGTTAAATTATGCCTTTTCTAAATGCACTGATTGATTTCACAAAGACTTCTCATTATATTTTCTGCCACAAAGTCAAATTCCTTGTCAGTGGTGAATACAATGAACTAAGTTTCACATCTGCTGTATGTTTGGTATATTTTCATGCATTAATTATGTTGCACAGTTGTAGCCAGAACAGAACTGCATGCATTTTCAGCTTCACTAGCATTAAAGTGAATTAAACTCCAATCCCTCCAGCTCTAACCCATTAAACATTACTCATTTACATTTAAATTCACAGCTTACTAGTATCTCTACTGACATTTGTCCTCTTCACCTTCGTAATCAAGGAAAAATCATTAAATTTATATCAGAGGTTTGTTTTTTTTTACTAGTTCTGCATTTTTTTCCAACTGTTCCCTTCACATTTAACAACACAAATCATCTGAATAATGTTATTCTTGTGAGGTGTAAGCACCATATGATGCTCTGCTTTAGGATTGAAGCATTAAAGCATCACTGTGCTGTGGGCTCTGATAGACAAAAAACAATCCTGTTTCTAGGCTGAAATAGAACATGTGGGAAAACAAATGGCACATCATTCCAATTACATATTTATATAGCAACAAAAAATTTACTATCTCAAAAGACAACATTACCCAAGCAGTTTTCTTTTAGTTTACACACAAATCACATTTTATTAATTAAATCTTAAATCTCAAGAGAATTATTTATAATAAGCCATCTAAACTTCACTGACTTGATCTTTTGAAAATTCAAGATGCTAAAAAATACCTCATCCCAGCCTGCAAAGCGTAGGTGAAAATGGATCTCTAGAAAGGACTGTGCCAACAAAGACTGCTTAGTATTAAATATAAATGACCAATATGATGTATATAGTACATATTTTGCTCTCTGCTTCCTAGCTTTGGAATGATTTTGTTTTTGGTATAATCTGTTTGCCAGCTTTTTCTTTTAGTCGTTTCAATGTCCTCACCTTACCCGTGTGTCTTCCGCACCTTGATCTGACCTTAACACTTCTTGGAAAATAAATGTCACCTCTCCCATTCCTCTGTTTCAAACTGTCAGCTTTCTTGTGGCAGTATAAAGGAGTCTTTGCCTGGGCCCACTGCTTCCCTCACCAGCTTGTAATTGCTTCATTAGAGCTTCTGCTGCATCTCTGCCTGGTAGCTGGGGAGATTTAATAAGAGGATGCTCTCAGACTCTGGGCTGCTAGGATATTGCTGGGGAATTTCTTACAACATGAAGACAGAAAGTCAAAGAACATCAAATTAAGTACACTCCTAGATTTTGTACTGAATGTAAAAAACAAATGGAGTCTTTACTGAGACTACTTTTCCAGCAGTTACTGAGACTAAATCAAAGCAGAGAAAAGACTGAGTTTCCTCTGGTCTGTATTCTGGGAGATGGATAGTTAAAGGCATGAGCTTTCTCTGGTTTATGCTAAATTGTGTCTCCTTGAATAACTTGAACTAATCTCAAGCTGCCTATTTCATGCACAAACCCATTTTAATGATGCACCTGTGTTAAAGATGATTGATTATTTAATGGAAATTTGGGTGCAGGTTGAACAAAGCTGGAGGTACTATCTAGAATGTATTATTCTGTGCTGCATTAAACACTATTTAGGAAAACATCTTCCCTTTTTCTTCTTAAGTATTCAGCCTCATCACTGCTATTTTTTCTGATTTTCCACTTATCCGGGATCAAGAAGAAAATTCAACAAATCTTAGTAAAACGTCAAATTGTAGAAATTGTAAATATAAGTTTAATTAATTTGAAGTTAATTCAACTTAATATTAATAGTTTGGATGTTACACTTGTTTTCCTAATTTGAAATCTCATGACTTGATATGATGAGTTCAATTAATGAACTGACTTACTAACGAATCATTAGTGAAGTTTTTAAACATTGGCAGTAGATTTACAGACTTCCCAGCATAATGTTTTTTTTTGCAGGAAAACATCTCTTGAGATTCTGAAGCTCATTTTAGGCAATGATAGACGAGTGAAACGTGATGTTTGTATTTGGTGTATTGCATCGTGTCATGATTGTTTCTAGAAATATTGACAAAGAACCACAAACAAGGTTGTATCAGAACATGTGTGTCCCTTTCTGTCATGTCATCCTTTTTGTTTTTCTGGAATTTTTCTCACAGCAGTGCTATTAGTTTTGTTAAAGCAATACTGCACAAGTTTCTGACCTTGCTCCTGACTCATTTTTGGTTGCACACTCACATTCATTGTGCACATTTCTGGAGCGATTGTTATCCTACAGCATCCTAAGGGCTGTGAAACTGCACTTCACAACTTGATTTTCCAGCCAGGAGCTCTAACATTACAGCTGCATTTTGCTTTACAGTACCGCATCATAAGGCAGCAACTGGATATCAACAAACTGGCCTTTCTGAACGTGCATTGATTCAGCAAAAAATTGTAAGAGGAGATAACAGAGGAAGGGAGGAAAAGTAAGGCAGGGAAGAAGAGATAAGACAACAGACAATACTGTATTGGCTTTTACAGGCTGGAGAGAACTCAGAGAAGAAACAAAATGCAAGACAGATGCTGAATTAGCATAAGTGAAAAGTTCAGTTGTGCTGCTTCATAATAAAACTTTATTTTAGTTCCTCCTCTTCCTGGGTCCTCCAGAACTTTTTTGGCTCATATACTGGTTAACTGTGTTTCTTTTAATTTTGTTTCATTTCATCTTATTTCCTGTTAATATATCTAGGATATCTAAAATAGACGCTTGCATGCTTTCAAGTAAGTCTGAAGAAGCTCTTACAACTGATGGAGGTTTTGACTGTAAGAGCATCGTCTTACTTGCAGGCAGTATTATATAGTCTTGAACTGCAGTGAGTACACCAGTTGTAATACACTCCCCACAGTCTCATCAGGGAAAATAATCAGCCTTGTGCTTAAAATGTTGAAATATATAATAAAGAAATGGCAGTGGAGGCCATTAAAAAAACTTGAAGGGAAATCTTGTAGCTACTATGGTTATTATTATAAAATGCCAGTCAGCTGAAGATTAAATTTTAAGAGTCTAAGTTCATAGAGCAGATCACAGAAAATGATCACATTCTAAGGTATATTATGAGCTTATTTGGGATTTGTTAGTATTTAGAAATGTGTGGACATGATGAAGAAAATAGTCTGTGCAGTGAGTGAAAGCTCTCAGGAAGAATTCCCTGCAGGTTATTGTGTCCATCACTTAGACTGAACACAAGTATGAAGGGTGCTGCCACATAGAATCTACAGTAGGACTTTACTATATATAGCAAACAACATGAGGGGGGATGGTGAAGGCTGATGACTCTATGTTGGACCAGAGGAGGAGTGTGTCTGGAGTATGTATGTATTTTTGCATGAATGTGTGTACACATATGCATTAATGCCACACTGTCAAAGACAGAGGTTTGGCTTACAGTGTGTATACATGCATTCAAAGATTGACTTAAAAGTATATGTTTGCTCTTAAGAAAATTGCAGCATTTTTTGTGTAAAATGTGTGCATGTGTCACACTCACGTGATGACCAGTGAGGTGGAGAAGAGTAGTGTTCCCAGCAGACCACGCCGGCAGTCTGCGTTCTTCCTCTGGCGTTGGTGCATCTCGCCACCGCAGTTGTCACAGCAGCGGCACATGCAGAAGAAGAGCCCGACTATCGGCAGCAGAATGGCGAACAGAAGCCCCACTGCTGCACATACTACGAAGCCTATCTCGTAGTAGATAGCCTGAAGTCAGTGGAGGAGGAACGAAACAAAACATGAGATGCAGAATTAAGAACAGAATGCATGAGACACATGTTGGAGAATGGAGGCGAATGTGGAAACAACAGGGAGGTAGGAGGAATAGAAGGTGACACAAGGAGGTGAAACAACAAACAAGAGTGTGTTGGTGTGGGAAGAGTTCAGAAGTGAGAGAAGAAGGAAGGATGGATTAATAAAGGCATACAGGAGCAGAAGGGAGGACAAAGGACTAGGTCAAGGATAAAATGAGCAACAAATCTAAAAATATCTGTTAAGATCATGCTGTTGGAAATTCTCTCTGCTTTTTGTCCAACAACGATTTATTTATAAACAATAAGCATATTACATAACACTGTTCACTGCAGGGCAGTCTTTTTTCACTCAAATCTTAAATGCCAAGTCTCTTTAAGGGCATTATTACAAGAAAAAAAAAATATATATATATATATATATATATCTATATCTATATATATATATATAGATATATATATGCATATTAGATTTTATTGTTCTCGTGTTCTCATACACTGCAATATAACCTCAAACGATAGGTGAAAAGTTTGTCAAGACTTTTCTTAAGCAAGTCTTAAAGGATGAATTTCTAAAAGTATTCACTGTGAGGACTTCAGCACATCAGGGATGAAGGAGGAACTACTCAAAGGAACCTGACCTATCTCTGTAGGCTGCAGTGCAGTTTTCCCTGCCTAATGAAGCAGAAAGACAGCATTTCTGATGAAAACCTGTGTGGTGGTGTGTCATTTCTGCTCAGCTGTAGGGGGAAAAGTGAAGCTGTGGAAGCGGCAGGTGAGACAGACACGGCTGCAGCCCATTGGTACCCTGTCTTTTTCAGCAGTAGTGGGCTGAGGGCCTGGAGGAGGAGGAGGCATCATGGAACAGCTAACTTGGACTAAGGATTGTTCACTAACATATTTGTTGTCAGTGTACACATAAATTCTGCATAAACCAGCCAACAGTGTGAGTTTCTGCTGCTGTTGCCAAAGCATACTCTCATAGTGTATAATGACTACGAGGCTAAAAACCTCTAAGTTCTTTATACTGAACTTGAATAATAAAGCAGATTTTTTAAGCCCCTAAATTGAGAGAATTACATGTTTTAATCTGGTTTATCAGTAAGTGAAAATGAAGTATATCGCTCAGCCAGTTCCAGTTTGTTATTAGCTGAGGAACCGCTGAAGCAATGAAACAAACAGAATTATTTCCAGCTAATGGATGATTTATGTTTCTATGTTCAGACTGGACTGTAGTAAATCTGTTGAAAACTTTGAAACTCTGCTTTTATTTATAATGTAACATTTTGCAGTCACTAGCTACAGCCAGATGAAGCTAATGCAGTCTAATATAGTAGTCTAATATTCAACTTACATGAAACATTTAAGAATAAAGACCAAATGTTAATGCATGTTCATTTTATTTCATTTTATCTTTGCTGAGCTTAATTATTTGACTCCCCCACCCAGATTATATGCACGTGTGAGTTGAAGACACGTATTACATTGTCAGCAGTGAATAGAACAGGTTTTTTTTTATTTTAAGTATTTTACAGTAAATAAAATATATTTGATAGTGTGTTGATTGAAATTAAATCCAAGTACTATTCTTAGATCTAACGTAAAATAAAAAAACAATACCTACTAAATAATAACCACAAATTTCAGGACCTTAAGACAGACACACAAAGCCCACTTCTGCAGGCTGGACAGATGTAATCACATAAACATGATCGCAAACCTTGTTTATCTAAACGATTTCTTTCTTTAGTATTCATTGCTGGCTAGATATTAAATTAAATTTAATCTGTGTAGCACCAGTATACAACAAACTCATCTCAAGACACATTACATACATGGTCCAATTCAGTATGATTCTTTGTAGTCCAATTATAATCCAATTTAATCCACATTAGTCCAATTTACAATAACTGTGTACACATGAACCAAGTCATAAACTCCCTAGCTAAGGATATTTAGAGTTTGTGACAGAGCTGATTAAAACAGAATTGAAAACCAAAATGTAACCAGTAACTAGGTTTTGTAGATGTGTCATCCTGCAGTGCTTATCCATCAGTCAGATGGAACAATACTGCAAGTCTTTAGCCTAATAGCATAATTGGCTAAGTCATTTTTCAAGGTTTAACAGGGAATGATGCGCAGAGAATAAGCAGTGCTAGGAGAGTAGAGTTAGGTATGTATCACAGGTATGTGACTTAGCAATTCATGCTATGAGGCTAACGATATGTCACCCCAACCGGAGAATAAATGGGTGAAAGCAACAAAGCAGGAGGTGAATGAGAAGAAGGAAAAATGTCTGCCTTGTCACTGAGTGGTCACCAATTAAATCTGCACATCTCTGCTCACAAAGCCTCACTGATACTAGACTGCAATTAAATACCAGAAATAATTACAGTGACCCAACATGTATTCCAGTGAATTCCTCCTGGTTTAAAGGGTGTTAAATTGCTGCTACTGGCACGTTTTCTGCTCATCCACCTCCTCTTGCTCCAGAATATTTCCATGTAATCTGCTCCTGTCCTATCTACCCTGCCTTCAGCATCATTTTTGGAAATTGTCTAATTTGAATAGCAGATAGGTAACTCCTTTCCCCCTTGTAATTTTTATGATGTTCTGTAGCTCAGTGATGTTCTTTTGATGAAAAGATCAAAGCACTATTGCTCTCACTGCTCTTGAATGAACAAAGCGTTCTCCTTGCTGATTTGCAAGAATCTTAACCACCCTCATCAACTGACAACACTGTTTCATCCATGCACGTATGCTTTTGTTTTATAACATGTGTAAGAAAGTAAAGTCAAGAAGAGAAAATGGAAACAGCTTCTAAATTTGTCTGATAGGACTATTCTTCCTTTTCATTTAGATTTTTGTTTATGTGTGCTCTTTCCAGGCAGTGACCATGACTGACGTTGCAGATGCTGATGTTTTGCATGACTGTGTTTTTTAAGATGTCAGTTCTGCTGTTGTTTACCTCAGTCACTGAAAATATAGATTGCAGGGTCACTAAAAACAAAGAGGAAAAGGGAAATCAGAGGGCTGATGCTCAGTAGTAAACACAAAAGGGAGAAAAAGGTGCTGGACATATGTGGGTCTTATGAGTGTCTTTTAACAGCAGCAGCATCGGCCTGCTGTTGATGGCAACGTGCAAATCTGAAGGCTTGCTGTCATTGTGCTAGAGGGCACTGTTGTTATTATTCACAAGACATATATGACTCTCTCTCTCTCTCTCTCTCTCTCAATATATATATATATATATATATATATATATATATATATATATATATATATATATAGAATTAGCAGTGCCGAGCTCAGTGATATTCTCAGAAATGGAAATTTGACTCTAATAAAAACTGCCTTTATGAAAACTTTATTGAGACTAAACAGTGTTATACTGTGTAGTTTTAAATAACATCACTGCTGTTTGTCTCAGAAGTTTGGGGATTTACAAAAGTCATAACTTCACCCTCACTGTTTGGATCGATACAGCAACTGTGGGGATGTGCACGTTTGTGTTACATGACGTTCTAATGGCAGTACCACATAAGTGTCAGAACAAAAGGCAGCGTTTCAGAGTGACCTCCAACATGTTGTTTCAACCCTCATGTTCTCACTTAAAATGCTGATATTGTAATACAATCAGCACTGTTGCTCATCCATGAAGTAAAAAGCATGCTTCTTTGGAAAGACATGCTTTAAAAGGATAGAGAGGAAACTGCTTTGCCTAAGCTGAATGGTGGGTTACAAGGTAATATGTGAGGTGTATGGGACAGTTAGACTTTAGGTTATAGGCTGCACAATACTCAGTTATAATGAAATAAAGAGTATTATACGAACACTACAAATGACCCATATAGAAAAATAAACAAACAAGATGAAGATGACTATTTCATCCGTAATTGTGCAACCTTGGTGAGAGGGAACGGGTTTGACAGTAAGTCCAGTGTGCAGACTTTACCTGAAGGGTCAGCACTATGTTCTCTGGCTGAGGGGGGCCAGATCAGATGAAGAGGGCATGCAGAAGACAAAGGCAATGCAGCATCAAAGAAAGAGCAAAGCCACAAAACATAAACGTGATGAAAGAGAACAACAGAAAGAAAAACTGAAGAATTTAAAATTAGCATGCAAATCCACATAGTTGCATATTTTGACACTGCACATAGATGGCAAATTGCACAAACTGTTCATTTAAATCTCAGCTTTAAAGTATGTACAAAAATAAATGATTAATCTTTCTCTAAATGTGCCAGAAGCAGTTCATATCTGTTTCAAAACTCCACTAGAAGGTGACACTGACTTAGCTAATACAAGTTATAACCATCTTACTTTAGAAAAGTCACAGACCTCCTAAAATTTCAGATACATATTTTTTGTAGTTTATACAGTGAATTTCTACGTATAATCAGAAAGCCATGCAGCAAGGCAGATGAAAGGCAAAGCAAAACACTATTTCACCACACTCACTGTTACCTTTTGGTATTCTGTCTGAATGGCTCCAAACTTGTCCTTTGCCAGTTTGACAATAAGATCTGCAGTGACACAGAAGAAACACATGAAGAGGTGTTTGCTGAAAGTAAAGTGCGTGGTGGATTCTTTCATCAGATGCATTATCTTAGACTGTGACTAAAAATAGTGTCAGATGTGCTACAAATTCATTCTGCTCACACATCTATGAAGATGCTCTTGTCGTCATGCCTTACTCATTCACATTACACACCATACAACCTTTACACCCAGTTGTATGATAAAGTTCTCTATCAAGATGATAAAAAAATACATTAGGTTAGTGTGAAGAAAGTAATTTTAAGTGAAAAGTTATCTGTGCTTTTTTAACATAAAGGCTTTGATGATGTTTGTGCATAAAGTTTAGGTTTCATGCTCTTCTTTGAAGCATAGCACAGGTATGATGGCTGTTAGTTTGTATATGAGAGGGAATATATGAAAATTATAGAATTTATTCATCATGGGAGATTTCTGTAAAGCAGAAAATGGCATTTGACATCTTTGACAAGATGATGTCAAAGGTCTGCCCTGTGACACAGCAATGTCCCCTTCCTCTCAGACTCTTCCCTCTGGATTCACTGGCAGTGTCAGCGACTCTTACTTCATTTATGTGCAGACTGACATCATGTTTGGATCCAGCTGAAATTATTGATATCCTGGTTACATAAAACTAAAACTATTTCAAAGAATCAAAATTCTGTTTTAAAGTAGAAATAAACCTGTAAAAAATAGGTTAAATAAGAGAATACATGTTATTTAATTATTGAAAGCTGGGTCAGGGACAATTAGCAATTAAAATGTAGCGCAACATTTATATACAACTCCATGGTGCGGCTTGACCATAAGTCTGTAGTGGTGGCGAAACATTGGACTGTAGCCACGTCCTTCACAACACCCTCACCACACTCATCATGCAGGGCAGGGGGGGTCACTCCACTAACATGGAGACGAGATGGCAGTGATGCAGTTTGTCCAACGTGTTGATGAGTTTCTTAAATCCCGGGTTGTTCACTGTGTTAACTGAGAAAAAAGTTATGTTTGTTTATAACGTTTGTTATCTCTCTGTGTCTCTGGGAGCTGGTGGTAGGAGTCTGCAGCAGAGCGCTGCAATGCCAGTGATGCTTGATTTGCAACTGAAAACAGCACAAGAGGAAACTGCGAAGGACAAAAATAATCGGATCGTTTCATTTTTATGATCGTTGAAAACCCAGATCGTAATTGTGATTAAAATTCGATTCATCGCCCAGCCCTAAAAGCGACTTACGTCTGAAGTTAGATCTGACTTACACACTTGCAAAATACTTTTTTTTTATAAATAAGAAAGCAGGACAGATCCACCTTCCCTGTTCATAATATGCCTTTTTGTTGTTAAATTGTTTATATTAAAGTATATTCAAATCAGCTTTATTTGTTAAGCACCAAATCGCAACAATGTCATTAACAGGCACTTTATGGACCAAATCAATTGAAGCCAATATATTTTAATTACATTAAAACATATCCACGTTAGTCTAAATTATAACTCTCTTCATGTAATACAATTGCATGCACTGGGTTGCAGGTAAGAGGATGTGCATAAAAAAAAAAAGAAAAAAAAAAAGAAGAAATTAATTAAACATTATTTCAGTAGCAGCTGAATAATAATTAAAATGTCATGACTGTGGCAGTCCTCCCATGAATTAATAGACTTGGCCAGAAATGCCTGACACCCACCACCATGCAGTCTCTGACAGTAGCTTTCTGAATCTGCAACAGAGCAGAGCAACTGATACATCTGTAAATGACACCTAAACGAGAAACACCATTAACACAGGCATGGACAGATAATCAGGTGTTTACAAGATACAGCGGTAGTGATACATCTTCAGGCAGGAGGGTTGAACGACCTGGTATGTAAATGTTGACAATCAGTAAAAATCCATCCCTCTAGAAGGAGCCTGCTGTAAGAGGTTTAACAGAATGTTCCAGGAAATCCTTGCTTTCACATGTCAGATTTACTCATTATGCTTTCTAAAATCCAAAGCCTAAAAGTCATATGGTGCCCAACCAGAGTTTCTGTTTGACTGTGTCTTTGTTTTAGTTCCTGCAAACATAGAAACAAATATTTCAAAAAGTTAAGAGATGGAGAAGAAAATCCAGTGGATCACTGCTGACACTAGCAGGTGACAAACAAATACTTGCAGCTGCTCAGGCATTGACAAAAAAACCATGAAGCCAATTAATTTTCTTCTTTTAACCCATCACATTTAATCAGATTCCTAAATCAGGGAAGCCACAGCGATGTCACAAACCACACAAATGATTGTATCACCTATCAAACCCGGTATGTTGCTGTTCTCTGTTGGATCTACACCTGGAGCAATGCTGGCTGTGACTCATCATATAAAGATGACAGAGACAGCAAGGCCTCTCAGAGGCAAGGTCCCTAAAAATAAAAATGAAAAGAAACACAAGGGTATTCCTTCATCTTGTGTTTCTTTTTGCTACAACAAAGAATACAGTACATGCTCTGGATGAGCTGTTGACGAGCTGTTGTAATCTATCACAGAACAGATCTCTAATCTTTGCCTCTTTCTCAAAGCATAAAATTAGTTTTAATGAGAGGGGGCTTCAGGCGTTTCTTTCATCCAGTTATGGCTGTTAAGGATAAGAATATATTTTTTTAAACGGGCTATATTTAATTGCTTTGATTGAAACATGCATTACTACGGGATTATTTGACAAAAACTCCTCCTCATGCTTGTTCCTTTGTCACACTTTAATCTGTCTGGTGTGACAATGGGTGCCTTGTTTAACTGCAGCTTGATTTCAGCTTTTACTGTAATCAAACAGCTGAGATTTCTGTTAAATTTCCTGATTGGAATTATGAAACGCAGCCCTGCTTTGTAGGTGAGCATGTCAACGTGTTCTAGGTTAACTCCTCCACCTCAGAATGGCTGTCGGCAGTCGCTATTGTGCATTTCAGGGTGAGGTGAGAGATGATCCAGGATGTTGATAGAAAATAAATACAGTGACAGAATTTCTGTTATCTCATGTTGTTTTAGTGGTCCTCTGTGTGTGTTCCACCCTGACCTTGTGGTGAGGGCGTGTTTAAATTACATCCATCCCCAGAGGATGAAATCTGTAACATTTGCATGACAGTAAACAAAAGCGTATTTGATTCCTAAAGGCTGTGGTAATATGTCACAGCATAAATAATAGGGCTTCTATTTTTGATGGTATTACTGGAAATACTGAAGTATGGTTAGAGAAAGTTGACATTTCTAGAACAGAATTATGTGTCAGTATGTTCCAGTTTTAATAAATAATAGAGCCAGTAATCATGCACCGATACACTCACCACTTTAGCATTTCAAAGCTTATGCTTGCAGAGCTACATGACCGTTGACAGTGGTCAATAAAAAAACAGAAAAAAGAGATGGGAAGCATTTCTGTATTACGTTTGTTTTTAAGTGAAAAGTAAATTTGTCCAACTGGCACAAATCTGATCAAGACAAATAATAATAATAATAATAATAATCAATAAGCTGAATTTACAGTAATTTTGAGTAATTTATTTTAAGTTTTTTAAGATGAGCATTCCTCAAGATATGAAAATATATGTTTTTATAATGTAGCTTTTCTTAATTTGAGTTTAAAATCAAGTAATAATCAACATATTATTAAATTAGTGCACATTTTACACATGACTTATCAGCTCTAAGTAGCATTTCTCTGATTATGTTTTGAGTGGAAAAATAATTTAACCCCTTTTTTAATCTGCAAAAGTGTCACTCAGATGCAAAAGCTGATTTCCATAAACTGCAGAGGAAAATGCTGATTATCATTTCATCATTTGCGTCCGCTCTGCCTTTCATCATAAACTCCTCACTGTCAACCAATAATACAAGTTGTAAAAAAAAAATTAAAAAAAGCCATTCACTGTATGTTAAATAAAATAAGGTAAAATAAAAGATGGTTATTCAGCCAAAACATGATCGACCAATTTGAAGCAAGAGGAGGGAGGATTGCTGCTAAATGTAAGAGAATCGAGTGATAAGCAGAGTTCGTTGGAAGGGATACATAGTGCATAGTGAAGAAATGGAGTACTGGTGAATTGTGATAAACAGAAGGGAAGAAGAAAGAGAGGACAGAAAACGATTACAGAAGGATGAGAACGGGAAAAAATAAGGTGAAAAGAAGAAGAGCAACTACAAGAGAGGTGTGGAATGAATTCAGCCTCCAGTTCTTGTGAGAGCCATCTAATCCCCCTTCATGAACAAAAAGCTCACTTAATGCTTGTTTCCTCCCACATTAAGTCTCCTCTCCACCCTCTCTGCTAGTGTGATTTAAAATGTATTTGTCAGACTGCATTGACCTTTTGCCCCTTTAAACAAACATGTTTTCTGTGTGCAAAATTGCAAGCTGCTTTCTTGGCAAAATAAATGTACAGTATTGAAGATGATGTAAATTTATGAGGTGTCTTATACAAATGTAGCATCCTGCTATATTGTTTATTTGTTATTGGCTATGAGCCACAGTATGTTTCATTCTGTAAAATGGGATTGTATTATGGGTGCAATTTCCTTTGTTTTATCAGTCTTTGTACTATTCAGATACAACAGTTCTAGGTTATTGGTTGATTTTTGTGCCATGTTCAATAGGGTCAGACTGATGACCTACCAGGTAAGGAGGGTGGGTTTTTTGAGGGAAGAGACAAGAGAAAGAGGAAATGAGAGGGAGGGAGAGGAGATGTGGACACTAGAGATGGGATTTATGGCTCTTTGAAAGGAGCCGGATCTTGAGGAGCTGTCCTTTTTGAAGAGCCATTCAAAAGACTTGCTCGTTCTTATTTTTTTTATCTCAGGGGTAACTAATTTTTATCAAGAAAATAATCACTGGCAATGATTAGACGGTAAGATTCGGATCAGAATCATTCAAACTTTCACACCCCACCAGTATATACTCTTTTAGTGGGCATTATTCCCAAATATTGGTCATAATTTCATTTGGCTTATGTTTTCATTGCAATCATTCTATAAGGTGGCTCAAAATCCCCATGCTTACAAATTAATCATGATTAATCACCATCTGTGAGTTTTTATATGCCTGAAATTTGCCCATGATTACTGTATTGTATCAAAGGAACGAGCCAATGCTACAAATATTTAATGCTAACTGACCTTCGCTTGGGCAAATGTCAGCTGTCCAAGGGTCAGTAAATGCAGCATGTAATGTACTTCTATATGTTGTTCTAAATCATCTCTACTGTGTTCGAGATCATAATGCAGAATTCATATATCATCATCTCTCCAACCATCTGCATGGCAAAAATGTCTATTATAAAACCACCAGATGTGACGACTGAAGTTAAACAGCCAACATTGATGAAGAAACTGATATGTATCTGGGAGTGGTTTGTATGATGTGATAAAGAGGACTGGACAGTTACTAATTAGATGAAGTTGACACCTGTATAGCATTTAGAGGTGTTTATTCTGTGAATGACCTTTTCAGAATTGAAGATGCTCTGATGAAGGCTCTGTGCCAAAATGCTTAAGAGTACTTTTATCTGTGATGTGAGCCAAATAAACAACTCTGTTCTCATTCATTTGGATACTAAGATGTGCATCCTTTATTCATTTTTGCAGTTGAGTAATTTTGGGTTTAGCACTCCACAATGGATTTACAAGTAGAAGTGTAACATCTTCCCCCTTTATTGTCCTCCAACAAACATATTTAACATGCAAACAGTCTGGGAAGGTTCTTCAGGCAGCTCTCAGTTGCAACACAAAGGAAACAGATTCAGTGTATAAAAAAACAAAAGCAGGCATAGCACTGAAAAGGTGTTTGACCATGAGTGTTAAGTGCTTGTTCATCTGTGCATAGCGATAACAGAAATACTGGAGATATGCCCAGACTAACGACAATAACAAGATTAGTGATTACACATCATCCATATTAACAATAATAATAGTAAAAATACTACTACTACTACTACCACTACTACTACTACTACTACTACTACTAATAATAATAATAGTAATAATATCAATCTGGCTATAGGCAAGGCCACTCTACTGAAACGGCTTTCCTGTCAGTTATTGATTCCTTACGGCTTGCCAGATCTGCTGGTCAATCCTCGATCCTTATACTGCTGAACCTGTCTGCTGCCTTTGACACAGTCAACCATCATATACTGTTCTCCACACTCTCAGAGATTGTCATCTCAGGATTTGTCCTCTCGTGGTTTATGTCCTACCTCACAGGAAGATCCTTCAAAGTATCTTGGCAAGGGGGAGCGTCCAGATCACATGGGCTAACAGGGGTGCCTCAGGGCTCTGTGCTTGGCCCTCTTCTCTTTTCACTACGCATCTCCTCACTCGGTGCAGTCATTGGCTCTCATGGTTTCTCCTACCACTGCTATGCAGATGACACTCAGCTTTTCCTGTCTTTCCCCCCTGACGACAAAACCGTCTCAATGCGAATATCAGCATGCCTTGCTGATATGTCCACATGGATGAAGGATTGCCACCTTCAGCTAAATCTGTTCAAGACTGAGCTTATTGTCTTTCCAGCCAATCCTTCCTTACCTTTACAGATAAGCATGCAGCTTGACTCTATCACACTTGTTTGCTCGATCTTGCCGATTTGCTCTCTACAACATCAGGAGGATCAGACCCTGCCTGACTGAATACACGGCACAGCTTCTGGTCCAGGCTCTGGTCATTTCACGCATTGACTACTGCAACTCCTTACTGACTGGCCTGCCTGCATGCTCAGTTAAACCTCTGCAGATGATCCAGAATGCAGCAGCACGTCTGGTCTTCAACCAGCCCAAAAGAGCTCATGTCACTCCACTGCTAATCGCTCTTCACTGGCTTCCAGTTGCAGCACGTATCAAATTCAAAGCTCTGCTTCTGGCTTACAAAACAATAACCCAAACGGCTCCTGTCTACTTTCACTACTTAATCCAGAGCTACACTCCCTCTCGACAGTTATGCTCTGCCAGCGAAAAACGCCTAGCGCTCCCACCACAACATGGCGCAAAATCAGTAGCTAGACTCTTTTTCTCTGTTGTCTCCCGGTGGTGGAACGATCTACAAAAAACTCCATCCGATCCGCAGAGACCTTATCCACTTTTAAAAGCAACCACAAAGACACAGTTGTTTAAGGAGCATTTGTGCACTTAGCTTAACTCTTCTACTCAACAGAATGAGTTAAAAAGATTTGTCCAGCTAATAATAATAATCAGCATTATCTCCATTATCGCGATAATGCTTCCCTATTCCCTACCCGTGCCTTAATAAACATATAGAGGGTAAAATGTAATTGTGCAAGGGTTCCTAAAAATTTGTTAATTTAAAATAACATATCAATGGAAACTATGTTAACTTAAATGCAGATATATTTTCCCTGTTGGAGTATGACATTTTTTCCAAAGTGATGTCTTCTTATAAAAGGTCTTGCCCACTTTCTAATATTGACTGATTTTTTTCATTTTTGGTTTGCAAATATTATTTTCTTGGCGATCATGTTACACAGTTTGTTTCTTCGTTTTATTTTTAAGTTATTTTGTTATTTATTTTTCTTCTGGTATACCTTATTTTTGTCTTTTGTTCTGTATTGGTGTTGCTGAAAAAAAAAACAAAAAAAAAAACAGGCACAGCATATCTCTAAGTTTGACCTCTTCAGCCTTGGTAACGGGGAGCCTGCTAATGTATTTATGGTGAGAATATGTGTTCCTGGGTAAATGAAATCAATACTGCTGAGATCGAAACACAATTGTTTGGGAGAGGGAGGAAGTTTGGTGGTACTCTGCAGGTCTGGGGTCAGTGGGAGCGTCTCCGGGCTTCTGCTAGTGCCATGCAAACTGTTCCTGCTGAGCCATCGGGAGCTTTACTGGTCATTAGGATCCCTTTTTTTCGCTTCCTTATTCTTTGGTGGTCTTATCTTTAGTGATCTTTTGTTTGCCAGAGTGTCCACAGGGGATCTTTCCCTTCTTATGCAGAAAGTAGAGGATGCTGCTGAGGGTGGCCAGCAGCAGCAGACACAGTATGATCACCACTATGATCACCCCACTCCCCTCAGAGTGAACAGTGATGTTGATGCTGTGGGACTTGACAGTCCTGATGGCTCCTGGGACAGAAAAGCTGACCTCAAAGGAGAAATAAGCATCCATGTCCTTCTTAACCACATCTGTAGCAGAAAACATCAGCACTATATTGAGTGTTGGAAACACTCTCTCTTCCATGTGCATAAGATCTTTCAGTGGCCTTTTTGTTGTGGTCTGGGGCTGCATGCAGTGGTGCACTTCTTAAAGCAGCCACAGAAGCAGATAACAGGCATGCAACTTCTTTCTTATGCTCTTGAAATTGTTTGTAAGCCTTTCAGGATGATTTTCCACTACTGGAGATGTGGCTGCTTGCTCTGGTTGTGCAGGCTCAGTAGGGCTGACAGTACACCCTGCACACCTAAGCACAGATGAATAAGCGGAATACTTGATATTTGATCTATGAAAAATCATCTCCTCCTCCTCTCTGACTTCATGCAGCTACTTGGTAATATACAAAAAGCTGCAAGGTCCTGAGACAAAGTTCCTCTTGCAACCTGTTCAGTACTGGCTCGATGTAAGGATCGACCGATAAATTGGCCCGCCGATATATCGGATCAATATCTGCATTTTTTATTCTTGTTGACATTCGCCAATACGCATCGGCATGATTTACAGACAGGCGTCCACAGGCTGCTCTGTGTTGTTGGAGACGCTGCAGTCACGAGCAGAGCATGTAGCGTTTTCAGATCTCTGACAGCGGAATGATTTCACACAGCAGCTGACCGATCAGACCGAACAAGCTGATATAACACACAACTGTTACCTTTCAGTAGAGAGTTTCAGTAGAGTAAAACTCCAATGAGTTCTAAACCATCTTTTTATTTTATTTTATGAATTCTAGAAATGGGCTGCAGCTCAAAACTGGGGAGGAAAAAAATATATAAATTAAAAATGGCACCAGCAGTACGTGAGGCAAAGTCGTGCAGCAGGAGCAGAGACGTGATCTACGCTGGCTGTGACTTCTAAATAGTTCTTTTAGGCTCATTGTAAATAGTGTAGATTGTCATGGCAGTATAAATATTCTTGCCTTCTTTCCACGTTCACGTGCTGCTTAGCGCACAATGGCAGTGTGCATGTAGTTGATACGACTGAGACGCAGAGAGAAGGCAAACATACAGTATTTTATAATTTCCACTGGACGTTCCTCGGCCAGCAAACTGCAGAGTTCAGGGAGTATTGGATGCAGTTTCTATGAGCATAATTTTTAATAAACTTGGAATGTTATTGTTTTATTGGAATCTCATTTGGCTGCTTCATGATACATCTCTGTCCTCAATAAGGGTTGTAATTTATATTCCTCAGTCACATCCTAGCTGGTCCGACCTTTTTGCATCTGGAGCAGTGTCATACTCCTAGACTTAGCCTGCATAGTCGATAGAACCAAAAGTAAAATTTCACATTTTAGTAGACCTTCGCCAATTAACTTCCCATGCTACAAGATTACCAAAGGGTGTGAAATCAGAATTAAATTGTGGGCCACACAAATGTAGTTTAAACCATTCTTAGTGTCATGGCAGCTCTCATATACTCAATATACTGCAGGTAAAGCTTTTGCAGCAGATTTAATGAAGTTCTGTAGGCAACTCAAGATAAAGCAAAACCTGACATGTTAATTTTTTTATATCACTTTCACAAGGAAACCCACTTCTTAAGTGGTATCCAGCAGCTTTATACCTTGCTTCCCATGCTCAAGGTTAGAACGGAGAGGAACAAGTTAAGCAGCCATGAACAGTGGGATTTTTCAGGATGCTGAACAGATTTCTGGAGTAGAACCTTATTTTATCTTCAAAAGGGTGGAACTATTAATCGTGCACTTGCTGTTTTCTATTTAGCCTTGCATTATAGTTTAAAAGTTGCCTTTTCGGATTTTGACTGCCACCAATCAAAAGAAAATATGCTTCCCTGCAAGTGGCTGAAAATATGCACTTAGGAGGACTAATTCCATCAATAGTTTGACAGTTCAACCTAATAATTTGTTTTTTAAACATGTCATAGCTAGAAGTACAGGTAAAATCATAACTACTTTTGACAAGGTGTACTATATGGTGCTGCTCTCATTGTGTGTTAAAAGCACAACATTAAAGACAAAACAGAAAGCTGAATTTTATGCATAAAAAAGCTATGAAATTATTCATCACACTGATGTTATTTTATTGAGATCAGAATAATTACAGCTTATAAATTAATTAATCATGATTAATCGACTTTACGACTTTTACTCTATGGTGTCAACAGAAAGAGCAGGGTAATGCTCACTTGAGTTTTTCCTCACATTTTTACATCAGATGATCAATTTAGTTGTAATAATCACTTAAAAAAATTAAGACCTTAAAAAATCTATCTCATTTGTGCCACCCTTTTTCTGATCAGTGCCCCCACCTGGCCCCCCATAAAACTTTTCTAGACACACCCCTGCATATCCAAAGTATAAAATCTATCTGTCTTCATAGATGTGTGCTTGGCTGTCTTAGATTTCCAGCTGTGTCAATAACAAACCTAATTAATACTGAAAAGTTATATGAAAGTTATATATGAAATTTATATGAAATGAAGGCAATATCTAACTGAAACAGGCTGCATTTATCAACATGTCTCATTCTTCAGCATCACGTGACAGTGACATGAGTCTGATTGACATGACACCAATATATATTGTATACTTTTTACTTTTGAGTAAATATGTGCTGGTATGAACACGAATCGCTAGTTTCCTCCTTTAAAGCTGAACGATAAACAAACGCAACAAGGGAGATAATGCTAGCAACAGAAAAGCTGATTAGCTGATTACTGATAGCTGGTCACAGCTGGGAGAAGTGCTGGGAGAGGAGGCTGCCGTAGACAGGGAGAGGAAAAACTACTGAAAAGTTATCTTTAAAAAAATAGCATGAAGAATGCAGGTGTTGAACCCTCTCACTGGGAAAGGCGTGAGTGTAAAAACACCCTCATCCCACTCGGGTGTGACCAGTCATCTTTTTCCTTCTTGCCTTTAGACACCTCCATGTATGATGGATGCTGCACACACATTAAATTAATTAAATATTTTAACGCAATAAATTACATAAATTAGTCACCGCTGTTAACGCGTTATTTTTGACACCCTTAGTTTTAATTGATCAAAATCTTACATCCATTAAGATGTTGTCCATGTTTTTTGCAAGAAATTGCTGATACTCAGTTTACATGGTACACACATAAGGATTCTTTAAATGGTAAATGGTCTGTATATATATAGCGCTTTTCTGTACCTGGAATGATACCCAAAGCGCTCTACATTATACATCACATTAACACACTAATTGTGGAAGCTGCCATGCAAGGAGCTAACCACGACCCATTTGGAGCTATTTGGGTTCAGTGTCTTGCTCAGGGCCACCTCGACATGAGCTCAACAGGCCGAGGATCAAACCGGCAATCCTCAGGCTGCAAGACAACCACTCTTTCCACCGAGCCACGCCGCCCTAATGAGATTTTTTATCTGTTGAGGCCTCACACATCAAGATAAAAAATAAAAAAACACAACACCTAGCATGGCAGAGGACATACACGATGAAGTAATGATGGTGGTCTCGCGACTGCTGCTACCAAAAAAATCCAGAACTGAAAAAAAAAAGAAAAAAACCGGACTGGAGACAGTGTGAACACGGACTTTATATCCTTCCTTGCTCCCCAGTCAGCTCGCTCTCTGATTGGCTAAATTCCATTCCACGTCACAATCCACACAGTCACAACTCAGGAGTTGTCGGCTTTCCACACAGAAGACATTTGGTTGTAAATATTGAACATGTTTAATACTTTTGACTGTCAGTCACGACCCGTTTCGGAGACGATCGTCAGGACGAATTCAGTCTTACACCTCAGACCAAATGATAATTTGATAGGAAAGTCTTTTAAGACTGAAGATAATCTCGAGTTTGCCATCCTTGCTCTGGAAGGGGACAAAAACTGCCTGATAATCTTTATGTGTGTACCTAGCCTTAGTCTTCCATTGCACAATATGTTGTGGATCAATAAATTTATCAATAAAGAAGATAAAAGGCTGTTTAATCTACAATGAAACAGGCTTTGCAGTTTTATTTAAAGTCAGTCCAATGTGCAACTCAAAATGATGCAGAGTCATAAGAACTTGCATTTTATTAGTTAATTAAAGTAATACAAGATTATTTAATGTGGTCCACATTTAATTCCTCCATAGGACTAATCAGCTTGTCTAGAGCAGGGGTTCTTAACCTTTGTAAGCCCAACTTTTCCAGTACAAAGTGGTCCAGGGCCCATTCAGATATTAACAACATTTTGGTTTAATTTGTATTTGATAACTAAACCAAATACACTCGTAGTTTAACAGCTAGAACCTTGTGAAATATTACATGATATGACATGATACAATGAAATCATCACAAAGACATTTATAGAACACGTGTAAACACTTTAGACAAGAATTCAGTTGAAGTTGAAGATCTTCCAGTTTACAAAATTGGAAAGCTTGTGCTGGATGCCCCTAATGTGCCTTATGCCTGACTCACACTGCAGGATTTTAAGCCAGATTTTTACATTGCAGAAAAACATTGGAAGTTGCAAACAAATAGCCCAGATCTGAGGGAAATCCATTGTTCATTTGGCATTTATCAATCTGTCTGTGAACACTTCAAAAGACACGATTTAGAGCTCTATGCAGATACTGAGGTCCAATAAGCAGGCCTGCAGTAGGTTTTTCCTTGCATAACCCTTGAATTTATTTAGTATAGAAATGCATTGAACTTCAGCCTGATATTTCTGCTCCTACTGAAATACTGTCTTGAACTAAAACTGAGTAATACCGCAGATTTTCTGCAATACTTGTTTTGTGTATGATAATGCTTAGCTCATGTTGAAGTTCTCACGTAAAAGAATGTCTGAATTTAGCTGTTTTATAAATTCAGTAGACATCACAGGCCCACTTTTACTAAATAAACACTTCTTTTCATCTGCTCTAACTTTGATTGTTGGCTAAATTATGTAATCAGTTTTCTACAGTGTATAATGGGAACACAGCTTTTTCTGTGTACTGTCGCTGTAACTATTGGGACATCCTGTGGTTGTTATTGAAGCACAGATGGCTATTATAAATACGGCAGTCAGGCTCAAACAGGATCAGCTATTCAGCAATATCATTTAACATCAACTCAATGTCAAAAGCCTTGTGTCGATGGGAGATGAAAAACTGTTTCTCAAAGGCACAGAAAAGTGTTTGAATTTACCATGAAACTACCTGCCAGGGTTAAATCAAGCAAAAGAAAGTACAACACTGAAGTGGAGCTGTTTGCTTCTGTGATCATGAGCACTAATAAAGTCTCTTCTGATACATCTGTAATAAGAGAACAGATTTACATTCATACTCTTGCAACCAGTCAGGTTGTAAGTTAATATTTTTGGGTAAGAAACTGGTCTATCTCTGGTTTGCATTGTTGGGTAAAGTGTCTATTCATTTCTGCTTTTTCTGCCAGTGCAACAGACAAAAACATCCTGTGGTGCATTGCAGAAACCACACTGGAAAAGAAAAAGGTATCAGCAAAAGGAGATGAAAATAAAACAAACATATTTACTGTCTGTCAGATGCTGTTAGTGCTGATGATGTAATAATTTAAGCTTATTTTACATTTATTTTAAGTTATTCTGCATAAGAACACAAGTTAAACTAGTAAATTGTAGGCAGACTGTGTGAAAGAGGAAGAGACAGGGAAGGAATGCCAAGGGGCAAAATGAAGAAAATATGTGGACAGGAAAAATAAATAAATAAATAAAAGACAGCCGAGTGAAAAAATCTGAGAAAGAGATGGACTGAGTGAATTCAGAAGGACTATAAAGATGGATAGATGGTGTTTAAAAACTGGGTTAAAAAAATACATGAGCTGTCAAGAAAATTTCCAAGTTTGAGGAAACTGAAGTTTTCATGCTTTTGTTATTGTGTCTTTACTGGAGAGAAGAGGATTTACTGATGGAGGACAGCTGACAGAATATATGTAACCTATACAAAAAAAAAAAAAAGGCTGAGAAAAAAACCAATCACGTTGCTCCAAAAGTCACCAGCCGAATCAACAAAACTCTAATATTCCCCCAGCTAAGCTGAGGCAGTCGTGTGTGACAACACCCGTTGCTAACAGGCTTATTAGAAAAAAATATATTAATAAATAGTGAGTAAGCCAGGCCATGAGATACTCTTTCACCACAGACCTTCATTCAGCCCCGCTCTGCTTGTAAGGCGAACGGTGCAACAAAGCATGCAGCCGGTTGGGGATTTTCCTGAACAGCAGGACACTGCCGTCAGTTACGTGGTTTCTTTTTCACAAAGTTATCAGAGGATTCACACACATACACAGGAAAGAGATTCGCTGAGAATTCAGCAGGAGTTGTAACACCCACATACATGGCCAGACTGAGACAAAAAGTCAGACGGGGAGTCATACACTCACCCAGGCAGCCCTAATTTATATACTGCACACATATGCTCATATGCAAGTACACGTATGCATGCACACACGCACACACACACAGGCTAAATAATCACCAAAGCTCAATATTCTATTTAGACCGACATTCACACACAACTATAAGCCATCAGAGCTTTTCTCTCTCCCACTCTTAACAAAAGACTCAATAAACAGTCACAGCAGGACTCCATTATTCATATCATATTATGTTAATCTGAACAATAATTGTGTCATTTTGTCAGCAAATAATTTAAATGCCAGTTTACCATAAATATAATACGTTAACATCAATATTCACTGCAACAGTAAAAACAAGAACTGGTCAACAGCAACTTCACCTGATGTGATTCAACTAACATTAAAAAGTCGACTCAACTTAAATAAGAGACTGTCCACCCTTAAGAGGGATTCTCAAACTTTTCCATGCAACAGCCCACCTGTGCAGGTACGTTTGGTCCAGCAGGACCCACAAAATATTTCATGCAGTAAAATAAGCCAACAAGCATAAAACGCTGCAGTCACATCATTTACAACCAGATAAATGATGACAAACTGATGAAGTCAAAAGTTTTTAAGTCGTCAGTTTTTAACCTGGACTAATAAAATGTTCCTCGTTGGCCCAATTAACATCTGTTTCTGAGTTTTACAAGGACAGATGTGGAAAGTCGCCTATGTGTACAGACTAGTTTAGCTCAGCAGACTTAGTATTAAAATATCCACCTGTCACTTTAACAGAACACATGAAATTAACTAATATTTATCTATGACACTAGGAAATCCCAGGACTTACTTTATATCCACGATTTGAATAACTAGTAGCTTTTATGTTTAGGCTGATAAGAGATGTAACAGTAAACCACAGCGATATTAACAATAGGATAAAGTTTGTACAAGTAGTACCAGGGTCATTATTACAGCAGTGGTACCTGGATCATACCAGGGGACAGACATCCAAATAGATCTCATTCAAAGCTTCTACAATCAGTCATATCATATCAACAATGTGGCACACAATTACATTTATGTAAAATAAGTCAAAAACATGAACTTTTTTATTTTATGCATCTGATGGCTTTAGTTGTAAGCAACGTTTTACTGTTGATTTCTTTCAATAAAATGAGAATATGCTTATTCTGTTCATTAAGATGCGGAAACTGTAACCAGGGCAAGTTTTTTTGTTGCCGCCTTTCTGGATTGTGTTTATTGTCCGATTTATCATGCTTGAATGTGTTTAGCTGCATGCATACAAAGAGTTCATATGCAGAGCAAAAGAGGCAGACACATTGGCCAAAAGCAATCCTCGCATCAGTGATTCTCTGACTATGATTTAACTTGCTTTAACTATTGTGCATCTGCATTTAAAGTATGTCTGGAGCACAAGCAAACAAGTCTCTTGCACAGTCTATTGTAGCTGCTGGGGGTCCTGAAACATGTGCATTTTATAACTATTTTAAATTTGGGGGTTTCTGCCAGGTTTTGGTCAATCTAAACTCTGTAGTGTCACAAAAAGAAGAAGGTAAAGATTTGTTGTTTGATTTAACCAAAAACCCAACAACAGAGGGGAGAAAAAAAAACCCTGCTCACTAGCGATGACCCCTTTTATAGCTTTGTTTCCGTCATTAAATTTTTAAAAGGAAAAACTGTTACACACACAGCACTAAATGTACAAAAGTGTTTCAAGAATTGTAGCAAAAATAGCTCAACTGAACTTAGAGTAATTAGATGGAGAAAAAAAAAGTAACTAAAAATAATAAATTAAGCTGCTTTTACTAGTATTCATCTTTCCAAGACACCAAAATAAATAAATAAATTGAAAATACAAGTTTAACAGCCTCTTCAACCTGTCATGGGGAGTTTTGGCTATAGAATATTACTCTAGTGTTGATATTATAGTTATTTATGGGCAGCAAACCTCAGAGAAAATGCTGCATCATAAAAATGACAAGCAAAGTACAAGCCACACTGTTAGCATGTTTAAATTCAGTACAAAAATTTACAGTTTCCAGTAGGTTTCACAGCTCAAGCCTGTTCTGACACTTTGAGGAGGTGTCTGGTGATGGTGTGATCCCACACAAGCCTTTTGCTTCTGTTGATGTGTAGAAACAGAAAGTGCTAAAAGCATGAAAGGAGTAGTTCCTCATCCTTTTACCTGTTGCTATGCAACAAAACATCAGTATTTTTGGATAACTGTCTTGGCACTGCTATGTATACTAAAAAGTTCAAAATAAAGATTTATAGAAAGAGCAATTATGGTGAGTATGGTGAAAAATCGCAAACATACACTACCGGTCAAAAGCTACTCATGCAACTGTTTGTAGTTTTAATATTTTCCACAGTATAAAATCAAAGACACAAAATATGATGAAAAATTCTTCACCATATGCCTTCATATATATTATTAGATCCCTTTAACTCCTGTACTCCTCAAATTCTCCTCAAGTAAGTAAATTAACTTTCTATTTTTACTTTAACCCTTAAAGACCAATGGTTTTAAAGTAACTCCCAACATCATGCATGCCACACTCAAGATTGTCCCCATGGGTTAAGAGATTTAAAGGCTGAATAATTAGGATTTTTTCTGTAAAAATAACTTAAAATATTGTCATTTGTTGCGAGGGATGAAAGACAGCAACAATGTCTTTGTCAAGTTTTTCTCCTTTCAAAGTAAGAGTTACGTGACAAAATAACTTTGGTGCACTGTGTAGCTCTTTCCTACTTCCTGGTTCCTTAACCAATCATATGCGACTCCCCACGGTTGCCAAACAACGCAGCGTTTGGTATTTTATGTCAGCAAAAGAGCAGCGGCGTGCAGGCATGGAAGCTAGTAAAAGAAGCAGATCAGAAATAGTTTCAGAAAAACCTAAAAAGCCTCGGTATCCTGCTTAAAAAGCAAACAACAAAAAACGGAATAAAACGAGGATCAATATTGGAGAGTCTTTTGCAAGGTGGAGAAGTCTGAGAGACCAAATTAATTTCAAGATGATTGCAGAGCTGGCAAAGTAAACACCGGAATTTTGCTTATATTAACTGAAAAGTTTATCTTTATTTCCAAAGATTTTAGTCTAAATTATTTCTCGGCACTCATTAATTTGTGTGACTGTATTGACATATTACTGGAGTAAATTGGTGGCCTATTAGTTTACAACAACAAATGTAAGGATATTTGGGCCAAGTGAATAGTGTCCTTGTCCTTAAAAACTTATGAAATTACTATCAAATTAATTTATTAAGTGAGACTAAGGGAAAGAAGCCGGAGTGGCATTTTGTTGATTAATGTAGCTTTTGTTTAAACTCTATTTTATGCCAACGTAAATTAGCGTGTGAAATAGAAAGAGATTCTGTGAATCAGGCATTAATGAAAACAACAACAAAAAAACAACAACAAAAAAGAAAAACAAACCCTGCTGAAACGAAAACCACCTACTGATGGAGTAAAATATAGGCCAGTGGAAATCTGTACTTTGTTTTGATGCGTTCAGACTTGATGTTTATGTTCCAGTCGCTGAGATTTTTTCTTAAACTCAGGAAAGGGTAGCCAATGGTACCTGCATGTGTGATTCTGTGAAGCATGGAGGAGTAAGTGTGATGATGATGGGAGGGAGTTTATTATTCAAATCTAACATTTTTTTTTCCTTTTTTATATAATTAAAAGCTTCTTAAAAGAAACAAAAAGCAGTCCAAGACAAAAACACTGAAGTAGCTGTTGATCATATATATTTTGTTAGGATATCATAATAAATTATATGTAGGTGAAAATAAAATATGAAACATAGATCTTTATCATTTGTAAACACACATGAGAGATTAGGAAACATTGCCACCATATTACTAATAGAAATTACAAGTAAATGTTGCTCCAGTTTGATCATCACTAACAGACACAAACTAAGCTTGTAATAAATGTCAAAGTAAATCTATTAAAATGATATCTGAGCTCTCGTAGATCATTTGGTATATTATTTTTCATTGTTATTCTTTTTCAGTGAATTGTTTGTTTCATAACATGTTGACATTTCTGGCATGTCGGATGAAGGAGCACTGGTGTGGGTTTTTTTTTGTGTCTCAACGGCTTACAACAGCTGTTGGTATTAGATCTGGCTTCCCTTGAGCTTGGGTTAAAAACACCTCTTCACCAGATAAACACTCTGTTACCATAGAATCTGTAACTATGGAGAGACAATCTGGCTCAACTTTACACAACCCAAAGACAGGAGAGGACACACACAATGGCGAGATGGAGAAACATTTTATTTAAAACAGTTAATATTTTCCTTCAGTAACTCGGTAACCCTGTTCCCACCAACAACATGTAAAAAATTAAACTGAAAAGTTGAGTGTGTCTCTTTCTATTGGCCCCCTCAGTGGTGTAACTAATAAAAAGAGTATTAGTTGGACTGGATGACCTCACCTGCCTCACAGTTAAATTAATTAAAGAATTCTTGTTGCTTATGTCAAAGCCTTTTGTTAAAGCCTGATGTTAATGCCTTGATTAGTGAATTTTCCTTCTTCGTGCATAGGGTACATACGAAGAAGAGTGGGGAGAACATTTCTGTGTAAACAGCTGAGTCTCTTGGCTACAGAAGCAGCTGGAGTCTTTATTTTGTTTTCACACAAGCCATGAGCAAGATGTACATGTAGCAAAGAAACATCTTCTTTTATGTCATCTCAAGTAAATCATCATGCTTAGAATTACGTATTTAACATGTAGTTTCTGAAGCAGTGTTATTGGGAGAATAGTTCAGAATTAATACGTTTGGCCTGCTGTCATAGTTTAATGGAGTTTTTATGTCAAAAGCTTTTAACTTTTAATGTCCATTGAAATTCCCAATCATTTAAGGCCACTTCAGATATTTAAATCTCCTTTTTTTTTTTTTTTTTTTTTGCGCAGCAATCTAAAATTGAAGTGATGTACTGACATTAAAGCTGGCCTTGACGTTTTATAGCAGGGGTGCCCAAGTCCGGTCCTCGAGATCTACCATCCTGCAACTTTTAGATGCAACCTTTCTCCAACACACCTGAATCAAATGACTGGCTCGTTACCAGGCCTCTGCTGAGAAAATGACATGCAGATGACATCTGATTCAAGTGTGTTGGAGAAGGATAGCATCTAAAAGTTGCAGGATGGTAGATCTCGAGGACCGAACTTGAGCACCCTTGTTTTATAGCAACACAAAACCACAAAACAATTACTGCAACACAAATACAAAAGTCTTTACATTTCACAATTAGACACAACACAGCACAAAAGCTGCAACGGAACTCTCACCACTTTTTTTCTCAGAATTTACACTGCACAAAGTGGGCAACAGTGAAAGTTACGCCGCAGGAAGTGAGCGGCGACAGATGTTACAGGGTCTGCTACTTCACCGTCAGCCAGGTGACGTCCCGGGGAGAAGTGATTACATGAGGCAGCGGAAGAGTTTGCCATTTAAATGGAGAAGGGAGTGTTTGCCAGCAGAAAGAGGCTTTACCGAAACAAAATAGACATGGATCTTTCAGGGCGAAATTGATCATAAAAATAATAAAAACTTAATGATAAAGCCAAAAGTTTGTACACATTTCTTTCGGTTTGTAGTCTCCAAAGTGTCCACTGGAGGTCTCTTAACATATAAGAACATCAGTTGGATTGGAACAGGACGCCGCTCCCTAGAGCAGCTGAAAAGAATAATAAAATCAGCAAAGTTGTTTGAGACCAAACATCAACATTATTTATCAGGTTGGAACATTTTTAAAGTTTATCAGCAAACCAGCTTTGATTTGTTTGTTCCACTCGTGTTTAAAAGGAACGTTCTCACTGAACAAGCCGTCCAATCTGAGCGGCCCATCTGGATGATGCCCCAGTTTAAATAGACTGAAAACTCCGCCCACCTGGCTCATCAGGGTGATAAATGGTGCGGACCCACTACCGCTAACATCAATAGCTCTTTATTTATACAGTACAGTTGACAACATTTATAATAGTGCATACCTTAATAAACATTATTAACCATTAGTGATTTACTCACTTCTCGAGCACATTCCAAAAATATCTTGCTTTTCATTTACTACGTGCGGTCTAAAAAAAAAAAAAAATATTCCCACTCTTTAACCTAATGCATAAAATCCTGGCCAGTCCTGGACTGTTTGCAAATCCGTCACTGAATTTTAACATTAAAACCAAGTTATGCTGAAGCCAAATTAAAATAAAGCTCTGCTCATGGTTGCAAACAAGCTGAAAAATGCTAGGAGGAAAATGTTTGTGTAACAGAGCTATTTTCAGTGGTAATAAATTAAAGCCCTGTTCTAAAAGTTTCTGAATCTTAAGAAAGTCTAACACATCAAGCAGAAAATTTCTCTGGGATAAAGCAGTCACTATGAAAGTTCATTAAAACCCCGGTGTTACAAATTTGTGCAATACTGAGTGGATTTGATTACACTTTTCTAAACATAAGACAGAGCCTGTTACAAGTAGGCCAGTGGATCACAGTAGAGAGCAGAAATTCACATTTGTCTATAAAAAGAATTCAATGAAAAGCCACAGAAGGCATAAGCTCCTATCAAGCCTCATTAGACATCTTTTATTACTTTAAAACACTTAAGACACAAATGACTCAACATACTGACTTTAAGGTTAGTGCGGATGCCAAGGTGTATTATAGTGTTAACTTTGTGAATGTAAGCTAAAAACATCTTAACAGTCTGTCTATCTCCACTGATGATAAAGAGCATTCTGCATTTGGCCCTGATTGACTTGCTTAAAGAATTAAAAAGGAATCCAATTTAACCTCTGATTGGCCTGGGTACCTAAGGACAGGAACTAAAAAATCCTCTGATTGCTGCACTGTTAGCATCATGTATGGATTTGATGACAATGGTCTGCTAAGGATCAATTCTACTTTCCTGGATTGAGTTTTCTTGACACAGCTTGTTAGTGAGAAATAAATTAGCCTCCCTTAAAGTCCCTCAAAGTTGTCACACAGCCAAGTTCCTGTGACACATCGCTCTCAGCAAAGCAGTCTCTGCAGAGTGAAAGCTACAAGGACTTCACAAAGGGGTGTTACGAGCAGCAGCGAGGCTCAGCGGAGAACTGGACCGTTAAGGGTGAAGCTGTCATCTCTGGCGTTGGCAGGCTCACTCTGTATTACCACACATCTGCAATTACAACTCACCATGTCAACAGAGTGGACTCATGGCAGGCTCTACTGCCCCCACCAATGAAGTGGAACAAAGCGACAGAGAATGCATGACTTGCCATCTCTTCACCAGGCCTGAGCCGCTAGCTTAGTCTCCCCCTAGCTTCTCCTGCTTGGCTACCCAGGCCTGACCCAAATATGACGCTCCCCAAATTAAACCAGTTTAGCAGCACATGGAGATGTGACAGCTTTTTCTCCAATACCCTACCCCTGTTTGTGTCTTTTCTCCTCTCTTTTCTACCTCTTGCTTCTTTAAATAAGCTGATAACCCCACAGCCTTTCTAGCCAGACCGATCTTTTGATTTGCTTTGATTTTACCTTTGCTTTCACTCTGGTTTTTCCACATTTCTTTCCAGCTCACTGTCAGATAGCAGGAAGCTTAAGTTGATGGTCTCATTATTATGTTATTGAAATGTCTCAAACGTTCAACTTATTTTAATACCATAGCTCTATCTCCCCTTACTTAGTCTGCTAATATGGCAGCCTTTAATGAAGAAAGCTTTCCAAATGAGATGCATCACTTTTCTCTCGTAATCCAAAAGCTGCCTGTTCAGGCTATTGATCTCTTTCTCTTCTGCACTGTAAAGAAACTCTTCATCACTGAAGTGTATATTCAATGGCTTTTTACTTCAAAAGGTGTCAGGCGATATTGTGACAAATCAATGTAGTCCTGTTTGAATTTAACAGATTGCACATCCTTTAAAGCTGTTTCAGCCAGCTCTTCAAATCATGAAAGCGTGTGTTTGAGGTGATGGTCATTTATATGCCCTTCACAAAATCAAACATTGCACTGCACACAAAAAACTCTATGTGGGTCACTACAGGGGGTCTAAGAGTCTGGAAAACAACTCATCTCAGATTCTCCTTTAAAGGCAAAAACATCCTCTCCATCTCTTCTCTTCTTTCCAGAGCAATCTTTTATTTATCTATTTATTTTTAAGAAATCAAGGAAGTGATTTTAAATATGTTCTAATTTTTTCAGATTTATGAGTGTCAACATTAATACAGATACTCCTAATTTACGTGGATTCTTCAGGGTTAGAAGGTTAAATTGTTCTGGCTGAGAAGCTAGAAGCTGAGAGGAGAACCTGTCAATCATGGTTCCCAAAGTTAGTCCCCAATAGTAAAAATGTCCATCAACAAAATCAAAGGATTTAAAAATTATGCCTACACACCTGCCAGTTATGCTAGGTTGCCACACTGGTGCTTTTTGCTGCCTTATGATGTCTAGTATTTGCACTGCACTGATATGCACTGATTTGCACTGCGCTACACTCACATTGCTAACATTACAGTATTTATTTTGATTCCTATCATTAAAAAAATGTATTGAGAATCTACTCTCAGTATCACATTAGTTTTAGCAGCCACTTTTCTTTTTACATCCACCCAGTTTAGAGTTGCATTTGTGCGATTTTAAAACATGGAGCCAAATCTTCGCGAAAGGCTGCAGTGTGGAGCTGAAGCTGAGGCGAGCTGCAGGTTGTCTGAGCTGAATGCTAAGTTATCAGTCTGACTTTCACAGCTTTACTTTGAGTGTTTTGATGTTAAGCTGTGGCTCATCTCCTGCTGTGACTCATACATTTATTTAAGCACAGAAACCAATTCTTTTTTTTACAGTTTAGCAACATTTTGCTCGTTTCACTAAACTATTATTTGTCATCTGTATGTCCATCAGGTGGGTTTGGCATTGTAAGTAATTCATTATGTCCTGTTTTCTGTTTATGCCTGCATGGCTTTATTTGAAATGCCTGAGTAATCATTTAGCTTTGGATCAGCTCTTTTAGAGCTGGCCACCTCATCTGTCTCTCCGAGCCTTCAGAAAGACTAATCCCAGATTTATGGATCAACCAACGTGTAACTTGAAGCTGTTTTAAAATGTATTCACATGATTGGAGCTGCAGGTAAGGAATTAAAGTGCTGTAAAATATTACTTATTGTGTTCTGATTATACAGCATGATCTCTTCCACAAAGCTTGGGCAGCGGCAGCTTAAATGCACCTGTTGTGTGATGAAACCATTGCAGTTTGTATTGCCACCCTATTAGACAGACGAGCTGTGGATGGAAGCATCAACATCTGCGTAATCAACCAGATTAAACACTGTGTTACAACTTTTAATAAAGAAGTGTGAATAAAGTTACAGACAAGAAAAAATGTCATTTCACCATATAGAAAAGATTTTACAAGAATAATTCTGAACAGTTAAGTCTTGTTACGTCCAATGTGTGCAGATGGATACACTATGAAATCATTATTTCTGAATGTTATTTTCCAGTCCATCTATGTTAAAATTAGTTTTGATGTTGGAAAAGTTCTAAATTTGCAAAATAATAATAATAAAAAATAATAATTAAAAAACCAAACAGCTGTTTTATTCTACTTCTGCTGCTGATATATTAATTTGAGGTTTGCAAGTAAAGGCTAAACACGCTTCAGCAGAGTGAGAATTTGACTTCGTGAATGCAGACGAAGTGTTGAAAATGTTGTAAAAGTTCAGCCATGTATACTCTTTATTTAGTGTCAAAGATGTCTGTCTCATGTTATTCTATTGAAGCGTAAAAACACTTTTTCTTCTGGCGCATATCACAAGCCAAATGAAAATATTATCTTATTATATTATCTTACTAGTCTTATTATTTCCTTTGAATCTCAACAGTTCTTTTACAGTGTTTTTCATTTGGATCCTGCAATCATAATTGATGAATGACATATTCTTTACAGTGTGACACTGCGAGTCATGATGAAATATGTGTAAATACGGGAAGAAATTATTATTCACCTACAACAGCTTTCTTAGCTCTGCGTTGCAGTTATACAGTGCCTCTGGCAATCAGTTGGAGTTATGTTGCAGGCGAGTAAGACTGTGTGTCCTGTTGTGTCCTGAAGCGTCCCTGTGCCAAGGGCCATCACTGTCAGGGCAATGACATGACTGCGGGTGACAGCACAAAAACACTGCAGCGGAACCATTTACATCACTTTCTGTCATGCAGATACTACACTGTGACTGGCTGAGGGGATGTTGCAGAGATGCAAAATCACTGTTAGTTAATTCAAATGTTTTTACTTAAAGGTGGATTTTTTTAGCTTTGGATTTAAAAATGATCACCACAGGAGGGCAGACATAATATATTTCCACCCATGTTCAGTATTTATTTATTTAAGTCTGTATAATGTTATTATTTTAGGCTTAATGATGACATTGAGATGGGTTAAAAAAAAAAAAAAACCCTCTTTATCAGCTCTGCTACCTGTCAGCTTACTGCCGAGTCCTTTTATTATAACTAAAAAGAAAACATCCATAAAGGCAAGAAAGTAGCCAACTGATAATTAATATAATACCATGGTCTGGGTGAATACTCGATTCTGATTGGCTAGAGGGTGTCCATTAAAAAGTGATATTGGACACCTATAAAGAAGTTCCGGCCAAATAGCCTTATTGCTGTAAATTATGGAGCTGACTAAACGGTAGTTGGTAACCGTGACAACAGAAACTTAGACGCTGGCCTGCAGACGCGCCATATTAGAGCAGGCCTATTGAACATGTAGGAAACTGTGGACTTTGACAGTTTAAAACAAAATGTCGCATAATCCTCTGGATACACACAAGCTATAACAGCTGCACCCGCCCTCTGAAATGACACTTTGTGTCACGTAACATAATGTTAAGCAATCATCTCCCTTCCCTCCACTGATCAGGGTGCTCATTTATAAAGCTTGCTTACGCACAAAAAGCGGCGTAAGTGACTTTCTACGGAAAGTTTCTGATTTATAAAAACTAACGTGGCGGGAAAATGTGCGTACCGGTACGTAAACTCTGAAACTTGCTTACGAACATTTTGGAGACGGGAAACTGGGGGTGCTGCTGGTGAGGTGATGAACTTCACCTTCATTCATGCATGCCATCATGCCATCATATCCGACACTAGTGCCATAGAATCATAAACACAGAAGCCTGAAATATAGATGCGTTCCTGAAATCATACCTGTAGCCGACTTATAGGCACCCCATAGGAATTTAATGTTGTCAGTGCAGTATGGTCTTACTTGTTTTGATCGTAAAGCAAATGCACTCATTTGTTCACAGAAGCCTAATTGTGACAAGGTGTGTAGTAATGAGTGTAATTACTGAGTAAACATAAATAGGTGAATTACGACCGTGCGTAATGCAGAACTTCACAATGGATGCGCTGGCACTCCTTGAAGATTACGCAAACGGCAGGATCAGGATGGAGAGAGTTTTTAGAGACCATCAAGATTTCCTGGCCAACGATGATGACTGGCTGATATGCCGATTTAGATTTCCTAGAGCAGTGCTCTTAAATCTATGTGCTGAGTTGGGCCCAGTGTTGGAGCGATCAACCCGCCGGAACCATGCCATACCCGCGCATATGCAGGTGCTGACAACTCTCGGGATTCTGGCAACCGGCTCTTTCCAGCGGGAATTAGCCGACAGGTAATTTTAATTTAATCTAAGCTGACATGTTCCAGCCCAACACTCAGTGGGTTTCAATAAGTTGTTACATTCCATTTTAGGTCTGGAATATCTCAGCCATCGCTGAGTAATGTAATGCCTGCCGTTTTGGATGGCATTATAAAAATGAGCAGTCGATACATAAAGTTTCCATACACTGTAGGGGAACAGGCCAACATTAAAAGGCAATTTGCAGCATCAACCGGTTTCCCAAATGTAATTGGCGCGATTGACTGCACTCACGTTGCTATAAGGGCTCCAAGTCAGAATGAGTTTGTCTACGTTAACCGAAAAAATGTGCATTCAGTTAACGTGCAAGTCATTTCCGACTCAAACTTGCTTCTGACAAATTTAGTGGCACGGTGGCCTGGGTCAACCCATGATTCATTCATCCTGGCACACAGCAGTGTAGGGAATAGACTGCAGGCAGGTGCTTCGCGGGATGGGTGGCTTCTCGGTAAGTATCAACATACACTGTGGAAATCTCAACAAAGTCTCTGTTCTGAATTAATCTCCATAACCTGCAGGTGACAGTGGCTATTCCCTGAGACGCTGGCTCCTCACGCCTTTTGCGAACCCGCAAAGCGCAGAGGAGGCGCGCTTCAATTCCGTCCACGTTCGTGCGCGCTCTGTTGTGGAGCGAGCCATCGGCCTCCTTAAAAACCGGTGGCGGTGTCTTGATGCGTCGGGGGGGAGACTTCTCTACCAGCCCAATAAGGTGTGCAGGATCATCATGTCGTGTGGTGTCCTGCACAACGTGGCACTGAGGAATGGTGTTCCCCTCCCACCTGGCCTCCCTCCCATTCACCATGAGGATCCTGACGCACAGCCCCCTCCCCGGCATGAAGACCACCAACGGGGAGCCAGGCTACGTCAGCAAGTCATGCAGCGTTTGTGAAAGGAATACAGTAGGCAAATCTCATTTTTTAACAAGTTCTTTTAATGACGTGGAAATTTCAGACAGTACAGCACACATTCCGCTAATTACATGACGGATTTGATGTAATTCATCACGAATTTCCTTCACAGCATCGATGGTGTCCCTTTGTGTTTGGAGGACCGCATCTGTCAGCACGCGGCCACCTCCAGCTGTGCCGTGCGCCCGGGGCGCACTCGTGGTGGGTCTGACCATCTCCTCTGTGGATGTACCGGGGATCTCCTCACCCACTGCCTCCATCTGTAGAGTGACTGGAGATAAATAAAAAATGTTATTCGCTGCTTTTTACATGGCTGTTAAATTAAATAAACAATAATTTACCGGTCTCTGCTGTGGCGTCCGCCTGGTCTGTGTCCCCCTCATTCTCTGGCACTATGCCGTAGATGCTTGCGGGCCCAAGAATGGAGGCTATTTTCAGCTCCAGCGGCGTGGGGTTTGGTGTGGCAGGACCCCCGCCTGTGGCACACATTCCCTGGCGGTGGCGTGCCATCCTCCTCTTTGCCTCCACCTTGAGATCCGACCACTTTTTTTTAATGTCTGGCACGGACCTCTCCGTCACCCCCACACTATTGACAGCTGCAACAACGTGTTGCCACTCTTCTGTTTTCCGTTTGTTGCTGATGCCACTACCGAGGCCGCCAAATAATATGTTTTTGCGAGCCTCCACCTCACCAACAAGTACCTCCACCTCCGTCTCCGTAAAATTACGCTTCCTCGTCTTTTCGGTTGCCATGATTTAGGTTTAAATAGCAGAGATCAGCTGGTTCATTTATATGCAGAAATGTCCATGAGGTGCTTTGCATTGACCATTTATAGTAGAATGTGGGCGTGTAGGGGGCGGGCTAGCAGCAGAATTCACTTGCGCAAGCTTTCAGGCAGAGTGTGATTTATAAAGGGAAAATTGCTTGCACCTGTGCGCACGCACGGTTTTATAAATCAGAATATTTTGTTGCTTACGCAAACTCTGGATTCTTGGCGGACGTCCACTTTTAGTAGGAATCCTACGCAGAGTTTTATAAATGAGCACCCAGGTCACTAACATTCTGCGGCTGACTGAGCAACAGGTTCTGTGTTAGAGCCAGTTACCTTGGCAACGACTCACAATGAAACAGTTAACTCAGCCGCTTCTTGTGAAAAACTTATTTTACCTGTAAAAAAAACATTAACGCATTAATAATTTATTTAATAACTTTTCTTTCTTAATGGACCATGGTATAAGCGGGATAATGCCCTCCAAGGTGGCCATTATCATAAATTAATGGACTTCACCTTCGCATCATCCATTAATTTATAATGGCCACCTCGTCGGGCATTATCCCTGTTTTTTCTAATTTGGATGCTACTGCTGATTATGTTTGGGTCACTCACGATAATAGAGTTACTTTATTATAAAGTTCATACAGTTTCAATTATACGATTAGCTTGGATTTCATACTAACATGACAGCAAATATCACTGTAGTCATTTTCTCATGTGGGGGAGCCAAAACAGCAGGACGCCAGAGCGACACTGTGCTGTGTCAAACAACGTCACTGGCCTGGAAACGTGTGATCATGTGATATCAAGATATTACATTTTCTACTGGTGTCAGAAACTATACTAGTTTTACTGCGAACAATATGATATTGCCCACCCCTATTTGTGACCTAATTTAATGCTCATTTATGACATTTGAGTAAAGTTATGAATGTAAAGTGAACTCAAATCCCCAGTTTGTGATTTGGTGGAGTTAAACTGCCGTAAATGTGTCATTGTTTATACTTCTGGTTCATTGTGTTATTGTACATTTAAAACATGTTTGTTTAATGGTGACATTAAAATTCTGTAATCTTTGATGTTTGTGGATTTTTAAGGGTTAATGAAGTGTGTACCGGCTGGAAAACAACAAAGCCTCAGACCGTATTTGTTTTTTTTATTTTTTAATTTTTAATATTGTTGTTGTTACTGGTCAGTGCTAGCGTTCACTGAAATGTCCAATGAGTAATTTCAGAGGTTTAAGTGTTTAACATCTAATGTTGTTGCATTGGGTAATTCTTGTTGGCTAGGCTAGGTAGGCTGTCCTATTTCATGAACGTTAATCAGACTTCGAAGTGTGTAATCTACAGAGGACACTCAAACAGATACAGAATTCGAAGGAGCCTCAGAACCCACCCTTCAGATTTGCACTTGTTTGGCCTCAAATAAAGGCAGCTGGTGATTCAGACTTCGCCGGCTCTTTTCTCCCAAATTAATTGCACATGGGCGGCTGTAGCTCAGGAGGAAGAGCAGTCACCTTTCAACCGGAAGGTAGGTGGATCGATTCCAGGCTTCCACTGACTACATGCCAAAGTGTCCTTGGGCAAGGCACTTAACCCCACGTTGCTCCCTGATGTGCCTATCGGGGTGTGAATGTGTGTGTGAATGTGATAAGTAGTGTAAAGTGCTTTGAGTGGTCAAACTGACTGAAAAAGCGCTATATAAGTACAAGTCCATTTACCATTTTTACCATTTACACAAAACGGTTGGGAATGAGCAACCGATCTCAGAAGAGTACGTTACAGGTTTCAATAAAGTTTAGTTAACCCTTGTGGGTAACACTAATTTACTGTCCTTTTGGGTCGTTGGAGGACAAAAAAGTCCCTTTCCAAAAACTGCTATTAAAATAAACGGCTGACAGCTCTACAGCCCAAGAGACTGATTAACTGATTTACACTTTAGTAGAAATGTAACAAAACCAAGTACATTAAAACATGTTTGTTAAATGGTGACATTAAAATTCTGTAATCTTTGATATTTGTGGATTTTTAAGGGGTTAATGAAGTGTATACCGGCTGGAAAATAACAGAGGCTCAGACTGTTTTTTTTTTTTACCAGTCGGTGATAACGTTCACTGAAATGTCCTGAGTAATTTCTGAGGTTCAAGTGATTCAACGTCCTATGTTGTTGCACTGGGAAATTCTTGATGGCTAAGTTGGCTGTCCCATTCACGAATGTCAATCAGACTTCGAAGTGTGTAGACTATGGAGGACACTCACAGAGGCAAAGAATTTCAAGGAGCCTCAGAATCCACCCTTCAGATCTGCACTTTTTTTGGCCTCAAACGATGGCTGATGGTGATGCATCCTACGCGGCCTCTTTTTTCCCAGAATTCATTCCGCGGTGGCGAATGAGCAACCGAGCTCAGAAGAGTATGTTTTAGGTTTCAATGAAGTTTTGTTAAAAAAAAACAAGTACATTAAAAACATGTTTGTTAAATGGTAACATTAAACTTCTGTAATTTCTTTATATTTGTGGATTTTTAAGGGGTTAAAGGAGAGTGTACCGGCTGGAAAACAGCCTCAGACCATGATTTTTTTTTTAATGCTTTTGTTGTTACCGGTCAGTGTTAACGTTCAACACGCCCAACTTTGAAGCAGATGGGCTACAGCAGCAAAGGTTAAAAAGTAATCCGTCACTGAAGGGTTGGTTGTGACTGACTTAAGGTTTAGAAGAATTATGAGAAGATGGAGTCACACAAAATTAGCAGCACATGAGGGCTAAAATGTAGAAAGGGGTGGTAAAATGTTTACAGGTGTGTACTTTTATAAGTGTTCACAAGTATTTGATGTTGGACCATGTTAAACATGATAAACTTCATCTTGTGATATGCTGCATTTTAAAAATGAGTTGGTTAACTGTTATGTAATGCACACCGAATTTTTAAAATGTAGTGAGTAAAGATGGATTATTTAATATTTCATTATTGGTTAATAACTACTTAATATTTTTATTAGCTAATATTTTATAGATGTGGCCAAACCACATCGAAATGACAAAAACTGAATATTTTTTACTTTTCACAAAGTAGTAGGCAGGTCGGTGGCCCAAGGTGTCGAATAATTTTCTGGCTTTTTGGTTCGTCCCACTCCTGTTGTTGTGGCCCTTAATTTATTTGTATTTATTTACTAATATGTAATTCCATTTTGATATGTGTAAAGGCTTGTTTTATTTTTATTATGCATGAATTGACATATGCTTAAATTTTTGGTTTAATCATTTAAAGCGCTTTGTGTTGCCTTTAGCATGAAAAGCGCTTTATAAATAAAGTTTGATTTGATATATTTTTAGTCTTGTTTGAGTTGTCTCCATGCACTGCTTCGCGTTGCGACAAATCCTCATGTTCTCTAATTGAGAACTGATTGTGGCGAATTTTTTTATATTCCACTGCAAGCCTTTAAAACATCTCTGAATGTCCTCTGTGGCATACACGGTCAGAAGAGCTTTGACCTTCTCGTTGGTCCATTTATTGCATGTTCTGTTGTGTTTGTCCGCAGCTGCAACAGTTTTTTTAATGGTAGGAGCTAAAATGGTTATAGGAACTGAGGGTTGTTACTCCTAGTTCCTATCTGTCCAAATGCAGGAAAAAACGGCCTGGTTCCTGAAAAGGTTATAGGAACTTCAAAAATTTCCTACATTTGGAAAGCCCCTCATGTCTCTGCATAATGAGACATAACTTTCGTCCAAATAAAATGTAGACTTTTATAAAAAGCTGTCAACTTTGTGTGCTGTTTCAACTAAATAATTGATTAGTCCTCCACTTCTCTGGTATGGGCCTTGATAAATTGTAAGACTTAACTCTTTCTTTAAATGAGTTTGGTGATCGTATTTCGCGCGTGATAGCAGCACCTTGTACTCGGAGAGGAGGAAATCCAGACGTTTTACTTGTGCTATCTAGGGCTATCCGGTTTGTTCTTCTCTGTGTGATGCTTGAAAAGTTGTCAGTCTGACTGATCTTCTGACTTGGTTTTTTCAAGTACGTTCCATGGTTTCACCTCCATCATTTCTTTATATTGCGTTTTAATTTTCTCTTTAAGAATGTGCATAGTATCGTATTGTTTATTTAATTTTCTTTCATTTTTTTCTAATCTCCTCTGTGCTTTGTTTTAACCCTCTCTTAAGCTGTTCAATTTCAGATTCAGCCTTTCTTAAGAGTTCCTTTGTGTAGGGTTAATTCCTTAAAATGTGATGATTTCTCTCTCTGTCTGATTAAACTGTCTTTTAAGAGTCATTTTCCTCTTTCAGTGTTTGCATACCTATATCTTTCCATTTTAGTTAATTTAACAGCTTCTTTATCTTGTGCTGTTGCGCTTCGTTCTTGCTTTCAGACTCCTCAAGGTAATATTCAACAATAGACAATTTGTAAATCAGTTCACTGACGGTAGATTTCTTCTCAGTCTTTCTGATACCTTTTTCGATTACCTTTTCCATATTTATGGACCAAATTATCCATTTTGTCAAATTTATCTTGCAATTTTGTATTTTGCAAGATTGCAGGATTCAGATCATCCTTTCTCTTGTTAGTATAACCGCTCATAACAATCCTGTCGAATGTGGTTAGCATATTCTTGTCCATCTTTCTGTGCTGTTGAATTTTTACCTTTCAAAATGTCTTCCAGGCGTTTCTTTGAGTTAGAAACTGTTTTCAGTGCTAACAGATTCTGAATGCAAATGTGCGTAAAAAGCAGTTTTTTTTGCACTGTAATGTGCTTTAAAAACGGCGTTTTGTTGTATTATAATTATCCCAGCCTTTTTTTGTACAGCCAGTAAAATTGAACTGTGATCATCCAATCAGTAAAGAATAAGAGCAGACCACTCCAGTTCATCATCCAAGGTGAAGGATTATTCCAGTAACCCTGTGGTCTGCTTCTGTGCTTCCATCTCCAGCTACTTCAAATGCACTGCCAGGATACAAGTTCGAATATAGATAAAATTTGTTACATCTTTTATTAAGAAAGAAAGAAAGAAAGAAAGAAAGAAAGAAAGAATTCTTTGTTCACAGATGTTGACATACATTATTGTCTGAAACCACACACTGAGCACCAACCTATGTATTACAATGAGATGGACTAAATTAATAGCGTCTATATTTAACAATATAGGTAATAAAGTGTATACAGTGGTCCCTCGCTATAACACTGTTCACCTTTCGCGGCCTCACAGTTTCGGGGATTTTTTTGGGGGGGGCAATTTTGCATGCTTTTTCTTCTTTTTTTTATTACAGCATGTTTCATTCTATAATACTGGACTTCTCTTTCTACAAAGGTTTGAACTTTGAAGGCATTTAAACGAGAGAAATGTGTGAAAATGTTAATGCCTGTCTGAGAAAAATGTCTAAAGTGTGTAGTGAGGGGTTTTACAGCTTTAAAACATCTTTAAAAAATGTTTTATGTTTAATGACGCTAGATCACTACAGTTGTTTTTGGAGATAAATGATTTAAATCATGATATTGTAGCATTGGTCTAATCATGCTTTAAATCCTTACACAATCCTATTTATTTTTGTACCAGATGGAAGTTGTTCAAAGTTAAATAACACAAGGACATGAAATTCTCCTCACAAGCACGTTTGTTCCCTGAGTTTTAGATCCCAGTTCAGAGTACTGGAAAAACAGCAACTTTTCCACACAAAGGCCTTAATTAATGCAATATCATTTATGCTATTAAAGCTAATATGCTTAGAAATAAATTACACAAATCCACAATTAACCACAGAATGTTGATTGTTTGTGTCAGTGAATGTCATATTTTAGTCTGGAGACTACAGCACAATTATAAGATGTGCAGTTAACATGTTTGCATATTAAAAATCTCGGCCAGTGACTGTTATTCGTTAATCCCAGCTGAGAATTCGTTCTCTGTTTTTACACTGGGAATAGTGGACTGCCAGCCAAATTCCAGTACCCGGGGAACAGTTTGGGGGTCTGCCCCTTTATGCCTGTTGTCGCAAATTTACGATAAACCACTTTTTTTAATCTAATTAAATTTTTGGTTTATTCATTTATTTTCATTAACTCTTATTTATGTAATTGATATTTATTTATGGTTTTTATTTTTATATTTATTATTTTTAATTTGATATTTTATTGTATTTTATTTGATTCCAGTCTTCTCCTTTTTGTTATTTTTTCATTTGATTTTTCACTGTATTTATTTTGCTTTTATATAACTGAAAAAAAATATGAATATTTAAAAAAATTGTTGGAATTGTTCAGATTTTTGTTTATGTCTCGGTGAGTTCTAACATAAAAAGTTCAAACACTTTGATTAATTTAGTTAAAGCAAAGAAAAATGATTTAAAAAAAAAAAAAACTTTCCACAGATTTATGAACAGAGATAATCCAGATATGCCTAACACTGCAATTAAACTGTTTTGGAGAATCATCAAAACATCTAATGGTAATTTTAACTGATGTTCTTGCTGCTGTAGAACTCTCTAATTAGGAAAATGTGCAATGAACTGAACAAAATGCTTAAAAAAAAAAAAAAAAGACTCATGACTTCCTGCTTTATTCTGTTCTACGACAGTGACGTTATCACACTGGGGTCAGCAGCAGACCAGTGCTCACACACACTATCTTGCTCAAACGACTCTTCAGCAGAACAGATGTTTGCTGTTGAGGAGTTCAAGCTGCAACCTTTAAGTTGAACAGCGTGTTGTCTAACACTGCCTGCAGCATCCAGACATCCTCAAGTGCAATGAACAACTTGTGGTTACATGCAGTTAATTTTCAAACCCTGACTTATTCCGGCTTTTTTGGATCAGTCAAATTAAACCCTGGAAAGTGAGCAGCTTTGGCTGCAATCAAGGTCAGATGGCAACCAAACTAAACAGAAATCCTGGCAACTCCTTCCTTATCTTCTTGTACAGTGTAAAAAGTATTAGGAACCAAGAAGCTGCCAGAATATTCACATACAAATGAATGAGGATAGACTTCTAGATGAGTTTTTCAAATTCAATGTTTTCACAATCATTGTAAACATTTTTAAATGTGATAAATACTCGGCTGAATCATGTCATGCCTTGGTATTTCCTCTTCAGCCGCTGAAGGCAGAAAGACTGAATGCAGTCTAATCCACCAGCAGTGATTTGTTATGCTTTTAATTTGGCCTTTGTTCAGATTGAGAAGCTATAATGATTTTAATCAGCTTTCATGCTAGATTATAAGCGAATTATGACTTGTTTAAATTAGTCAAACTGTAAGTGTAAGCAATCATTGGCAATAATTAGCGTGGCTTTGTTGGACGCTTCAGTGTAATTGACTTTGAAGATGATACAAACTGACGAATGGAGTTTTAAAACCAGGTGGAGAAAGTTTAAAAAGAGGTGACAGTTCTCTCAAACTGATCTCTTAAGTCCTTTTCAGACATGAGATATCTATCTTACCTCATCAGTCTGTTGACAGTATTTAGTCATTAAGATGTGGGTAACATTTACATCAGAGACATATTATGCCCATTTGTCCCCTAAGCTGTCACAATTTTAAATAATGTCTGTAATGTGCTTTGCTTAGGATGACAGATGACAGTTGTGACCTTTTTCCACAATTAATTTACCCTTCAATTCACACTGACTTGTTTTTGGGAGTGGAGTGACCCACTGTCTCCACTCCACCAATGACTTTCACAGGGTCTGCCTCTTTTTAGATAGATAGTACTCAGAAACCCTAAAAGAACCTAATTACCATTGACAGAGCACACAGTAAACAGCTCACATGAACACACACATTAAAACTAAGATCAAGCTTATCACACACTAAACCTACTGAGAAAGACTTAATGGCAGTTTTACTGGAATATCTACATTTTCGTCATCACAGACAGCTGCAACTGTTCCCTGATTTAGACAAAGTCTTTAATACGTCTGCAGATACGAAAAGGTCTAATCTGAAAATGATACATCAAAATCCAAAGGATAAATAAAATCCCATAACAACAAGAAACATACATAAACTCATTCCTGCTAGCACCAGGCAACAGGTGAGAAGAGATTTGGAGACAGCACAGCAGTAGGTCTTTGGGAAACTGTCTTTGCCCCTAAAGTAAGACCAAAGATCAAAACAAAACACAATCTGTCTCTAGTGTTAGTGGATTTTCTACTGGTTGATAAAGATGTATAGTCAATTTTAAAGATGTTTACATGTTTGAAGCATCTCAGTGTGGCAAATGAGTGAAATCAATAAATCTGTCATGTAAGTCACGCTGTATAGTTACAGTGTCATACTGCCATCGAGCAGCTCAGCTTCCTGTCTGTCCACAATGCAGAGAATCTGTTGTACTCTGGAATAAAACCAAAAGACATGAACTCCCTTTTATTCCCTGTGCTTTTTAATTGTATTACAAGTAACTTATATCTTTAGTTAGGAGTAATGAGTTGTAGATTTAATTTAGTGATGATGTTTAGGGTTTTATTTGTACATTTGTCTCAATTCAGGATCCCTGGTTTTAACAAGGGGTTGTTATTTTGTGTATTCCCACCATGCCAAACTTATATCTATATACTTTTAATAAATTAAAAAAAAACCTTTGGAAAGGCTACAATCTTCCAAGCTGGTGTGAAACTTTGATATCACAGGAACTTTTTGTACATTTCTTTATTTTATGTCTGAAACTAAACTGAGGCTTCATCTGTGAGGCAGGGGCAATAACGTTTTAACTTTTAGAGAAACTTCAAAACCAGTCAGAAGCACATTGTTTTGAGGTTGACGTTCTTTTTGAGTGTTGTTTCAAGGGTTTAGAAGCTAAAATTTAAGAACTTGCTTATATAGGTTACTTCTTAGTTCCAGTAGGCTATATTGCTGCAGTCATTATAAATGGGAAATCAGAACTTTTGCATTAGGCCAAATTAAATTATGCTTATTTGAAGTCAGATTTCCTTGTAGGGATATAAAGGCACTATCACCTCATTTCTCTAAATTAAATAAACAACTTCTTATGAGAATTTGTTAATAACAGAGCAGAAGCAAAAGAGTTCAGACTCCCTAGTTTGAGGCACAGTAAATGCAGCATGATTTGAAAATTGACAGTCGAGATGAAGAAACTCTGAGGGTAACATTGAATGAGATGAACCATGAGCACTTGGATTAAAACAGAGTCATAATAAGCTTGCGGAAAAGAGTCACTATCATCTGACATTTTTTTTCACACAGAAATCATGCTGAATTGGCACTAAGAAACTCTTCAGTTACACTGCATTTTCTTGTTCATACTGACCAAACAAAGGAAATTCAGTGCTGTATTAGTGTGCGCTCTCAAACAGCACGGCTGGTGTTGCAGTCGTGGGAGCGATTACAGAGTCCGTGTTTAAAGCTGTTTATTCTGCTGTGCCAGCAGACACCAACCCCAACCCCAAATCTGCCTCTGTGCCTAAACTGAACAGCAAGGTGAAATGCCTATTGTGTTATTGAGCTTTTGGCTCATTCACTGTGGAAAAATAGTTGCTTGGTCATAATTGCACAGAATAATAGCGAGAAAAAAAAATGTTTAGAAGAACAGTATGGACAACTTAATTAGCTATTTATTTCTAAACATGATCTGCTGTATTCCTCCAGTAAACAGATGATGTGCCAAATCAGGGCCTATCTGCTAATGTAATGGCATGTAGGTGAGATGGGTTGAATATAATAAATGTAAACAGGTTCAACCTTCTAGAGAAAAGCACCAGCATGCTGACACAAACACATTCAGTTGATTAATGTAGAGGGGGCATGTGTTAAAGCAGGGGTCTCCATCTCCAGTCCTCGTGAGCTACTGTCCTGAGGGTTTTACACACGTGGACAAAATTGTTGGTACCCTTTGGTTAATGAAAGAAAAACTCACAATGGTCACAGAAATAACTTAAATCTGACAAAGGTAATAATAAATAAAAATTCTATGAAATTTAACCAATGAAAGTCAGACATTGCTTTTCAACAGAATTATTTAAAAAAATAAACTCATGAAACATATTTTGTTGCACAACCTTTTGAGGCAATCACTGCAATCTAACGATTCCTGTAATTGTCATTGAGACTTCTGCACCTCTCAGCAGGTATTTCGGTCCACTCCTCATAAGCAAACTGCTCCAGTTGTCTCAGGTTTGAAGGGAGCCTTTTCCAGACGGCATGTTTCAACTCCTTCCAAAGATGCTCAATAGGATTTAGGTCAGGGCTCATAGAAGGCCACTTTAGAATAGTCCAATGTTTTCCTCTTAGCCATTCTTGGGTGTTTCTGGCTGTGTTTTGGGTCATTGTCCTGTTGCAAGACTGAAACCAAGCTTTCTGACACTGGCCAGGACATTTCTCTCTAGAATCCTTCGATAGTCTTGAGATTTCATTGTACCTGCACAGATTCAAGACACCCTGTGCCAGATGCAGTAAAACAGCCCCAGAACATAACAGAGCCTCCTCCATGTTTCACAGTAGGGACGGTGTGCTTTTCTTCATATGCTTCATTTTTCCGTCTGTAAACATAGAGCTGATGTGCCTTGGCAAAAAGTCCCATTTTTTTCTCATCTGTCCATTGGACATTCTCCCAGAAGCTTTGTGGCTTGTCAACATGTAGTTTGGCAAATTCCAATCTGGCTTTTTTATGATTTGTTTTCAACAATGGTTCCTCCTTGGTCGTCTCCCATTAAATCCACTTTGGCTCAAACGACGACGGATCGTGTGATCTGACACTGATGTTCCTTGAGCTTGAAGTTCACCTTTAATCTCTTTAGAAGTTTTTCTGGGCTCTTTTGTTACCGTTCGTATTATCTGTCTCTTTAAATTGTCATCAATTTTCCTCCTGCAGCAACGTCCAGGGAGGTTGGCTACAGTCCCATGGATCTTAAATTTCTGAATAATATGTGCATCTGTAGTCACAGGAACATCAAGCTGCTTAGAGATGGTCTTATAGCCTTTACCTGTAACATGCTTGTCTACAATTTTCTTTCTAATCTCCTGAGACAACTCTTTCCTTTGCTCTGGTCCATGTTGAGTGTGGTACACACCATGTCACCAAACAGCACAACGACTACCTGTAGCCCCATATACAGGCCCACCTGTGATGCTAATTAGTGGACACACTTTGGATTAACATGTCCCTTTGGTCATATTATTTTCAGTCTTTTCTAGGGGTACCATCATTTTTGTCCAGGCCTGTTTCATGAGTTTGAAAAGCAATGTCTGACTTTCATTGGTTAAATTTCATAGAATTTTTATTTATTATTACTTTTGTCAGATTCAAGTTATTTCTTTGACCATTGTGAGTTTTTCTTTCATTAACCAAAGGGTACCAACAATTTTGTCCACGTCTGTAGATGTCTCCTGCTACAACACACATCTGCACAAGCCTGTTAATGACCCAGTGATTTGAGTCAGGTAAAATGTTAAGTACTAGCAAACATCAGGTAGGAATGTCAAGATTCAGGGAAAGAGTAAGAAAACTAAAGACCGCTCCAAAATAGACAAACTTGGAGTAAATATTTATGATTTCAACTCATTTTCGGGCATAACTGAAATTGATCAGCCATTATCACCTTTAACAAACTCCCTTTTATCAATATCTTTCCCTCAGGACATGAAAGATATAAAAAAAACATCTGCTTATTTACAGTTCCTGTATATAATTCCAGTTGTGATTCACAAAGCACTCGGATCACATCTTTGACCTGGGATTGAATCTTTTGAAGTGCTCTGTTTCAGTTTCTTTCATGTCTGTGTCCTCTCTGTTGATGCAAAAACACCTGGTTTTCTTTTTGATTAGTGTTAAATAACAAACCTGGTATGATACAGCATAACCTGATCTTTAAACCTTTATCTCCTCCTACTGTTTTTCATTTATCTCAGATCGCAGCAGTGCAGCCATAAACAAAGTCAGCGAGATGAAAACCAAATCACACACTACTGACGACTGATAGGTTTCCCTGGCAACTGTAACTTTCCATGAAAAAACGGCAGTTTTTCTACAGTCCTCTGGTCTGAACCCCACATAAACCTCATTTCTTGATGAGAAGGAACGCACACAGTAATGAGAAAACACTTTCCTACAGGGATCTGCTGCGTGATGGTGGCTGGCATCGTCTCCATAGGCCTGCTCACCCTCAGGCATAAAATTATATAGAAGCAGCTTTAATGCATCTCAATTCTCAAGTGATGGCTGACTTACAGAGAGATTAACTGTGAGACATGAGAGACTGAATAAAAGAGGCTCAGAAACCTCCAGAAGTTAAATGAATGTGAGCAGAGCAATGGATGAGAATACACTACTTGTAGATGTTGCACCAACAGTTTTTTTTTTATTTTGCAAAACATCACCACTGATTACTCATCTCCTTAAACCAGGAGGGTACTTTAAGGAGTAGTTTAAGGAGGTTTTCTAAGGAGTTACACCAGTGTCTTTCATTTTCATGTTTTTTCATTTAATCTGGTTATTTGTTTTGATCTCTGAAATATAACCTGCAAACGAAAAAATTTTCCACCACTGTTGCAGTCAAAAGACTAAAGAATGCAGTTTAAAACTTCTACACTTTTACACTGTAAAATCTAACTAGTTGGCTTTACTTTCAAAATATTTGCAAACTTGTTGCTTAAAAAATGTTAATTTGAGTGATACAATTAACTAAAATGTTTTCTTTTTAATTATAATGATAAAATGTGCTTAAAAAAACTTGGATCAGTAAATCTTTAAACAGGTGCTACAGTAACGTTTATCTACCATTATCTAAAATTGGCCTTTTCAGTTGAGCTTCAATGGAAACTAAAACAAAATCTTTTAAATAAACTGAAAGATGAGAATACGTTTCATCATTTTACTCTTGTTTAGTCATATCAGTGTATAGAACCTTTCTCTTTATAGGTCTCAGGCTGTTTCTCGGTAATGATTCCGCTTTCTTTACAGCACCAGGAGTCAAAACTCAGACAAAACCAGAGCTCTTCCCTTTAGCAGCCTGTCATGTTTAAATAATGAAAGCAGGGAGCCGGGAATGTTACATATTTGCTGTCAGAAAATGAAGCTCTGATCTTTTACATTAGCTTGGTGACAGGTATACTGGCATGTTGTATGTTGGTGAGAGTGTGGGTGGGTGTGAGGGAGGCAGGCTTCCACAGTGCAGCAGAAGGCCAACAGAGAAATGTTACAGAATTAATGTCACTGTTCATTTGCTTTGTGTGGGCATCAGCAATAGACATCTACTGCCCCTTTGTTAATAACACCTCCTACGAGCTGGCAGACAGTTTGATGAACACGTCAGTCAACTGAAGCAAACATTCGTGAGATTGGAAAGAAGTAAAAAAATGTAAAACATCACGCTTTCATTATAGACAATGTGCCAATGCTAATTATACACTTGCATGATATTTATTTTGTACTAGTACTAGCTGCAAGCTGCATTAATTTAAATCTCCACAAGTCTCAGCTGCTGCAACATTCAAAAAATGTGGTGGCAAAAATTTCAGCACTGAAGGAACTTCTATTTTTCAATCATTTAAGATGAAGGTCTAATCCCTTTAGCAAAAGTTCAGAAATGAGCTAAGAAATGAGGAAATGGCACCATGTATAACTTAAAGTGCTTCTCAGTTCCTGCATTCTTTCACTGGGCACCGATAAGTATTTTACTCATTCGGGCCAGTGTCTCATTTTCTGACCTGGAGCTTTACTTCCCAAATCTTGCGTAAGGCTTTTAATTCTTTTCTAGAAAAAAAAAAATATTATTTTTCTTGATGTTTACCTTGATGAAGATTAGTGAAAATGCTTTAATTTGCAGTAAAAACCAAACTATCCTAGAATAATACAATAATACAACACACTGCACAAAATTCACCTGCATCCAGACCTCAAATCCAGCCTCTTCACAGATTGGACTCACTTGTTTGGCCTTGTGAGATGAACAAAAGGTGTCTCATTTAAAAACGATTTGGTCCAATGAGTGCTGCAGGAGCATTGGTGAGTAATCAGTCACTAAAAGTCGAACTAATATTGTTGCCAAGTATTTGCTGTGTTTTGTTGTAAAGATTTTCTCAGCCCTCTTGAATGACAGCTCCTGATCAACAGATGGAGGATGATGAACTGTTTCTACTTGGCTCCACTTAAACCCACACCAAACATGCTGTCATGGTTACTCATCGGTATGGACTTAAACTCATCTCAAACTCAGAAGTATTGGTTTCTGGTAATTTGTTTGGGGAAACTGAACAAATCCTCTTCTTGGGAAATCTGTTGGCGTGAACTTTAGACTAAAGCTGATGTTACACAGGAGAGCTCAAAATGTTAGTGGGTGGAAATCTAATTGTGACTGCACTAAACCAGCTTAATTACCTTTTTACACACTCTTTCGGGCAGAACACAACAAATAGTCCAGTTACAAATATGTCCGTGTTTCTGGCTCTGCTTCCAATGGGCAGCAGAAAACTACAACGGGTAATCACAGGTCTGCAAATCTCTGAGCATGAGATGCAATTTAACAACAGGAGCATATCTTGTTAAGACTTTCTTTCAGCTGTCTGTTAAAGGATTTAATGATTCATTCTTTAAATGTCTTCGGGGAGAGTGCAAATGCTGTGTCTTACCACAGGCTGATGGGACGGCACACCCACGTCCACCCAGGCTAAAAAGAGCTGTACTGTGACATCTGCTTCACCTCCAGTCACAAACCACTGGAGTGGAAACTACTGCATGTGCAGATCTTCTTCCTGACATGTCTTATGAAGCAGTATCTGACTCACAAATCCCATCGACAGACATGCTTTAAAAATGACAAGATGTTAGTATCTGGCAAACTAAACAAAGATCCAAACAGCCCCAACGGATTTCTGGATTACAGTGGTCATGCTGCTTCTGTTAAGAAGCAGAAGGCTTTTGATTCCTGGATCTGTTGAACCCCCAAACCACCCTCTTGGAGACTTTTAAAATGATCTAACAATCATTTATCTGATAAACTGGTGTTTGTGAACAAACAAGCTTCCATGTGAAGTCCATCCTTGTCATGTATCATTTAATGGCTGCACCCATGAATGAAATAAACTTCATTGTGATACGTCTGCTCCACGGTATTAGACCAGGAGCCCCCAAAAGCTGGTGATAAACTGGAAACAACAGGGCCAACAACATATGGCGCGGGGGCTTATGGGATTACTCAATTAACAAGGTGACTCGGAGAGCTACTAATCTGCAAAACGTTCCGATGGAGTATGGACGCAGACTGACGCTTGGAGGGGAGTCGGATCTTATGAGGATCTACTGCCCAATTAAACACACGCCCTGAAAGTGTGTGTTGAAACATTTCTCCAAGTAGAGCCACGCGCAGATAGGGTTTCTGGATGTGGGTTCAACAAAAACATTAATACATGCCTCCAAATGTTCAGCAAACCGGCAACTGACCGCTACTATCAGCAAGAGGTGCGTAAATTTGTAATCATGCTAACACAAAGTGCACTGCAGGCGTAAACGCCACCTTAAAGTGCGCTGATCTGTGCGCAAACGAGACGCGCGCGGCGTGGATCAACGTGACACACAAATGGGCTACAAATCCGCAAGGGAATAGGCTTCTTTCCACGCAGTAACACAGAGGACATCCGGTCAAACAAGCGTTAGAATTATTAACAAAACCGATTCAAATATTTGTTCTCGTTGTTCTGGTAGAAAGGTATAAATGATGTATCCACCCATGAAAAGCATTTAAATGTGGGAAAAATTGTTTGATATAGTTTGATGTATAGGTGCCCCCTCTTCAAGACTGTATTCCAAATCAATCACCGTGGAAAGAATCTGGCTCCCTGTCACCACTCATTATTTCTGTCAAAAACTATTTCCCACTGGATTCTTTTAAATGTTCCGTTTCTGCTGTTTGTTCCTGCCACATTCCGCAGGGATTTCATGCAGCCTTTCTGGCTAAGCTCTACCGAGACAGCCAGGATGCCTTACCGTGGGGGAAAGCGTTGGGCTGCACCGCATGCAGGAAAGCGTGCACCAAGTGAAACAGAATTCCGATGGGTCCCGGTTCGTAATGGGCGAGTGTCTCATAAACTCCCGCAGGCACATAGCCGAAATCCAACTTTCCCGGGGGTGGGAGTCTCCGGGGCTCGGACTCTTGTTGAAGTTCGCCAGACACCGAGAGCACCGACAGCAACAGCAGCACCAGGATTCCGGTCTTCCACATCGTGCCCAAACACACACCTGTCGTCAAACTAGATACTCAAAAAGCCGAACAAACTGGACGACGACTGCCTGGACTCCTGTATTTTCTATCAAATGGGCTGAGAAATACACAGGAGAAAGGGTGACAGTAAATATAAAAGTCTTCCAGTGGCTGGACCGCAGCTTTTAAGTGCTGCTGCCCGCGCAGCGACTCATTCTGAGCATCGCTCCCTGCGGTCTGAGGCTCCTTGACGGACGTAAACCGGGTGATCTTCTCCACCGTCTCCCTTTCTTCGATGCGTTCGGTCCCACAGAGATGAGCGCGCCTGAAGCTTCCACTCCAGCATCTGTGCGTACGGCAATGCGCTGCGTCACGGGAGCGGGCAAGGGTGCGCGCCGCCGTCAGCTCTGTACGGAGGAGACTCGTCCCGGTAGAAGCGCTCCTCCTGCTGGAGAGAGGAGGATGGATGCGTGATGTTAGACCGCAACAACATCCCGTTTTGTGTCATACTGATCCAGTAGTTTTTTATTAAGAGAGATGCTGCAAGTTAGAGACACTTTTTGTCACTGTATATCTACATTAGTGTTAACAGTTGTCAGGCTTACTTTTTTCTTAATAGTGTTTTAGTATTAAAAAAAAGGCGCTTCTGAATTAATGTCTGGTTTAAAGTGGAGAGATATTACCTATATTTATTATATCATAAACTTTGTTAAAGTTAATGAAATGTCTCATTTTCATGGCATTTATCATGCAGTTGACACTTTCAAGTTATCCCAATAGATGTGTTGTATTTTAGACAGCGTTCTTTACAACTTATGTCTTTGGTTTTGAATATTTTGTGTCTCACAGCCTGCTAACTTGCCCACTGTCAACTTATTTTCCACCCAGCAGGGAGACAAAGGATACTTGCAGTGCAGCCCAGGTGGGTGGTGTGATTGGCGAAGCAGTGATCAGGTGGGTCCTGCTCATGTCTTTTAGCACAATAACATCCTTGTCCTCTCTGAGGATCACATGGGGCCCTGGCTCTTTGTAAAAGCAAGGACTCCTGTTTAGAAACCTTTGATTGTTGATTGTAAGCACTTTTCTTCATCACTGATACACACTCATTATACCTACAGAGGAGCAGACTTACAAATGATAAATATATTCCTGGCTGGGCTAAAGACTCATTTTGAAGAAACATCTTTATCAAACCTTCTTCCATCACACCATGCTGCTGTGCTGGACTCTGGCCAATTATTACTACACAGGTTGCCCTTTCTTAAGACAACATACTGGTAGCTGGAACAGGGCTGAAGCTTGTCTCAGTCCTTGTATAAGAAGCTTATCCCTCTTAGAATGTCTGCTGCAGATTTACTCTGCATGACCTCCGCTCCCAGATACTGTGCAGCCTGGCAGTGGGACAGATGAGGTCATAGGTAGTGTAAATCTCTGCTTACAAGGAGTAGTAAATTAACAATAACAGAAAAAGCTACTTTTAGCTTCCCACTTGTCAGTGAGAGCTGTAATCCATTTTATTTTCACAAGCAGAAAGAGATTTCATGCAGAAATTTTTAAAAAATTATTGGCAGCACAGTGAAATTTCAACTTGTTATAATTTTGGACTGTTCTTATAAACTGTATGAATTAAAGCAGGAGCAAAAAAAAAAAAAAAAAATCAAATTTTCTGTCATTTCTGTTTTGATCTGAATTTTAAACAACTTAAAAAAACAAAACAAAAACCAAACAAACAAAAGCAGTTTTTGTTAAAATACCACAGCAGTCAGATTATATTCAGTCTACTTCACACCAGAGCTGGATGTTCTGTGTGGTTTTCCTCAGCATAGTTTGGGCTGAACCCAGCTCAAGTTCTGCTTTATCTCCTCTCATCCACTCTTCGGTAACTGATACAACCTGTCATAAACTATTCATTCATCAACATGTCAGATAAATGAATCTTGATCTTTTAATCATATGTAGACGTTGATGTTTTTTTATGCAATTTTAAATATTTGACTGTCAAGAAAAAACCTTACCTGGAAAAGATACCTGAAATGCAGGATTTGTTTTTTTTGTCCACTTGAAAAGGGTGAACTACCAGGTCAAAGGCTTTTGAGGCAAGAACAGACATTTTGTTTATGCAAACAGACACAATGTTTTGTCACTTTCCAGTTATTTAACTATGTGAAAATGTGCTTTGGGTTGGATTTAGAGACATAATGGCTGGAAAAAGAAATGAATTTGTAAAAGCAAAATGAAATAACTCCTATTGTGGCTGAAAACTTAGTTGGACGTTTGACAAAAAAAATGGACATAATTTGAGGCTCCCAATTTATATTTCCATTTAAAAAAGGCTTTAAAACTGAGAAAATAAAGTGTTACTTTATGAGAGACACGCTCAAAGAATGACGTGCATAATTACGTTTCTGCAGATAGTTACCATGAAACAACGTGACACATTTAAGAAACAAACTTTTATTATTCCAAAGGTGCAATTTCATACAGTATCAAGGTAGTAATTAAACATGGACCAAATCGCTGAAACCAAGCAGGCAGTGTATTGGACGTGAAAATAATCATCTTGGCTATCTCTGTTTAATTTAGCTGGACCATGTGTTGGTTTGGTTCCTCTCCACTGCAGACTAATGCACGGTGAAGACTTCAAAACAGAAAAAACCAAAAAGTCCTGCTAGTGGAGAGGAGGCATCAGACAGAACCGCACCACAGACTGAGGCGTCTGATTTTAAGGACAAAAATATTATCACAATTTGCAGCTTCAAAAACACCTTCTTCCTTATTATTTTTGAGATGACAAGTGAAATAATATAAAGAACTCTTCTCTCCAAAACAATCAGATATAAGCTAATGTGTAAACACTATACATCTTCCTTCTCCGAAAATAAAACTTTTTCAAATTAAATATATTATTATATAAAACACCTTCTTTTAAATATTGATTGATGCAGACTAAAATAATGGAAGTCATTTTAGCTTTATGAGCAGATCATTCTTGGGACGCTCCCTGTGGGTAATGTTGTGTTCTGTTTTACTCTACAAATTCACTTTGTAAAGATAGCAGGAACCAGAAAATATATTTAACATACATTAAATGATTTGAAAAAATTTAAATCAGATTCACAAAAAGATTTCTGATTCAAATACATGAAATGTCTTTTAATCATAAACCTATGATGAAGTTAGAAGTAATTACAAGATCCTTACAGTCAGTTACATACAAATAGAAGCTAGATGACATAACGTCTCTATTATTGATTAAAGTTTATCTCAGTAAAAGAAAACTTTGCTCCAGATAAGTTCTTAAGGTCAGTCAACAAAGTAAGTCTTAAAACAGACATGCAGAGAAGGCATTTTGTTATAAAAATATTGCTTCTGTCATCCTAAAATGTAAACATAAGAGCATTGGTTGAGCTGAATGCAAACAGGACCATACTTCAAGACATCATGGTCCATGAGTGCAAACATTCGAGACCAAAAGTAATGAGATATGAAATACAATTACTCTAATAATAATAATGAGACTTGTAATATATCCCAGAGGAAAACTTTCAGTCATTGGTCACCCTGTTCCAACAATTATCTGCATTTTAGAGTTAAAAAAAAAAGCTAAAAGAATGCCAGACCATCATTATGATATATGAAGCAATTTAAAAAACAAAACGTACCCAAGGCTCAATCTGCTTCCTTCTCAACAGTTTCCATTAGACCTCTTCTCCATGTCTGGCTGTGCAAGCAGCTAGAAGCAGCAGCCGATTTGGTGTCAGCAGGACCCAGTTTAATGAAGGTGCATTGCCTGCATCTAATGACTATTAGCTGTGTACACAAAAAGCTCTTCTTAAGGCTTGAAGTTAAAAGTAGTTTGTATGTCATGTTTATAAAATCTCCACAATGGAGCACAAAAAGATGTTTCACTTCAAAGCTCAAGCTAGCTCTGCTGAGGTATAGTCTGTAGTCACCAGAACCGAGCAGTTGATGCAACGTCCAGCAACTCTAATGTCAAGTGTTTACAGACATTTTATTTGAAACCCCTTAAAAATGAACCAGCATCTGACTGAAGCCCCCAAAAGTGATTATTTTCTTGACGTGTTAGTCAAATTAGATCCATCACCTAATGGTAAATTTGACTTAATTATTCACATTGTTAAAATAAAAACATTTGAATAAAATAACTGGCTGTGAAACACTTCATATTCAACTAACAAGGTCCTGGTTGTGATGTTGGGAACCACTTTTCTTATTTGCATGCATCAATGTTTGAGCTGGTTAGTTGGTTAGTATTGAAAACTGACATTTTGATTATGATCAATATTTTAAATGAACTGTAAACACTTGTTTGGTGGAAAACACAATTTCAGTGTTACTTTAACTTCAAAGTTGAGTTTGTTTTCTGACTGCAGGATGAAAATTCTCTTTTTTTTTGGTCCCACTGCTGCTCATACAGGAAGTGCTTCTGTGCAGTCACACTTACACACCAGAACTTTTACCCTCATTACCGAAGAGTCTTAAACACACACACACACACACACACACACTGCAGTTCATCCCAACAACTCGACTGCCACACTCATACTTTCAGCCCCCTGCTGTTTATTAACCAGCTGAAGTTCTTTTCAAACTTCTGGACTTTAGGTGTCAACATCAGCAGAACAGTCTGACACTGTGTCCTCATTGTCAATAACTTACTGTGTATTCCTTATTTCTTTAATAAATACTCAGCTTTCTGCTGCTGTTGGCTGGAAGGGCCCGGTGAGGGAGCCTTTGTTCCCCATCTTTCCTGAGTGGTTACTTGCTACATCATCAGCGGCTGCTGCTGCTCAGTCGATTCTGTTACCACAGATTGTGAAGCGGTCGATCTCCAGCAGGTCTTTTTTGGGAGTTCTGTGCTTCGTTTCTAAGGCCTCATGGGCCTCCTCTTCCTCCTCTTCCTTTGAGACAGACGGTGCAGGTGGGTCCAGCTCAGCTTTAGGAGATGGAGTAGGAGGACGGCTGAGTGGTGTAGCAGGGGAGGCATCAGTGAGTGGCAGAGGAAACAAATTAGTCCTGGGGGTTGGCTGAGTGGTCACAGAGGAAAAGGAGGGTGGTTGCTTGCAGGGTGAAGCAGGAGTCTGCTCCATCTTGGATTCACCTGTGAAGAACAAGAAAAACTCCTTTATTGACCAAACATGTAGAGCTTTGTTGTCTTGTCCCTTTATTAAGAAGTATAGTTAATGTACTCAAGTAGTGTCCATGCTGCAGCAGGCTCAGTCCTTCATCAGGGTCAAGTTGGTTTGCAGTAACATTTTACTTTCTTGAGAATTAATTAATATTACTGTAATATTTTTTATTTTTGTTTCCTCATCACGATTCAATATATCTGTGGAGCTACATCCAATAGTTGATGAGCTTAGCATAAAGACCGCCGGACACAGCTAGCAAGGAGTTTATACAGGGTTCTTGTTACCAGGCAACCAGAGACTCCACAAAGTCTCTGCACTTGGCCACTAAACCACAAAACAATGAATGGTCATACAAATGTTTTTCTTAGTGTACAGTTTAGACAAACAAGCTGCAACATGGTTACTAGTGAGCTTCAGAGGTGCATGGACATGTTTAGTTAATCCCTTTTTTTATTAATTAACTGCAAACTGCTTCCAGGCTTTAGAATGCTAGGCTAATGGTGTAGCTACATATTTATTATTCAGTTATATTAGTTGTCTTCAAAAATCTAATCATGGCTTTAATGTAAACAGGGTGGTGTGGCTCAGATTGCAACCAGCTACTTACTTTAAAGGTTATAAAAACACAATCATTCTTATTTTACTTTGTAAAGGAAAAAAAGAAAGAAAAAAACCCCATAATGACAAGCTCTCATACCTGCAGCAGTTTCTGATAATTCTTGACCTGGAACCAACAAATATTATGCATTTTATAATAACATTTATTATAATATTTAACTAAACTGGTATCTTTAATCTTTTATTAAAAAGCATATTTCATGCTCTTGGACTTGTTATAAACTTAAGATAAAAGTAGTAATGTTTGGAAAATCCATGACAACCAAGCTTATTATCCCTAGGACACAAGGCTGCCCCTTGTCAATATTCAAATCTCAACACAAACCACTGCGCTGTGGTAAAATATTGCAAAGGACAGTAACATTAGATGAATAAACCAAACAGAATAATTCATCATGTCAGGAAGAATTGAGCAAAGCAACATTGGAAACAGCATTGTCCACAGAGACCACTGCCTTTGCCCCAGGCTCTCTGACTACTACAACTAGAGCTCAACACACACTTCACAGTCCACCAGCATAGTTTGTGTACAGTTTCCAGTATGTGTTGCAGTAACACATCACAGTTCATTTAAAATAAAATCAATGCTATGGAAGCAAAGAGAAAATGCAAAACTGAGTTCTATATAAATAATTTAGTGTTGAATCGGAATAATTTATAAGTTTATAAATTATACGTCACCCCACTTTTCTTTATTTGAACCTCCTGACATAATCATTAATATCTCTGTATTAGCAGCCATGAACTCTTAAAGCAACCATTAAAAAGGAAAGGTTGAACAAGAAATATATTAAGTTTTGTCCCTAACTTTAAAGCATATTCTTGGCCGACATAAAACCATCAGGCTTATTCCTGTGAAGACAATCTCAAAATGCACCTTCCATACAATTACATCATCCCCTGCTCTCCTCTTTTAGCCCTTTCTACTGCGTTGTACAATTCAACTTTATCTTTTAATGTTTTCTCCCTTCCTCATGGTAGAAATGACTTGCCACCAGATACTTTCTTACAACCACTTTAGCTCAATTTCAAGAAAAGTTGAGTGAGTCCTAAATGGTAATGTTAAATAATGCAGACTACTGCCTGGTCACTTGTATAACTCCCACCTTTTTCTCTTATTTTTGACTCATTTTGCATAGTTCACAAATCTGTGGGCTAACATAAGACACAAAACAATGTGAATTAAAGGTTCTGGGGCAAGTATAATGGGATGCAGAAATCAAATAGAGTTCATAAAGTCTACCTATTAACAAGTCGATCTCAGTTTTGTAAGTTTGAAGCTTATCAGTTCTGCTGTTTTTATTAAACTTTGTTTAGGTTTTACCATTTACATGAGAACAGTAATGTTTTCATTATCTTTCAGTTTCAATCAATCTGGCATTACGATTCCATACAGTCGGAACAGAATGCTGTTAAATATCTTGTTTGATCAAAATTTACTAATCAAATGATTCATTATCTTGACGGTTGTGGATAAATACTGATCATCTATTTGTAGCAGTTGGGAACAGAAAATGTTTAAGCTACGTTATTTGACTCACATACTGTGTGACTGCAGACCTGCCCTCTTTAAATAAAAGTTAACCACCATATGGCTTGAAGTGGCTGATGTCAAACTGCTCATTCTCCATCTCTGCCCTCTGGACAAAACATGGCGTACAAACAGATGGCAGATCTTGGAGTTATGAGAGTCCTGGCCATTGTAAAGACAAACATGTGCACATGAACATAAATGTTTAGTGAATTCAGAGAATCAGTGACACTTTGGGTGCAGATGATCATGAGGGAAGCACAGTGTTAGTTATATAAAATCTATAAGCTTATACACGAGGTCTTGAGCCATTATGCCTCTGTAACATGAATACAGGAATGAGCGTTGATGTATGATGACACAGTCAAGCATCAGGATTTCATCACTTTAAAGCTCCTCCCTTAGAGCAGCAGATGGGCCTGTGGAGCATGAGAAAATGTCTGCAGAGATTGGCTACAGACAGGGAGGTAATGCCGCCTTTCAAATATAACTTGTGTGTTACTGCAGGTACAAACCTTTTGTACCAACTTTAAAAGACAGGAATGTTGATGAGGAAATTCAGGCGTAAATATTGCAAGTAAAGATTGTTTGATTAAATTTCTTTGTAATTAATGAATAGAAGCTGGTGACCCACTTTTTTTTTTAATTAAAAAGTGAAAACACATAGCTTTGTAAGCCATGTCCATCAAAATGTCTCTGTGAAAAGGGATCTGTTTAAAGCTTTAGAAGAGGTGAGGGATCAAATAAGATGCAGTCTGAGGTTTGGGGAGAAAGATGAATGGATTTTTACATCTTATGCTTAAAGTCTAAGTCCAACTTGCTGACATTAATCTGGATGCAAGACTGAGCAACATGTCTAAAATGTAAATTCAGGTGGCTAAATTAGGTAAACAGAAACATGAATCTTCTGTTAGGTGGGGCCAGTAAACCTGAGGGGTGAATAGTGAATCAGTTTTGACATAGTCAGGGTTTCCTTAAATTCCATTTTAAGTTAATATTTTGTACAACAGTGATGATTATCATATTCTGATTTCCTCCTCAGGCTCTGTGAACATTCACGTATAAGAGAGTGATTTAATCATCATTTGATGCTTCAGCACAAGAATGCACCAATTTTCTGACACATGATTTGTTAAGAAGATCAAGTTGTTTTAAATATAGCGATCTGAAGAATATAAAAAATAATTTAACTAAAATAAACACTGCAATTACTGCAATGTAGTCAAGAGAGACCAGCAGGCAAAAAACATGACTTTAATAATGACTACACTGCCAGTAACAGTAACTGGTTAAAATTTACCGGAAGGTGTGGTACATCTGGCTGGTTCGGCTTTGCTGGGGCTCTTTGCAGAAGAGGATGCAGCAGCTGAGGGTTTCTCAAACAGTTTGTCCTCCATGTTTGCTCTCTTGACGTAAATACACGACTTTCCCAGCAGCACAATACTGTTCAACACTTTCACTGTTACCAGCCTACAGAGAGAGAGAGAGAGAGAGAGAGAGAGAGAGAGAGAGAGAGAGGGGGCAATAGTGAAGGAAAGAATAAACAATGTCCTTTTTAGTCATCTACAAATTATTGTAGTTAGAATGAGTTTCTTTGAATAAAGAGTTTTAAAAAGATTCAGAAATGTTCACTTAGATAAAAAATTACTTGAGCAACCAGATTAACTGGAACTGTCATTTTGCTCTGACAGTAACACGAGACAAACACTGAATCTTCCAGATGCAATTTGCAAGAATCCAGCATGTATGAGTAAAAGCAAACAGTTTGAACTGGAGGGAAATTGAGACTCCAATCAGTGTCAATCACTAGCACTTTGACAGTTGCTATGGTTACCAGCCTCCTTTGCAGGGAGTCAAAGCGTAAGCACAACAGAGAGGGAGGGGAAATATTATAGATTGTATTTATTCAAATGATTAAGCAAAGTTTATCTTTTTCATAATGTTGCACAATTCTGTTCATTGTGATAAACGTAATAATAGCTGATAGCAGCTTTAATTTGTACTAATCACTGACTACTGCCATTTAACATTATTTCTTACTTTTGAATAAAATGTTTCATCTTGCAGACCAGGTTTAACAAAAGCTGTCCTACAATGATCAGCTGTTACATTTTGGCCTCCTGCCTATAGTGGAAATGACCTTCTCATACTGCCAAACAAGCTCTCAGCAGTCAATGCATGGATAAAAACCATCTGAGCGTGTCTGGAGAGTGTCCAGACTCTGTGGACTGTGGTATAATGTGTCTGATTGGGTTTGTGTCCAACAAAAATGCCATCAGAGTGTATCAGATTAGTATCGGGGGAGTTTGGGGCCAGGTGAACATCATCTCTATCATGTTCCTTGTGCAGTCCTTAAAGGTTTTTGCAGGGCCCACTGAAGTCCTGCAGGGGAAGGCTGCTACTGTAGAGAAAGGCTATATGAGTGGTTAAGGGGTAACTAGTTACATCAGGTTCTAAAAGGGTTGAAATAACCTACGTGTGAGTTCTATGAAGCATATTTCATAACAGAATACTATAATATAACAAGAGTGTTACACACTAAACCTGTTAGTTTTAATGGCTGATCAGTATAAGTTAGAATTAAAGAGCTAAAACGATAAAAATTACATCTCCTTTTTATTATTTTGTGCTGTGATATACGTTATGCTGGACTCTTTTAAGGTAGACTGCAGCTTTAATGAATTCCTTGTTCCACCAGTTTTCAGTCGCCACTGTTCCAAGGCCCATTACTCACATAAGATGTACATGTGCAGCATCCTTGTATGTTTGTGGGCATTTCTGTAATGGCAACACACTGACACGGTGACGAGTGGGAAATGGACACATTTGGGTCTGTGGACCACAGCTCACTTTGACATAGAGTTCAGAACTGAGACTGTGTCAGCTGAATTTTTGCCAAGGCATAGTGGTATGTTCAAGCCAGAGCTATTTTTAAATCAGGGGATAGGGAAGGCCAGAGATGGCACTAGTGATGACAACATTGTGTTCTTCACCCTGAGGGGAATTCTTCAATGGTACAAGCCCAGTGGGATCCTGCAAAATAGACTGAACGTAGCTATCAGCAGCACAACACAAGGAGAATAGGAGGACACAGTGTTAATGCTTATGTAAGTGTATCTTATTTGAATGTGTGTTTAAGACATTGCCTGCACAAATTAGCATGATTTCATGGGACTCAGAGAGCATGACTGCATTCTAAACACAAGTGAAAATAGATCCACTATAACTGAACAAAAATCTAAGTGCTGAAATAGTGACATCTCTCCACTTAGCAAAGAAATATTGTTTTTTAACTAACACTTCTCAGCTACTTTTCACAGTAGGATTAAAATACTTGCAACATTAATAAAATGTCATTTTAAAGTAAAGGAAGTCCACATCTGTGAAGTTTCAGAGCTCTCAGTGTAGGTGTTAAAGGTTATTTTTGATAAAATTCCACTAAAATATTAATATATTAATGATGAAAAGCTACAGGCTTACCCGAGGTAAAAGATGAACACACATGTATATGACAGTGCTCCTTGCACCTTCACTGAGCTCATTACCACCCGGATAAGCTTTTAAATTAAGAAGGAAAAAAGAAAAATTGTTATTTATTCTCCAACAAAACACATTAAACAATTGTTTTAAGGATGTGGCTTTAAAATATATATTTAGAAATTTCTGGTAAGTTTACTTGCATTTAGGTCCTGAACAATTATAATATCTTACCAGAACAGCTAACGGCAGAGGGATGAAGCCCATCCTCCGAGCTACTGAGTCACTGTAGTCAGTGTAAGCCTACACAGTGACAGACAATAATAAATTACTGCACTATAAACCTGAATCTATAAGCTGTGTGGGCTTAGTGATGTTCTAATAATGATAGTTTTAAAAAGAAAAAAAGAAAAAAGAAAAAAAAGACAGTTGCTTACATTCTTCTGTCGACTGCTGACAAGGTCGAAGGCCAGACTGGCTCTGTATTCACTGTACACCTGAAACACAGAAGTATAATTTACATGTGCAAATGGTGGATGAAAAATTCATGAGCAGCAGGTTTGATTCTTACATCTGCAGGGATATCGTTGAACTTAGTAATGAAAGCATGTTTAATGACATCAACTACTACTTCAGAGGAGACGACCATGATGACGTCAGGAAACAACGCCCACAGGTGGTCTGGGAAGGAAAAAGACATTATGTGTTTAAGTATAACTCGCTGAAAAAACTCATAAGCAAGGTTAGACTGACCACAACACATGCACAAGTTTTTTCTGGATTGTCACAAAGATACTGTTACAATTTGGGCTTCAGTATTGACTAATTTGGTGATAATGCTTTCAGTTGGCTGGAATAATCATGCAGTTTTTCTAATAGCACTTGAAAATGGTGGAAAAAAGCCTGTTGCCATGTTCAAAACATGATGACAACATAACTTTGATCAGTACAGTAAACAGGTTTGCTTCTACTCTCCAACAAGAAGAAAGGAAATGCAGACTCCAGTTTACCACATGGTGGATAGGTAAACTAATTGTGATTTGTAGACCTCTTAAGTGAAAGAAGGCAGCAGCTGTGCTGGTAAACATTAGAGTTAGGATTTTAGCTGACAGACCACATCTGTTGTCAACTGTGTATTTGTCTTCAAGGCTGGCAGAAGATGCTGACTGTTTTCAGAGGGCTGTCATACAGAAACAGCCAACTCTCACCCCCATCTCTGCTGTCTGACTGACTGAGGTTTGTCCGGAGAAAAAGTCCCCAAGGTGCTGCACTGGGTCAACTGGAGCAGTAAGAAAGGAACTGCTCAGCATATCTGGCAGAATCTTTTTTTAAAACCACCACAGGCACTGGACTCAGTGCTGAGACATGAAAAATATTTTAATGTTCATGATAATTTACAATTAACAAACCTGTGAAAGCACATTGTCAATGTTTACTTGAATTTAGAAATGTGTGTTGACTGAAGTCTGAAGGGAATACGGATGATTACCTGGGTTCCACGAGAACTGCTCCATATTTCTGAGACAAACAATGAGCAGGAGAACATAGCTGGTGAACCGTTCTTTAATATCTGCAGGATAAAATAAACAAATACACTGTAACAGGGTCTGCAAATTAACCATGGCTAGAAGTCCCATAAATAACAATAACTGCATTTTTTCTAATAAAATGTATTATCTAAAGTATGTTCCTGTCAAATAAATTTTAAAATAAATAAAACTTAAAACCCAAGGGGTTAAGAAACCTGGAAGAGAAAATGGGATAATTATAGCGCGTTGATTTATAACCAAACTGAATTCATGTTGACGTTTGTACCCCAGTGATGACATGTAGGTGTGTGTTAAAACACCTATAATTAAAGGTGTGAAATGAGTCACATCTGTCAGCTTTATTCATCTAGTTATAGCAATCAGTTGGGCTATAAGAGTGACAAGCCCACTGAGATTTTTGAGTGTCTGAAGGAGGCCCTAAAGGCAGCTAGAGCTGCAGCATTGTCCTCATTTCTTACTTTGCTAGATCTCTGATATAGTAAACCATAGTGTTCTCTTAGCTATAATCTCTGAAGTATACCGGATGTGGTCACACATCATTCTTTCAAATCATTTTGGCAAAGGGAAACTTCCATGCCCTATAGTCTCTGTACAGGGTGTCCCTTCTTGGGGCCCATTGTTCCACTCTAATGGATTCACCTCTTTACAGATGATACCCAACTGTACATATCATCTTGCCAGATGACCACATGGTTTCAGCACAAATCTCAGGTTGTCTTTCAAAAACATACATATGGATTAAGGGACCTCATCTTTTATCTACTCTCTATGACGGAGCTATTGGTCATCCCAACCAATCATTCTGTTCAACACTGTATTAACATAAAAATCCTGTTTTCTTACCTAGAGGTTACAAAAAGCCATGGAGTCATGACTGGTGACAAACTCCTTCTACGACCACGTTGCATTTGTCTCTTGGTCATATTCTTTAGCACTCCACAATAACTACAAAGCATTTAATGTGTTGCATTGTTTGCATCATTCTTATACAAATATAAAGATATGCAACCTGTTTTCCAGTTTCTGGATTTTGTTTTCTTAAATAACTTTCAGTCAGACAACTCATGAGTTGATACATGAAAGCTTTATCGAGCACTGTACTTTGGTGGTTAGGTTTAAATTCCATCACTCCTTGCAGATGTTTTTTAAAATCAATAAAATATTGGAGTGAATGCTGAACAGTATTTTCCCTTTCAACCAGAGCCTACAGGTAGATGCCGGGGTGGTGGAGGGAGTTAAAAACAAAAGTAGGCAATGAAGTAATCATGGCAGCAGTGGCAGCAAGCATGAAGCAAACAGCAAGGGAGTAAGTGTGCAGCTTAAATAGACCACCAAGATTCAATGGGTATGATTAATATGTAGCATGAATGGTTGAAGTAGATCACATGAAATGCAGCACAGCAGCTCGAGCTGTCTTCTTGAACTAGCTCTGAGGCGTTGCTTCATTGATGCTTTAAAGTTGTCCTGTTACACTTCAGTGCCAAACAGTGAGCCGGGTACAAGGTACTGTTATCTGTCCATCCAGCTAACCAGAGAAGTTGTTTCAAAATTCTTTCAGCTGGACTTTTTTTCTGTAAACAACGACCGCACTGGACGGGCAAACACTGATGGATCAATACAAAGAGCATACAACTTCTACTCCTTACAGAAAATTCAGTATGTTTTCTGTTGTCATTTCTGGTAATCTTTTCTAAATATTTTCTATAAATATTTGATTTGGTACTATAATTTTTACACTGAGTGAAAAACGCAGCTGGGAAAATAGATGCAATTCATTAATTTACTGTAGTAGTACATTAAAACTTTTTTTTTTTTTAAATAATGATGATCTTACCACTGTTGGACATTTGGAATAAGTTGTTCTTCTCAAATTTCTTGAACACACTTCCTTTGATCTCTACAAACTGTATTTGAGAAAATTAAAAAGAAATGCAGTTAGAATTTTTACAAAGGAATAAAAACAACTTTGTATGTTGTGTTGTTGCAACAGGAACATTTTAGTTTGTGCATACTTCAATATGTCTGCATACAAATATCTACTGAATAGTACAATATAGTACAATAAACATACTCTGTTGTTTGTGTGTTGCATTAAATCAATGTTTTTAACATATATGTTTGCAGAAAGCCTGACAATACACAAACTTGCAGAGATCTCCCTCCAATGATAGGACCAAATTGTGGTCTTCAAGAATACGACGTGATTTTCAAGGGCCAACCCTTGATTTTAGGTTCAAGGTTAAAATTACTTTAAGGTCAAGTATCAGCTGTGATGGCTAAGTTCAGAGTAAATACCTAGATAATGCAGTGTATCAACTGAAAATTCCTGCGAAGATATAAAAACAAGTGTGTGAGTGTGTGTGTGCATACTGACATTGTTGGACATCATGATGGTAAGCAGAGACTTGTTGTGTGAGTTGAAGGCGACATTCAGAGTAGAGGCTTGGACCATGATGAGGATGGAATGAAGGACTGAGGAACAAATTACTAAGGAAAACAGCTTTAAAAAAACAACTTAATCCCTATTAAATTTAACTGAAGACACCTAATAAACACATTATCATCAGATTAAAGCAATGCATTTTTGTCATGATAATCAGCAGTTTTTCTTTTAAGATATTCTGATTGTTTACGATGTGTTGTGCAGTTACATGATAAATGTCAACATCATTTCCAAACATTCTTCAATGGACTCCAAGTATTTGAATGAGAAAGCTGTATATGTATTAATGCCACAGTTGTTTTTAATTCTCATTCAGTATACTTGACTCAGCCACAAGCCAAAAAAAAAAAAAAAAGAAAAGGAAAAGCATACTTCTACAAGTTTAACCTTTAAAAACATTAATGCTTCTGTAAAGCACTACTAAGAAGGATACAGACATAAAAGACAGCCATAACAAAATGAGGAATGACTCCTATATTGTCTCTTTTCCGCTCTTTTGGCTCTGTGGCTGTCCAATACAAAGCATCAAGGATATCTTGACCAAAGGACGAGAAGAGGCGATCTGCAACCTTATAGAGGAAGGAGGGAATCACAAGTTAATTATGACCTTTTCAGACATGTTGTATGTTAAATTAATGGCTTAAAGTCTGGAATATCTATTGAAGCAATAGCATTCAATATAGAGATCACTTTTACATTAATACAGTGCTCCCTCGCCATATCATCTTCTACGATCTTGCTGTTTCGCGGATTTTTTTGTATGCAGCACTGCATATTTAGGTATATGTACGACGTTCCAGACGAAGGTGGGGACGCAGCGCCAGCACAGAAGCTGTAACTTTTTTTACGGGGTGAGTAATTATTAAGAAATTCATGTTGTTAAATATATGTAGGTTTTTGAGAGTGTATAAAGTGTGTGAGAATGTTGAAAATGTTCACTATAGTTTGGGAAATGTCTACAAACACTCAGAGGAGGGATAATTAGGCCTTAACATGCATTTGAATTGTGAAAAATGAATAAGGTCGTCATTTTAGCGGATTTCATTAATCACAGGGTGTTTTCAGAACGTAAATCCAGCAACAAACGAGGGACCTTTATACATCTCAGCAAAAAAAAAAAAGTTTGTCTCTGATATTTGCTATTCTAACAAGACTGGGCGCTACATCCAGTGTGGTGTAATGCCTGTAAAAGCAGATAATGTACATGTCTGGACCCTCTCTGCTGCTGACCCCAGTGTTGAAAGTGATCTAAATGTTGGTAAATTGCACCTCATGAATTTGCTGTGGTGACTTTTATGGAGAAGTGTTTCTGCTGCTCAATTAGACGTGAAGGACAAAAATGTTGACGTGAATGTTGTAATATGTTTCTTTCATTATATTTATCACAAAAGCTAATTTCAGTTTAACAGGCTCTATCGGAGCTAGTCTGAGGCAACCATTTCAAACAAGCCGTATACGAGCCATCTCACACAATCTCTTTTCACTATATTTTGTACTAGCGCTTCCCTAAACTAGCTTCATGAATACATTAATTTTAACTGGTCTGGACAAACACACCGACTGTATGAATCAGAGGCATCACACATTTTTTTGTAAGGGAGTGGTCTTTAAACCCTCAGGGGCAAGAGGAAGATGTAAGAAGAAAAGCAAGGGGTATGATGTATCCTTTTGTGCATGTGTGTGTTTGTAGCAATACAAACTACAACATCTAGACAATTGGAATTATAATAGTTAATTAATAAAACTGTAAAACACAAAGGTGAAACCCCATCAAATGTAAATTTGGATTTAGTCAGCTTCAATAAGATCATCTTTGCAACAGCAGTTGTAAGCCCAAGGAAATACTGCATATATGACGCATCAGAGAACTGACCAAAAAGGTGCAGAATACCTCCAACATGTTGTAGATGATGTAGAGTTTGATGACAGACTGTCCTCTGATCAGATGATACATCATGGAGTAATCCACGTAATGCATCATGGAGAAGCATAACACCAGGATAAGGCCCTTCAGCATGTCACATACCTGTGCTGGCTGCAGCAGACGTGACCCACTGGGACAGACAGAGACACAGATTAATCTATAATATCTGGACTGACATAAAGAGACGAATTATTCTTGTGTTTCTGAATGCATGAGTACATGCTAAGACACGGGCTGTTATCTTGCAGTACTTAACATGCACATGAGTAAACACTAATATGTGATTTACACCGAGATGTGTGCTACTGACAAATACGCCTTTTTTTGGGCTTTATATGAATATGAATACATTAATGAGCATTTGCAGCATCATCACATGCACACATTATTCTCTGTGCTTGACATTATTAATGCTGTGCTTCTCTGAGGCTAGAGAAGCTGGATGAGTCAAGTAGGAAAAATAGCAGATTTCTACAAGCCCAGCATCACATATTACTGTTTGTTATTCAATCTAGAAAAGATCTGATTTTCATCCCATGAGAGAATAGCAACTGAGCACACATGGCAAGAAAGAAATGATTTCTGTTCAAAATGAGAAATAACAGAAAAGGTAACAAGAGGTGATAACACAAAAAGTACATCATGAAATATTAAAGATACTATCTACTTTATACCATGTTTATCTTATATAAGTTTTATCTTATAAATATGCCTCTATTTTTCGAATGTGCTGCTCTGTTTAAACTACTTGTATAAGATTAAATTAATATTGTTCCTAAATATCCAAATAGTACACAGTGTACCAACAAGTTATGGAAATGTTTCAGTTTTTGTATAGAAATGTCTAAAATAAAATAAAAAAAAAACATACAGGCAAAGCATTTATTTTAAAGAAATGAGAAAGGCCATACATGTGAAGCTTTCATTATTAATAGCTGTGGTTGAAGTGGCAGCTTTGGACCACGTTGTGAGAAGAGCTGACAAATCCATAGGACTGGATATTTTAGTTCATAATATGACACGGTCAACTTGGAAGAGCTGATGAGAGCTTAATTCCAACACTTCCTGCGTTTTTTCCATGTCAAATATGTGACTACTTGATATGAGTGCATGCATGGCCAATGACTGCCGTAAAATACATTTCTCTCTTATCATCACATGAGCTGGTTGCAAAATAAAACCAAAGTTAGGGCCATGAATTTTCCAAAGAAAACATTGCTTCTTAAGATAGATGCAGACTTCTTAATACACGAGATAAATTGTTTTGCTATTGGCTACTTCAATAAGCTATTCTTAATCACAGGACTTGCTCTTCATATTACATAGGTTGAACATAACTGCACAAACACTATAGTATAACTTTCCACTAAAATCAATACAAATCACAAAACTTGACTACAAGACCCCACATGACAGCTGTAAACTACTAACAATTACCTTCATCAGCTTGAGTGGCAGTTGATTAATTTAAAAATAAAAAGGAAAGAAGTTTCAGATTGGTGGTATTGAGGATGTTAAATGAGCACAGATCTTAAAACCATTTTGAGAGCCAACTCCAGGCTTAGTGAGGAAAAAGGGCTCCTATGTGTCTCAATGTCTTCTGAATCAGTGCACAACTGAGCATAAAGCAGTGAAGGGAAGGGGTGAGATGAACATCTGGCTTTTTTTCCTTCATGATATAAAAGACTGTCTTCATAGTGAACTTCCATAAAAGCCATTAACTCATTGTTTTCTTTCATAGCTATTCATATCAAAACTGACTAGATCCGGATTAAATTATGCAAAAAAGCAACAATATTTCTGTTGTAATGACAATTTGTCATGGTTTGATTTTCTGAGGCTACGGCTCCATCCAGTGGTCATTATGTAAATTCATAAACATAAGAATTTGTTATAAAATGATAGCAAGGCTTAAAAATTGGTATACGTATCCTTGTTTTTGAAAATCTTTTTCCTCCCACTTTATGCAGGCTTTTTTTTATTAATTTAATTTATAAAAGTACTTTTTTGTTTTTGTCTGGTTTTCTAGAAAAAAAAAAGATTGCTTAGAGAAATTACATTAAACAAAGTTAAATTATACATAAAATACTGTACAACAGGGCACCAGCACTGTGGTTGTGACTTACTGTATTTTCTTATTTCTTTTGTTCAGTTACCTCAGTATCTAGAGCATAAAAGTACCTAGTGTACCTGGTTCCTACAGAACAAAGGAATGTCATACTTTTGTTTATAAATAAAATATATCTTTTACATATTCTAATTTGGTATTCAGGTGGTTTAGGTGCAGACACAGAGAACCTCGTCACACAGCATTTCATTCTGAACACACAGCTTGCTGGATCCAAAGCTGCTGTGGCTGGTGGTAAAGTCCCCACAAAGCAGTTCTCACCATCTCCATGACACACAGGAATATTATGTGTGAGTGCAGCCAGCTGTGTGCTGCATTCCAAGTAGCAAACACTGCGTCCAATTCACACCTTATCAGGATCAAACACCCAGCTTAAAAGCCAGAGCTAGAGAGGGGAAAAAAAAAAAAAAAAATATATATATATATATATATATATATATATATATATATTCATTCAAAGCCTTATTAGAGGAGCTGGCTTGTGGGTGGCAAACAGGTACTTTGCTTCTATAGAGCAGTTGGGGGTATATGAACGGGAAATGTGCATTGAATAACTTTTTTCTTCTTTTTTTTAACTCCCAGAGAGTGCTCCATAGAGCTATGCAATAGCCAGCCTCCCAGCTTAAGGCTGTGCAGCTATATCACTGACATACTAAATAGCTATGAGAAAGACCAGGCATGATCAGCAAATCTTCCCTAGAGTGGTTTGAAGAATAAAACTTATGTGGGAACAAGATGACGGTTTTGCCTTGGAGACTGGAAAATGCTGTGTGGTGCCAAGCCACATATTAACAGACAAGATGGAAATGAATGGAAACTGGTGAAATGGTGGGGGTGGGTGTGCGGTTTGAGGGAGGCACTTTGAGATACTGATAATGTTTACAAATCCCTGATGGGCCTGTGGGAGCATACCTGCTTCTTCTGCAGTATGGGCATGTGCGCATCCTGCAGCGGGGAGGAAGGTAAGGGAAGAGTCAGGCAGATCGTGAAGTGGGCAGGTGAGAAGACTGAGCAAGCTCTAAGGGACAACACACACATCTGTATTTTTGCTGGATTATTTACTAAAAAACTGTCAATAAAATGCTCTGATGGCAAGAAATCTTGTGTAAATTGAACTTTTGCAATTGATTATTATTACTACTATTATTATTACTATTATTATAAGTAGTTTTTATCTCTTTGATTTCAGGATGAAGGGAAAACCTTTCTGACTTTTCAAATCAATATTTAGTTTTTCCAAATATTTGTAGAATTGTGGTTTTTGAGTATGTTAAAAGTTTGAATCATGCAGTAAAAAAATAATTGCAGTAAGAGGTCGATCTCCAGTAAATCAAACCGTACAGTTAAATAAAGAATACAAATATTCTGTCTTTTTATATGTCCTCCAAACAGGCTTGTAAGGATATATTATATTCCACATAAGTCAGTTATGGAGTAATATAGAGGTTTTTTGAAAGCAAGGATAGAAACTAGTGGCATATCACTGGATATGGATGTTGAAAGTCAGAGTAATTCAATTCTAAAAGTTGTTTTTGTTAAAATGAGTGACCATGCTTCAGGGGAGGAAGTAGAGAAAATTCGTCAAGATGTTTTCACACAAGGTTAAGCTCAGTGTTGCAACTGTAAGCTTTGCCTGGTAAAGTAAAGGAATTAACAACTAAGGTTACAGTCAAAAATTCATCTTAATAAAAACATAAATCAAGAACTGAAATAAATCTGCAACGTGGGGAGGCAAGCTTTTGTTAAACAAAGGAAATAAAAACCATGCTCATTTAATGAAGAACAGAACAATATGACAAATTCTAGGATTATTTTAATAACATATGTACATACTTCTCTAAATTTTAGATAGATGCACGGAATACAGTACAAAACCTTTAGTCGCTTAACATATTTAATTCTTCAGTTTGATACTAAAATCTTAAATCAGCCCAACAGCTGCATTACCATTCAACTGTAAAGTGTGTTATTATTTAACAAACCATAAAGCTTTCATTTAACAGAGAACGCATTGCGAGAATGTGTGTTTAAGCTCTGACCTGAAGCCACAGCATGGCAGAGTGAGGAGGCGGAGAAGGGCCAGCAGCACTCTGAGGGGCAGCAGAGTGAACACATACAGGAAGGCATCGGCACACAGGAAGAAGCCAAAGATCATCAGCTAGAAAAAAAACAAAACAAACAACAACAAAAACAAATAAATAAAAGTAATACCACTGTAAACACAGAGAAACTAAAACATGTCCTAACTTGCCACTGTAACCAACAAATCTGCCATAATTCAGCTGATTCCATGACACCAACTTGATGTGTGGGACCAAACAGTAACGTTCTTCTTGAAATTGAGCAGAAAGAATAGTTTATCTATCTCGTACTTGATCTGAACAAGAGATGTTTTTACAGAGTGGAGATCATTAAATAAAACAATAATTACTGAAAAAGGCTGCTGTTGAACTAGAGATGCACTAAAGCTGTGTCAACAGCGCCATCTGATGGCTAACATCAAGAACAACAAAAATACTCCAAAGAACCCAAAAACAGTGAAATTGCTGTTGAGAGAATGAGGGTTGTGAGGGTAATTTGAACTAAGACTAAAATGTATTATAATTATAAATTATTCTTTCCAGTAGTGTTGCTAAATAATTATTTAGTCAGCATAATGTTTATACAATGGTTATCTCACAAAGAATGACAATGTGTTATGACTACAATTCTACCTGGTTACTTGCAATATTAACGATTATACTATCAGGAGTTAAAGCAAAATATTGTGTGACCTTTATTTTTTTTATTTTTTATTTTTTTGAGCCTGCCATCTCTGAATATTTATTCCATCCACACTCAGCACCTGATGAAAAACTCATTTATTCATACGGTTGTTGCAATTATTTGATTTTACAATTAATCGCGGTAGTAAATGCGATTAATCGTAAAAGGTCCCTCAAAACTGTCACTTTATATAAAATACTACATATTAACTATATCAGTGGATCAGCGCAACGTCTGCACAGAATAAAAACAAAGTTACACTTTTGCACTTCTGCATGTTTCCGATTGTGCTGCCTTGTTTTGGTTGCATGAGAGTTGCAGAAGAGGCTGTCTGAGTGGGACACTACAGCAGAGGAAGAGTTTTCCGTCCAAACAAATGAATTGAGACATTTTTGAGATTTTTTTTTATTTTGTTTTTGAGTTAAAGAAAAAAAATGGAAATGTTATTGCATCATTTGCTGTTTTGTAATTATGACTCTGGTTAAGCACAACGCGTTCACTGCACGTTACCTTAAAGCCTACAAATAAGACAAACTAGTTTGGTTAAATGACGCTAATGTTGAGCGCTAATGCAATCGGCTGGGAAAAATTGCCTTGGCAGTGCTGACTTAGTCTCCGTTTGTCCGTGTGATGTCACTAAAGACGTGGACGGAGAAGTTAAGGGAAAGCAACCTGAACAGGAGAAATATGCTTAGTAGACTAAGTCAGCACTGCATAACCGACTGCACAAAAACAGGCTGTTTGCTAGTGTTTCTTCACGGAAAACCATTAAAAACGCATTCCCTGTTCGCGTGCCTTCTCGCCTTAGCGATGTGAACGTTCAAATACACAATAACTGTCCGGAATCGCTCTAATTTCCTCGGTAAAGAGACCCACTGTGTATTTCAATTCAATGCTTAGCTTTCCTAGCGGCAGAAGCAGTTATAAGCATGCGCGAGTGATGTATGCATAAATTACGAAAAGGGTCTATTAACCTAACATCCATGTCTTGGATGTTAGGCTAATAGGTTAATAATAGGTGTGCTGTGAGGCATGTTTGAAAACTAAACAGTTTTATGTTGTTTATCATAGTTAAAGTTCATGTCATTCTACATGGTTGCTCATTTACAATTCTTAGACACACAGGCACATACATGTAGGTGAGCACACTACCAGCTGACAAAGAGTGTGTTGGAAAATAGGTGTTTAGGAGGATGTCCATGATTTAAAGTTATCAACTGGTCCGTTATCCACTAGGATGGCTTCTCTAGGCTTCACAAAGTCATCCTCCATCCCTCCAACCAAATGAACGTAATGTAACCTCTGTTTACAAGCTATTCATCAACGCCTCTGCTCTACTTTGTGTGCAGTGTACATCCAGGCTAGGCTGCAGCAAGATCTCTCCAAAAATCAGTTTCTAAGCCCCGCTTAACTTCTGATTGGTTAATAATGCGTTTGGTTGCAAGCAAATGCTGCATTTATTTCATACAATCGGTAAATGAATTCAACATGACAATCGCCCACCATGTCAAGCTAATAATTACTCTTTAATAGCGCCTCCCATGCCAAAAACTCTGCACTTGAACACTGTATAATATCCAGTGATTACTTTCTGTGATGTCTGTTTTGTTAAAAAAAAAAAAATCAAAACTAGAAATAGAATTTTTTTTTCTTTTCAGGCTAACAATCAGTTGAGGTTTAGTGCAAAACATTTAGTGGGATTGTGAGATTTATAAGCGACCCCTTTAGGAGCAATCCCAGGATAACTATAGAGTGATAACACTGCTTCACTGTTGTTCTGGAAGGCAAGAAAAAAAAAGAAAGAGCGAGAGAAATGAAGACAGCTGAAGACAACACAGGGCAAGAGTTCAGGGCTGTTACTGTACATTACCCTCTCCAGTTCCTTGGGAATACGCATACATGTGTAAACTCTCTCTCTGCGCTCAGTGTACTTTGCTTCATTGTGTTCCAGGAAGTAACCTCTGGTGAGTTCTGCACAGATGAAGCGCGTCAATGATGGATCTGGAACAACAGGAGGGCAACAATGTTAGCACAAAGCCATTATCTGTAACAACTGTAGCTGTCAAAACGATGAGACTACAATATTATGAGTGTTACACTGACATAGAAGAGGAGGAACGTTCTGAGTTATGAAACTAAATAGTCACTGTTTATGTCATAGTCCTTGTGAAACCCAAACATGCTTATTTGAGTTCTCTAAGATATTTAGTCAGGAGACATTAATGTGATCATGCTTAAAGGAATTAGTCTGTTGTAAAACTTGTTGAGCGTAATGACAGTTTGGACTAATAATTATTATAATCTTCAATTATTCCAACAATTATTTTCCCAATTACATAAAAATTGGTCAACAGACTTTTTAGAACAATAAAACGAATCAGCAAATTCTCAGTCCGTCATTACATGATCAAGCCTTGTAAATGAATAACAAACGAGGGGAAAAAGCCTGACTGATTTTGCTTTAGATGACTGTGTACAGTTATGTTTTTTCCACTTCAGTTAGAGAATGTCAAACATGTCATGCCTCACAAACTGAGGAATGAGATGACACACATATTTTATCTTGTGATCCACATTATTGCATTAGCTTAACTTGCCACAGCTTTGCTTTAAATCCATATACAACTGAAACAGGCTAGATTTAAATTGGGCTGAAGCAGAAAACACCAGTAAAACAGTGTTACATACAAGCACGCTTGGACTGCAGAGAAGGTTAATGATCACATTAAGCGGAGCCCTAAAGACTTTACTATTTGTACTTTCTACTGTTCTGTATTTATTCAACAGTGTTTGCCTGATATCAGAGGGACCCTGTACAAGATAAAAACTGGGCACGTAAAATAGGGATGAAAAGGGGAGTGTGGGGCCCAGGATGTTCCATGCTTTAATCCTCATTGGTTTTAACCACAGAGCGGGCCCTCATAATGTCATTTATGTCACAAATTTTGTTACAAGTGGTTTTTGGACAACCACAGTGGACTATAAGTCAGATAGATTGGATGATAAGGCTTCTTTTCAGACTTGCCAAACTGCTAATCATTTGCTTGATTAATTAGCAACGCAATTGTGAATTTGCATTTTAGAACTTTTCGGGAAGCAAGCAAAAAAATGTTAATGTGTTTTATTATATCTAAATGTACTCACATACACACACACACACACACACACACACACACACACACACACAGAGAGAGAGAGAGAGAGAGAGAGAGAGAGAGAGAGAGAGAGAGAGAGAGGGACATCTCACTTTGGAAAGCTATTTTTCCAAGTTTAATTCCTGCCATTCTATGACTTGATTGAACAAACTATGTTAAATTTATCAAACATGACAACAACATGACAATGGGATGTAAGACCTGGCCAGGATAATTAATGGACAGCCTGCTAAACTGTGTGGCTGAATGTGGTACCGATAAGCTTGAATCACACACATTTGCCACTGTGAAGCCAAACGTGAACTAACGTTAGACATTACCACACTGATAACACAAAAATTCTTAAACTGCAACGAAGAATGACTCAACTGTCTTAGCCTTGAGGCAATTAGCAGCGGTCGGTTTATTATTAGCTACTTCATAATGCTAACATTGACTGTAAACAAACGAACAGCTATACAAACACAGAAACGTAACTTATTGGATTTTAGCGGCTAATTAAACTTAAACACATCTTCTCTTGATAAAAAAAAAAGTCAACAGAGCAACAAAGTCAATGAAAGAGATCAATATAAACAGTTTAAAACCATGAAGACGTCTAGAAAGGTTGTAGCTGCGGGGTAATGTCAGTTGGGGAGACCCAACGGTTACCTGATGAGAGATCATGCTGCTCTCTCCTGACAGCGGTTATGTCGTAAAACCCCAGCGTCTCTGGCGACTCGGGAGTTATTCCGATCTTATGCGACCGGTGCAAATCACCCCACGGTCTTTTAAATCTATTCTTTAGCACTGTTTCGGCTTCATTTTCTTCTGAGAGATCCGTCCCGGTCAAGTCCGCCATCTTTACTTTGGTCACCGAATGTGTCGCCCTTTGCAACGTCATCGCAGCGCAGGAAGGAGAGTCTAACGAGGCATTTGAGGTAACGTCATATGGTGGATTCACATATTTTTCTGTGGATTCAACAGATTATCAAACGAGACAAAAATATTCTTCAATTATAATTCGTGACAAAACTATTTTCATACTGAATGTCCACTAATGATTTTACACAAAATTGTTGAAATTGGATATTTTTTTAAATGTTTAAGGGCTAGAGTTCTAGAGTTACTCTGTCTCCCAACAAAACCATTGATATACATGTATATATATATATATATATATATATATATATAGTGTTCAGCTACACCATTTTATATCACAAAGAACGTTAAAGCCAATAAATATATTAAAGAACATTTCAACTGTAAAACAATGCCAGATTTTTTTTTGCATATAACTGCAGTAACAAAGGTCTTTCACTTGGTGTCGCCAAAGTTCCATCAAATCATCCTGAATTTGAAGTCTACCTAACGACAGTGCTGAGGCCTCGTCCCATTGTGAGGAGAAATACGGTACGCTCATGTTAAGGTTAATTTTTAATTCAATTCAATTACTTGATCTCAGAATCTGCTTAATCTAACTTAAATGTTTAAATTCAAATGAAAACAGATCCCCGTCCAAGTAACCTATTCATGAAAACCTCTGGCATTTCTCTGCTTGTCCAACTGGTACCTTATTCAGACAACATACTGTAATACAGTGGATGTAGGAAATAATAATAATAATAATAATAATAAAAGAGAATTCATATATTCTTTAATAATATAATATTCTTTGTGTAGCAGCATATTTCATTTTACAAAATGCTTTAAATGATTCAAAGTTTATTGAACTAGTATTTAATGATTATAAATGTGGAGTGAATGTAAGTGCACAAAACGTAGCCATTGTAGTGATTTCCATACTAAGACAAAAACACTATCTTCTTCTTCAGCATATTTTTCTACAATGATCATTAAGTGTTATGAAAAAAGGCAGCTATAGTAAGACGATTAAAAAAAAAGATTTGTCAATTTCTGCCATTAAATCCTATTATGGGCACAGGGAATGTGAAAAAAAAATATTTTCCTTTTTACTGATATAAATAAATAAAAAAAGAGATGGGTAAAATGTAAAAATCTAGAAATGCAGTTTCCCTCAGAATTAATAAAGATTAAAATTAGCAACTGGTAATTTAACTGCAGCCTGATCTTCCTGAAATTTGCTCAGAAATACTCAGTTTTATTTCACCTAATAGATGAAAAAGATTGATATTCCACTATATTACCTGGACAACTCCATCAACTGTGCCAAATGATAAACTGTAAAACTGAAGAAAGTTAAGCTTCTTGACAGATATATATATATAAGACAGACACGTTGTTTTCTTTTTAATACTTAGAGTTAATAGGTCAATAAAAGTAAATATGTCGCAACAGACAAAAAACAGCTGACTACACACACACATCATGTGTGTAACCAAATCAAATTCAGCTTATTTGTAAGCACGATTTATTGGCACACATAATGGTAAAGCATACATACCAGACATCAGATATGACACTGAACACCTCTGCTATATAATGTACAAATGGTGTCTAATAATACTAGGCTCAAACATATTTAAAAATGTGTTAGCTTCCTTACAAATGCACAAATAAATAACCATTAGTTCCAAGTGTATAAAGATATCTGTCATTGTCTTCTTGCCCATTTTTAAACAAAAGTTCAACAAAAGAGATCAGGGATATACTGGAGTATCAGGTCAATTAAAGGTTAAAGAACATTTGTGAACACAAACACTGGGAACTTAAAACATTTCTGTGGGGTGGATGGAATTTTTTTAGCTTAATTTTTAAAATGTAAATTCTGTTTATTACCACAATTTATTACAGAATACTCAATAATAATGATCATGTGACCATGTGGCTGTTTATTATGTTTGTGGCTTTGGTTCTGCATGAGCTAGAGAGGACAGGGACCATTAAAAGTTTGGTTCTAATAGAGGCAAACCAGTATCTATCCAAACCACCCAACAGAAATCTGAACCTCTGGTACAAAACAAAACAGCTGCCATATCCAAACTGCTTTCAGTGGCTGATTTACAGTGGACAAAATAGATTCCACTTCTATTTACAGAGCTACAAACCTTGTTACAGTGTTCCCAAACTGATGAACACAAAAAAGAGAATCCGATTGATGTGTTTTAAAAAGCACATATATCAAACAAAATTAAATTCCTATAAAATCATGCAGGAAACAGCTTTAGTATCAGTTTGGGAGTAGGTCGTTAAAGGGAAAGAAGTCCAGGAGGAGTAAAGAAAGAAGAAGAAGAAAAAAAAAAAGCATCAACGCATGTCGGCAAAGTTCACATACTGATCGGCAAAATTACAATGTGACTGCAAAGGACGAACACAATCAAACTTGTTTGCATGAAATCACAATCTGTGACGACCACAGCAATGTGGAAAAAACAATCCTAAGACACGATTTGTCCTCGTTTGAAAAGCATCCATATCGGTAGAGAAATTTTATTTCCACTTAATTGGAAATTGATTATAAACAGCGAGAGAGAAAAAAAAAAAACAACAAAAAAAACAAAAAAAAACAAAAACCAACAGCCGACTGAATTTCCAATAAAAATGCAATTGCCTCAAACAATGTTTCATTTGTCTCCAATATGGTGAGATGCTTCCATGGGCTCTGCTGGCTGTTAAAAAAACACCTTCCCTTCATGAGCTTTCTATTTCTGAGACATTTGTTTGTTGTTTTTACTCTTCTTCTTTCCTTCCCACTGTCTACAGTCAGCAAGATGACTTGTGACCTGCAGGTCAACCAATCACAGCTGTGGTTTCCCACCAGAAGAGCTGTTTGTATCTGAAGGTCCAAAGGGAGAAATTTGATCAGAAAATTTCCCACTGCATTCTCGGAAAGGAAGGAGAGAGAGAGAGAGAAAAAAAAGACACCAAAAAAAACAAACCGAAAAAGCCCCCGCTTGTGTTATTTTTACATTACAGCTGCATATGCATTGTATGCATTTCTTGTCTGTGGATATTGCTGAGCAGTGCAGCCTGTTCTCAGTGTTCTCTTAGGTGTTACAATGATTCAGAGAAGAAGAAAATATCCCAGACAGACGCAGATTGGCTGGACATGCCGACGTTAAGTTTGCAGACGAGGATTCTGATTTAGTACAACATTATGAGGCGTAGAAGCACTGCCCTCAGGAGAAGGGGGGATGTTTAAAAGTCCAGTCCACATGGAGCCAAGGATCTGTTGTTTTCTTCTTCTTTTTATTTATTTATTTTTTGTTCTACTGAGAGGGTTGGGGCGCCGTGCTCTCGGGCTTGCTATCCTGGGCAGCGGGGGGTTTGCTGCTCCAGGGTGCATTGTTTCCCAGAGCCGGGGAGCTGTTGAAGTCATCCTCGTCATCCAGACCGTTAGTTGCGTCGTACTGCGTGTTCTCCAGACGGGTGATAAGACGCTCATCCTCGTCCCCAAACTCACCGCCCATTAGGGTCGGCTCACCCACAACCATCACGTCCTGTAGAAGGAGAGAGAGAGAGAGAGAGAGAGAGAGTAAAGCACTGAAAACAGAAAAAACAAATATTCAAACTGTCCTCACTACTGTGTTACTTTGTTGTACTCTTTTTCCTTCACATACACCTCACGCATCTGAATCTTGACTGTCTCTTAGTTCCATATTTTCCCCTTTTAATGTGTGTGTTTACCTTGTTCTAAAATCTCATCCACAAATATTATTAATTTTTACACAAGCAACTGTGACGTGTTTGATTTTCTGCAGGCCGTATGCAGCCTCGGGTTGATTCAGCATCGGCATACATGCCAATATAAAGGCAAAATCACCTCAGAAGAAATTAATGCATACCTGTTTCATCTAATTCTCCGACCAAAGCACCATCTGAATATCAAATGAATAGTAATGCACCCAACATAACCTCATAATAACGTTTGCATTACTTAAAAAAATGATTATGCATGTTGTCTGTTTCTCTTGATAAGAATTTCATCAGACACTTTTTAAACTGAGGTCATAAAGACAAACATTTACAGAGACTCTTCATAGGACCTTTAGAGTCATATCATGTTTTCCATCTGGAGGAGGAGCAACCATTTGACTCTATAATGAGAGGTTTGTATTTTCCTGCTTCTATGCAGACCCCCAGCTCACAATGGAATAAAAGCATGTGTATGTGTTTCAGTGTGCATAGCACAAATGTGGTGCTTTCCAGTGAACCTATAAGCATGGTCAACCCCTCCTCAAAGCTCTCTGTGCAAATGAAACCTTCCTGTACCGAGTGGATTCCCCCAGTGCTCTGTACTCACCCCAATCAATACTCATCATGTAAGACATATTTCACAGAGATGGCCCTCTCACAGCGGGTCATGAAAGGGAAGGAGAAAGATTTATCCTTTATCTACTGATATCTGTGACTTGTGTGATGTGAAGAAATCCTGATAGAGAGGGATACCCCTTTAAAGTGCCTGGCGTTTAGTCATGTTTTTATATTCTTCTACAGAAATTATCATTGGAGGGTTATTTGTAGATTCAAACTCCAATCAATAAGCTCTGAATCATGGCTATATTTCTTTGTGAGTCTTTGTAGCTCATCCTTCTTTCCTGGCGAGCGTCAGCGCCACCCATCGTAACCTGGGAAGAAGCTGTTCAGTTAAATGGAGTGCACGCTTCACTGGTCATGTGTGTCAACGCTGTCTGGCTCGGGAGATCTCACCCTCCTCAGCCATCTCCTCTTAAACGAACACACAAAAACAGGCACATGCACTGGCACACGAGCCTAGATAAGCCTACTGTACAATCACATCCTCACACACAATCGCACAAACCTGAAAACAAACACAGACAAGCACTTGAATGCAGATAAACCCTGCCTGGGCCACATACGAGAAACTCAAACTTTAACACTCACACAGCAAGTAGTGTAGTTGTAACAAAAATCACACAACACACAAATAAAACTACACAACTGGACACAATCCAAACTCTCCACCCAAAACTCAGAGCACAAACACACACACTTTGATGGGAATCACCAATAAGAAGTAGTTCAAACCATCTTTCAACCCCCCCTAGCGACCACTTCTACACCCCACTACACCTTAATCAGGCTAATTAATTTAGGTGAGCTTTTCTACTAAATGACAATATCCGCACTGATTTGTCAATTTGCATAGCTAATTAAGTCATTAGCTAAAAATGTAGTGATTGCCAACAAGGCTTGCATTCACCATCTGTTCCTCAGAGGAGGCCTGTCAACCTACCTCTGGCCAATTTTTGGCACCCCCCCCCCTTCCCTCCTGAAGAAAACCCCTTCAACGATAACAGCTGCTGGCTAGTCTGAGACTGGGGGAGTGCTAATTGTTGGCTAATTATTACTGTCTATCCGTCTACTCATGTCATTGAGAGTTAGCTTCTGCACTAGCTGAGCAGAGGAGTCGAATGGACTAACGCAACGCTGAATGCCTCCCTGCTCCCTTGATTCACTGAGTGGGGTCATTAGCATATTTTCACAGAGATTAGGAGAGAGGATCGTAGGTATTTGCTCCGCAGGGCTCCAAAACAACAAGTGGGAATTTAGTGGGATAGGGATGACACAGTTGTCCTTAAAAGCAGGTGAAAACAGACAAGTGCAACAGTTTTAGTATTTTCTATATGAAATTTTTGTTCATTGTTGTGTTCAGTTTACAGTAAGTGGCTGTCCACTTTCAAATCATGACACATTTACCACAGAAGTTTGTCTAGTATTACCATGACTTACATGGATATAGCATTTATTGTTCTTCATTTCTTTTGAAACAAAATTTGGTAGACCTTTAAAGACTCGCTAATTTTTAAAACAGATTTAAAAACATCTCTATCATTGCAATGTTGTTATAAAACTGTTATTTGTCTTCTACTGAACATTTTGCTGCTGAGGAATAGCTTCAGAGCTTACTCTGGCCTGGTAATGAGGACAAGAAAGACAAGGGATGCAGAGATTTATAGACCCACAATCGGTACAGTCCAATATTCAGCTTGTTGACTGCAACCAACCTGTCAGCAAACATCAACCAAAAATGGAGGGCAATATTTATCATGTCCAGATTGTGTAGAAACTAAACTCACAAGATCAGTAAAATTTTCTTCAGGACTGAAATAGGTAATAAAAGCAATAAGAAAGCACTAAGTTTTATAGGGGTGAAACATTAACGTGTTAACTACGATTAATCAGTTACCAAGAATATTTGTCAGTACACAAGTTCCTGGTAAGCCTATTAGACTGGTGCACACCTCAGAGCTGTGGAGGCTCATGGCAGCTTGTGGCAGCTACAGGAAGTGCTGCTGAACTTTAGGTCTGCTCAGTTTTGGCCAGGGATATGTTCTATTTCTTCTAAATTGAAATGCAATTAAATGCATTTTTCCAGACATTATTACAACTCGAGGTTAATGTCTGTGCCTATTATTTGATTAAGTCATCCATCAAAGTCCATTTAAATTAAGAAATCGTGCTGAAATCCCTAAAATAGCTATAATATTTATGTTGGGTCAACAGCAGGGCAGAAAGCCATATCTATATTCACAACATATCAAAATACAAGAGGAAACTATTTCAGTCATGTCCTCTGATTAGATGATTTGACTAGATATTGTTTGCAAGTTGATGAGAGACCAAAGACATTTTAAAAAGTTTGTTTAGAAAAACATTTGTTTTCTGAGACAGGGCCTTTATGTATTTAAAAATTCTTCAGATGTGAGCATGGTTCAGTTTGACCTGAAAGTTTGCTGACTGAATTTCACAACACTTTTCAATGGAAGACCAAAACCAACAATGTGTTGTTCCATTTCTCAGTAATTCTCAGAGTAAACAGAGCATTTGTTGGGAATTATTTTCTGTAGCAGATTGATGCACATTTGGTTTTCTTGTGAGTAAATATTTACATATGCGAGTTAACTGAACTGAAGAAATTATTTAACAGGTTGTGGATTCTGGGCCAATACTTGTCATTCGTTCTGAGTATGAAACAAGATGTAGAGCTGTGATTATCATCAACTAAACAAGATAATTTCTGCCACGAGTCGTATTTGGCACAGTCACATCAGTACAAGTCTGAGCAATGTTTATCTTCAAAATTGTGCTTCAGTGTATAACTTCATAAATTTCAGTGTCAACCTGTTTCTATGCAGTAAAGGTTTTATTCTACAATACGTGATAGCTTCCATTCCATTCTTACACTCTGGGGATGAAACATAACATTTCTGACCTGCTGGAAGAGGCAACACATGTTCCACATGTTGACCACTAGAGGTCACTGTTGCTCATTCTATAAACTCCCCACCACCACCTTCCTTCCCCCATGCCTCCTCTTTTCCAGCCGCTGGTAACCCCACCTTCCCGTTGTGAGGGTCCACTCCTTATTGTTATTGGGCTCACGTAGGCTTGTGTTCAGCCACAAACGAACAACTTCTCAGACAAAGACAGCAGGCGTGCAACATATGTAACCAGCATGTAACCAGCCACGCTGCCTGTCTTTAAGAGACGTGCGAATGCACGGCATGAGTGGTATGGCTGATGTGTGTGTGTGTGTGTGTGTGTGTGTGTGTGTGGGTGGGAAGGTGGTGGCTTGGAGGAAAGAAAGGTGGTGGTGGGGGGGTGTAGATGGAGCAGAGAGGGTGCATCTGAAGGAGGAAGGAGCTGGGGGGGTGGAGGGTGTATACAGATATCGGTGATAATGAGAGCTGGCACAGAGCCACGCTGCCTTCTAGAGAGAAAACAATTTGCGCGTACTGTGTATATGTGTGTGAGACGTACGTTATGTATGTGTGAGATGGAGAGAAGGAGGTAGAAGAACACAGCCAGGGCAAAAAGAAAAAAAAAACACAACGAGACGGCTAACCAGCCGGCAGAATATAGAGGGTCAGACCAGGATGTCTTGAGTGTGTTCCCCATTAAAAATCACAATTAGAAAAACGTAGGGAAACCAGCAGATGGACAACCATGTGGTTTAACACGAGCAAAGAAGATAACCAGTACTAAAATTCATTAACAAAATCAGATGTAGAGTTCCTTTCATGTAACTAAAATAAATCAGCTTTAAAATACAAAACTTTGGTTGTTTTTCTGACTATATACTCTCCCAAAACACTAAACATACCTTTGATAACCATACACTAATGAACCCTTTTGTAATAATGTCTTGACATCTTAAAAAAACACTTGGCTAATGTCTGAGAAAGCTGCTGATCTTGATGAAATATTTAAAAAGAAATTAAAGCAATCAATATTATCATTGACCTCTGAGTGAGCTAGTTGCTGCACCTCCTACACTACGAAAGTCATTTTCAACTCAAACAATAAAAGCAGACATTAAGTCTTCTTTTAAAACAAATTAATATCACATGAACATCACTTCTGGGGAACTGAGAAGCCCCACTAAACCCACTGCATGGAAATGTAATAGCACCCTTAAGTTTCCCATTAAGCTGCATTATTCCGGTGTACTAGATGAACACACGTTAATGCCGAACAGTGACACTTTTTTTGGATTCAGTGCAGTTGTTTTATTTTTTTGCTGCACTGAAATGATCTGTGCTGAAGAATGACTGAGTGCTGCACCGGCACGGCTACAGAACAGTAAATTGGATGCTGTGGAGTAAATGTAATACAGCATGTGTATAATGAGCAGTCTATGGAATAAAAGCAGAGCCAGTGCAGACAACACACAACGGCGTTGAATCCTCGAGGGGAGTGTCAGCCATGTGGCGTTATACTCAGCTGTTTAAGAGGTTGTTTAACCTTTAAGTATGTCAAGTGGCCTTTTATAGAGATGTCACCAAATCATGCATAAAATGTAAACAGTGCATGTAGAGTCATGAGATAAGATGTTTGTAAAACTTGTTTTAAACCTCGTTAGAGTTGTTAGTTAATGAAAAAAATAGTTATTCTAAAAGCATAAAAAATAATAAACATATGCACAAAAAAGTACTAAATTTCCATGGTACATTTAGGAGTAACTTCTGGCAATGATGTCTTAAAAATGTAAGAATTGGCTCTTAGATATTTCAGCCTCTATTAAAAACAGCCAAAGCGTAGCGACCACATTCAAACTGCTGTTCTGATTATTATCCTCTTTACATTTTCACACATGCAGTTACCATTTTTTATGTTTTGCTAAAGTAGTAAAAATAAAAAGGAAAATAATCTTGGGGTGTTTATTGTGTTACTAAAACACATCAAATTTGCTGTAAATGATCTGTGCTTACACAGTTACTTTAATTTTATTACACTTCTTTTGATTTTTAAGTTTATAGCCCATTTTCTCAGTTGTTTGCACAAAATAAGGACTGATGGTACTGATGTTTGGTCAGGAGCAACCTCTCAGTTTTGGTTTGTTGTTTTTGTTTTTATTTTTTTTAAATAATGACAATTAGTCTAAAGCAGCTGTACATGAGAAAAAAAGAAAGCATACAAACAGGTAACAGGGGCAGAATTTTCATCTTTAAATACATATTTGGAAAGTTATTATTAAAGTTTGAGTGGGAATTTACTGTGTGGCAATCTATTAAGTTGTCATTACTTTTGATAATACATAGAAAGTTTATATTTACAATTTGTGTCTGTTTTGAACACACCTGCAAAACATCCCACAGTGTTTGCTTACCTGGTAACAACATGTTAACATAGAAAGTGCTGGCAAAGCTTGCTGTAGCAACTTACATTTTAATGCATATTTGTGATGCCTAACCTTCATAACTTTACAGTATAGTTTAATGTGCAACACAGTACTACAGTAATAGAGAAAGAAGTCCAAAAAATGACTCATGCTCGAGAGTCAAATGTTATCTTATTCCAACCCTCCAATCGCCTTAAGAAACCTGTGTTACTTGCTGAATATTGAGCTCTACAGGATTATAAATTTATATTGTTGTTCACTATTAGCAGTACATCATAAAATAAATAATAAAATAAATGTTTTTAAGAGATATTGATTAGCGATAAACATGTCTAGGGTGCTTAAACTTTTTTCTTGATTTCTTTGTTTTCTTTTGTTTTCACTGCGCCACCCTGCCTCACATCTACATGTAGTTTTCCACTAGACTTCTACCAGCACAAAACATTCAGGGTTGTGGTTGTGAGACAGAGGTGCATCAGCTCCTCCACCCACACGTTTCCCTATTTGTGCCTGAGATTTACACCTTCTTTTTTTCTTAAACCTCCCAGCTTCACCCATTTGGTTGACTATTGGGTTCAACTGGGACTTTTTAAAGATATTCTGAGAAGCTTGATTATTTCTCAAAGAAAACACAGGATGAACATTTAGAAGGAGACTACAGTAATTATTTATAATACAACCTGCAACCAAGCAGCAAAAAAAGCAGCTCTGTTCACTTCTTTTAAATATATCTGTTCCTGTAGTACTTCCCGCTTTGATAATTTCTAATGTCGTTTGTGTCACTCTGTGATATTTGACATAATTTTCTTTTGCTTTCATACAAGTCCCTCGAGCCTTCTTTGTCTCACCACATGGGCTTGAGTTGCTTTTCTACTCTCTCCTCCAGGAGCTTTTTCTTTCATTTGTGCAAATAAATTAAACCTAATAGCTGCAATACCATTAGGAATTCCTCGTGCTTGTTTCGTAACCCTGTGAACATGCAATCTGAGATAAAGAAAACAATAAAAGGAGAAGGCAAACCGAGTGGAGCTGATGCTTACAGGTACCTGACTGGAGAGGCTGAAGTTGGTGGCTGGACTGCGCTTCTTGCCGCCGGTGGTGCCTACGCTGCTGTTGGCGCTGCTGGCTGAGTTCTTCCGTTTCCTCCTCTTCGTGGTTGTCTGTCGGGCAGGCTCAGCTTTGGCGCGACCAGCAAAGAGAAACAGAGGCCATGCCAAGAACATAATGCATACAGACGGAGACAAGGTGTAGGGTGTATGTGCAGTGTGTTTGTATGTGCGTGTAAGAACATATAGTTGTGATCCACACAGAAAAAAAATCACATGTACAGACTCAAAAACATGCAGAAACAGCTGTTTAAAATGCCTGTGCATACATGCATGCATGCAAACAACACACACACACACACACATGTAGACAAGTTATACAGATAAGAGCCACTATAGTACAATAATCTGTGCTTCATCTACAAAGGTGAAACCACAAGAGCGTTAACATCTCCCAAGACATGCACTAGTAAGAAAGAACCTGTGTCATTTGCATAAATGCTCAACAGTGAACCCTGGTGTTCAACGTAATGCAAATTTGTTAATGTTCCTCAAAAGCATAAGCCAGATTTAAGCTGCTCTGCAGAGGCAACAAACACTGATATCTGTGTTGTTAAACGTCATGTTGTTTTGTTCTTTTTTACGGTTTCCATTCTTCAACATTTATTTTATTTCTATTACTTTAAAATGTTGAGCATTGGGTGAGTTACATCTTTAATCATTTATTCAATGATTTAGCCAGGTCTTTACATGCATTAAAAATTTGTAACCTAATGAGCATGCGTTGAGCAGCCATGATAAGCACGCACATAAAAATGTATTTCAGTCCATTCCAACGAGCACCAGAAAGCCGCTTTCTTGTTAGACTTCGGACAACTGACAGTCTAAGAGAGAAGATACCTTTTTTGTGATTTGTGGGAAATATTTCCGTTTTGAAGTTCTGTGGGTGTCCAGCTGAAACCGGAGCCAAAATCAAGTTTAATTTTAGCCACATGGTTGAATATTTTTCTTTTTAACAATCTAAGACAAGAGGAGATCAGAGATGACAACAGAAAAAAGAAATAACTGAACATTCAATGCTATGCAGATATTACTAAACATAACTAGGCAGCTTATGCTGTATATGAATCCTAAATGTGCAATTAAATCACAAGGAAAATCATTATTATAAAAAAAAGATATAAATGACTGACACAGGTTAAATAGAGACCTCAGTGTTTTGAGTTTTTACAAAAAAAAGTATGTAGTGCATAATTTATGGATACAAGATTTTGCAAATCCTGCTGACATTGTTAGAAAACATTATTCCTTTTAATCTCAAGAGAGGCAGAAAACACCGCTGTGATCTTCAAACAGATGTCTGAAAATGAAATAAATTTTTCGAGGTTCTTTCTAATCACACCAAGGGAGATGCTCTCATATTCAGTTAGAACAATTAGAGACTCATGATACAAACAAAACTGAAACTATAAATCAGACCCAAAACGATAAAGGAATTTTTTATCAGTATCTGTCCTTGTTTGATTCTCTGACTTTGACAGATGTGTGTGTACAGAAAAAAAAAAGCAAGTCTATTGTGAGAGACAATCATTTCTGTTATCCCACTGGTTTCCTCCGATGTCGAGCCGGTGACGCACTAAAATCACTTCCATTTCCACTGAAAGGACTTATCAGAGCATAAATGCACCCGTGGCTTCCTTCCTGGCCAAATCCCAACCAGTTTCCAAGTTGCAAAAGAATTGCAGGAAAAGGGGAATAACACGCCACCAATAAGGAAAACCTCAATTTCAGCTGAACTGCAACGATCAGGCAACTATTGTGTCAAAATAAAGATAGATCACCTTTTTTCAAAAGGGTCAAACACACAGACTTCAAGTAGGACTTGTTATATTTAACATTTAAAAAGTTTTAACAAGAAGCCAACCAAGCTGCAGAATACACAAGACTATATATTCATGATATTCCATATCATGTTTATAGTCCATGAGAACAAATAACTATCAGTACAATCAGGAGTCTTTTTTTTTTATATTCACAGAAAATTCTGTACTTTCTTTCTCTGTTTTTTTCTTTTCTTTGAAGAACGTCACTGACGCTGGGGAGCCGCTGGCCGGGGAGCTGGATCTAGCAGTTTGATTACACCCCACACTCTTAATTAAAGTTACACAGGTCTGAGTCAAAGGCTTTTTGACTGGTGTTGGTTTTTAAAGACATCTCGTCACGCCTCGCTAAGCATTGCTGTAATTTGCAGCCACTCCGATGTGTCCAAAAAGAGAAAAAAAAAGAAAAAGCTTGGCTTACTCTCTCTCCGACTTAAGACTGCACAGCCAATTTAAGCCTGGTACTTTTCAGAAACCACCCAACAAACATCAATCACAGTCGGCAAGGAGGCCCGTTAAGACTGGTGGGGTTGAGATTCAAGAGGCAACCCTGAATTCTGATTATTTCTTATACCTGACAGGCAAAACATATCTGAGAGATTAAGATGTATAATGGCTAATTTGGGAACATAAATGATGCAATGGAAATACATTCTCAGTGGAAAATATTCATATTTCTGCACCGTCATTGATGGGATGGAATTGAAGGCTGTTTAAAATGCACCTTAAATGCTCAGCAGAGGAAATGTTTAAATCTTATTACTGATTCCTTACGGAACAAAAAGCTTGTATTTTGGATCTGTTATTATATTAACTGTCATTCCTTCAGAAAGCTTTTTCAGTCTTCCTAAACTGTGGGAGTTCTGGTTTTTATTGCAATACATTTAAGTTAGTAGTGGATAGTTACCTGGAGGAGCTACCATTCTCTGCCATTTTTGGAAAAGACATGTCTTGAGACAGTCCCGGGGGCTGAGGTTGTAGGTTTTGTGCCTTGACATGAGCTCCTGCATGGGCTCCAGGATGACACACAACTGCAAACATAACAGGAAAAGCAACCATTTTGATCTTAAAATGTGTATAATACAAGTATTTATGCACACACGCTTCCATCTTTAGCAGGAGCAAACATAGTGAACAACTTATTCCCACACTGTGCTCCGGCAATGTTCTCTTAAAAGACCTTAAGTACAATATTCAGTCTGGAGAAACTAAATCTCTGGTGATCTGCAGCGAGAGGAACCAGGGGTCAGCCTGTCACCTTAAATACATCAGGATTGGCTTATCCAGATAACATCTGGAAGACATTACAAGTTGGTCAGCCCGCTCTGTTGGGCAGCATCCAGATGCTTGTTGGAGCCATTGGCCAGGCACAGGGCTGCCTACATTTAACCAACCATAGGGTAACGCAGGGATCAAACTCCAGGCAACACGCCCAGTTTAATTTCCCGGTTTTTAAACCTCAGTTTTCTCTTTTAAGGAAGAAATTTACCATTAAAGTTTGTCTTGTGTTACAAAAATGATAAAAAAAAAAACTTTTCATCTCTTGCAAACTCATTTTCTAATATAAAACTTACACACAGATGAAAACAGGCAAAACAGCCTACCATTCATTGTGATTATATCATCAATTTTTCATTTATTCTTTTAGTTGGCATTCCTCCCCCGCTTTCTGTCTCCTCTTTACTGCCAGCTTACAAATGAAAACAAAGCAATGAGAGTAGCAGAAGGACCACTTATTGAAATAACTTTGAACAAACCACATAAATACAGGAGTATCCAGAATGACTGGGATGGAGATCTTTCTGGATTGGCTTGCTTGGCAAGGGTCTAACTCCATCGCTGGCCTTCAAATCTGTTTCCTATTAACTGCAAATGTTGCAGAATCACTCCGTTACTATAACTGACCACAAGCATTTAAGTTCTCCTGGTGTTTCTGTGTCCTGCTCAGTGGGGTGCAACATCTATAAAATACCTCAGATGGGTAAATATGTCAAGAACACTTTTGTGTAATCATCGGGACTGTATGATTTTAGAAGTAAATCCTGTATCACAAGTGTACCTGTCACATGGAACAGATTTCCTACTTGATTTTGCTTGTAAGAACCTGAACTTGTTCCACAAATTGAAACAGATGTTGAAATAGTCAACAGTAAAGATTTTGAATCTCTACCTGAAACGTCCAAACTCCGTCTCCAAGTTTTACACGTTAACATTTCCTGGTCTCAAGCCTGCAGGCAACCAGTCAGCTGTGGTGCAGGCTAAAGCAAGCTTCTGCAGTAGATCCCACATAAATCTTTGCTGTTGTACTTTTTTGTTAATTTATTTCTGTTTATTAGGTTTTATATGTATTTATTTATATCATTGCCTTGTTTTAGTTTTTTGACTCTGATGCTCTTTGGTCAACCAGAGCCAGGCTGTGGATTGTTTAGTTAAACTCAAAACAAGAAGATGGAAAGGAACAGTTTAATTTTCAGGGATCTGGGGAGGGACAGCAAATTTAAAAAGTTATTTTAAGATTATTAACACATGGAATGTTTCTAAAATCAAATAGTCTTCTTCAGTTCTAGTGATGCCATTATATAGGCTAGAGCAGGGGTGGCCAACGTCGGTCCTCAAGAGCCACAATCCTGCAGGTTTTCCATGCATCCGTGCACCAACACGCCTGACTCAAATTAAATGGATCCAACAGCCTATTAGGATCTGCACAATGACTCATTAGTTTAAGTCAGGTGTGTCGAGGCAGGGACGCATTTAAAACCTGCAGGATTGTGGCTCTCGAGGACCGACGTTGGCCACCCCTGGCCTAGAACAGTAGGCAAGTTCAGTCCTAGAGAGCCGCAGTCCTGCAGGTTTTAGATGTTTCCCGCTCCAACACACCTGATTCAAATGAAATGGAACCAACAGCTTTTTTTTTGTTCTGCTTATACACTCATTGATTTGAATCAGAGATCCATCCAGTACATGCAGGCCTGCAGCTTTCTAGAGCCAAACGTGCCTACCCCTGGACTAGAGCAACTTTGGCTATGATATCTACCGTTGTTAAAAGACCATAAGTTCCAGCAGGACACAAACATTGAACAGTTCTACTCATTATGAACCTTTTTATCAACTTTCTTACTCATTGTTGGGTATGCCTACGGTTGTAGGAAAATTCTGTCACATCAGCTGGACATTTGCTGCAACAGGAAGAACTGACTTAAACCAGAACAACAACATAGCGATCAAAAATGTCCACAAACTTGCGGTAATGTAAAGTCAAAACTGCTGCAGTGACAGTAGCCATGGGCTTACTAGGTTGATCAAGGGCACTCTTACAATGATTACTGAGAGAAAGGAGACTGTTAATCATTCACTGCATGCTCAAATGATCTCATCTGACCTTCAGCTTCTCACCACTCCTACTTTTCTGATGTCGGCTTTAATCAACATGCTCTTTCCATCTCCAGTTGATCTGTACAGCAGAAACTGAACAAAAAACTACAGAAAACCATTAGAAGAGATTTGTATAATGAACAAGCTACCTACTGTTATTTGTATAGCAGCTTTAGAAGCTTTTGTACAAGTCGTTTGACAACATCGGGAGTCCTTACAGAAATGATGGATATTCACCAGGTTTTAAACTGGTTATCATAATAATGCCAAATTACCCTACGTAAACATGGCATGTGTGTTGCTTTTGTCTCAGTGAGGATGGCAGTATTTTGATGCTGTACTGCTGAAGGTAAAGTGAACATCCCTGTAGCAGACGAATCCAGTGTTCTCTTCTGATAGTTCCCTCCTGACATAGCTCAGCCAACTAGCCCTGGCTCTCTGCCTGAAAACAAGGGCTATTTTCAGGCTGAATAGTAGGAAGCCAGCAGTTCCAATACATGGAAAGGCTTATACACTACAAATGAAAAAAACAAAAAAGAAAGAGTGTGTGTTTGAGTGTGAAAGAAAGGCCAGCTGTAACTCTCAGCCAGGAAACTGTCAGTCTCTGCTGGAAGGACTGATAAATGTTGGGAATGGCCTAGTCCAAAGACACATTATTTGCATGTGAGGAAAGGATATATTTTTACTTGTCAACCTCGGATAAGAGCATGAGAAAATATCATTTGCAAAGTGTGCAAATTGTTGAATAACAGTGGCTAGACATCAGTCGTTCCTAGCGTGAAGATCCGGATGTTAATTGGAATGTTGCAAGAAGATCGTAGAAAGAAATTTTCTTTTCCCAACTTCACTTTTCTTGCTGCTTAGTTTTATCTCTTAGATTTTAAAAGGGAATCCAAATGATAATAGTCTGAAAACGAAAACTTGAAGTTGTACTTCTCAACTGAAGTGAGTGCAATCTAATCTAATTTGCTTTGTGTCAAGTTTCATGAATTAACAAGCAGTGAGAACCAAGGCTCAATGTATCAAAGAATCTGACTCAGTCATCATTTTCCTGTTGTCCCTTTAAACTTGCCAATTCAATAAAACACTAAGATATTTTTTGAAGCCTAGAAAATATGAACTACTGAAATGAAAATCTCATAACATCATGCTCATGTTTTTCAGCTGCATTTAAAACGCTTAGTCGTCTACAAAAGTCAGCTGATTTCTAATTCACCAGATGCGACAGTTTCTGCAAAATCTTTTAGATTTAAAGCCAAAGTGAGTCATGCTCAGATTGTTTAGACATAAACAGCTTAACCTCTAACATAAAATGCAAGTTGTCAGTAAACAAGGCGTGAACACACACTGTCTCCTTTCCTGAGCACTGACCATAACCAAAATAAAGAGTAAGCAGAAGGGGAACCTTTAGTGTGTAATTACAGATACTTGAATTATGTGTTTTCTCTTTTAGCCACATTAGAGTTGCTTTCTGTATAGAAAATCATTGTTATAGAAAAACAAAAACAGCCGCCCTGCTCCTTCACTGTGAGCCTTTCTTCACTTGGCTATAATAAGCAGTGGAGGTGCCGTTCTCTGATTCGCGCCATTTCACAATTATGAGTCTCAACAGGGAGCTTTCATTAATGTTATGCTAATTTTCTGTATCCAATTAATTCTTCCCTCTCCCCGTTCCTCTTCTGTTCGCTCTTGTTCTCCCATTTGGAAATCGTTGCTGTCAGTCAACTGTGTGGTTAAAAAGCACAAACAGAACCCTGTGAAATAATCACTAATGTATTCGGTCGACTTACACTTTCGGTTTCTGTTAATTATATTGCTGCAGTCAGGTTAAAAATATGTATATGTATAAAGTAAAGAGAAAGTAAGCACTTATTTTTGTTTTTATGCTATACACTTTTGAAAATACAAACCTTTATTTCCCTTAAAAATTAAGTAGAAGAAGAAAAAAAAAAGTTAACCCAACAATGTGACTGAGGACTGAATATGGAAAAGCAGTAAACGATTTCTTGGAATTAAGTCAAACTTAGCCATTCAAACACCTGCAAATGCAAAACTGTAAATAAAATATGACATTTTTACTGCTGAGCATGTAAGCACAAAGTGGACCACGTTACAAAATAAAAAGCAAAAATATTCTACATAATAAAAACAACATTATGCTGTCTAGACATACGAGTTACTAAGAAATAATGAGTAACATAAATTACTGCGATATGTTTAAAAATGGACAAGAATTGTTCTTCAGTGTTCATGAAATGTGAGGAGAAACAAAAGAAAAAGCAGAATGATAGTCATAGACATTGTCAGCCGACGCACAGATACACCCACACATACATACACATATACACACATTCATATACACACATCTCCTACCCTGAGGTAGTTGAGGGTGAAGTTGGTCAAGCCCATGCGAGTGATGTTTTTGGACAGTTGTTCCAGCACCTGAGGGTCTTGTGCCTAAAGACAGCAAAAGAGAAAAGAAAATAAGGATACACACACACACACACACACACAAATATATACATATACATATATATATATATATATATATATATATATATATATATATATATACATATAAATATATATATATATATATGATGGGTGGAACTTGATAAAAAATGTATTTATGTAATTATAGGCTTTATAATTTATTAATCTTGATTAATCACATTTTAATTGCATAATAATATTTGGCCCAACTAAAAACATTTTATAATATAAATGTATTTTAGTGGACAACTGAATCAAATACACAGACATTATTATTGTTAACTCAAGCTCTAAATATAACAGCAAAGACGCTAAGTTGTTAGCCGAGCTCTGACAGGTGCAGCAGTGTCACTGGCGTACTGGAAACTGTGCACTGACAAACGTATTGTTCAGAATTCAAACTACAATTAAATGCATTCATATTTTTAATGTGAAATTAAAATTTTCTCTTTTATATATATTGTAGTGTAGGGAAACGTTAAAATTTTTAATCATGGTTGATCGCATTTTCTGCCCATTTGCATGAGTTTTGATGGATAAAGAGAAATGCCGGTTCTTTTTTTTATTTCTTAAATGCCAGACAGAAAACATTTCTTCATTTTAATAAACACGCTCTTTCCTGATTACATCAGATGCACTGCTATAGCAGGACCAGACATGGAGGAAGAAGCATTGGACTGCAAGCCTCTGCATATGGTTTCTCTATATTCAGAACCAGTAAACAAGACCAAAACAAAACAAAACAAAACAAAACAAAACAAAACAAAACAAAACAAAACAAAACAAAACAAAACAAAACAAAACAAAACAAAAAAACTGTGTTAAGGAACATTGAATGAATGATGCTAACTTACTGAAAGAAGAGCCAAATAAATAAAAAATGAAATCCATTTTAATTTGAAGGCATTTTGCTATTAACTTTATACAAAAGACATAATAATGTATTTACAAGATGCATTCTAAAGATTAAGAACCACCCAAATCTATTTAAATTTTTTTTAACTTGAACTCTTAGATTATGCAGTATTATAAAATTAGTGTGGGAGTACAGGGTATATCTTCAATAATAGCAAAGTAAAAAAAAAAAAACAAAAGGCCAAGCTGGCAATTATAGGGGTGAATCTGAAGACACGATTATTCACTGAGCTTGTTTGCTGCTCCACAAATAAGCATTCACATCATAAAAAGCTGTAGGTATTGACAGAGCAAAACATAGCCCAGACTGAGCAGAAGCAGCAAGCACACTTGCGTTCATGGCCTCATGAAAAATGCATAATTCTATCTCAGGCAGCATCTCGGTGTGTGGAGAAAGAGGGAAGAGAGGGAGTCCTTTTGTACCGTCAGCAGACCAACATGAGTGACGGAAGAACTGAACTAGTGTGCATTATTTGGCAGCCCATTGAACACAGTCTGAATTACTTTACTCATCAAGAAGAATTAGGATAAACATACTCTGCAGAAATTGTTTGTGGCACCACTTTTGCAGTGATGTATCAACAATTTGTGTAGCAACCTGCAGAAATACTGACATATATGGAGAAAAGGCGACAGAGGCAATCTATTCCAGAGACCTCGCAAACAAAAGAATACAAAAATATTCCAAATTTAAGATGCAGGGCAGTGGTTCAAATAGGAATTTGAAACAATGAAAAACAGTGCCAGCGAGCATCTACAGCACATGCATCAAATTTAAAGTGAGAGAAGTCAAGCTGTTGCTCAGCAGTAGTGCAAAGTAAACTATATGTAACTGTTTACCACCATCAGTTGTGAGAGTTTAAGAGACAAATACTGCACTTTTGAATGCATCATATCTATTTTACAGCTACAGCTTCCAGTTACCATTCAGATTAAGATCAATTTGACTAATTATTTCACACGGCTGCAGGTTAGATCAACTATGCATATAAAAATAACTCATCTCAGCCTGGTTTAACATAAACAGTAAATGCTGCATAACTTAACCAGTAAATACAGAGATACACACAAATTACATCACAGTCTAAACAAAACTGTTGAGTATATTCTCTTTGTTGTGTGGCTGTTAAACGTCTTCCTATCCAGCTGCAGTACAATTTCTTTTGCTACTGTATGTATACCTATATGATGTACTGAATTAAAAAAAAGCAAAACAAAACATGCAGTACATGCCTTATCTGTTATAGTGTTTCTGTATGTATTGTTTTTTTTCTGCATTTTGCATCATTGTTTGAGTGTTTTTCTATATGTCATATGAGTGTATGTTATTTTTAAATATCTAATTCTAGATATCTTCACCATTTAGTTTTAGGATAGACTGTAAGAAAAAAGTTTCATAAAAAAAAAAGAAACAAACTAATAAAAATGAACATTTAGAAAGTTCTGTTACTGAAAGTTGACTTTTTGAAGTAATGATCTAGAGGACGTTGCAGGAACTGTACTTAACAGTGATAGTCAATAGTTACAAATCAAAGCTGAATATTTAAACCAAACTTTTAAAGACATAAACATCTGAACCTGTTCAATCTCTCATTCATTATTTGTCTTTCTAATGCATGTGTCAAGTTTATGTGCCTTAATCTGGATTTTTGGACAATAAAAATGATTTTACACCAAGTTGCTGCAGAGTATATTCATCTTGTATTCACGCTACAACAAAATATTTTTATTATTATTCCATCTTTTATTTGATGAATCAGTCAGTAATGGATCAAAGCAGTTACAGGCAAATTCTTTCTAAACTTCAAAGAAGTATGTCAAGAACAAACTTTAATTCTTTTTCAAACAGCTTCTCATAAGGCTCAATGAAAAAAAAAAAAAAGTTCAGCAGCACTTACTTCAAATAGTTTGAAGATGTAGCTGCTTTGGAAACCTGCTATGTCTGTACCAGAATCTGCAGTTTCAACTTTCCTATTCTGACTCCCATGTGACTATCTGCTTTCATTAGCCCAGGCAGCGATCAAAAGAAGGAACTCACACTCAAACACAAATCACCGAAGAGCTGGCCAAGAGCCACGATACCCCACAATATCCCACTCTCCCAGAATTAAGGTGAATACCCAGAGGGGCCAATTTATTGGTGAGAGGAAATTCATATGAAGATCTGGCCAATAAGACAGGCTGTGCTCCTACACCTTTAGGTCCATCAGGGTAACTAAGGAAATGTTGAAGGAATTAATCCCACTTAAATTATCAAGCAAACAACAGGGGCTGCATGTACATCAAGTGTTGTACATGTTTCTCTTGAAAGAGATTTTGCTGACATAATTTTTTTTCATGTATGTTTACTATTATGGTGAATCCCTACTCTAAGTGTTTTGGAAAGGAGGAAACAAATTGCTGTCATCTATGTCATAAAAAAAGCAAAACTTCCTCATTCTTGCTTTTTAAAGGATTTTAAATTAAATGATTTTAGCATCTTGAGACTTTTGGGACGTCTTTCGTTGGATTTTTGCTGCTTTCAGTGGGTGACAGGTTAGGACGGCATGCAGGCCAGTTTTTACTGAGCTATGCTGTGCTCAATCCTGCAGAATGGGGTCTTGCTAAAATAACCAAACACACTGGAATCATGAAAAACTTTCAGATATAAACGTGTCTCCAGGTGTACAGATTATGTCATGGACACAAATGCATCCTCGTGACGTCAGGAAAACTGGCTCCCTGTTACTACCCATCTCAACTTTGCTTTTGAACGTTACTCTTGACAACAAGAATAAAAATTAAGTGAGTTGTTAACAAATATGTTCTGCTTAATTCAAATTTTACACAGGGCTCAAGCCATTTCTCTAGATATTTAGTTACAAGTAGAGACAAATATGAGTGCGACAGCTACAGTCTAATTAATACTATATTACACTACTTTTGATAATGCAGAAAGAAACACTTTATTTGGAAAAAGAAGAATCATAGTGGTTCAAAACTAACACTCTAAAATGATTTTATTTTATCTAAAACATAACAGATACTTAAAAAAATAATTACAATGACTTTTGATTTCTCTTTCTGTTTTAAACATTGTGATGCTGAAATCTATTCTAACCATAATCCGTTTTGTTGAGAGCCAACTCAAGAATTACCTTAAAGGATTTTATAATTAATTTGACAATTAAATTATGTCAGCACTTCTTCATATGTGACATATAAAATCCCCATGAGAGTTTTGCAACTTGAAGTACTTAAACATGTGAAAGCCTATACAGTGAAAATGATTGGGGTCATGTGAGTATATATAAAATCTGGCATCGTTTTCTCTAATAACAGGGCTGCATTGTGCACTTTCATGTTAGAGTCAACTGAAAACACAGACCTGGTATTATTGCTTGCTTCATAGCTCTGGTGGCTGAATGCGTGTTACACTTAGTAGAATTAAGCAGATTATTTATTCGACCTTGTTTTTTTTTTCTTCTTCTTTTTCTCTCCCAATTTTTTTTTTTTTTTTTTTTAGATGAGGGCTGTTTTTGTCCTTTGTTGTCTTTGATGTCTGCAAATAAATAGGTTTGCAAAAATCCCATCAAACAGCTTTATTGGCATTTAAATGAACATGTTTTAACTCGTTCACATTCAAAAACTGACACCCAGAACAGGCAGATGTGTGTTTTGTGACACGTGTTAATGATGCCACACTTACATGCATGGCCAGGATACTGCGAGGGATGAGCTCCCGGTACTGCCGGATGGTAAAGTGCCATGTCTTGATCCTCATCAGGTCGTCAAAGGCAAACTCCAGTATCAAACGACCCTCTGTACAAACCTGCACAAAGAGCACATATTTGGCGTTACTTCACAGCTCTCCTCAGAGGCCTTTAACTGGCAGGCAGGCAGCTGATGAAGTGATTTGAAGAAGAAAAGAGAAATCAGTGTTTGTTGGTCAGGTATTATTTTAATAAAAATGTTGGAAGTGTTTTGTCTCATTTCTGGAATTCGTTCAAGGACTTTGCAGCATAAAGCTATTATGTTTTCAATATTTACTCTGTCCCAGGGCCTCTAAACCATTTAGCTATTTCTAGAATGCAAAAATAAATGTAATCTGGAGAGGGGTGTGTTTACGCCAGAGACAAAAGAACTTCAGGTCAGAAAGAGGTGCCAATTAGGAAGAGATGGAAAGAGACAGTGAGGGGGGGGGGGGGGGGGGGGGGGGCAACATTTTTTTCCGCTCCTTTAGCTGAATCCAGCGTTACTCTTTCGCTTCTCCTGTATTTCGTTGCTGTGACAACGAGGAGAGCAAGAGAAATGGAGGGACAGACAGAGAGAGAGGGGGAAAAAAAAATCAGCTGATTAGTTGGCATGGCAACAGCAAAGATGTAATCCCACCAGACACACTCTAATCAATGCCCCCAGCGCAGATGGTCTCCTGAGGATCAACAAGAAAGAGGCCAGCGGACATACTGCACCCCCACTCCTTTATTCCTCCCCCACAGTAGTCCCCCTCCTCACCCATTTCTCCCCAATTCCCACCTATCTACCTTTGCTGGTCACGTGCCAACACACTCAGTTTAAAAGAAAAGAAAAAAAAAAAAGAAAAAGCTTTACTGCTCTAAAAACAATTTCTCTGCTGTCTTGACTGTAAATACATGTGTTCAGCTTTCCCAGCCATGTGCTTCCCTCAGTTATTCAGATTAAAATAGGAATTACTCAAAAAAAAGTTTAGTTTTATACTCATCTCATATTGACATGGCATTTTATTTTTGTCTTTCTTATTTTATTATCACTGCCATGTTATTACCACAACTATACTTCAATATATAATCAATTACACTGCATTATAACTAATTTGCAGTTAAAATATACACATAATTTTGTTATGATTAGATAACTTGATTTCTCTGAAGTGTTTTTTTTTTTTACCTCTAGTCAAAAATGACTTTAGACTATAGAAATGAACTTTCACTAACTGTGTTTGTCTGAGCTGATAACAGTGGATTAAGAGTTATTTGATTTTTGGAAAAAAAAACTCTGCTGTTTAATTAACATTCTTTTAATTTAATTATTTTTTACATCATATAATGCAGTATGTTTAATATTATAGCAACAGCTGAGCCCAGATTTCAGATTGAAAGGAAAGATGTAACATGAATTGTAACCCCCTAAAGTCAAAACACATTCTAAAATAACATATATTATTCTTAAATAACACTCCATTTATTTGTAAACTTTTTTTTTTTTTACCATATAAGCCATTTAAAAACCTAGCATAAATTGCCAGAATCCTTATGACTTCACACTTTTAACACGGTTCCTAGCTTTCTTAGCCAGTTATACTTCAGTTTTGTATTGTACAGCAACGTTATTGTTATGGGATATATATTTATATATGGACTAATGGCAATCACTTTACTAGTATTCAAATTGTAGCTGAATACAAAAACTTCAACTTTTCTGTTTTTCTCCTCCTACTTTGGAATGAAATGCATCTAATTATGTAGCGGATGACTTTTCTGCCTCCTGGCAGCTGAAACCTATTAAAAGACCAAATATTAAGGCATGAAAGAAACAAGTAATTTTTTAAATCTTTCCTAAAAGTGCATGTGTGTGTGTTTGTATTTTTATGTTATTTACCCACCAGCTGTGAAATAACTTGAATTGTGTTTACTAGTGAGCCAGTGTTGTATGATGTTTTCCAGGTCTACTGCCTACTGTGAAACAACAACACACTATTGATTCCTACTTCCATAGCACCAACTGTGTCCTTAGCATCGCATCCACTAATGCTTCTGTTTCTCTCTGCAAGCGTTCTGCTTCTCAGTAACTGATGAAGAATTTGGTAAATCGCCTAAATCAGAACCAGACTAAAAATATCACTTTAATTGCCAACTGCAATAACTGTGCAAGAATTTGTCTTAGTGGCACTGGTGCAGAGACACAATTGCAGTTAGAGCTGCTCTTTTTTTTTCTCCACAGATTCCAGAGTAGATTCAATCATACAAGCTATTTATTTCGCCCCAGTAAAAGTCAGTTGGTTAAACCTGATATTTCTCACAATGGCGTAACCATTATTTTTTGACTAAATAGCGTTCCTTCATGAAAACTAAAAGGAAGAAAATCCCGCTGAATTAAAAAGTGTTCCATTAAATGGTAAAGCCCCTCACAGAGAGTCCCCATTGGTTTAAGAGCAGGGTCATAAATCTTCCACACAACGGGTCTGAGATCAGAGGATCTCCAGCTCAAAAGAGCGAGAAAGAATAACTGTGTCCTGCTGCTGAGACACTGTTCAATACTGTAGTCCAACCTGACAATCAGTTAACAGAGGAGCTGAAGGTCATTAAATAGATTATTATGAGCATTCATCTGTTTTCTGGAGAGAAAAAACAGGATCAGAGTTGACTTAAGATTCTTAATTACAGCAACAAAGTGCTTACAAGTCGTATAATACTGCAGCTCAGCAGTTTGCTTCAGTAAGCACAAAGATGCTTGACTGTACTAAGGTTTCAGAATAAGCTCTTATTACAGTGTTATGTCCCATATATGTCCAGTTTATGACTAAATCTATTAGTCCACTCTCAGAAAAAAATAAAAAAATAAAAAAAAAATACTGCTGTTTGCAGCTTATCACGTGAATGACTGCCAGATTTATTAGTTGTCTTCTTTAGTTACTTGAATATTTGGAGGATTTGGAATTTTATAGAACTCATGATTGATTATACAATCAGCTCATGATGAAAATCATAATCAGCTGCAGCCTTAAAGCAAATATATTACAATGAGTGTTGTGACATGATAATTGACTATGCTCCCCAAACACAGCAATCGCTGTACAACTGTGGATCTTGTTAACAGCTCAAATTAACTTTCGAATCAATGAAAATGTTTATATAGAAGAAATATGATGTGACTGTGTGCTGCAGAGTGAGAGCAGCATGTCGCTGGGATTCTTCAGTATTCTTGCTCTCAGAAGGCAGTGCAGTCTTTGTCTCTCCCCATGTTTCTGTGACTGCCCCCACTGTCTTCTGCTAAAAAAGGTCAGCGTGTATTTAATCACAAGAAGCCTTTCCAGAAATGTACACAGGCTAGTGAAATCTGATGAAAGGACTCAATCTGCACAGTTTCCAGAGTGCTGAAAATACAGATAACAAAAAGGACAACAAACGAAGAAAAAGAACGAAAAATTGCACCAATACACTCTGGTGATATAAAGGGTTGTTAAATAATGTCTAACTCAACACTTGTCACTGATACATGGTTATAACCTCAAAATGAATATCAACAGCTGCAGGTCTGTCAAAGTGAACCCTGATCCTTGTTAATGTACAGTCATGGATGCCATACATCACACAATAATCACCAACCATTAACCCTACATTCTGTTGAACATGACAGGCATGCACTGCAATTAAGGCTGTCTAGCTGAACTTAAAAAGGGATCCTTCATAAAGGCAACTCACTGAACTATCAACATGGATAAAATGAAAAGAATACAATCATGACCAAAGTTTAGTAAAAACAGGTGATTGATATCACACCCACTTGTCAATTTCCTGTAAAAAAAATTCTATTCATGGAATTAAATTCACTTGAGTTGAGACCACTGTGTCACAAACTCGCCTTTTGCTCTCTGCTCACTTCCCAGCATGTAGAAACGCCAGCTGGGCACCAGTAACGAGGACCAAACACTTGGAGCTAACACACACTGGTCAGGGAAATCAAGGCCTGCTGGGTACCGAATAGAGGTGTTGGGATATTGAGGGGTGGGGGGGCAGCTAGAAGGATGGGAGCTTTTGCTTAAATTGGCACCCTGTGTCACCTTGTCAACACCTCTCAGCCTTGTGAGCCCTGCACCTGTAGATCAACACCTACTGTAAGTAGTCCATCTCTGGCTCCGCCCATTCATTAGACACATACATACTTAGAAATATCAGAAATGACCTGAATACAAAGGAAGACAGACTGCATTAAACTAACTGAAGCTTCATTTTTAACTACTTAAATAATATCCAGATATATTAATCTGCCATCAATAGTTTAACTCAGATTCCTCAGTATTTGTCCATATTTTGTGTTATATGTGATATTATATATTCCTAGATATTACCATGACAAAATGTAGAAGAAGAAATTTGTATTGATTTATTATTGGGGTTTCCAGATAACTGTAGCTAACCCGGGAGTTTGGTTGATACCTGTTAGATTTACTGTGGCACATCTGTGGACTTGGGGGGTCCCAACAGTGAACCCCTGTCTCACCACTTGAGTCTACAGCCAAAGCATTCATTGCATTACCATTTATTTCTATCATTTTTATTTAAAATAAAAGGTTTAAAATGCTCCTGTTCGGTCTGAGCTAATTTCATCATTCCCAGATTTTACAAGTTCACCCGGTGACTACTGGTTGAAAAGATGTTAAAAATGGCAGATATAACACAACTTTTAATAAACCAGAATAATTATTTAAATATAGGGTAGATTTAGACATTTTGAAAGACGGGGAGAGGGGAGCAGAAAGAGACAAGCAGAGAGAGAGAGAGAGGGAGAGAGAGAGAGAAAGATGGGCAGAGCAAGAACACGAGTTGGGAGCTGGGGATGATTTCTCTAGGGATGAAGGATGCCGGTGTGTGTGTCTGTATGTCTGTGTGTCTGTGTGTAGAGGGTGCGGGGGAGGTGGGGAGGGGGAATGAGAGCGTGGTGGAGTAGAGAGCGAGGGAAGAATGAGCGAGCGAGCGAGTCAGGGAAGAGGATGAGCGAGGGGGGATGAAGGGTGGTGGTGGTGGTGGTTGAGGAAAGCGAGGCGAGGCAGAGCTGATTGAGATTCGGGCCTCCAGAGCTGCAGGCTCATTGCTGCTGCTGCTGGGAGCTCAGACAGAACACGTTCAGTTATTGGAATTTTTTTTTTTTTTCTAATGAATTAATTCTTCTCATCCAATTTAGGTGAAGATGAAAAGAGAGCAGGGCTGCAAGCATCAAATTTAGCTTTTGTTGACCAGGCCTGGCCCGCTCTGTTCTATTCTGCACGGTTAATATCTGACACTTGTTATATATTATGTTTTTTTTTTTTTTTTTTTTGGTTGGCTGCTTTTGAAAAGCCTTGTTTACTAAAACCCAATAACAGCAACATAAAAAACATCTCTTGTGTATTATTGGAGACATCTCATACTCATTTACTTATACAATAACAAAGAGAGCTCCCTCAACCTACACCCATCCATATATATTTACATGCCAAACAACCTCAAAACTACCTCAAAATATTCTTCTCTTATAATCAGAAACACCTTCCTCATATGGAGGCATAAACAGAAAAATATACACATGGTAAATATCTGCAACATCCAAACCAATACTAGACTCTGAAACAAAGGTCCTATGCTTCATAATTAAAAAGAAAACCATTCCTGGAATTAAAAAAAAAAAGAGAAGAGAAATCTCTGCATGGGACTTGTTTGGTCATAATTAATAAAAAGATTATAAAATATGCAGATGTTCGTGTAATTAACAAAGACACTGCAATTTAGAAGAAATAAAAAATTCTTAGTTCTGATTAGGTATCATTGTGATAACTGTCTGATCCTTTAGTTTTTCTCTTCTTTTGTTTTTCTGTAAAACTGTAAGTCAGTTTTATTGGAGGGGGGCACTAGAGCTCCATATTGCTGCTGTAGCTTCTGCTCCTGTGTAAGCAGCCAAATCAAATTTAAAGATTGATTTAAAAACACTCCAGTATTAGCCGTACCTGCCCCACATATTTGGTTTTGATTGGAAATGTGTCAAATTGGGTTGATAAAGGTGCTCCAATGACTCATTAACTCTAACTTTGTCACTTTGGGCTTTAAGTAGAGCCCAACGGATATAAAGTATCTGTCAACATTAGCTTGATACAGCAGAGAAGCCATATCAGTGATTTCACAGCCATCCTGCTCAGTGCACATCTCACTGTAAATTTCTATAATAACCACTTTTATGGAATGCATTCATAACGTTTCTGTGTTTATGTACTAGAAGCATGAAGAAACCAAAGACATGTAGAGGTTTTATAAGCTCGCAATAGTGTTTAACATCATGCGGCATTACAACAGCAAACAAATTCAAATACTTGGGAGTAAAGCTACATCAGAAAATGCAAAGAAACTACTTGATCACATTTTACTTGATCACAGTGGATTTGTCCTATTTGAATAAAGAAAATGAAGAAAAACAAATGAAAAAAATCCTTTATTTGTCCCAGATGGAATTAGCTATTTATGTATTTGTAATATTCCATGTAAAGGCTCTGTTAAAACGAAGACAGTCAAGTCTGAGAGCTAAATACTGCTAACTGTGTTATCTTGACAAATGCAGCAGCTGACTGTATTAATGGATGTTTACTTTAATAAACATTAACAAAGTTTATTTTTTGCTAATACAGCTTTCCATTTGAACTGAAAACTAAAACAGCGGTGTCAACCTATTGTACTTGTAGTTCATTTCTATTTTAAAAGACAGGATAAAAGATTATGTTTAATTGCTTGAATGGATCTTGTAGCAGCACAACCCTTAACAGTGAAGCTAAAAAGTTGATTTTGAACTTTCCACACAAACGCCGACATCCTAGAGTGAGTGCATACTGAAAACAAGGGGGTGTATTGCTGTTTAATGTCAGAACAATCTGGTCCAGTGCTTCAGCTCTGGGTTTATGGTAGAGGGAACATGGAATCCCTTTAGCTCGGCTGCTCAGCACTGACAAGGTATCTGGCCTCAGACTCATTTAGACAGTCAGCAGAAGAACGCTATAAGTCAGAGAGCCATCTGGATCAGACTGTGGTGAAGCAGACATTCACTGCAGCTCACGAGAGAATTTGCTCCCCAAAGACAAAAGCAGATGAGCTCAGCTTTATAGCTTTGAGAGGACCTTTGTTTCAGGTCTGAATTATTTTACCTGCACGAATAGTGTTTCCTTGGCTTTCCTTGCTTGCGAAACATCTTATTCCTGTCTGGGTAGATTTGCATTGGGAGTTTCTGTGGGTTTAATAATCTGTCAAGATCTTTAACATAAGAAATTCCAGTGGATTTTGACGTCTAAGTGTGGCTTTTTCCTGCACATGTAATAACATTGATTGAAACAGATATTTGACAAAGGACAAACAGGCATGTAGCATCTTTAAACTCATGCTTGCATGCTTGAATTATAACTTAATTATAAGTGGTTTGAAATGGGTTTATTAATGTTTTTACTGCCTTAAAAACTAAATTAACCCCCAGCTTTGGTAGATTTTCTCTTTTCCTAAGGGCAGAACTACTAGATTTCTTCTGGGAAAAAAAGTAAAATAATTCTTCATGGGAAACTTCAAAGCTAGACAAACTGTTATAAAATCTTGCTTAAGAGGTGTTTAAAAATACTCACTCCCCCAGAGAACAAGGATGAATGTTTAAAATGTATACAAACTAAGCAGATCACACATAATTTCATAATTTATTCATTTGACATAACTTCCCATGTATGCCAGCAAAACCATCCGGTATGACTTCAAAAACCAGACAGGACATGAAAGAAAGAGGAAAACAAGAATCAAAGGGTGCAAATTAATTTAATCTTTTACTAGTTTAACATGTCGTCTGGCCCATCATCATAGCCTGTGATTAATTATTCATGGTGGGAAAAGCTCTGGGTCATGCGTTACCTTTGTAAACATTGGCTTCCCATGCTGTGTGACCATGGTGCACTGATCACAGTCCAGGGTGATGCAGGAGTTGTGGAAAGACTCCTTGGAGTGTTTGAGGATGTAGTGGAGTTCGGTGACGCCTCCTTCAAATACGGTGCTGAAATAATGGGGAATCAACGTCCGGCCAATCGCTGCAGGGAGACAGAAGAGAGGACACAGCTGCTAAATATAGAAGAAGCCAAAACATGAAATTATGTGGAGAGCAGAGGGAGAAGGCAGAAAAAACTACATACAGGCACCACTGTTGTATCACAGGCTATAGTACTGGTACTACCATGAGGTCTATGGTGATACGACTTGTACAGTTTTCACTACTATATAGTGTTTTGTATAGATTTTTTGCTGATGTTATACATTTGTATTGGTGAGAACCACATTACATCCAAACCTTAAAAAATAATTTGCTTTCTTTTTTTCATGAGGTAGATGAGAATCTCCATGCCTGTCTTGAAGTACTGAGCTGGAGAGGAGAGACAATTAACAGCATTCAGACTGGAACAGCAGGAGGCAGCTGGCCTGGCTGTGTACCACTACGGCAGCTCCACAAATTAGGCAGCTATATTAACATCACACCTCTGTTTTGTAAACACGTTAAACAAATGAGGTAAAGTGAGTTAATCAAACAGCTTAAGACAGGCTGATAGGTGTATTTTCGAACTTTGAACAGAGCTTGATTTTTTTCCTGCTTCTTTAAGACTTTCTACCAAGCTGAGCCAATCATCTCCTGACTAAACACAAACAAATAAATAAAAAATGCTCACAGTCATCATTATTTTCAGGGGTAATGTTAAAAAAATATCCTTTGAGAAAGTAGAACTACTTATTTAATTAAAGCACAGGGGACATGACACATCCCTGATATGAAATATTATCTTAATATTACCAATCAAAGCACTCACACATTCACATATACACACACCCAAACACAAATCATAATTAACAAATTTCAACCTTTTTTTTTTATTTACACATCTTCCAGCTCCATGCTACAATAATCCTTTATGCCCATATGAAAGTGCAGTTTCTTTTCTTGATTTTAGTGCTATGTGAGTGACTCACTTCTATAATAAAGAAAAAGACAAAAACAAAACTTATTGTACAGACAGCAACACATTATCATGTCATATAGCAGATATGAACCTGGGCATTTAACCCTTTTATTTATAGTCACCAAAGTGAAAACCTATTTAAAAGCTGTTTGGAAGTATTTACCTCGGTGCAAATTAGCCACTTCATTGGACATTTAATACACTACCATTCATTAAAGCCTAAACAAACCTATAACGTAATATATATACATACATTGTAATTACCAAGTTTACCTCAGTGGTAAACAGGAAATGAACATTATAAGGCTATACTTTTATAGAACAGATATTTTATATAAATATGATATAATATTATTTTATAAAGCCCTGCAGTGGACTGGTGACCTCTTCAGGGTTTACCCCACCTCTCACCTCCGAGCTGATGGGATACACTCCGGCCCCCCGTGTTAGAATATGCAGGTAAAGACAATGGATGGATAAATTATTTTATAAATATTTTAATAAAAAATATCAAAATAAATAAAATAAACAGTAAAATAGGATTAATTAAAAAAAAAGCATCATTGTACAAATCTATGAAAGTAAAATTTGCGAATGAAAAGAATGTGACGTTGCTTTTTACAATTCATGCATCAAATTGTTAATATACATAATAAGTTTTAAATTCAAGATTAAGTGAAAAAACTACTAAAAATGTACACCAAATGTAAAGTGTGATCACCTATGTGTTAGTATAATAGAAAAGAAAATGACTAATATCCCATATTTATCTTTTTAGTAAAAGAAGATCTAATTATATATATCTAACTATATATATTACAACAATTTAGAGTTGTTATAGTAATGTGATATTTGAATTAACCTACATTTGAATATGTAAATTGACCAGTAGTTTTCATTCTAGTTCAGGTCAGTTTATGAATCATCCCGCTTAATGCAGCAGACAGACACAATCAAAATTTATAGAAACTTTATTGGCTTTGCCTGAAATCTATCACTGCACTGTGGCCTGAATGTGGAGCTGGCTTCAGGACAGCTTTTCACTATTCAGATTGGGTCTGATCTTTCCTTTAAACAAGTGTCAAATAAATCTTCCTGTGCACAAAGACAGATTCAAATCTTCCAACACATCTGAAGATTAAAGATTTTCTTGAAACAACAGACAATATCATAAATTTTGGCCTCTCAGCCCCTTCCTGCCAGGATATGGCAATTTGTATAATAAGTACGCTGAGCCTTGAATATTTCTCCAACGAGTCAGACTGTGGGAAAGTGAAAGAAAGACTATTTTCACAGATTTCTCTGAATAATAAGATTGCATGGCATAGCGCAGTATTAAAGTGACTTATTGAGATGGACAACTTCTACACTGCAAACTTTCTGCAGAACTCTAAAGAGACAATGAGAAAGCTGCATGATGAAAACTGGAGGAGGAGTCAGGGAGGGAGAGAGTGTCTTCAGTGTTTTATAGCCCTCAGGCTTTGTCTGGTTTCTATCTCCTCTGAGTTAGCTGGCTTCAAGGAGAAGTACTGATGATACACTGTGTGAGGCTTACATTTCCCGTTACATTATGGATGCGCTATGAAGGCATGTAATAAAAACCGATTCATGAATGCTGGGGTGTATTTTAAAGAATACAATGGTGTCCTGAAATGTTTTCTATCTTAGTCTTTATTTTGATCATAAAAAAAAATAATTTTGTGACTGCACTAATGTTAGTTTAAGATAAAAAAGTCACAGAAGTTTCCTCTTGAAGGGTTTTTAAACTATCTTTGAAAAAACTTTAGCTCTATAGTCCAGGGGTTCCTTTTGTCACTGAGCTTCTCAGCCTCTGTAACATCAGTAAAAATCCCAGTTTACCTCCCAACTAAGAATCTGAAACCATGTTCTCTTCCAACCACAATACACTGAGAGAAGTCCAGAGCCCTGACGTATAAGCCATGTTCTTGAACAAAGTCATGTGTATGCCTTTCCCACCTGAACATAGTTTCTTCATGCTGATACTGAGAAGTAAAAAAAAAACTCCACAGTATTAATTCATAATCTTAATTTAAAGAATGAGAATACTAAACCCAAGATATTAAATCTATAAGACTACTGGACAAATAAAGTAACTAAAAATGGTCTTTAGCTTTGCCAATTTTGAACATTTTTATGACAAAGAACAGCTGTTTATTCACTGATTTAATAAAAAACATTGGGTGAACGTGAGCAGTAATACACTGGATTTACTCTGATATACTGTACTGCACCAAACAATATGTTTTGGTGACCAACCAGATATGTTGATCAGACATCTGCACACCACCAGCAGAAAGCAGCTGCATTAATCAGCTTTCACATGAGACAAAAATCCTCCTCTGGTTACTGCAGAGCTCACAAATGCAGTTTCAGTTACTTGTTGAGCAGATGTGCAAACACAATCGGCAGAGCAACCCAGAATCACATCATGGCAACATATTCCTAAAGAGCCTGCTTCTCTGGCTTCTAATTTCTCAAGCTTTAAGGTTTCTGCTGAACACGGTACACATTTTTAGCAATGCCCAGCTTCACACTCCTGTACACACACCCGCCAGAGAGCTGGACTGCAAATACAGGCTTCATCCAGACATCACTGGGCTGTTCCACTTGAGCAATCTCCCTTGCTCAAGGGCAGCTACTCATCAAATTCACATGGCGTCTGAACCAACATCTGCTTTGCCCTGAATAGACACTTTTTCTCTTTGCTGCAAACTTTTGCATAGGTCCCATCTTCTGTGAATCTACTGGTTTTAGTTCAAATTTGATTTTGAATGTAATATGGGCACAATATGAAATCCAGGCTAACATCAATAATATTATAGGTACATGCAGCTCCTTCAGCTTCTATAAGAGAATTGTGAACAGCACTGAGGGTAGTTTAAATATATACCTAAAAACAGTCCTAATGTTTTGTTGAATAGATCTCAATGTAAGCAGTTATACATACAGCATTCATATTACAAAGAATGTGCTGCCAGTGCAGTCTGTTTCTGAATACTAGTGCATTTCATTCCAGCAAAACATTGCTGCATTGGGGGCATATTTTTTTATAATATGAAAGCTGTACATCTGTTGTTTACCTTGAGACCTCCATCATGCAATATTTCAAAATCATGAAAAAAAAAGAGGTTATCTGTCACTTTTTAAAAAAAAAGCTTGAGAAACAATGCTAGCCATAAAATAACCTTTCTTATTTTCTTGTTGTTTTTCTTTCACATCATCGGTTATAACTGGGAATAAAGTCTTTAATCCAAGAAAGTGGTTGTGACAAGCTCTACCAACTGAGCTACACCAGACTGTTAAATAACAGCAAAAACAAAACCTCCATAAATCCTGACTTTGGGATTATGAGGGCAAGCATGTTGGGATTTCCTTTAGTCTCCCGTCCCTCTCCTAGTGGAACAAGTCTCTCTGTTTCTCTGCATTTTTCTGCCCGTCAAATCTCCATCATTAGAACACTGGTGGGGAAAAAAAGAAAAAAAGATCGGGACAGCCACATTATCCAGCAGCACATGGCCTCTGATTTCAAGCAGAAATAATCCATCTTAGAGTCAACACTCTGCTGGGTAGAATTATGCTCTTTCTCTCTTTACCCCAGGGCGGGTGGGTGGTCAGGAGGAGGTGGAAGGGGGAATCAGGCTTGGGAATAAAACTTAATTTAGAAGTGAAATGTCCCCAAAGACAGTGGCTTGAGAGGCTCTGGAGGTCAGACCCGGATGGTAAGGTCTGAGATGAGGAGGATGTTGGTGGTTGGCTGTGGAGGGGCAGAAGGTGGAGAAGACGGGGAGGGTGGACCCATGACTGGCATGTTTTTCAAATTCGATAAAGTCAGGCATGACTAAATAACATATAAAATGTTTGGCATCGTGAGCAGTGGTGGTGGGGGGGTGGAAGTAGGGATGGAAGGGGGGCTGCGGGGGCTGCTCGGTGTGGATGACTGTGTAAATGATGCTCGCTCGCTCTCTTCGCTCTCCCTGTATCTCGCTGCCTCCCTCACTCGGTCTCCACCATGGTTGAAAAACAAAGTACGTCTAGGAGTGGAGCTGACTGCTAATGCGGAGGAGCTCTGAGGAAATGAGGGGGGGATGGGGTGTGGGGGAGTGGGGGTTGGAGGGATTGGGTTGGGACAGAAAAAAATGAGCAAAGGATGAAAGAGAGAAACAGTGAGAGGGAGAGGAAACTCGGAGGGGAGATAAAAAAAAAAGCGCTTGTCAATGAGAAAAAGACGATTCGCAGAAGGAGGGAGAAAGAGTGGAGGGTGAGAAGGAGCACTGGGGCGGGGGGGCTCAGGTGTTTCACAGATCTGCTTCTTGCCCATCTCACCAAACCATGCAGGAGTTTTGGTTGCGTCTTCTCAACCAAAACTCTCCTAATAAAACCAAGGGTGCGTAGCTCAGGGTGACAGAGTGATAGATAAGCATGTAATGGTAGCCATGCTAGCAAGTCTTGGATCATTTCAAGCACAGTAGTCTTCAGATAGCTTATAGGCTGAACATTTAAACTGTTCCTAGGCTTCCTGAATTGATATTTGCATTGCAGGCAAATGCTTAAGAGAGTTAAGAGTTACTGCAAGTCAATAAAAAACCTTCTGTTGCAAAAAGATTATTTAAAAAGACATTTGGCTGTATGTGCATTATTTTTACAGATGGTACATTTAAATCTACTTTGTTAATGACTGTGTATTTTCTCAGTCAATAGGATCTTGGCAATGAGGACTAATAGAAGCACTTGTTCTGTTTTGGTTTGAGAAGCTTCATTAAATGTACATTGTTTTTTTTGTAGTTTGTATTTATTAAATTTTCTTATCTATTTTTTGTGTAATTCAACTGCAATATTTTTTCAAGTATTTGTTTTTTTACAGTACTATTGTTATTGTATATACTTTTGCAATGGTATTCATTAAAAACAGAAACTGTGTTAGCATAACTTATATCAAAGCAAATAATACTGAAGGCTTGTCATGATCGAAACAATGCTATTTATTTACCCGTTTTCAGTAAAAGTTTGATTTTCTGAACTGGCTGCACTCTGTTCATGTAACTGCTTGATGTTCTCCATAATAGCTTATGATAGGCAAATGGTTTCCAACAAATCTTCTCAGACAGCTCCGTGTAACAAACCATCTGACCTGTCAGTCACATGTTCCAGATTAGGCTGCAACAAATGATTTGTTTTCTTTTATTGTGGGTCACTTTATTAGTCAATGGCATATATGACTACATGTTTAGATTAAGTGGCAGAAAAACATGGGGAAATAAATAATCAAAACAACACTACATAAGTTTCTGAACCTAAAACTTCTGATTCGTTTGGATGGCACACTGACACTCATTATGTACAAAACAGGAGTTCTTGATTTTTTTGTTGTTTTATGGTGGCCAGGGCTGGAACCTTGGGCATAACATTACAGCTACGTTTTGCTTTACGGCTCTGGATCACATGCCAGCAACTGCTGGTTTTGAATGGCTGATTGCGAGAAAAAACAAACAAACAAACAAAAAAAAAAACATAAGAGGACATTATCAAAAGAAGTGAGAAAAGAAAAAAAAAAACAGTGTAAGAGCTAAGATAAGAGTCAACATCAGGCCGACTTTTCCTGTCTGGAGAGAGCTCCGAGAAGAGACAGGATGCAAAACAGATCCCGAATTTGCCTTCATGAGGGGGTGCTAAAGTGTAAAAATCTGCCATAGTTAAGTTTTATTGCTTTAAACCAGCAGTATATAACTTTCTGACCTTGAAAATATGTTTCTGACTCATTTTGCTGGCACACTGACATTAATTATGTACATTCCTGGAGTTGTCGTTGCCCAGCAGTGTCAGAACCTGCAACTACAACTTGTGTTCTTGGACACACCGTCACTTTACAGCAGCATTTTGCTTTACAGCACTATACTGATGCCAGCAACTGGATATCAACCCTCTGATCATCAAGAGTCAACATCAGGCAGACTTTTACTGGCGGGAGAGAGCTCAGAGTACAGACAGGATGCAAGATAGGTTCCAAATTAGTCATAGTAATGGGGTGCCTCACTGTGAAAATCTACCAAAATTCTGTAGCGCTTCTTAACAAGTATCATTAGTTGGAACAGAGTCCTGCTCCATTTGCCAGTTTTGTCAACAAAGATACTAAAGAAATTTTAAAATTATTTAATGCAACTTGGAAAAGATGCAAAAATAAACAATTTTAACTTATGAAGAATGGTCCAGGAACCTTGCAGAAAAATATATTTTCAACTTGACTTATTAAAAAAAAAAAAAAAAAAAAAAAAAAAGGTAGTCAGAGGATGGAAAAGAATCCATTTTGATTTAAGAAGCAAAACTGTGAGCAGTGCCAGATTTCACATTCACCAACAGAGCACAAACATAACAAACTTCTAAAATATAACTGCACAGAAACTAGATAAATTAATAAACAAATAAATAAATAAACTTAAATGGAGTCTAGACTAAATTAAATATTTGGTTATCTTCCTTATTGTCCCTTCCACTTCACCTCACCTTACTCCTTTCTGTCTCTCATGTGTTTTGCTTTCCTGTGCTGTGCTGATTGGCCCGTCTTCAGTCGGGACACTCCAGAGATACAGATTAACTGGCACTTGTTTGGGCGAACACGACAAGCAGCATATGTCTCTCAAGTAATGTGTACCCAAACATGCAATTTACAAATAATTAACGTGGTGTTAATTAGTCACATTAATTCATGCCACTTTGTTAGGATTGTTTCCCCCCGTTGGTTCCCAGGACTCCTGCCAGCAGCATCAGCCAGCGAGGCAGCGAGAGTGATTTTTCTGCTCCAAAGCCAGAGAGGGCGGTCATAAATGACACTGGCAAACAAATACACTTACAAGCATGGTCCATAAAAGCACCTTCACAAATTCAAAACACTTATATTTGCATACAGAACACAGTACATTAGAATACTCGTCCTCCTTTTATGAACATACAGATGCATATTTGCATCGTCGTAAAAGTCTCAAAACAAAAAAAATTTTTGGATTAATACGACCTTACTGCCCTGTTACAATAATTTTGTGACATTTCTACAAAGATTCACTTGAGCCAGTTGTTGGAAATATTTAACAAACACTCAACATGGGAACTATTTTTGCTTGCTGTCATGCTACAGTGAGGATGTTTTCTAATATAGCCAATATTTACAGTGTTGATACAGACACTAAGTATTTTTTTAAACACTGTTTTTTTTTTTTGTTTGTTTTGTTTTTTTATTTTGCTTCAACTAACACCACTTTAACCAGTTTTTAACAGTGAGATCATAGTCTAGATGTTCTGGCCATGTGAACATCTGGAACGTGTTGTTTTTTTTACTTCTGGGAAAAATGTCAATACTTAAAAAAAAAAAAAAAATCCCAAAATGTTTAGTACTCTGCCTTTGTGTTTATATGTGTGGAGTTATTTTAAAAACATGATGTCAAGGGAAGCTAACTTAGCATTTATTAATTTACTTTATTTTACATTGATGTGTCTGGTAGATTATTATTATATTTGGCATCCCTGTGTATTATTCTGTGTGTGTGATTCTCTATGTGTAAGCATTTAGTATAAAATGCTGGGTAGTAGAGCAACAGAATATACTGAGCCTTTATTGAAGATGTTGTTCACTGTGGCACACGCACACATGTATACTCATACACCCTATACTTGTACAGTAATGATGTGTCTAGGGAGACCAAGGGAAGCTTGGTCAACAAGATGCACACCCACATGTATGGACAAAAATAAAGATGTAAACCTGAGGAGACATGCAAACATAAAAACTTTGGACTCACTTCTTCTATTCCTCCTGAGTAAACTAAACTTCTACTGTTTTTCAATTAAAGTCAAAATCAATCTTTTGCATTAAACATGTGATCTCTTTACATTCTTAGTGTCATTTATTAAAAATTAAATAGTTTAATAATAGAAGTTGCACCTTCCAGAAGAGCTGTGTGCTAAGAATTGTTTAAGAATTGTGTCAGTTTTATTAGTTTAATTGTTGCTCAAGACTTTCTTTACAGTTTGAATCCAAGGGAGCAAAGTTTAGCAGAACTGAGCTGTAAATATTTCAAGTATTAAAAAGATGTAATTAATTTGGTGCATAAACTGATGATTGGGCAACACATAAAAAAACTTAGCAAAGAACCAGTTTTAAATTGCAAATTGAGGCACTTTGCTAGTAGTAATATATAAATTATATAAATTTACACTGAAAGAACTTCAGCATGGTGTGAAGTCTATCCTAGGATCCTAGAAATTATTTCAGGAAACTGGACGAGCCTGGGTGTCAAGAAGCCATTTTTATGGAAAGGAAACACAAGAGTTGAATGACACAAGAACTGGACTGAAAATCAGTGACAACAGGTCATACAGAATGATAAATCCTCCTCAGAGCCAGACCTCAACATCATTCAAGCAGTGTGGGATTATTTTCTCAGAGAACGGAACAAAAGGCAGCCAACATCCAAAGAAGAGCTTTGGAAAGTCCTTCAAGAATCCCAGAGAACTGTTCGTGAAGACTATTTAAAGAAATTACAAGAAACCTCGTCTAAGCGGATTAAGACTATTGAAGAATGAAGGTGTTTTTTTTTCTTTTCATAGCCACAACATTTGGCTAACAGCTTTTGTGCAAGGTACTCAGTATCTACTGCCCATTACTTAAAGCAAGAGCTTCATGTTTAACGCCAAATATATTAATTTAAAAATACTTCACAAATCAACAGCTTCTGTGTGAGACAGGCAGGGATAAGTACTAAAGTCCTTGAGTCAAAGCAGCCCCAGAATTTCATGCTGAACTCATCACTAATTATCAATCCCATCTTTAGATTGAGCTGAGAGTAAATGGCTGCAACCACTGTGGTCTGAAACAGCAAAAGTTATGAAAAGGAAGTGGTAGACTGTCCCTTAACATCCTCCATGTGGTGGCAAACAGAAGAGGGGTCCTCCAAAAGAAAGTCATTACAGCAAGGACATGACTTAAAGTTCATTGTTCACTACTTGCAAAATTTGAAAACTATTATCTTAAAGTGGAATTATTTATGAGCCTTCTAAACTTTGAAAAGAACAACCACCTGTATAAGTCTGTGTTATCAATCACATTTACAAGAAAGGATCTCTTTAATTCTTATATTTTATTATGATTTTTTATGACATTATCACCATTTGTAATGAAATCCCTCAAACTCAAGACATTCAGACTTGTCAGCAGCGACTTTTCCAATGCTTTTGGCCAATTGGCAATGAAACTGCACACTAGTGGAGTGCAGCTCATAGAGTGACGCCAATTTATATGTTGGGGGGGAGAGGGGGTGGGGGGGTTGGGGCAAGAAATTCAGACGTATACAGTGGGCGATTATGCAGGAAATGCAGTTCTTTGCACTGCAGAAGAAAAAAGAATGGAAATAAGAAGAGGAAGGAAGGAGAGATTATGATGATCCATAATGTTTGCATCCTGAAAATATTTATCAGACAACAGCCTCCTTGTTTTTACTGAGGTCAGTATAGTAAATCTGATCCTGGCACTTCTAACTGAAAGGTTAGAGGTTGAATTTCCTGTGTGGCAAAAAGAAAAGAGATGGATATGAAAACTTGCAGGGTGACCAGATAAGACATGGGAAAGACTTTAGGAACTCGAAGACAGATTTGTTTCCACTACAAGTAGATATAAATGGAAAACTACATATGAATGTAAAACTGAACAACAGCTATATAAAGTTTCTGATATGGTGAAATATTTAGAAGCTGTTTCTAGAAAATGGTGGATACTTCGTCATTATGTAATCCACCATAATTTTTGTTAGCTGTCCCAGGACTTGGGCTGTTTTTTCTAAATGATCTGTTCACTCAGATTTCAGTCAGCTTTATGTGCACTTCCTGTGTTTTTAAAAATCTGCTCCCTCATGTGTTTCACTTACTTTTCCTTATTGTGTCTTATTCTAAGTTCTGCTGATTACCCAAATACTTTGCTCTTATCATACACAACAGAAAATGTATAACCTCTACTTTTTTGCCCATTTTATTAATGTTTACTGTTTCTTTAGACCTAGATTCTGCTTTTGCCATTTCTTTGTTTGTAAAGTTAGCCTCACTGGCTTGTTGTCTGATTTCATTTGTTGCAATAACTTTGCCTGCAGCTGAGTTTTATTATTCAGGTATCTTCTTTTTTGAAGGCTCAATCCATCAATCATCATAATTGCTCATCAGAGTAAAACCTGGCAAATACCTACCCTCTGAGTGTGGAAAACTTTATACACTGAAAATAACAAAACATCTGGACCAATATAATGAAGAATAAGGTAATATGTCAAATATTAAACATCATAAGTTAAATTCTAATATAAAGACTAAAAGAAGGCTCCACAGCAAATACCTCAAAGGATATTAATTATGATAATAGTAAAAAAAAAAAAAAACAGTATGATTATGTAGAGCAAATATAAGCAGACATCAGTGATCAAGAGCAGAAGTTAATCTGCTGAGCATGCTGTACTGTCTGAAGCATCTGTTTTCCCAGTGGATTACTGTTACCATTCGGCTACACTTCGTTTTTCACATATTAAGACACTGTGCTCTCTTCCAGTTGATTCCCAAGTGATAAAATGATTCAGCAGCGATTTAATGTCTCTTGGGTATAGTCTTTGACTTTTCTGACTGTAAGATGTCTAGTAATCTGAAAGACACCACCTCATAACCTATCCAAGAAGTTTTGTTAAAGTTAACACATTACAAGAATTGAAAATAAAAAGTATCTTGTCAGACTCATAGGGAATATTGATTTTTTTTTCCTCGTCTGCCTGTGACGTGTGTACAAACCAATGCTTGCTTAGACCTCCAGTGTGTGCTGTAATCAATAAACTAAGCTAAAAATATGATTAAAATGGATTATTGCCTCCAAGTGTAAGCTACTGTTGTTGATCAGTGAGGGAAAAGATGCAGGGATGAAAACCAAACTGACACATTGATCTTTGAACTTAATCAATGGTTGAGGAGATTCTACACTGTTTGGCAAACGCACATTTGTCCTCATCGACTAATTTCTCTGTCTAAATGCCCAACGTGAGCTGCCATTCCTAAGTCAGCGGGGAGGAGGATTGGATCATTGGCAAACTGATTAAGTCAGGTCAAGTTAACTGTATGTTAAGATTCTGACAAATCTGTGCTTCACAAAGGACATGACATACAGAAGATGACAACACCCACATGATGTTTAAGAACAATTACATGCCAAAATAACATCACAGGCAGAGATTATTCATTAATTCGGATCATTGTAACATTTTTTCCACTTCAATATTCACAATCTTTGCTAAGTTAAAAAAACAGTATCCCTAATGGTATGTTGAGGCCATTTATAAAACGAGTGTAAATCTCGTAAGTTGGTCGACTGGAGGGTTTTTGTAGCCAATTACAACAAGGGAATATCTTCCCTGGGAGGGAGGTAGCAGAGGTTACCTTCACTGACACCATCACCTTAGCAACAATTATTTCTGCTATCTCCAGGGAGTCACATAACTTCTGCTGCTGCATACCTGAAATTCAGAAAGCACCCAACATGTTGAGAGTTGTTTATTTTGGCCGTAAGTTGGGCTGTTGATAGTTGAAACTAAGTAATAGATGCATGTTAATCTGGTAGTCCTACAGATCCGCTATATTCATTAGTGATTCTGGCTAAAGGTAACATCAAAAGAATCACAAGCTGTCAAGACATTGTCATATAAATTGTTGCTCATTCTTAACTTGCAAAACTGTGCCTTTCTGCGTGCTTCATTAATTAAATATGTAACAGTCCACTTTGCATTTTGTCTGATCACACCTTAGTTAAACTGCAGCGAAAGAGCAGTTTTAATGGCGGCATTAAAGTCTTGCACAAAGCAGAAATGAAGTTTCTATATGTAACTCATAGACAGGACGTCATGCATTTGATCATTTGTTGGAAATATATGCCATGGTGTGTGCAATAAATTATTATCAATAAGTAAGACTAAGAACCAGCTGTTGTCAAGCAAAGCTTCATTTCATCTGCAAACGCTTACACTTTAAATGGTAAAACATAGTCTCATTGGTTTTTCACCAACTTTTGAATGTGTTCTCTGTGATTTTAATAGCAGCGAATATACAATTATTTAAATACTTCGAGAAGAGGCAGCTGTAAGGATAGACTTACAATTTAACAGGAACTCAATCTTTGTTAGAACAAAAGAAATTCTATGAATGAGAAGCAGTTCCTATCAGGCTCTGTGTATAAAACTTCGAGGTAGCTCTTGAGAAGTGTGAAGTTGCATAACACGTAAAGCAACTAGACTTGGGTTACAATGTACCTCATAGACAATACAGCAGCTGTGACCAGATTAGGATACTTTTATTAGAAGTTTTCAAAGCCAAGTAAGTGTTAAAATATTGGATGCAATCTTAAACAAGCTGCAGAAATGTTCAGGAATACTAACTTTCTTTGCAACACACATGAGAAAATCCAAACTTTAAGCAAAACTTTTAAAAACTAAATGAGAAAAATAAAATTTAAACACTAAACAAACTTTAGAATTTATTTTTTTAAACTTTAAAAACTAAACAAGTCACCCACAGAGTGAATAACTTCAGTTTACGCCTTTGTCTTGTACCATGAAAAAATATATAAGAAACCATAAAGCTGGACTATAAATCAAAATTCTCTCCAGTAAACGCATGTTAAGTCAAGTATAAAAATCGTTTAAGCCCAGTGAAATGGGGCATTCCACAATGTGTTGGTATAAATTTTCCTCTGTGCGTTCCCCAATGATCTCTTTCTGTGCCACAACATCTTTATACATGTATGAAACTGGTACTATTGTTAAGTCTACAGTGACAAGGAAATAACTGCAGGCTTTTCTTCCACCAAACCACATGCAGTTTGTTAAAAAAAAAAACAACCTTCTTAAGATTTCTGCAATCATAATAAATATAATGTTAAGGGCTACATGGTGTTTTATTTTCAAGTTTTAATTTTATAAAAAAAATGGTTAATTTTATTTAAGGAAAAGGACGGGATGCTAGACTATTTACTTATATTTTTAGGCAACTTAGGTTTTCAAATAGAAAAATTTTACCTACAACAAGATTCAAAACAGTCCTACGAAGAATTAGTTGGTACCTTCAAATTCAGCTCTGGATTTTAAGTATAACGAAGCAGGTTCACTTCTTACTGGGGTTCACCTCAGTCTTAATTGCTTTTATTCAGGCTCTAATGAGCACCTTGATCCAGATGACTAGGAGTCTATTGCAACATACCACTGACTTTATTATAAACACCTAAGTATAACAGAGTTTCTTGCCATTTGATTATAAATCTAATTAAAATAACTCAACAACTAAAACCCTTCTTATTTAACAATTTAGTTTCAATTGCATTCACGTGTGCTCATTTGGTGCAAAAAGCAGTGAACACAGCAAATGTTACATCTGATAGAATTAGACACTATTATTATTATTTTTTTTATTTAATTTATAATAATTCACATGTGGCCCATTTCTTAAAATACACAATCCTAAATCATAAAATCTGCATGTGCCTTAATGACATTGATTTAGATTAACTCATTGAGTCAAAAATTTACATAACTCGTGCACTTCTTCCTTTTTGTGAGCTTTCCTTTTTGCTTTGGCTAAAGCAGCTGTGGTGCCTGCTAGCCTGTGGTAGCGATAAATTTGTGTCAACTCAACTTATTACATGAATAACTGTATATACAGAGCTGAAGAACCTGGGTAACTAGTGTCAGAGAGCTATTTAAATAGATCTCCAGTGTTGTACTTAGTTAAGACTGTTCACTAAAAGATAGTCTGGATATGTTGTACCTGCTGTGCAGCACAGGCCCCAGGCCCCGTGGGTCCACGAATACTTAGCATGAATCAGAAACTTTTCATTCTGACCAAGATGTAACTTTAGATTTGGCTAATTTTGAACATCTTTTCAAATGTAATCACACTTTGAGGACTTCTATTCATTAAAAGTTACTTCAGTGTGGCATGCAAGTTTTGCAATATGTCTAAAATCTGAAACTATTGTTCAAGTCAGAGCGATGCTGGTGAGAAAACAAAGTACTTTTGTCCTTTTACAGTGTCCTAATGCAGTCTGGAGGAGGTACAAACATACAGTATGTATTCAAGAGGAACACTTTCTCACACACAAGCTGAGGCCAGTACACATGATTGCACACACACACTTGCACAAACACACACCAGAATGTGGGAATCACTGCCCAGAACATGAAATATTCATCAGTCATAAAACTTTAATTCGATCTCTCTCCGTCTCCCTGTATTTTCTGTCATTTTGGGGCTGCTCTATTCTATTTTCTGAGGTAAACATTTCTCTCACTGCCCCTGCAATATAAAACAATAATAGATTTCATTAAAAACACTTTTTTTTTGCCCAACTGTCCATATGCACGAGCCAAAACACATCATTTAGACACATTTCAAATGAAGAAAAGGAAAGGAAGCTGCTGGGTGGCAAAGAAAGAAGCAATCCACAAAGACAAGTTTTAAAGGTCCCCTGTTATCAAAGTTATTCTCATTCAAGCTAAGATACTCAAACACATACAAGGGAAGTATAATCGTACCAATGCATCAGCATAGTTTATGAAAAGCAAATCAGCAGCACGTATGCTTCTGGATTGTATTTTTACACTCCAGCTTTAACACCTAAAAGTCTTAGTGTAAAAGTGTATATTCAATCTTTTTCTCTTCTTCTATTTGGTGCTGCCAGGCCACGATAAAAGTCTAACTTCATCTTTAAGACCAAACATGAGAACCAGTTCAAGATTAAAATTATCCAAGAATACCAATGTGTGATTTAGATTTGTGTAAAAGTTGTACAGACAGAAATGATCTATCTGAAGTTTGGTGTTTGTTCAGTTGAAGAGCTGTTAGCACTTAATCATTTATTTGTTGTAATAACTTCAATTTAGCAAGGACGATGTTGTGGGAGAGAGAGAGAGAGGGAGAGAGAGAGAGAGAGAGAGAGAGAGAACCCTGGCAACGCACATCTGTTGTTTCCAACCAGTATGGACCCAGTGTTTAGAGAAGGGGCTGTTTGTCAGTCTATTTTCATGATCCAAAAATATATTTGAGCAGAATGAGTATGAAAACTACAGCATTATTGTGCTACTCAGAAATACTCACCTGTGCTAATTACGTATTCTGAGACTGTAAAAATCAATGATTTCGGCAGTTTAAAACAGACCACACTTTTCTGCCTGGTCTTAAAACAGTCAACAAGCTGAAGGTTGAGTGGAGCGCTAAAAAAATCAGCAGCAAACAGAATTCTTTGTGCAACATAGCTGAAAAATAACACATATGTTATAATGTAAACCCAATGCCATGGTGGCAGGATGAAAAAAAAAAATCTTTTATTTCACTTTAAATTTGAAATTGAAGCATAAGAACACCAAACATATGAGAAATCATATGAGAATATAAGCAACAGATTCCATTATGGGCTTTTTGAGAAGCATTTGAATATATATATATATTATTAATACAAGCTATATGCATAGTACAATAATCAAAACTAAAAATTAGAAAAGTAAAGAATGAAACCGCATGTATGAGAAGCAGTATCATTACAAGCCATACACTCCCAAGTATTCACACTGAAAGAAAATCAAGGCGATCTATAGGTCTGGTCAAAAAATCTCATTTTGCTAACGAAGGTTTCAAAATGAGTGAAATGGACTAGAAGTACGGCAGACACGATAAGCATTGCTAAGGAAAAGAGCTTCAGTACACCATATACTATCTCATTCAGCATAAGAAATACTGGATCATGCTTCATGAATGGAATGAGGATCATTCCTTCCCATAATTCCATGCAGCTGCAAAAACTCAATGTAAAACCTGATTGTATTCATACAGTCATACAAACTGTGATTCATGTGGATAGATGTGAAGACAGGAGAACGAGTGTGAGCAGCTTGTATTATTTAGACTGTGGATTCTCCTGTTAAGGAATAACGAACTATAGTAACAAAGTGGAATGTTATTTTAAACTGGTTTACTTATTAAATACCCTATGAAACATCATGTAAAGGGTGTATTTGGTAAAATATTTAATTTGTAACACTGTACTTTCAGTACTGCAAACCCACATCAGAGCTTAGTGTAAGAGTGGTCAGTTTCTTTTTGCTGCATGGTTGCTTTTACCCAGGTCCTTACAAATCCTTTTACTACTTTTCCTTAACTTCATGGTGTATTGCAGCAAGGTTAAAAAAAAGTCCTAAGGAACAGACAATAGCAGGATTTTTTTTTTTTGACAATTTAAGCGTAGTCTTTTACCTAATTTGTCAACATCTGAAGACTCCTGGCTAAATGAACCGCTGCCATTTTGACTTTCCTGGCTGAAATCTAGGCAGGGGAGAAGGTGACAAGGCCTTAAATGTAACAAGACAGAGAGAAAGACAGCAAAGCAGAAAGACAGAAAGAGAGAGATGCATCTCCACTCACCCTCATCCAACCTCACACCACGCCTGGATGGGGACTGTTTGGGCAGAGAGGGGAGCAGAGAAGCAGTGGAGGGGTGGGTGAAAGTCGGAAGTGTTGCGGATAGAGAAGGGGCATGGGGGTGGGGATGGAGGGGGGTATGTCCCCCTCGAGGCTAACCCTCATCCCCTCTTCACCTCCATCCATAATTCAACAGCCCCCCCCACCCCCCCAGCTGCTTCGACCCCCAAGGCACAGCTCCGCAGGGAGCACATAACACGCAGAGGAGGAAGAAACAAAGACACCCCACCACCAGCAGCACCACCCAAGACACTGCACACACCACTAACAGTGGGTCAAATACTGTAACACTAACAAAATGCCAGAACATTGTTGAGTTGCATCATTTCCTTTAAGAAGTCCAACACCATGCTCACATATTCTGAAACATAAAAGTAAAGACCATCATTTGAGTTATCAACTGTGCACTTGATATCATACATTTAACTGCCACTGTAAATTCCCAACTAATATAAAGAGTCATACACACACAGCCACTGTGTGACTCAGACTCCCCGGTGAGCCTGAATCAATGCTAATGACTGTCGCTTTGCACTGTTTGCCCTCTGATAATCGAGCTCTGATCTGTCAGACGCAGCAGTACCTGCTAGGCTCACAGCAGCTCACCTGAGGTGTGTGTGTGTGTGTATGTGTGTGTGTGTGGAGGAGGGGTAACAAAGAGAAAACAATCTTTGTTTTAATTTCAGCATTTAAAATGTTATTTTCAGGTGACACACACACATCAGGTGACAGATCCAAAACAGTTAAAATATTTCAGTCTCTAAAATAAAAGGGAAATGAAGTTGAAACTGTGTGGTTACGTTGGTGTTTGCATAATATCCATTCATTCTCTGTATCACTTAGTTCATTATGGGTTGCGGGTAAGCTAGAGCCTATCCCAGCATTTAACAGGTGAGAGGCAGGGTAGACCCTGGACAGGTCACCAGTCCATCACAGGGCCAACAAAGAAAGAGACAGACAACCATTTACTATGCACTCACTCCTAGGGAGAATTTAGAGTGACCAATTAACCTAACATGCATGTCGTTGGACGTTGGGAGGAAGCCAGAGAACCTGGAGAGAACCCATGCATACACGGGGACAACATGCAAACTCCACACAGAAAGGCCACTGCTCCCCCAGGTTCGAACCTCCCCCCAGCTGAGGCTCAAACAAGCGACCTTCTTGCTGTAAGGCTGCGGTGCTAACCACCGTGCAGCCTGCATAATATCCTTCTTCTACAAATTCTACTCGTGCTATCCCTGTGGTGTGGTGTAGTGTAGCTTAAGTCGCCACCATCTCATTTTAAGAATCACTGGGAATCACTAAACTTAAAATAAAAACAAAACAAGGAAAAAACTTAATCTTAAGACAGATTTTTTTTTTTTTTTGCAGCCAAAATAAAGTTTACCTTTCATTGACACGTATAGACCAGCAAGGTGAATGCAACATGGTGCTTACTTTTCCAATGAAGGACATTTCAGTGTGCTAAAAGGAATGACTTGGGGATCAAAAGGCCACTGCTGCAACAAGTGAACTTGCCCTGCTTGCTAAGGCACAGTGACACTGTCAGCTGCCGGAGAACAGAGTTTATTGTTAGAGTTCCTCCCATTAAAATATGAGATAAAAACTACAACACAGAACTGGTAACACAAGCATGATTCTTGTAATTTTTTTTGCAATTTACTGTTAAAAAGAAGCTCACAGAAGAATGAGCAAAAAGATGAAAAAAAGTTCTTTTTCATTTAATTTTGAGTTTGTGAATTTCTCAACTGATTTGAGAAGTTGTTACTGTCATTTCGAGTGTGTGTGCATGTGTGTGCATGGATAGAAAGGTTACTCAGGGATGAAGAAGCTCCACATAAACATTTAATACTCTAAGTAAAGCAGTGTAGGCCTTTCATTCACTATGGAGACTGATGGGTCTCCAGCACACTGTATTATATATAAATATGGATTTTTCCATGTGTCAATAACTTTGGACTGCGAACATGCACAAGTGTGTCTTTAGAAGTGTGTGTTTTTGGGCATATGCCAACATTTTTTCCACTCTGAATCTGAGACCCAATCTACCCTCTCTCTGAGAGTGTGTGTTTGCAGTCGTTTGCAGAAATGTGTTTGTTTAGTATCAGCATCAGCTTACGTTTGCTTTTACAGTGTATTTCTATGAGCATGTAAGTATATGCATGTGTGTGTGTCTTTATGCATACACTGCATGTTTTCCTGCTGGAATTCTTCTTCTTCTACTGTCCTGCGCTGGGATGAAAATTCTATTCATTATTGATATACACTTCTCTTTCTTTTTCTCTATTGGAGATCATCTTTTTGACCTTTAGGAATTTTCCACTGTTAAAAGCTGATGTTACGTTTCACTCTTCATTTTTTCATGAACTGCATATTTGTCATCCCGGCTTGTAACATTCACAAATTTTTTTGAAAACAAAGGTTTGCACGAGGAACTCATGGGTACACGTTCCAGCGATACTTTGCATCTAATTCCATATTTGTTTCATTTATTACTATATAAAATCTCACAATGAATTTTTAATTAGATTTTATCTTTTTATTTTATCTTTAAATGAGACAATCACATTTTGCAGAAATAAATAAATATGATGTGTCACTCCAAAATTTACATTTTGAAAATTTCTTTCTAAATTCAATACCTATGATAAATTTATACACTGACTGCATAGGGACACAAACAAGTGTATAAGCAACCATTAAAGTGAAAAAAGAGATACCAGCAAGAGTCAATTAAAGAAGAGAATGAGAATTGAGAAAAGAAAGAGGAAGGTAAAGAGGAGGTGAGCAAAGAAAGCTTGAAAGATGAAATGAGACAAAAGGAGGAACAGTGAGAGGAATTGAGAGATAATAAAAGAAAATGGGTAATGTAGCAGAGAAACCGAGATAAAACTGTAGAAAATGGGAGGAAGGAGGTGAAGAGCGAGAGAGGAGGAGGATGGAAGCAAAGGAGGGCTGTTTGTGACATGTATTGTTTGTCCTACTGGAAGGGGAAGCTGGTTTTGTTTTGCTCTGGGTTGTGCAGAGTACTGAGAAACAGGAAGCCAGTGGACCTGCCCATCCTCATGGACAGCTGGTGCCCTTCGATAGCTGTTCCCCTTTTCCTGTTAGCTACACACAATGGTTCCCACCCTAAACCAGGCCACATGGAAACCAGCATTACTAACTCCTGTCTTTGTATCTAAACAGGCTTTGAAAATGCATCACAAATCTGCAAAACCAGGGTTGGCACCACTCTATAGCACCTGTAACACTAAAGAATTATTGGCTGCGTTGACATGGAGCACTTGTGATCCAATCAAATGTCAATTCAGAAAAAAAAAAAGCATCATGTAAACATGTCAGCTGATCTGATCGGCTACAACCACAAAAGTATTTTCAATCTAATCGAGACGGTCGGATCAGGAGGAAGAAATAACCATGTCAACTCATTCTGATTGTTTCTGTGGTTGTATGTTCTTTCTGCACATGCTTGAATCACGTGCGGGTTGTGTTTGAGGGTAGATTTGAAAAATGGCGACAGCAAAACAGAACTGTAGTGGATATAGATTTAAGGATTAATAGTAATCATTTTTACTTCATCATTTTTACTTAATCCCAATCGAGAAATTTAGATCTGCATTAAAGTCATCTCTAGATGTACATTACTAGAGAACTGCCATGTTACAACACCCGAGGAGTAGTTGTGGGCGGTAGTAAGGGACTTGGTCAAGGGCCACAGTGGTTCACCTCTGTTGGCACTCCAGGGACTCGAAACTGGGTTCTCCAGACCCAAACGCTACCTCCACCCCTTATTACTGATTCAGTATTTTGACATTCAAAAGGTTCAAAATAAAAAAAAGAAAACCCCTCTTCTTCTGAACTAGTAGGCACTGTCATGTCAAAAGCATTGCGATCGTATTAAATGTACCCATCATACAACTAATCAGATTACTTAATCCAACGTCAGCAGGAATATCCTATCAGATCAATTTCAATTGAAAAGATAAAAATATTTTTCCATTGATTCAGTTAACACAGAGAGAATAATAATTAATACTTTAATTTTCTCTGTTTTGAATCCATCATGCAAGAAGTCAGGTAGGCGATTCTTCCAACTTTAAAGACAGAAACAATTCTTTGGGTCAATGTCAAATTCTAACAGAAGGGCCTGTGATCGCTTAATGCACAGTAGTCTTTAACACTTTAGATTTATTATAAGAATCATCTTTTTCTTTTGCTGCAAAATTTGAACTCAGAGTGTCCACATTGCATTGCTTTCTAAAAACTTTGTACACATTCCCCTGGAGTTGTCCTTAAAAAAAGAGAAAGTTAACTTCACTGATTTGTAATGTATGCACATCATAATTATACAATGCATTGTATGTACAAAAGATTCCCTTTTGTAGGAAAGTGTTGGCTTCCATGACAGCAGATGAAGCGTTCACATTTTACTGTATTTTCGGATGTTCTGCAAAGCAACACAACACTAACATGACTATATTGTTCTGTTTTAATGCACTGTATTACCCACAGTTCCAGTTTCATGATACGATCACCCTGTCAGAGAGTATTCCTTACTGCTTATGAATGGGTGTAATGTGATAAGATTTAGAACTTTTTAATTAATTTGTTTCATCTGTATTTTTCTCTTACTGTGGCAAAATGTTTTATTTAATAGTTATATGATGTAAAAAAACAAAAAAAACAAAAGAAAAACACAGTCCACAACACCTAAGATTTTAATGGTGAATTACTAGACCTCCCACCAGCGGCCAAACAGCTCACTGCTTCATTGTCATGCTTATAATCCCTAAAAGGAAAGCCCTCTCACATCAAATTGCTATAAGAAACAGTTGGCTTTGGACTGCTTTCAGATAAAGGTGCATCTTAGACAAACTAAATAGACTTGACACAGATTTTAGTCACTAATCGGTCAACTGATTAGGAACATATCATTTTAATATACAGTAATTGTCTTTGGCCACTGATATAATGACATAAGCAGTTGATTATTTCACAAAGAATTTGCAGTTTCCATATGTCTGCAACAAAAATTTGCAGATGTGGAGTCTAGGTATCACTGGTAACACAGTTTCAGTAGATTTTTTTTTTTTTACCTGTTATAATTTATTTAAATTCCTTTCTTTATCTCACAATGACTCCACTGCAGACAGACCTGCAGTGCAGAACAGATCTGCTAAAGCAAAGGCAATGCAGGCAGCAGTGTTAGAGTAACGTTAATTTAAAGTGAGTCATTTTGTATCAGTGTTACTAAATTGTATTTTATAACATGAAAAAAACAAAAACATTATATTGGATGCCATCAGCCATGCTGCTTTCAGAATAATCAACATATCATTAAAAAACTATAAAAACTGAAAAGTTTGTGCTTTTATTTGTTCTCCAAGGCTTTTCTTGTTCATAGACTGTTGTCAATAAACAAAATTGACATACTGCAAGTACATGAAAATGAAGGATTGGTACACTTTTATATTTTCAAGATGAGTTCTATGTATTGTTTTGATAAAGAAAGAATTGCAGTATCAAGAGTGCTCTACTTTTAAGCCAGAAGGCTTTTTGTGCGAGAGTAGGCGTCAATTATTTCAGATATTGGATATTGTTTTAGAATGAAAAGGCTACAATTCCCTGCAGCCGCAAAAGAAACGCATTATGTCTTTAAAAGGCCCTTTTCTTTCTCATCTGGCCAAACAGTTAAAATGCATACAGTGCATACAACGGTGCATTCACACATACTGCATTAACAATCATCTCTCAAAAATCAAAACTGAACAGGTGTAAGAGATGGACTGAAAAGACTATTTTTTTGGTGATTATTGCATTTTACACATTTGTTAAAATGGCTATTTAAAGTTCAAAAAGTTACATACTAGATAATTAAACCATTTGAATTGTTGTTGATGAAGGCACGTAAACATATGACTTTTTCTACAATACATAACAATAAGAATTTTCCATTTTGGCAAAGGCTGGTCTTTATCCATTGCACTTATATAAAATTTAACTCAAGCTGATTTTCTGAATCATTAACCCTTTCATGCATAGTACCCACTACAGCAAACACCTTTAAAGACTGTTTTCTTAGCATATGCATGGGTGAGGATCTTATATTTCTAAATTAGCCACTTCAGTGAACAGTAGAGAGTCATCCAATACACTGCCCCTCATTAATGAATAAATAAAAATAGTATAAAATTTCATATATACACATACATTGTATTTACCATGTTTAGCTCAGTGACAAACAGAACAACATCACATGTCTGTAGAAGTAAAATGTGAAACAACTGTTTATTAATAATTTATGCAAAGGGTTAATTCAGAAGACTAATGATTCAATGGCCACGTAAAGAAAATGTCTGGGGCACAAGGATGTTTTTATCATAATGCAGGCTAAGAATTGTGACTATAAATTGAGAACATAAAAGTACAGATTTAAATGCCCATGAAACTTTAGGGTTCACAGTTTTTTGTCTTTTTTTAATGGTCACACGCACATAAAAATATTATAAATATGTGGCTTCATTCTCATGGTTATTGTTGCTCACAATGGAAATAACTGCCAGCCAGTAATTTTAATGGTTTGACACAAATAGTTCACAACAACAACTTCCTGAATGTTCTGCACTTTGCTTGATTTAAAATAAAACATAAAAAAATACATAAATAAAATGAGTTTTACTGTATGTAGACAACATTTTTTTAATTTAAATGAACTTTTGTGCATATATGTTGTCTCTAAAATGTGATTACACACATTGAATAACAGAAGTATGTCTTCAAGTACTTCTGTTATGTAAATGTGTCAGATTTAGTCATAAAGGCTAGTTTTCATCTGCTGTCTATGACATGCTGACATAATACAGAAAGAAAGTATGGACAAATAATAACAAAGTGAGAGATTAATTCAGATCCATAAAGCAGATCACAGGTAAAGTTATTAACATAAAAAGAAAACAACATAAAAGTTTAAATGTTTTGACTGAAAAGTGCATCACCACTGTAATTTATGAAGCCAACTTTAATTAATTAGCACTTTTTTGTGGATTTATAAGGAATAAATAAACTCTTTTCTGCATAATATCACACAATCCTCTCTGATTATGACCCTGATCTGATTTAGTTTAATATTCATGTAAAATCCTTCAAAAACAACAACAACAACAACAACAACAAAAAAAAACATTATACAAATTTAATACTGTTTTCCTTGGTTAAGAAACTATTTTTGTTAATATTCTGCAGTGATGATCAGTTTGACTTTTTAACCAATATTTCCAAAGGCTGCTGCGAGAGGTTTTCCACTGGCTGTGGTCTAATCATTTATGTTTGTGTCCAGCTGTTCAGACAGTAATTTAAAATCATGGCACTGATGTATAGCCTCAGTAGTTAAATCATTACTTGTATGTAAAACTGAATGCACAAAACTTCATTCTAGTCTTAAACCTTTTAACTTGTATTTTAAGAAGTAGTTTGACAATCCATTATCATGTCTAAATTCTTAATCTCGTATTACTGTTGGCCTCCCTCTTATTATGAAATCCGGGGCCGGGTTCCTACCTTCACATTTAAATGCAGATGTGCTAAAGTTAAGATACAAGCATCACTTACAAAACAAAGTCTGTTATTGTATTATTTTACCTCCATTTAAAACAGACAAATGGCCTCTGTGTCTCAAAATATGAGAGATTTAAAGCTTGGATCTAGTGTATGAACAGACAGAAAAACATCTTGACTGGACATCTAAGTATATCAGGATATCATTGTTTGTGTCTTACAGCGAGATCTTTAAACAGCCCATAAGAAAAGAGGTCATAACCTCAACTCGTAAAAACCCATTTTAACATTTATTGGGGTACTTGACTTTTGCTGAAAGACAGATGTGACTCAAAATGTCCTTTTCACAAATACGCAAATGCACTGTCCAGTAAGAATTGTGATTACTTTACTTTAATTTCCAGAGCTGCCATTTAGTTTATATCTTCTCAAATCTGAAGAGGGGAAACAGATCTTTGCAAGTGAGTAAATACAAGCTAATGTTCTGTATCAAAAACTATGCAACTATACAAAAAAAACCACAGCTTTTTAGAAGAAGACACTTGTACTTAAGTGGGACCATTATACTAAACTAAAACCATGATACAATATTAAAAAAGAAAGGTTAATATTAAAAGCAGATCCAAAATATTCCAAAGAGAGAAACAATGTCAACATTAGTGAAATTTCTTTAAGTTTATGAACAGGACATTAAGAATATTACTATCTGGTAACTGACACTTAAATAAAAAAAAGAAAAACAATGTGCATGCTTTTCTGATGGAGAGGAAGGGGTTCAAGTTTTTCTTTTTATCTGTTTAAATCACTTTAAAATCACAAGTTATGCTAAAAAAAAAAAGACTAAAACTGATATTTTCATTTCAAATCTGACCTGTAAATAATAACTAATGCTGATGACAAACATCTTTTATTTGTCAATAGGAAAAACAGCATAAGTATTCAAAGAAAGAAAGATAGTTTGTCTATGTCCCCACAATTAAAAACGTTTGTTTTGCTTTTATAAAATCTTAAGAAAAAAAAGTATATATATATATATATATATATATATATATATATATATATATATATATATATATATATATATACAGTATATTTATATATATAAGTGCTGCATGCATCTTATTCTCCCTACAGCAGAGGGCAGAAGGGCTTTCAGAAAAAAGCTTTGTCACCAGCAGGAGAACAGCTGTCAGGAGTGGGACTGAAGAACTGCAGGAGAACGAGGTAATGGCTAGAGATCTTGTTTGATCAAGAGTTTAAAAAAATGTGCATGGACCTCAAGGTCAAAAGTTGGTGGAGGAAGAAGACATGTTTTTGTGTATGTGTGTTTAAAGTGAATACACTGAGCATTTCATACCATCTCAAAGCTGGTGGTTGCAGTCCAGCTGTTACATGGTAAGTGTTCACATCAGGACCAAAGCACAACATGATTAAAGACAACACAGATCAACACAAAGAAAGTAAAATGAAATTATCATTATTTAATAGCAGCTTCATAGAATAAAAGATGTAACCGACGTATTGCAGCAGTTTGAGGAATACCCACATAAAATAACTTCTTTCCTCAAAGAGAGAAGGATCAGGAATTATAACTATACCAGCTTATTAGGTTAAATAGAAAGGGTGAAGGAGTGACAGAAAAAAATATATTTTTTATATTCCCTTGATTTTTTTAAGTTAATTTCTTAGCAGATCTGCCAAACAATCACTACTGCTTATGATCTCTTTATCCTGAGGATGTGCAGTACAGTAGTACTACGTGCTGGTCTGAAGCTGCTGGTCTCTCATAAAAATGCCTTTTCCCCTCTTTATCAACAGAAAAACAGTCAATAAACTCCATATTACATGTTTGTCATTTTTACTGTTGCCTTAGAAAGATTTCTTCACCTAACACTGCTTTTCTTATGACTCTTGTTTCCGTGCTGCTCTAGACTCGCTGTCATTCACTTCTCTTACTTTCCGCATCACTCTCTTCATTGCTAACTTTTCCCAGTGCAGCTAAAAATGCCGAAGCTTATTTGGTACAAGGCCAGCTGTCAGAAATATCCTAAAACATACAGTATAACCAGCCTAGTTTACAATAGATGGCAGTGTTGAACTACTCAGGAGCAAAACACAAACCTAAAAGTTCCAGCTATGTATTTTTATTCAAATCTACCATTTCTTTCTCTCCTCTCCTGCTCTTTCTCCCTCTGTCTTTCTTTGTGGCCAATCCAGTGCTGAGGTTCGCAGGCTGAGCTCAACTGTCAATCAGCAGCAGCCAGCATCTCAGTGCTGCAGCTGAGCCAGGGCCGCATCATCCCACCTGCCAATCATGGCTCTACACCTTCAATCCTTTCCATCTCTCTAAAGCAGATCCGAACACCAACTCCCCCCCACCCATCTCCCCTCCTCCTTTCAAAACAGCCACCACCACAGAAGCACTGAGATCCCTTTAACTCTCAAACCAACGCTTACACACATTCAGTAAGACATGCATACTCAGACACAAACATTTGTTGTTGCTCCAGCTGAGAAAACACTCCTAAAAAAAGATACATACATGAAGACACAGAGTCACAGACACGAGCCAACATTATCACAAACTGATCAAATAAATATATGTTAAAATAAAAAGTACACAATAACTATCTGAAAACATTGCTATAAATATAAAGAAAATGACACATCTTGACTCAGACTTGCCATTAATATCACTATATATATGGTGCTCTCTGGAAGCTGGAAACAAACTAAAGACTTGCTGTCATCATCCATATATAATTAATTCATTGTTTTTTATTAATAGGAATTCAAACAAATGTAGTTTTTAATGATGAAGCTACAGAACTTTCATCCAGCCCTTCAGCACTATCAGTTTTTACCAGCTTTTTAATTTTCATTTAATGGCACATTTATTGTACACTTCAGTCAATCTTGTTTCCTGCTGTAGCAGGAAGCCGTTTTCACCTAACAAGTTCCAAAATACCACTACCTGCCCAGCAGCAAATAGCAAACAAGCAAAGTCAGCAACCAGTTGGTGAACAACGTGAAGCTTATAACAGCTAAATGACCAAAAAACATCTCTAAGCATCTGGTAGAAGCCAAAACCAGGCTAAAAACAGATTAAATGTTGGCCTCATCATTCCAGGGAAGATATGGACAATGAGATGTACCAGGTTACAGTTTCTATGGGCTATTTTTGGTTTTGATCAAACAGCTCTGATTTTTATTTATGTTGCATGTGTGAAACATTTTATATAATCAGATTCAAACACTGAAACCAGAGAAATTAACAGCTGCTTGTTTTTTACTTAGATTTTAATGGACATTTACTAAATTGTGGTACTCATGTGCAAGAGATGCAAAGTTTCAAGCACAGTCATTATTTTGAGCCTTTTTTTTCTATTCATGACCCATTTACTTTGATGTTGACAGGGAACGTACACATCTCGGCCACACAGAAACCACTGACAGGTGAAGTTAATAATGATCTCATTACAATACAGTGTTCTGGTGGGAAACCTTGTGTCCTGGCTTTCATGTGGCTGTTACTTTGACACATACCATCCACCTAATCATTGTTTCAAGTTCACAGCCAAATGACAGCAGCACTCCCTGATGTCTGCTGCCTTCCTCAGCAGCACAATGCGAACAACTAAAAGACAAAAATTGTTCAGAAACAACTTGAAGAACACAACAAAGAGCCTAAAAGTGTCAACCAGCTTCTAAACCCCCTCAGATTACAGTCTGGCTAACCATTTGCAAGATGTGTCAGAACAAATCTGATGCGAGCCTCAGACAAAAAGGGCTGGCCTGTGAATGAGCATCTAGTTTTTCTATTCACTATCTATGATTAATAGATTATTTTAATGTTGTAAAGTTGAATCTATATACTGAATTGCTTTATTATATGGGAGCCATAAAATAACAGCAGCTTCCTGGGAGGAAAGATTGCAATAATTTAGTCCCTTTTACAGATTTCTTTTATAGCATAAAAAGGCAATTATGATACAAAATATGGCAAAAAAAAAAAAAAAAAGTTTAGTATAATTACACAGTTTCTACTAATGTGCAGCCATTTGTTTATAAAGATGATAAAATATTCTACATTTAGATTTATCTTAATACGAGTCCCCATAACACTAATACATAGAACAGTAATGAGTACTTCATTTACTATTATTATTACAGAACTTTATGTATTATCATTACTCTTTATCATGCCATGACTTGAATCCATAGTGATAGTAAATATGTTTCGCAAGAATCTTTCTTACCATACCTTACTTGAGAACAAACTACCAGTTTAATTGTATTAATCTCTGCAACAACAATTCTACTTAATTACAAGAAAAAAATAACTACAGTCATGGTGTCTTTGAGTGAGTGTAGATAGGATGTTTGATTTTAAAAAAGCATTTTTCATGCACATAAATTACAAATGTCTTCTGTTAAATTGCACCTGGGATTTAACTGTAACTTTCAGTTATTATGACATATGACATCCCTAAACACATACAACAATCCTGAACTCTTCCTTAAACCGCTCATCACGATATTGTGACTACAGACTAAAAGGAAAAAAAAGTATGATAATTACACCATCATACTTCAAACTGGTCTTGTTTATTGATTTCAAATTTCTACTTCTAATTCCAACAAGTGAGCTCCTTGTTAAACTGACTTCACGGCAGATACAGTTTGGCTCATTCCTTCACACGTATTACAATGGTTTCCTTGTATTTTCTTCCTCCTCATTATGTCCTCCTGCTTGCCTAAAGATTATTAGCTCTGGTCATTTCATTGCTGCAATTATTGCATGCCGCAATGCAAGAATAACTTGATGAATTGAAAATGCCTTGCAAATCTTTTTTTTTTTTTTTTTTTTTAGCAGTTTACCCTGAACCAGCCCACTGAACATGCAGAATTTTTTTCCTCTCTTTTTTGAACCACTTCTAAAATGAGCCTTGCTCTTTGATTGCATCATGGCGTGCAGCTTTCATCAGATGCCTCATAGATTGCAGAGCCAGACAAGGTACTGGGGCAAATGTTAAAGTCATGGCAAATGAGGGCATAATTAGACAGAGTTTCTGAATATTCGTTGTGCTGTAGAAAGCAATAATTAGCCTGTACTGACAGAGAATTGTGAAACAATTCTCCAGGGGTATAAAAAAGTGAACCAAAACTCTATTGGTCCAAAGATATAAAGTGATGCTAACATGTGCACATTTAAAAATACCACATTTTTACTGAAGCAATATACTGTCAGGACAACACAAGTCTTTATTAGGCTTTATTTTCCATGGTGCTACAAAGCAAAATGTCATATTGTATCTTATATATCTATTATATCTAGCAAATTATATCTTACCAACAAAAAAGGCGAAGGACCAAAAAAAACACAAAAAAACAAAAATCAACCCTTCTGTTTAAGCTGCTTATGTCCATTTTTGCATGTTACTGTTACTGAGAGATTGCAATAACGGGCAAAATTAGCTTTTCATTAGTGACACGAGGTGGGAAATAATACAGCAGACTTATGTTCTGGTTCTCAAGACTGTCAAACCTCCTCAACCTCACCCAGAAGATCTCTGATTGAAAGGCTGCTAAAAAAAGACCATTTCCCCAATAAATGAAGCCTTCACAGAAACTGTTTTGCCCTCTTAAACAGTACAAAGCAAGTACTTCAAATGTGTGAGGAGAAAAAAATGTTAAGTATTGTTTCATTTCTATATAATACTAAGTCATTATAAAAACTAAAAATAAAGATTTAATATACTGTAGGTCTGCTAGTGAAACCGTAACTTGATTATACCTGAAAGGTTTGAAAGGATCAAATGATAGAAAAGAGAGACACTGTGATACAAATGTATTAACACTCATCTTCCAGCATTTAACTCGCAGACATTTCCAATATGAGCTCTTTCCTAAGAGAAACCACAATGAACAGCATCTGGAGACAAATTGCAAAACACCTAAACACAGGTCCGTGCCAATGAAGATGCAGATTAGGTAAATTAGCTTTTTCTAATTTTTCCACTGCTGAACATTTTAAAATTAGAGCACCTCAGACTGGAGAGAAATGATTGTTTTCTTGTAATTATCGTATAAGCCACTCAAACAAATATGATTCAATTTCAGTAAGGATTGGAGTTCTTATACTTATACCCCTACAAATATAATTCTCTGTGGAATTGCGAATAGCGCATACTTGGATTTTTTTAATGGAAAAATGAGCAAAACATCTTAATGAAAATAGCCACAAATACAATCACATAAGCTGGGGCTGTCTAAAAAAACACAAACATATCGAGATGCCCTTTTCTTTTCTTTTTTGTGCATTTAATCTTTAAAGATACAAATATTTTGTCTGCAGTGACACAAAGATGATATAATTGAGCTGAAATAATGAACACAATTCTGTTGATCCTACTCTACTTTAACCTGGAGAATCCATACTGCCCTCCCCCAGCAAAATGTTGCAGCCTGGTGTTTTGCTATAACTGACAACATTTTTGCATGGCTGCCTCTGTACCATTGCTCAACACTTCCTACCCCCTCACATCTCAGCTGGTCAGTGCTGTTCTGACCTGCGTGACAGTAACTACATGTATAAGCGCTTTACACAGAGCTGGAAGCTGTAGGATTATTTCAGCGTGAGGTCACTGGCAGTCACATTTACATTTTTTCTGTTAGGGAGTAAGCCGACGCTCTTAAGAATAGTGACTAACAATGAGCAGGACGGCAGAATGAGCTTATATTCCTGAGCTGCCGGATGTAAAATAAAATATAAAAAATAAAGGATAACAGACAAGACAGATGTTCCTTTGCCTCAAAGATAACTCTGTAGGACGGAAAGGTGAAGACTTTTAACCCTCTGGGAGGGTTAAAAGTCATATGCATTCAAATTCAGCACTGAAACAAATTGCTATCTCACAATTCTTAAACTAACTTTTTATCTGGTAAAGAAATTGTAAGAAATTTATATTTTTGTGCATATTTCAATTTGTTCAACTGAATAACGTTGGCTCCATCTCAAAGTTCTCTGTGTATTCATCAATATTTATCTGAAACAGCTGTCTTTATTAGTCAGTGTAAATCAAAGTCTTACTTTTGCTTATGAACTTAAAAATAATCTCTGATAAAGACTACAAGGACTGTGATCTGAATCTGAATTGTGAAGCTTGATATTTGGTACCACAGTGTTGGTAGCTCATGCCCACAACCCTCCAGAAAAGAAACATTTCTTTCTGTTATTAAGATCATGCAAAAAAAAAACAAACAAACAAAAAAAAAAACTACTGTCCAAAATTTCACAAAACCCAGTGGGCAATTGGAGCTTGAACTAAGGAGGAAACCCTTAAAATTTATTTTGCATCTCTTGGTTAGATTTCACATCTAATTTGTTTGGTTGCCTGGGTGGTGAGGTTTATTTGGGCTGGTGTGAAAGCTGTCCTCCAGCATTTCAGAGGAGAGAATACTGTTTATCTTTTTAATGATTCTGTAATATTCTGTGATCCTTTGAAAACTGCAAATAAATGTGAACTTTAATAATGCATTGCCATAATAGTCAATGCAATCCATTTAATCAAAAGCAAAGTAACTTAATGTAAAAACAAAAATTGTCACTGCAATTCATAGAGCTAAATAACAATTACCTGATGTAGCCTTTTGTATAATTTTGGTGTATTTGCAATCATTATAACTGAGTAAATTATTCAAGACATACCTCTGACAAAAGGTTTAATTTTGGATTGAGCAAAGCTCCTTCCTTCCTCTACCTTCTAATTCAGGTTTTTCAGGAGATGTAGCTAAAAACAGTTATAGTACCAAGCAGCAGAGCAGCTAACTAGAATGCATTGTATGGCCAGAAGTACAGTATATCACTCACTATATTAATGTATGCAGCCAGCAATGCGCAGCCTTGACAGACAACATTACTTTTAAATTGTTAAGTTTTTCTTCAACAACAAAACTGCTACAGGTATATGAGGGTGGTGAATTTTTCTTTGAGGGTTCATGTGTGTTCACATGTGTGTAACTTAGCACACCTGAATGTGAATCGAGGAAAGCTTGCAACTGGCGGTGAGTCATCATCGCCATGGTGTTAAGCCTCCCGTTCCCGGGGGAACAGGGTTACCGTCTGTACACCACAGGGGATTTTTATTTTTACATTTGAAAAGCAAAGCGGGGCCCAGCTCACAACAATCCTCCACTGCCTGTTTCTTCTCTTGCTCTCTCTTCCTCCTCCATAACTGAGCTGCATCACACACACTGACACACACAAACGCAGATCTGCTCATTTCAGAGCCCCACATCCTTATCTACGTCCATGTGATATTCAATATGTCTCAGATACCAAAACAAACCTATGCAGATGAGATGGAAGGGACAGTATGACACATTCAGTAACAGCCTCCGCTTTGTCACTTACTGATGCAACCACATGGCTAAAGTGTTGCTGCTTCTTCAGTTCAAAGTGGGCATAATTAAAGGCTGAGATGCTCAAGCATGGCAGTCTATTGTGATCAGTCAATAAATAACAGAAGTAATAGAAGCCATATATATATATATATATATATATATATATATATATATATATATATATATATATACTCAGTATTTCACATAAGTGAGGACATACAGAATATCAAAGTTTAGTTTCGTGACAAATGAAAAAAGATGGAAAGAGTGAGACATATTTAAAGCTTAGTCATAAACCAGCTGTCCTTTTGCAGGGGCTATTTCTAGATATGCAGTACACACAACTAATAATTACTACAAAACCAGATATTGCAATTTCTTCTTGTGTTTGGAATAACCTAACCATACAACATGTTATTTGTGTTATTAAATGTTCTTTGAAGGATTCTAAAGATTTTTTTTAATCTATCGCAGAGACAAACTAATGTGCGTCAGCTTCAAACTAAACACACAGCCACCAGAGATTTAATGATCGTTTATCTAGCTGCCAACATGAAGTTGAAGTTGTGTACCTAAAAATACTCTTCTGTAAAGGGTTTAAGTGTCAAAAAATATGTTTTTAATTCATTTTATGTTCAATTGTATGTTTAAGTGTTCTTCCTATCGATGAAGAAACAAAGGATTGCTGGATAATCTGAGGATACCAGTTCATACAGGTTTTAACCAACCTTAAGTTTAATGCTGAGAAGCGTTTGTTGTTTTTTTGTTGTTGTTTAATTGTTGCTGTTGTCTTTTTTTTATTTAGCTTGGCATAGTAGTTTATTATAAGTACTGAAAAACAGCTTTGCCATTCTTCAGTTTTCTTCCGTTCTTCATATCCCTGCATTTGTACATAAAAAAACAGATTAAACAATTATTAATATAGCTACATTAGAAGTGATTTCTAGGGAACTTGGGGTGATGAAGTTAAAACTGACATATTTCTTTAAAGTTTAAGCTGAATTAAAGTGGTAATGCAGAGCGCTGATCAGATAAACTGTCAAACGTCCATTAGCTGTGAGTTCAAGTTGGCAGTTAAGCTTTCCATAGTGAGACATTTGATCTCAGTCAGACTGAAAATTCACCCAGATTTACTTACAATTATTAAGAAAATAATTGTAACTCTAATACAGCTGTGTGACTGAACACCAACAGGCTTTTACACACACAGTGTAGTGACATTTGGCTGTTTTGGTTTAGAAAATGTGGACATGAGGGTGACTTAAAACCTCTGGTTTTCACTAAAAATCTATCTCTCATTTTGTATAAGACTCTGTGGTACAGTTGGGTGTTTTTTACATGGTAATAACATTAGGTCAGAAATAATGTTTCCAAATTTTTGATAAAGAACTGATGTAGCCACGATAAAAAACAGGACACTGTTGTATGTAAAAGATAATGTGATTTTTTTTCACCCTGTCCCACTCTTTTGAATGTCAGTTACACCTCTGCTCTCAATATGTGAGTTCATTTGGATTGGGATTTTTTATTCCAAATAAATTATGGATAAAATGTAATTATTGTACCACTGAGCCTGTCATTTTGACATTTGAACACATTTCTGTGGTGGAGCTTTTTCAGTTTGTTTTGTTTTTCTCTAATTTCTTACAGCAGAATTGAGCTTTACACCAACGTTACCAATGAATAAGTCATGTTTTAGAAATGCACTAGAAATTAAACGTCTTTCCTTCTTTCTTTTATGCATTATCATTAAGCACACCAACTATAGTCTGGTCCAAATGCAGAGAGCATGGGAATACTCAATCATTTTCCTATTTTTATGAGTGGTTTGTACCTACATTTTTATTTTAAAAATTGAAACCTATGATGAAATTTTCAGAAAGTGGTTGCCTGTGGTTGAGGGTGATGTTGCATCAGCAATCACATGCAGAGAAAAACCTTTTGTTAGAAGAAGGATAGATACCAATTTTCTCTGTGACACAGCTTAAGAGTAGCAGAATGCAGAAATTGTTGACTCAGTGGTACAAATCTTTACAGGAAAGTCTCACTCTTTTACTCAATAAGTTCACACTTTTTTTCTGTTTTCAGTGAGGTGTTATGAAGACACTTTGGGAAATGCAGGAAATCAATAACTTGACTAAAAGAAGTCACAGCAGGTTAAAGTAATGTGGAAATACCTCAGAATTATTTTTTCTAACACAAATTCATTCTTGGGATGATGAACACAACAGTCTGAGGTCTCTAACTGTGTAAAGGTGGGAGTTTTCTGTAAAAGAAAATGTAGGGTTGTGCTAATAGACTTGCTTTGACTTTTACTCTGGCACCAGCGGATTGGTAATTTATGATCCTGTAAAGTACAGTCAATGGAATATCAGTCCAGTAGCAAAAGTTATACAAGCTTACCTTTTTACACATACAATTTTTTCAGTTTTAGTCACCATTTTGTTATTGATGTTTTTGTCCAAATCTTAATTTATCCCTCATGAGAGTGAAAAATTCAGATTATGTGGGAATTTGTGCTTTACAGCACTGAACAGCTGGAATGAAATGTTGCTATATTCTGTGTTTACGTATGAAATAATACAAACGTATTGAGATGTACTTAAAGAAGTTTTGTTTCACCTGAATAAATTAGTTTTAAAATATCAAGAGATTCACAATTGTTCAAGTCTTACTGTATCTCTTTGGTCCATCTTCGAGGCAGAAGGAGAGCGTGAGGGTGGCATCCTCCTCAAAAAACTCTGTAGTGAAGGCGTCCCACCACAAACTGTCACTTTCCTTAGAAAAGAAACAGAGTCGAGGTTATCCAGACTTGTATGATACCTCCTTTTATAACTTACATGGTTAATGTGAACATGGTTTATAAGAACAGTATGTGTTGATTTATCAGTAGCTGATGCACAACATATAAACAGTGTTTTACCATGGCACTGGATATGAAACTTTTCATTTTCTCTTATACTATTTAATAACCCAGTGAATATCCTGTACCCAGTTTGTTGCTCTTGTGATATTACATTTATTTACATAAATTCAATACAGATTTGCCTGATAAGACTAAGATGGTGTGACTATGCAAGCTTTTCCATATGCAACAAGCCAGAAATGTTTTTTTTTTTTCAATTCTGAAGTATAACCTTTGTTGTGGTCATGAAAATCAACATAACAGGCTATCTCTAAACAACCATTTTTGCTTATAGAGCAATATAGAGGTAAAGTATGAATGATAAAAAAAAAGAAACAAAAAGAAGGAAGAAATAAGAATGTGTACAGGCCTAAGAATTCAATACAGGTTGATCTGAAGCCAAAGTCATACAACACCCTTTACTTCTCTTAAGCCAGGACTTCAGGAGAGCTTTGCCTCAGGCTCCTACAAGTCTGAAATACAAGCTGAGGTCCAACAGCTTTATAATTTTAAGCAGGTCAGGGCATGCCTCAATGTGATCTGTATTAACACCAGCGATAACTGCAGATGGATTTTTACCTTTTTTATGCTATTTTTCATGTATCAACAAACAACAATAAATATTTAAAACCTGTTCAAACCAAGAAAAAGCACAAGAAAACGTTTCAATGCCTTATTTATTTTCCCTTGACAATATTATTAAAAACCAATTGTAATAACAATAAAAAATATAATAACCATAAAGAAATAGTCAAAACTTGAGACAGTAAAAGAATAATAATACTATTAGCATTACACACCCAAACCAACCTGAGATTATAAAAAATTATAATTATTATGCAGCAATATTTGTACAAATTTTCTGATAAAATTCATTACAGATATTGAAAAAAATTGCTCTACAAAATGGTAAAACAGGTTATTAAAGGATTTATTAATTAATTAATGAATTGATTAATTAATTAATCAGTCCTAACACAGCCACATTTGAATGCTTTTACAGACAAAGAGCTTTAACTTTTAGCTAAAGTAAAAGCTGTTATAGCAGAATAGCCACATAGTAGTTGTAATAACATTCAATGAAGTAGTAAACAAAGCTTCAAATCTGACTTAAAAAACTAGCATTTTTATTTGTACTATCTGGATAAAATAATCATTAGAATGATAATAACTGTGGCTGCAGACGTTGTTGAATCATTTAATGTATATAATACAATTATTGTAAAAGTATTTGTTGTGTAAGCAGCATAGTTAATTTTAACACTACTAGGAGCATGACAATAGTAACACTTAATGTGCACATGGTAACAGTCGCAGTGCTAGCAGCTGCAAGTCAGCAGTAGTGACACTTTCTCCCATACTAAGAGTATAACTGAAGCAGCAGTATTAGATGTGGTAGAATGTAGTATTAGAGGAATATTGGCAGTTTTAGTAGCATCTATAATGGCAGTAGCAATAATAACAGTAGTAACATTTGCAGAAGCGAAGGTAGTTAACAGCAAGTAGTTCCAGCTTTAATTCTTAGAATAACAGACAACACCTTCTTTCAAATGGGATAGTGACTTCTCTAACAGCCTTTTCCACTCTTCCCCCGCCTTTGAAAAACCTCTGATAATATTGGTCGGACATCCCCCTATCCCCCTTTCCTCCCTCTTCCCCCTATAGTCATTCAGCTGATGTTAATTTCCTCTGACACGTTATGACAGATCACCACGTTTCCGTCTGTGCTGAGGCTGAGGGATCGCAAGCACTTCCCAGATGTTGACAATTAGCGTTGTCACCATCAAGCAGTGTCAAGCCCAATGAGCAGTGACCGGAGTGCCCCGCAGGTCAGGGTGTCTCATACATGATGAGTCTGATGCAAAGAGGAACACGTGGTGTGAAGGACCAGAATATAACTCTCATCCAGCTGGTTAATCAATAGGGGATCATGAGCTAGTGGAGAGGTCTTTTAGATAGCAAACCAATCAAATGGACCCTACCCGACACACTGAACTAAGACTTCAAAATGAAGTTGTATCATTAAGATCTTGTCCATGTAAAAACTCAACTGTTCAGTTTTGAAATAAATTTAATAAGTAAATAAAAAAAAAAGTTGTATTCCTTTTAACAAACTACTAATACAGGCAGAAAATGTGCAGATAATTCTAACCATACAATATCTTAATCAAACAATGTTGGAAACGCAGTTGTTTTTGTCCTTAATTAATATATGTGTTTGACTGATTGTTTAATAATTTGCTCCAAATACAAAAGCATAACGTGTCATAGTGATCATCAAATGAATTGTTTTGCCTTAGCAGCTGCCCAAAATTGAAATTTACACTCACTGAGACTGACAGCAAACTATCACATCTGTATGACTTCAAATATCATTATGCCCTTTGTGCTTTAATAATTAGTTATGAAAAATGCTGATGATTTAATGAAACAGAAAATGAACATTTTAATTAAGTTTTGTAAAAACTGGCTTGGCAGCAAATATCAGTCCTCCCAAAGTTCTGTTATTTAGCTAAATTTTTAGCATTAATTCACCAACGTTTCCAGTTTCATCACCAGTAGCTGTGCCAGAAAAATCACCTTAGACATTAAAACTACTGACCTGTAACTGTGGCAATCTCATTAGGTCAGTCAGAGTAACTGAAATTTAGGGACACGCTAGATCTTTGTGTGCATGTTAAGGATATATGCATCCTAAAGATGTATTTTATTATCTCTGACAAGAAAGAAATGCCAGCATGGGTCTTAACACCAGCAGAAAATTGTCTCCTTAAAAATGCCTGAAAATTAATTGAAATGGAAAATATAGTCCTGAAACAAAGCACAGACCAGCTGTCCACTGGGAATGAACTGCACGCGCTGCTGTGTGCGTCCGTGTGTATGTGTGTGTGTTTGACTGTCTCGCACTATGAGAATCAGCAGGTGTGAACAGCCAGCATGTGTGTGGTGTCATGTGAATACATCTTTTTTCAGAAAGACAGATAGAGAAGAGTGACACACCAGGACAAAAGAGACAGGGAGGGAAGGAGGCTGACTTTGGTGCTACTCAACATTCAGACTGAGTTCAACTCATAATCCAGCAGCAGGAGGAGGTGGGCACTCCAGGGATTGACAGTGAAGTGCGGGGAGAAGAACAGCATCACTACCCTCACACACCAGCTCTTAACAATCCTATAGGCTGCACTCAAGATTAACACTAGAAATATTTTCATTAAGATAAAAATATGCAAATGACATATCTCACCAGCAAACACAACATTTACAAAAAGAGCTTTATCTACAATAACTGGCTAAACTGCAATGTGTATCATGCATGTATCCTATATCCAGCACATTTAAGTTTAGAAATTACTACATGGCAATGCATTCTCTCTTTATATGTATTAACTAATCAGAATCGTCTCTGAAGCAACTAAAATGTGTATGCTGTAAAAGTCTGTACAACTTTAAACTTTAAGTCTTTTTAGCATCTACAGTTGACCATGTGCTTTTATTCCTAACTCTGATCATTCATGAGTGAGAGTCAAATAGAAAAGTAATTAATCCCAAGTAGGAGGGCAAGTGGAAAAATAAAAGGAATGAGGAATATCTTGTTCAAGATCATAATCAAATACAAACCCGATATGTTGTGTGAAAGTCAATGAATTAATGCCATCCAACAAACCCTACCAACGTTTTGGTGTTTTTCTGCATAATTGTAGAAAAACAAGTCAGGAGAATGTAGCTATTGTAAAATGTTTGAGTCTTTGCTATGAAGTGTAAACATTTTGCATTTAGGTATTATTAAGTCTTTTTGTGAGATTGTGCAGCTAGATGACATGAAAAATAATGCTGTTGATACCATTATTGTAATCAACACATACGATCAAAATAATGGTTTTAGTTTTTAAACTCCTACTATTTTCTCCGATCATCAAGGAAGGAGTGGTTTTAGGCTCTTCATTTTATTTAGAAAAAAACTATAGAGTTTAATGTTGATAATAAGGAAGAAAACATCACCTGTGGTGGAGGCGTTGGCCATTAACATTACAGCATCCTCAACTAGCCGTTTGTCTAAAACTTTTTCATTGATAGTTCTGCAAAAATGAATGATCCCTAAATATTCCAGTCCAGGTTACACCAAATCTGGGCCTCTTGGGCCACTGATCTGCAGGTTTTAGATGTAGAGGTTAAGTTCTACAAAAGCCTCCGATGATCAATTATTTTTAGTCAAGTGTGTTACAACATGGAAATATGTAAAACCTACAGGACACTGGCTCAAGATTTGGTGAACCCTGCTCATACATCCGTGTTGAAGAGCTAGAACTGAAAAACATGGGTCTTTTTTGTTTTAGAATGCATTTAAACTATCAATCATTTATTCATCTTCTCATATGAAATCAACTGAAATTAGTGTGACATTAATGATTAAACCCATGTTTCCTCTTCCTACAAATGTATACTAAATCTTATATAACACAGTTTATAACCTGCACAGCCAACTTTTCCACACAAACATTTAGTCACACCATTGAAATTGTTACTTTGAGCTAATTTAGCATTGTTGCTAACCAGCTGGCAAACATATGCTTTTAAACTTACAGCTTATGATGTTATGATGTCATCCAGTTTTAAAAAACGACAAAACCTTATGTCTTTATCGCCTGGGTGGCAAACACATGGTGTAGTCTTTTGGACAAATTTCCATTGCTATCTTTCTGTTTTGCTCACACATTCATGCTAACTAGCATTAGACCTAGCATTAGCGCTTTAACAGTATGGGATCATGACAATTCATGATCTCAACTATATTCTGTGCCACTATATTTATACCAAAAGCAAATTTAACTTTTTAATGAGTTGCATTTCACTTATACAATATATTCAGAAGTGGAAACATATATTAAAATGTTGGCATATAAAACCAATGAACAGCTGATACAATGCTTTACTGTTTTAGATTAAAGTAAGTGCATGTTAAATAGCTCTAGCACAATTATTAACTAATTCACAAAAATAAGCTGCAACTATCCTGATAGTCATTTATATAATTGTTATTTTATTGTTTGTGTTAGAAATAGCTTAAATTATTTCTGCTTCTTTGGGACCAGCACTTTTTTGTCTTTTTGTTTTAAATTGACATTTGAGTAAAAAAAGAAACATTTATTTTGATAGTGGCGTAATTCTAGCTATTTTCTGAAATTCTGGAAACTAGATCTATCAATTGTTAAACATAATCAACATGAATTTTTTTTCTTTAGTTACAGTCAATCCAACTACATCATGTTGCTTACAATAAATTGCTTAAAAAACTAAATCAGATCATTGTAGCCTGTATTAGTAAGAGCAGCTATTATACTGCATTGTTTATATTTAGTAATGAACTTTTCATACTTCACTGTTTTACCTATTTCAACTCCAATGCAGTACTTCAATGTTTTACTGTGCGCAAAATTAAATTTTACATAGGCTAAGTAAAGAATCTAAATTAGGTCTGCATGATATTAAGAAAATGCAACATCATTCTTAAGTGTTGCAATGATAATATGGCTTGGAATATATAAACAAATACTTAACGCTGCGATGGACTGGCGACCTGTCCAGGGTGAACCCTGCTTCTCGCCTGGTAATTGCTGGGATAGGCTCCAGCTTCCTCCAGCTAAAGTGAAATAATGTTTCAAACACATTATTTCACTTTTGCCTTTCACAAATAATTTTCAAATTATTTTCTCGTCGTCTTTTCCACCTTGCTTTCAACATTTTCGGAGACCAAAACCTCTTTAGAAAATAATATTCTCTTCTCTTGCACAATACAGTTTATTTTGGCAGTGGCCTAATATTTGACTCAGAACTCAAACCTCTAAAATAAATAAAGAAGGACATTTCACAAGGAGCAGAGTTGACAGTAGTGTCTATTGTCTTGTCTCCATTAGCTCTGCTTGGCCCAGCAGAGTTCAACAATAGATATGGTTTGGTGTGAGGTTCTGTTAAAAAGAATCCCAACCTGAAAACATAGCAAGCTGGAAATAACTGGCACATTTCATGCTCATGAACAGCATTTAGTTTTAGAAATCACAACAATAAAACAAACAAAACTTGAAAGTTTAATTTATTTTGTAAATTAAAAATGCATTTAGTGGTACAAACTAATAAAGCTATTTTCGATTATATTATTTTAAAGTCACTTTTAAATTGATAACAATTAATTAACCAAATTGGGGCTTTCAGCCTACTTTTGGCTGGTGTGTCACTAAACTGTGAAACATGGCTGGCTGAGCCTTGGACCTGCCAGGTTTGGGTCTGGATGTAAGGACAGAGGAGAAACTGGATCAGACCCAGGAACAACCCATAAGAATCCTCTGGCTGATGCTGAACATGTCATAGAAGAGGTTCACGGTGTTGTGGAGCAGGAAATGTCAGGAATCTTTACTTTTATTCTGTTATTGCCAGTACTTTGAAAAAAAATATTGCAAGCGTTTACATGCTTACACTTAAAAAAGAAGCCACCGCTGCTCTGCCTAGCAATATTTCATCAGCCTTTTTTTTTTGGTTTTATTTCTGTCTGCCTCTTTTCATATCCACCTCCCTCTCACTGTCTGTCTCCCAACCTCCCCGCCACTTTCCACTGACAGACAACATCCTGCCTTCATTTACGCCCGTGGACTCTCTGACGAACCATGTGGCATGACGATGTTTGTTGTCAAATGCTACAAATCAGACTGACTCCAAGGGACCCGAAGTGAACTGACATGGTTGCAGCCGTGACGGCCGTCAGCTGATAAAGCTCTATTGATTCAAATGAATCGCACCCGATCTGAGGGGGATTTATCAATGTGTCAATTGCCCACTAGCCAACCACAAATCACTAGTGCTGGCCAGACCCAGGGGATATGCAGGAAATCCAGTGGATTGGAGGGACAGAAAAGGGAGGATCCTCAGTAAATAGCAACAGAGATGAGGGTTAAGTCCTTGTATGAAGAAATATCCATAAAGGATGGATAGGAGGACAGAGTTTCATGAAAACATTTAACAACACCCTTGAGTGTTGCAAACCCTTATCCTACCATATCTTTGCGTAATATACAATGAGTCTATATTTATATAGAGTGTTGGAAATATGTTTGGAATTATAATTACTCATAAATTATCCATACAAGAGAAAAAAAACCAAAACATATTTCTCTTTCTCTATGCATCGTTCTAACAGCCCAATGGCTTTATGTTTAACACAAACCATTTTCCCAGGAAGCTTTTGTCAGTCAGTTTTTTTTTCTTTTTCTTTTTTCTTTTTTCTTTTTTTTTTTCTGTGTTGTTGTTTCCACCAGCCCCTTGTGGCAAAAAAAGCCTCCAAGAGTGTAGGCGTGTCTGGGGCCTGACCTTGGAGAATTACCAACGTCTGAAACCCCATTCAGCTCCTGAATAGTATGCAGTGCAGCTGACTGGTGGGCTAAGAAAGTGTTACTGTTGTAAAGGATTCAAACAGCTTCAGGTTACTGAGGAGCCTAACAACTTAACAAAAGCAAAGACTCACTGGATGCGTGGAAATGATCTTTGGAAAGGTAGCATTTGTTTGTCATTGTATGCTGAAGGCCACCGACAAGCAACACATTTCAAAAGGGTTTATTTATTGTGACTTTCTTGATTCTGCAGCAGCATGCACATTCATAACATTAATCTTAAAAGCAAATTTATGATATGTCCGCTCCAACCCTAATTTTATCTCAGAAAATGATGAGAAACTGGAAGCAAATTTTGCTTTGTTAATCCAAGATCTCTGAGGGAATACCTTTACCTCACAGGTGCTGTATATGAGACCAAGAAAAGGAACTTTACTTGCACAAACAACACCAGTTTAATCATTTTAAGATCAAACATATACTACTGATTGATATTAACACAGGTTTATCCTCATGGGTCTGGGGTGTTTTGATACAATGCATACATGTTGCTGTATTTGGCCACCGTACAGCACCTGCTAAGCATTATGCAAATTACGAGAAATGAATGCAGTGGGAGAAAAGTCATTGCCCTTGAACAGCCGCTGCACATTTCACAGCACTGAATGAAGTCAGTGAGCAAATTCTCATGTTTAATTTCGTATCAAAGAAACCGTTCCCATTGTCCCTCTCTGTCTTAATGTCAGACACTATAAGCAGAAGTCAGAGAACTGGTTCAAAGACGTCTTATTGTGTTAAAATCTAGGTTCAAGGTCAGGGTTAATATACAAAAGTCATTTGTCTGCTATTTTGATGCAGGAAACATAAACCAGGAGCCACTTTGACAATGACAACAGATTACATTCAACACTGCTGGCTTTCACCCAGAAGGCTGCAGGACTGACCCTCAGAGCAGCAATAATATTACTGCTGGAGAAGCACAATGACGAGTTACACGCTGGCTTACTAACAGGTTAGATTTTCTGAAGACATCAGCTAAAATTGTAAAAAAAAAGTATTACAGCAATGACCAAAATAGATCTGAGCAAAAATATAACAATCACAGGTTTAATCTTCACAGGTTACAGTCATGACGAGCATAATTTTAGAAGACAGTTTTTCACTTTGTTTCTTTCCACTAATTCAGTAACTTCCAGGGCCCCAAAAGAACTTAAATGATCCAGTATTGAACAAGAGACGTAAAATATTCTCAGTAGTTTTGTGTCTTGTGAATTATCTGGCGATGGATCACAATTATCTTGCTAACCCTTTTGTGAATTCCAGTCTCTTACTTGGACTGGAAGATTAGCTGTTTCCTGTTGCACAGTAATAAATTGAACATTACTCTGATGTTGCACATTACAGACAAAAAAAAACGAAAAATATTAAACACTTGTACACACATAAATGTATTAAGTTCACTAAAATGCTCTCACCTCAGTGGAGACAAGCAAAAATCAGTCAATATTATCCAAACAGTGAACAATGACAACAAACACCAATACAGATGAAAACACTCAAGCAACAAAATGAATGAATGACAAAGCAGGGAAACAGAATTACCCACCGTACCCTTGAGAAATCAAAATCAAAAGGAAAGAAGGGATGCAGGTTCTGCTTTGACCCACCAACACTTTTCCACCCATCTAGCCTACGATTTCTTCTGCTGCACTAATTAGACCAGTAAACAATCAACTCAGCCCAATTCCTCCTGCTGCCAAGCGGGAGGCTTCATCAATACTGGATTTCATCAGATATTGTTCAGTTAGTGAATGTTCGCTCTAACGCTGCCTTTTATTTGTAGCATTTCCTTTCAACACACCCTCACCTGTTGCTTGTTCAGTTGATGACAGAAATCACACTGAGATGCTGCACTTTAAAACGGGCCTGTAGAGTGATTAGACCACTTTCTGAATGAGTAAAAAGACTCAAACAAAGTTGTTTTGTTTTTGTCTTGGGCTTCAAAAACTGTTTGGATGAATATAACAGTTTTATACATAATTTGTGATTCTCATAAGAATTGTACTATGTGAATAAGCAAAGGAAAGCAGACAGATGACTTGTTGGAGGTTATAGAAATAGGGCTTTAATCTCTGTTTCCATGCATCATTGTTACTTTGCAGACTGTAGTATTTATTTATTATGTAACGCAACTTTTGATTTGCATGTTAGCCTTTTACAGAAATTTGATAGTGTCACATTTTCTACCCTTAAAACTGTCAAACATCTTAGAATTGTATTATTGTTATTATTATTATTATTAGTTAATTAAAGACAACAACAAAATCTAAATTGTGTCGACTTCAACACAAATTTAAGAGTGATGCATCTCACTGTAAAGTGCAAATCTTTATCGCAGTTACAGCTCCCTCCTACATAGTCTTATTTATCTTAGTCTATCATTTAATCAATTTATCTGAATCAATTACATCATAATAAGAAAAATAATCAAATATTTACACTGGATGAGAAATTAGAGAAGAGAGAAATCAGCGAAGAAAAATTACTTCTCTTCAGTTAATGAACCAAAATTGTCTTTGTGCCAAATTACTAAGATGCAGTGAGGTAGTCTATACTTCTGCCAAGGCTGAATAAAAGATTCTCTGAATCCAGATCTGGTTCACTTTGACACCAGGCCATGTCCCACTTCTGCTAGGTCATTTATGTAAATGCATCCATTACTTTTTGAGAAATACTGCGAAGAAACAGAAAACTTCACAATCAAACAAACCGAACCAGCCACATAACGTCCTCAACTGAGGTAAAAATGCTTTCTTTGTGGACCAGTGGTCAGAATCAGGCAGAGTCGCAGTCCTCTCAGAGCGGTTTTACTCTCTTACTTGGTGAAACGTCAGCGATGGAGATACTGCGTTATACACATACAGGCAGACATGCAGAGTAAGTCTCTGTCCAAATGTGAATAAAGAAAAAGTAAATTAAACCAGTCTGTAGTTCATCATTATTCAGAATAATTGAGTTCAGCTCATCTACCAGAAAGACTACACTGAGTCAAACAGCTGATCAGCAAAATGATGAAACACCCAGAAACCAGCACAAAGCAGAGCCTGACTGTGTGAAATTCACCTCAAGAACAGTGTCTGCTGCTGAAAGTACAGCAGGAATTTTTATAAGCTAACCAACATGCGACAATGAAAATCCACCTTAAAAGACTAAAGTAAATCCCTTTAGGTCAGGCAGGTTTTAGGCTGCATGGAAATGAAGATTACTCTTTATAATATATTTAATGAAGATGCCAAAGATGTGAACAGTGAGCATAGTTAAAACATATATATTTCGCTTTATTTACAATCGCATTCATCAGTAGTTTGTCATTATGTTTGAGGTTAGGTTTTCCATTAAATTTGACAAGGTATTTACCCAATTTAAGAGAAACTGAGAGTTATACTATTAGAGACTTCTATTAATTCCTCCATTTGTTCAAAACCATTCATAACTTTAACATTTGTCCCAGTAAAATGAAAGGCATTCCCATTAACTTGTACAGTCGCTTTGACTGAATATAGCAAACATTAGCATATTAGCAGTCCAAAGATTGTGTGACTTTGGTGTTTAGCTATGAGCAGCCTCAAGGAGCTGCTACTGATGCTGTGGTCTTCCACAAACACTGACAATATATTACGAAGTAGGTTTAAAAAAAAGTCCAAGACACAGCTGAAATGAGGTAAATTGATTGTTAAGCAGATGGTCTATTCAATGTGCATCAGTGATGAATGTTCACATTAAAAAATTAAAGTGTCAAGCTTTGTGCTTTAGAATACACAACTAGTTTTACAAAGTGCAAGGTTTCATTGAGTCACTCAAAGATCCTCAAGAAAACAGAAGTGGTTCGGATCCAGGATTTCAGCCTGTGACCTCTTGGATTCAGGACAGGCTCCCTAAACACGTGGGACAGAGAGAACAACAGGACATAAACTGACTACAGGCGCGTTTGTCTTCTCTGTTATCTGAGCGACAGAGCAGCCTGGAAGGAACCATGGGAAAAGGCCAGGAAAAAGGTGGGTCTATTGTCCGAGCATCCTGCTGGATGTGACTGACGCTCGTTATTTGACCAGAGGTCCTTCTTTATATTTTTCTCTGAATATGATTTTTCTGGGAACATCCTCTGAGAGCATCTCATACACTATAGAAGATTAATGGACAATGTTGTGTGAATCAGTAAAGAAACGAATCAAAGTCTGTGTACACTTTCATTTCAGTAGTATATACCTCAAATGTTTACTTTAAAACTCTTTAAAGGGACCATGATCATTATAACTCTTACTTATTAAAACTGGCAACCTGTCCAGAATGTACCTAGCCTAGTAACCCTACAATCCTTTGCTGGAATAAGCTGTTTATAAAATAGATGAAATTATCTTACTGAACACTTTAAATGTAAAGGGACATATGGAAAGCCACAACAATAATATAAACCGACTTCTACCAGCTCCACTTCTAGAATAATAACAAATAGTATATTAACATTCCTTTCCCTGTGAAACTGAGCTCATGTCAGTGATGGCTGTCAGATTGTAAATAAATATTTCATTTCTCAAGACTTGGTCATGATTTACCTGAGCTTTTTAAGGTGAAGTTAAGGGTGAAGATAGGACTTTGTTTTATGTTTGAAGTTTTCCAAAAACTTTACAGTGACCGGTGAATAAAGAAATTCAAAATACTCCAAATGTTTCAGAAGGCTGTGAAGAGGACTTGATCAGAGACATCAAAGATATGTCTGATTTTTTACATTATTTGAATGATTTTTTTTTTTTTTTTTACATTTTGTGTATAAATTCAGTAACTTTGTAGGTTTTGTTGATCATTTTCTGCCTGTTCACTGGGTGTGTTTTAAGGTTTATCTGTAATGATCATCTTTTCAGCTGAGGCAACGTTTTTTTTCTTTTTGCCAATTAGATTTTTTCTCTCGTTTGTTTTGTCTTTTTATGAAGTAAAGTTTTGTTAAGTACCCGAGAGTACTCCATATCGTTCCTGCAGTAGGCAGGTACGACATTTGACGGCAGACAGAGCGCTCTCAGTTGGAAGAATCAGAGGGAATTCTGATGAGGGAGTGAATCTAACAGCAGGCTTTTTCACGTATTCCTTTTCAAGCTGGAACTGATGCTCCATGTGTGAAAGTACAGACGAGGCATGGGAGGAGGAGGGGGGGTCGACGCTGATCCACCTCTGAGCCGGCAAAAGAGGCAGACACGGAGGCGAAACAGGCCCGCCTTCTGTATCCTTACACACATCAATCCAGCAACACAGACATGTTGTCACTCAACTGATTCTGTGATGCTGACACGATGTGTGTGAGGACATGGTGATGCAGGGCTGAGCCACTTCTGTTTCACTGAGTTAAGAGAAGGAACAGCACAACGCAACATAAACAGCACAACTCAAACCCTAAAATGTAATAGCAGATCAAGCAAACACTATACTGTGCAATTTTTAAACAGCATTACTTTTGCACTACATAGTTTTTTATTTACACTTATAATAAATAATAAAAGATTAACATAAACTATAGCTCATTTGAGGAGGTTTTACCCTGTCTTGAAGACTTAATGGGGAAATTAGAAGGAATGAAAACAACTTGGTGAATTGCATCTGACCTTTTCAAGATTAAGATGTCACACTTGCCACCTTTTTCAAAAACCTCACCTCCCTTAAGAAAAGCCTGATCCATCTTCCTTTACTGGTTGTCCCCTGCAGCTGCTTCTATTTTCCTCCTGAAGGTTTGTTTCCAGTTAAGCTTGTTACATATTCTGCAAGAAGGACTTGAATGTTAGCCCGATTAATTTATACTTCTGGAGGAACTTCATCCACAGTGGGGCAGGGATTTGGGTGGGGTGGTGTCTGTGTCTTTATGTGCCTTACATGAGTTGTACAGATTTCCGCACTTCCTCTCTAACTCGACCAGCTATTCCCTGAAACTATTCCTTCAACCTTATTGAATCTTTTGCATCAGTGGAAAATAGGAAATTGCAACTTTTCCCATTACTACTCTCTGCATTAGCCACGCTCCTTCAAATTTCCTACCAATAAAACTCTAGTTCTCAGACACCACACAAGAAAAAATCTTTTGCCAAGATGATGTGTTCAAAACAATCTGGAAGAACTCCCAAATTAAGGCTGCAAAACAAAACAACATAGTTTTGATCTCGCTATCTGTGTAGCCAAAACTACTGTATGTAACCAAATTTATTCACTAAAAACATTTCTAATTATTATAGGTTATTATTAAAATAATAATAATCAATAATAATTTTTAACAAGATAATCATCTTTTGCCATTTTTTTTAGAAAAACAACAGGCCAGAAGAGCTGCTGCTTTAACTCTGTTCGCCATTACACTCTTTCACATGCTATTCATTTTTACAGTAAATTCTTGGTCATATCTCCTGATCTATGTCACACAGCATCATCACTGTGTACCTTTAAGTTCATGCGGCACTTAATTCAGGGTGGAGACCAGGTGGAACACACAGAGTTTGATGGATCCAAATGTGACAAGCCCTTTGCTCAAATTATTTTAAACATATGCTTGTAAAACCCACTAACAAACAAAGTGTCTTCATACTGGCACTTAATTGAAAAAAAATGAACATGGATATAAAAGGAGACCATCATAAAGCATTGGCCTGTGACCTAAATGACTTGTGACCACAGACCACCAAACAGATTTCCCTTTGAGAATGAACAGAAACCTAAATATCTATCACTGCAGACTCTACATACACACATTAATTACTCTGATATAACAGACAGTAAATTGAATTTTGAGTCCTTCTTTTTCTATTCAGTGATTTTACACCAAAGAGCAGCTTTCTGAGGAACAAAATGATAAACAGGCACAAGGCATTCAGCTCTGACCGAAGCTTTCTGCAGATGAGGTTACTTTGTCCCTCCAAAACTATCAGCCTGTCTGCTCACCTTTTAGCAGTATTATTCTTTAATTTAGCGAGGCGGATGTTGGCGGGGACTTAACGAAGGCGAGCAGGAGTTAATGTGATTCAGTCCTTTCAGTTACGGGCAGAATTATGAAAATATAAAATGTCTTTGTTTTTTATGTGAAAGCTCTGAGCAGCGTTTCACAAACCCACGAGAGCAGATGTCTGTTCTTTGTCAATAAGCACTGAATCATAACAACAGCACATATTCGAAATTCAACTGGTAGAGAAATTAATAATAATTCAGGTAATAATAATAATTCAGTAAAGCCCTGTAAACAACAAAGCTGTGGACATATTTAGATTCCATTGTTTTGCTATTTGATATGTAGAAGGGAACATAAATGCAGAGTAATGTATCTGCAGTTTTTGTGACTATATTTAACTTAATTATTATTGATTAAAATCAGTGCTGTCCACACAAACCAAGCATAATTTAAACCAAGATGTCCAGCATCAAGATTAACTTTACCTGCAAAATTTAATAAACATCTAAATACTAACAATGTAAAAAGAGACATTTTCTATTAAGCCAGCCTGTAGTCATTAACTTTGAAGCTTTTCCTTCAGTTTGCTTCATTTAAAAAAAATGACTTGAACTCCGTTGTGACACATAGGAAGCGTTGGAGTGATCTCTGCAGTGGTTTGTTTTCCCCGGTGGTAGTTAAATCCAGCTGTAATGGTTCAGATAAGGGCAACAAGATGTGTAACACCTTTCTGGTAATTACTCTCAGCCAGTTTTACACACATACACTGGAAAAAGGTGTCTTTGTGGCGAGGCTCTTCTACATTTTCGTGGGTTCTATGTTCTTGAAGAAAGCTACGTTTGTGTGATGCTGCGAGGTTGCTGCTCAAGAGACGATACTTTTTTATGGTGTGGTGTCACAGTTAAACCTGTTGGGAGCACAAACCATATATTCATAAGAGCGTAAGAAGGAAAAAAACTAACAGAATCTGTCTTCATCTGCACCAGTATTTCTGTTTCATGACTGCTTCTCCTTTTGCTCTAAGACCAAATGGGAATAGATTAAACAGTTTGAAGATTTCATCTATCACTATTTTCTAACATTTCATGGACCAAATGACACAGTCAGAATAATCATTAAAGGCACTTTGTACTGTACGTATGTCTTTTGAAGTATTTTCTCACTAATATAAATTTTCTTCTGTGTTCTTGGATCGTTCTTCATCTTTAATCCCTCCATGTGAACCTTACAGCTCAGTGCCAACTTGACCTCTAAACCATAAGCCCATTCATGTCAATCTGACACGTCGTGCTGATGGGAACAGATCCACTTTGCTCCTGACAGAAACAAGGGATTTTTCAATAATGAACACTCCAGTTCTTCCAGTTCCACTGTGAAGCCAATGAGTCAGGTCTGCAGACCCATTTGAATAATGAGAATGAGACTAACTATGTGCAATAGACACAAGAATCCAATGAAAGGCCTGCCAATCATTGTTACTGATTGCATGTCTATCCATGGAGGACGAGTGTGACCATTAGACCCACTGTCAGCGGCTGCAGCAGCAGAGAGGCTTCTGAATGCAGCCTTATGGGTACTATTATGGCACCTCCATTAAAATGCTTTTGTTTTCCTCTTGTTTCACCCTCTGTGTTGTAGTTTTACTTACAGTGTTATTCTGTGTCCCCTGCTCTCTGCCGCTGAATATTAATGTCCTCTATGCTAATAGCTCCGCACCAGCTGAGGTCGACCAAGCTCCTCCTCTGAATGTTAATACGCTACCTCATTTGCATACACTTAAGTGTCAAATTCCCCCACAAATCATCGCAGCTGCCTCCAAACGCTGAGGTCTGTGCCCCTGAAGCGACAGCACAGAAACAATGTGGTCACAGCGTATGCATGGCATCAAATCCACACCAAAGCCTGTTTAGATTGCCAGGTCAGAGCAGGTTCACGTTCACCAAAATGAAGGTAATGGGATAGCAGTCAGTCTGCCGCAGAAATATGGCCAGGTAGGTAATAAGTATGAATGGAGCAGGTAATAAGGTTGGGATAGAAACAGACCCTGAGTCATCGCAGGAGCATGAACTGTTTTAGCTGCAGCACTGTTATCAGTTCAAAGGTGAAAGCTGATCCCGGACAACACACAAGACCAGTAGTGTTGTTGACTTTTATTCCTCCTTATTTCCATGAGAGTGCAGGCAGGTGAAAAGGTTGTAACTAACAAGTTTTTGAATAACCAAAATTAAAAAAATAAAAAAATGGCTGTTTCAGTTTTTATCTGAGACTGAATATAATGTTTTCTATTATAGGATAAATCTATTGTTAAAATGAAAAAAATTGCAGTTTTTTTTAAAAAGAGGAAATAAATTTGTCTTTTTTATTTTATTTTATAATGGCTTTTTTTATTGCTGGATTAAAAAGGTCTCTCTCAAAGCATCACCTTGAGCACAAAGACCTCATTACTGTTAAAAAGAAAAAAAAGTTGCTCATTCTTGGTCCATCCTGGCTTTCTGTCACCCAAAAAATGTAATTCAATCACATAAAAAAAAAATCTTAGGATAGATAAAACAGAAAAATAATAGTGAACTTGCACAGCCTTCATCAAAATGTATAGCAACTTTAAAAAGAATTTTTAAAAAAAACATCATAATTTATTAGCTCAAACTGTTTCCACTGCACTTAGACAAACTTTATCAATACCTGAACCATCTTTTGCATAAAGAATCAAATCTTTTTGGCCAAATCACTGATTGCTTTTAAATTTTATATAGTCAACGATCACAAACTAAACATTTATATGAAAGCATGAATCCTAAAATACAGCAAGAACAGATGGGAATGCAGCTGCTTTAGTGAAGCTGCAAAGATTGCAAGAAAACGATGCAACAAACATTATAATGACAGTTTTTAAACAGCCTGTAAATTTTGGGTGTTTCCTTTTTCACATGTAGCGATTGACAATTTTTTGGGCTAGAACATGTAATTCAAAAGCACATGACAACCTTAACTATTGATCATTTATTTAAATAAAAACCTGCAGGGTGGTGAAATCTTTAGTCAAGTTAAAGCAGCATCACCACCATCAAGTCCTCATTCAGAAAAATATTTAGCAGATAAGAAATAAGTCATTCGTTAAAGCAAAACTCCAACCACTGTGGATGTAGTTTCTTCATTATAATAATTTTCCTTTTTATTTTAGCTAATTGCAAGCAGACTAATGTGTACAAAGAAACAGAAGTTTACATTTTTATAACTTTCTCTTAAAGTAGAACTACAGAAAACAACAGATGGATAATGTAAACAACTGTTACCTACAGATCTGCATTACACATTAACCACCTACATGTAAACATGATAGCCCAAGAAAAGCGTTTTATATTCATGGGCTAAGAAAATATACTTACTGATATAAAACCCATAATAAAATAAACACTTTAATGCACTTAAGATCACTAAAATTGCCTTTTAATTGCGTATAATGGCACCCAAGCAACTAAGGCTGCAATCCTCCTGGTTAAGTTCACATCCCTGACTTTTAAAATGATTCACAGAATAATAACTGAAGCTACAAACACTGTCTAGTCCTTACAGCAATACTGAAAGTAAAACAGCAAAACAAAATGTATCTGCCTTTTGCCATTCATACAGAATATAGCTTCCTATACGTCTCCCTCCAACTTTCCTGGTATGAGCAGCTGTTGCACCATTATCTAAGATAATTCTGTGAGTCATTTTCAATCAGAAGGCTGACTTCAGTCGACTCCTTCAGAACTTTTTTAAACGTTCCCAACCCCGTAAAAAAAATAGCCTATTTAAAAGGACAGCAAAGCAAATCATACCAAGTCATTATGGCTCAGTGTTCTGCCTGTGAGTCTGATGTTGGGTACACTTTTATCTATTCTTACACTCAACAACAGCAGTCCTTTCACCATATTAAGCATCTTTACTTGGGTGATAATTCTGACATCAACTCCACTTGCAACGATGAAATCCTTTTGACTGGATCAACAAAATATAACAACAACTCCCATCAAATGATGTCACTTCACACTAAAAATCCAACACAAGTGTTATGTGTTCTCGTTCTGGTCTGATTAAATGTATTATTCTACATGGAGCAAAGAAGGTTTTAAATCATGAGAGTAGACCACATATACGCTTCATTTAGTTTTATAATCCAAATACTTAATGGGTTTTCCTAATTTCCCTAAATTTGCTGTAAAGAATGAGTTAAAACTGAGGATATGTCACAGAAATCTGCTTCAATCTGGTTAAACTCAAGAGATTTGGATTTCAGTTATTTAATTTTATGACAGCTTATTTATAGGGAATCTAAACACGTGCGTTGCCATATTGTGTATTTCCTTCATTTCCCATGGTGACTTTTAAGAAGGGAAAATAATTATATATTCAAATATCAATACTTTTTTAAACCAGTGCAACAAAACTCCTTTATGTTGACTTTGAGGCTAAATAAAGGATTCACCACTTTATTGGTTTTCTATGTTGAGTTTTAATCAAAAGGGAAGAAATTGCACAAAATTTGCAGTTTGTTTGATACTTTACAGAACAGCAGTGGAGTCTAAGGCAGGGATGTAAAGTAAGAACTTAAAATTGAAATAAAATGCTTCCACTTAACAAACAATGGTCCAGCCTACACCAAAAGGCTTATGGACCTTGTAAAAAACATGATATTTTATTCCCAAGAGAGAAAAATCCAAAGCGTCCTGTTTTGTAACGTCTACATTACCTTGTCTGAGATGGACTGAGCTACAGAATGACTCGTCGTGTACACATCATCATTAAGGGACCTGCAGCTGAGCACTTTTTCCAGGAGGTAAACAGCTCCAGTGAGGCTGCTTCGTGATGAAAACATAATACTTTGGCAGTTGCATTTCTCTGTCTTAGTTAATGTAAAAGAAAAAATACATTATCTTCACTGTAAGGGCCTCTGAAGTGGAAGGTCTCACTTATTATCCGTTTTTACCACATGCAGCATATTTTGTGAATAATGGCTGTGGTTTTGCTTTCATGAGGAAAATTACAATATAATTTAGTTAAAACCACAAACAGAGCTATATGGCACACCTGAATGCAAACAAACTGCAAACTTGAAGCATATATTTCCCTGCAATAAGCTACAAGTTCTTCCTCATTATGCTCACCACTTGCAGTCTAATCACACAATAACCACAACGCTAAGGTGGAGACATATCATAGAATTGATGCTGAGGGAAAAAAAAGGAAAAGATGAAGAGAAGAATGAAGAAGCTACACCCACAGGAACAAAAAAAAACTTATTATAATATTATACAATAATATATTAGTCTGAAAATGTAAAGGTAATGGATTAAAAAAGAAATCTTTTGTTAAAGTCTGTGTGCATGCACATGAGCATGCGTGTGAGATTGTGTGTGTTAGTGTATGTGCGCAGTGATGGCACTTGGTGTCTGGGTATGTGTGTTACAGGAGTTGAGGTCCACTGGGGCTCCGTATGAATAATGCATCAGACTGAGGCCGCTGCATCTCAGCAACATTGCCTTGGTCGGTCTGCTTAAAGTTGCAAGTTCCCTCTTTAGGAAAGTCAGCATCATTCTGCAAGCAGCTGCAGTAACGCAGCTGGAGTCTGGCTTTAAAAGATTTCTAAAATAACAGCAAAAACATTCACATGAGATCATTTAATGGACACGTTCCTCTGGAACGCCCCAGTTTTAAGGGTCTGGTGGGAATTGACTTTTAGACTAATTCAGCTAATTCAAATAGAAAGAGAACAATTTTATGATTATTAGGATAACCAATTAATAGAAAATGATTAGGGGAAATAACAGTTTATTTTAACATAAATGTGATCAAATTCAATGGTTCAGGCTTCTCAAATGTGGATATTTTTATGTTCTCTAGTTCTGTAAAAACTAAAAGAATTTCTTTTGGTTCTGGACTGCAGGTCATAAAATAGATGAACAAACTGAGTGAGATCTCTGATCTTGTTAAGGGCAGTTTGCTATTTGCTGATTTTCTATAAACATAGCAATTAAAAAGAAAACTAATTAATGTAAATAAGTTCATTGATTGTGAATAAAGAAATAGCAGTTTAACTGCAAAGATATGCTTTCCTTGCATTTTACTTGATTTTTCTCAAGATCTTATCAGAGTGTAACTTGACATGTCAGATGAACTTTTCATCTGCAGATTTACACATTTGTGATCACAGAACAGCTGCTGAAAACAGATGCTCACTATGCAACTCACAGTGGGATCACCAAAGGTTCAGTCTGGATGACACTGAACGCCACGCGCTTAGCGCCCAATGAGTTGAAGCATCAGCAAACTGACATGAAATTAAATCATCACCATGCAATCATAAATTCACAATCAAGGCCACTTTCACTGAGAAGATTCATGTGCAGAGATTAATCATGAATCTCAGCTTTTACAGAAATTTTCAACCACTGACAAAATCTGTGCACTGGTTTGGTTTGAGCTATTGCAGCTTTTTTTTTTAAATGGATCAAACGCAGTATGCAAATATGTAAAAAAAAAAAAAAAAAAAAAAATAGGCAATATGTAAATATATGCAAATTTATCAAATGCAGAGAAAAGGCTACTTTGCCTGAGTCTGTACAACCTACTAGAATAGTCTTTTGGACTTCTTTCTTTCAGAGTTTTTAAATCCCACTTTTTGTTGGGATTAAAGGCTTTAACTCCGTCTCATAAACAAATCGCACATTTTAAAACAGCCTTATCTTATTTAATTGTATTGTTTGTAGTGCTAAAATGTTTCATCAATATCATTAAAGTGGTGGTGGCATGTGGGTGCTTTCTACTTTTCTTCTTTTAAGTGGGCTATATTCTCCTTCAGGTGGCACACAGGTGACACTTACACCACGCATTTTTAGCAGGTTAATTGGTCACAAGAAAGCTGCTTCCCCATAAATCAACATTTTCCGACTCAAAATGTAAATTCTGAGAGTCATCACTACTACAAATGAGTCCAGAGGAGGATGTTTCGTGCAGCGACACACCGGAGCCTGTTTACTTTCACCTCAGGAATGTTTGACACTTTGGCATCATATCCATATCTCCTGACTGACGGACCTTCATAGCTCTTCTTCCTCTCTAACCCCTGAATCCTCCTCCTTCCTACCAGCACCGGACCTCCCCAACCCGCGACCCTCCTACCGGTTCCTCCTCGACCTAAACCGGACCGTGTGGCGTAAACAGCTCACCTCTGTGCGCGCCTGAAGCCGCTTGTTCATCTCGTAGATCCGATACTCGGGCTGGACCATGTAGGGCGAGTGTCTCCTGTAAAAGGGTCCGAACGGAGAGGAGTAGAACGGGTCGTGGGTTGGGTTGGACATGGTGGCTCCTGGCGAGGCGCACGGCGCGATTTCAACATCCAGCGGGCACAGCAGCGCACATGGGAGTGCGATGCTCTCCGAAGACCCCCAGTTGGAAGCAGCCGCTGTCGAGGCTGAGCTGCACTCTGCAAGTTGGCCTGCCTAGTTCGCTGCTATAGCGTGGTGCTGGAGGAGGAGGAGGGAGGGAGGGAGGGAGGAAAGGGAGTGGGAGGAGGGGGAAGAGCGGTGGGCTGGGGGGTAGAATTGAAGGGGGGAGGAGAGAAGTCGTTTCCTGTTCCCTTAAGACCTGCACTCAGTTTTGCACTCTTGCAAAGTTCATGCTTCTCCGTTTGTGTGCTTTCCTGTCTAAATATCTAAATATATATATTTACATGCATTGGATTGGATTGGATTGCATATATATATATATATATATATATATATATATGTGCAAAAATGTTTTTTTTGAGCTCACAAATAATTTTTTCCAGTGTCTTAGATCATAACTATGTTATTGGGGCCATAGCTTCCTGCCTTGTCTAAACAGTCCTCGGCTGGTTTATCTAAGTAGCTGCCAAACACTTTGAAAATGAAAATGATTGATATCCACAAACCAGAAAGAGGCCACAAGGAGATAAAAAAGTGTTTCCATATAGCCTGTTCTTAATGTAATTGATAAATGTAAAAGGCATGATGGAGGACAAGTTAAGGACTGAAAAACCAAGAAAATATTCTGAGAGAATTATGTGTAGAATTGTCAAAAGAAAGGTAAATCAAAGCTGTACAAGATGTTCAGGGAGATTTAGCTAGCAGTGAAGTGGTGATGCACTGCTCTACAGTGCAGCTGCACTGGCATAAATATGATCTTTATGGACGACTCATCAGAGAAAAAGCTTTTATGTATTCTCACCACAAGTTGCAACCAGTGGCACATGGAACAGTTTTGTAGATGGAAGAATGGATCCAATTAAATACCAGCAAATTCTGCAAGCAAACATCACACTGAACAAAAAAAAAGCTGAAGAAAAGACGATACTTTCTACAATGGGAAGATAATTCCAAAAAGACATCTAAATAATAAAAAAAAAAACTGCCTGAGTATCTCATTAAAGAAGTAAATAAAATGGAGGGGTCTCAACAGTGCAATGCAGCCAAGACAGACAAAGAATTCCTTAAAGGAAACTTGAAGGCTCTTAGTTGGATGTATATTTGTTCACTATGCAAACATTGCTTTTGGTCAGCTTTTGTCTGAATGAAGTTAATTTATAACAGATGAAAGTCAAACGTTTGTATTGTTGACAGTACGATCAGACATAAACAACCTTTTGGCAAGCTGACTGGTGCATAGAAATCTGAAAACAAGCTTCAAATTTTTACAAAAAATGTTGTTTTAGGGATTATATTTTAATTTTAACTTTATATGCTGTTGCTTTCACAACCACTAGATGTCAATGTGTTAACTAGTATGTGGATTTAGTGACATCTAGTGGTGAAGTTGCAAAGACCAACAAAACTACAGCCTTGGCCTGAGCATCCCCTTCCAAGAAGACTAAGAGCCCCTAAGGAACTTGAAACGCCATTTGTGGACCCAGAATGTGGTTTGTGCACTTTGGATTTCTGTAGTAATCTATATGGCCTTGTAATTTATGTGATTAAACTCTCAAATATGACCCATAGGGGTTTTCTCTAAACAAATGTCTCTGGTAGGAGACATTGCACAGCTAAAAAAAAAAACACAAAGGACATTTGTTGCACCCTCAAACATAATTCATATAAGCTTCTTCATGTTGGGCAAACATCACTGTCAAGTCTCTCCTTCAACAAGTCACACAAAAGAATAAGGAAAGGGGGAAGATGGCACCATTTCATTCATTGGCCCACCAGTTCAAGACCAAGATACAACCAATGTTCACTACATTCAGATAATAATACTTCTTTATTTTAACTTTATAAATCAAAATTACTTGATTATGATTAATACTTACAAGTAGGGTCAGCATACTTGATTTCTGCTTTGGTACTAAAAAGGCAAGGGGAATACTTAAAAACATATTCTAGGCCTTAATTTCCTGCATGAACAGACAACCATTAAGTTGGTTGAATAAGAGTAGTCTTGTCTATAGAATAAATGGCTCATTTTAAGGGACATAAAGAACTATACTGATTGTCATGTTATACATTTATAAAACATTACAAAGATCTGCTCTTTAAAAAACACAGAGCCATACTCTGAGCCCACAATAACTGATGACGGCATCCAGACGCACCACAGCACAGCTAATGAGCCTGTGTACATAAACAGAGTTTATGTGGAAAATGACTTTATAATATTATATTGATTGTGTTGCCTCTGGTCAATGCTGCTAATGACAGAATCTTAGTACCTGGCTAGTTATGCGCCATAATTTGTGATTAAAGAAGGGCGGGGAGGGGTGGGGTATTGATGTTTTGTCTGGTGCAGTGGGAGTACACATTCCACAGGGTTACTGTTAATGTTTACAAACCAATGTGTATTTATTCATGTCAGATTTTTCGTGTAATTTAACCAGCATATAGGCAGCAGTCAGCTAATGCAGCAAACGCAGAGCCACAGTATTTTAAATATATATATTTTTATTTTGAAGCCTAAAGTGGTTGTAAGCCCATTTTGACAGAAACATTATGAGGGTGCATTCAAAAATCTTATCTAGGGATAAACTTCACAGAAAGTGCAGTAAATATAAATCAAATTGGTATCTGGTGCCTTTTTTAGTGGAACTGGAAAATTTACATTTACACAATCCACACCAGTTCCTCACTGAAGTTTATTTGTCTCCTGTCAGCTAACTCAGCCTGAATCCTTGATATTGCTGGATTTCTTTCTGTGTCATACTCTTCATGAGGCCATTTGTTTGTGATTGTTGTCATACTGCAGAATAAATAACTAAATTGGAGGTTAATCAGGTGCCATGAAACATTTTATTTTTTGTATTTATTTTAAACCAACAATGTCTTTGATTTAAAAAAAAAAAACACATTTTGAGGGAAATTAAGAAAGAAATGCAAAGAGAAGAACTCATAAATCAAACTCACCATTTATCTAAGCACAAATTTCTGATGGGCCCAGAAACATTCAGTCCCACTCTAGAATGTGTAATGGCTATGTTGGTCTACAGGGCAAAACACAGCAGAATTGCAATAAGAGCTCACAACATGTAAAATCACTTCGTTTTCTAGCCTCTAACTTTGTCACAAGCCTTCACCTGACTTTAAAATATAGATAGAGTTATTTTTTTCTGTATAGATAAGGAAAGTTTAAAATCATAATATGTATGTTTGGCAACACATGAAACTGTAACAAGTGATGTTGCACATCTATATCCTTCAAAAATGCTTATAAGAAGGTAAGATGAGATGGAAGGTGTTATAGTGTGGATTCTCTCACCAAAGTTCTGAGTTTGAGACAAATCTAATTCCATATTATTCATTGACTTTCCACTTTTCTACTTTGTCCATCAGTCATATTTGGTTACGTAGGCATAGCAAGTACATTTTTAGGGTTACATATGCAAAAATACATGGTTATAGGTTAGCTATGCAAAGCAACAGGAAACATTAACAGTCAAAATGTCACAGTTTCTTCTCTTGTATTTTGAACATGTGGACAAATATACATATCACATGATTTTGTGTGAGACTGAGCTTCGAGAAAACATCTAAAAGGTGGTGGTCTAATCCTTTATGTTGCCATTTTACCTTGTGTTTGACTGAGCATGGACTCATATGATGCAGAAAAAAACGATGTCATTATCCACTGCATTTAAATATGGAGATTTAGCCACTTTGCAGTGTCTAAAAATAATCCTTGGAGCTGGGATCAGATGTAATTCATGAGTCTTCACATGCAGAATGCTGGTCCATGGCCAGATTAAACTGTTAAGAAGACCAGCTATTTGGTTCTACCATCCCCAACCCACACTCACCCGTCCTGTGTCCACTTTCCAGTACAACCAGCACTCTTATTTGAGCACAAGTAACCACATGGGCTCTGGAAAATTCTGCCAAGGTCAATGCTGGTTTGTACAGTTTTAAAGAAATTGTTGTGGAGCCACACTGAAATATAAATGACTTCCTCCTTTAGCCGTGTTCCATGTCTCCTTCAAATTTCATGTAGTTTTTGCAAAATTCTGTTTAGAGATGAACAAATAAACACCAGTGATCACGTGCTTCTGCCTCGGCTTGTACCTTCTGAACACAGGAGAACTAAATGTTCACAGACCCACAGTACCAGCTGATTACGCGGCGTTTCTTTATTTTATATCATACTTGATAGCTGCGAAATGCTGTCTATTTTTCTAATTCTGCATCATTTGGTCCCAGTATTTAATGCATATTTTTGCACTCAAAATGTGGATTATGTGTTTAGACCAATTAATCTATGAACTAAGCCATTAAAAAGTTAGTGCCAGGAGCTGGGGCAGATCACTCAAAGTACACTTGTTATATAAAAATAAAAACTTAACTACTGTCTGATCAGCAGGTAACCCAATGCAATGGATATGAATATAAATCAAATCCATTTTCTAAATTCAAACTTTTGTTTTTCAATAAAATGAAATGAGCAAATCACAAAACATAGATTGCAGTTTCTCCTGCTGTTCTTTGCTGTCACTAAAACACCAGCACCAACACTATACTGTAGTTTCAAAATAATATGCTTGGCTATACTGTAGCAATGTGTTTTCTTGGAGATGTCTGTAAGTGTGAGCCTTCGCAGTTCCACAGTTTTGAATAATGGCAGCTGCAGAAGCTGAAGATGATGAATAAATATCAAAGAAAGGTTACCTCAGTGACATTGAAATGGTTCCACTTTGAAAAATTCCCTTGTGGAATGAACTTCTGTGTTGTCTAAAATACACTGGAAATAAAAATCTGTTGTATAAACTAAATTATTGAGTGGAAAGAAGTCAACAGCCGGGTTTAGATTGAAATATATCACACATTTTAACCAGATTTTGATTAAAAACAACAACAACATATGTTTTAATGCTATTATTGTGTCATTGAGGGTTAGTTCATTGGAATAAGGGGTTGCTGGAGCTAAGTCTCTTGCCAGAATGGCAGAGAGGGGTGCAACAAGATGACGTGATTAAAAGGACACCAGTCAAAGTGAAATAAGTAAAACTAACCAGGAATGAATTACAGAGAGCCCAATGGAAAGTGGAAACCTAGACTTTTAAACAACTAATATCACAGATATATGTTTTGGAATAGCACTGTGTGCATGTGTGTTCTGCAAATTATTGTTTGAACCTATAGCTCCATTTCCTTTTCATGCATTTACCTTCTATTCATTTTTTCACCTCTCTCAAACCTTTTTAGTGATATTTATATATTTTTATTTTTTGTCTCTTGCTTATTTTCAGTGTTTAAGACCAGCTGTTTTCTTGCAAAAAAAAAAAAAAAAAAAAAATGCACATGATAACAGCTTAATAGCAATGTGTGTCTGTGTACCTTTACCTTGTTTTCCAATTTCTTCTCTTGACAAGGAATCAGTAGAAGTCAGCTTTTTCATTTCAGCCAAAACACAACAAGCTGGAATTATTAAGATGTTCAAACCACTGAGTCACAAATATTTATTTATTTATTGTTCAATAAGCTATAAGAGAGCTAGCTGGAAAGCGCTGTTTTATTTTTTCTCATTTCATCATGAAGATGCTTCTCGCCTCTTTTATTTTAAATTTCAATCATTTAAGATATTTCAGAATAAAAAAAAAGTGCTGCCTGTTAGGTCATATTGCACATATCTCCTAGTATTGTTGACAAGACCTCAATAGGCCTGTCCCCTGCTACTGTACCTGCAAGCAGCAGGAGGGAAAAACAGCTCATACGAGCATTCACACAGAGGAGCAAATACCACTGTCAGCAAACTTTTGCTGTTGTTTTTTTTCTTTCTGGGCTATCTTCAGGCAGTAACAGGATAACACCCAATGCCAGCAATCAAATTTACGGTAGTTGCTTACAGGTAGAAAACAATCATTGCTGAGGCAAGATTTAATTTATTTAGCTTCCTAATGCAAGCTTGACCGCAGTTAAAACCATATTGCTGTCTTGGTTACAAGGTTATAAGGTACTGTCACACTGACATTTGTTATGCATATTCCTGGAGCCATCGTTGCCCTGCAGCGACCCAAGGCTGAGAAATCCTTCACAACATTTTTTCTTTCAGCCTGGGGCTTTATGTGTCAACTGTGTTTTCTTTTACGGTTCACACACCAGCAACTGGATATCAACACACTGGCCATTTTGAACATCCACAATAACTGATTCAGCAAAGAAATGCAAGGCGAAATTATCTGAAGAGCAAGGAAAAGAAAGAGGGTATGTAAAAGAGCAAGAGATAAGACAAGATTAAGCATTGGACTGACTTTTACTGGCTGGAGAGACAAGAGATAGGATGCAAGACGGATGCTGAATTAGCCTTACTGGGTAAAAATAAAGGACTTAGGGTCATTTTTGGAGGGACAGCCCCAGTATCATACACAGTTTAAGTAGAGAAAACTACTGAAATATCACATATAACAGGAAATATATTGTATATTTCTGAGCATTCTCTTATTTAATTTGCAGGTTTTTTTTTTAAATTATTATTAACCTCACAGTGAGACGTTGCAGTGACTTCACATTTTTAAAACAATGCTTGCAAAAACCATATTTATATAGTATCCTTCTGGCATATAATCTCTGTAAAACATGTGAATATCATAATTTACTGTGACAGTTTGTGTTACTGACATGTTGGATTTCCAAATCAGACACAGCAAAGTGCATTCAAAATCTTTTTATGGCACGCTGATTAAGATTTCCACCATGCTCTCCTCCGTGACACATTAGGCCTGGGCTGCAAAGTAGCCACAAGAATCTAAAAATAAACAGACACTCAGACCAGCTGTAACATTGCAACTGAATCTCACATTAACTGCCCACACTGGGAATTAATGAACAGCGTTTATGAAGTCTGACTTTTAATCCAAAATGGCTGAATGGAGAGAGGCAGTCTGAATCGTGTGAGATAAAAGTTGTAATCCAAATGCCTCAGGCATCCGGTCGGGTAATTAAAAAAAAAAAAAAAAAAAAAAAAAAAGTTTGAAAAATCTATTAATAAACCTTTAATTAAAAACTACATTTTTAATATCTCAAGACCTTTTCAATTGACATTTCTAACAGGATTTGGTTGCTCGCCTAAAGCGCTTACCACTCGAGTGTAGCTGCAATACAGTACATTGAAGTGAACAGCTCATTTACCAGATTTCAGTATGAACTTGGTTGTATTGTACAGATGATCGCAAACACAGCCTACACAAGCTGTTGGCTTCAGTAATAGCTTGAAGTACAGCAGGTCAATCACATCTGTGATAACAAACTGATGAGCATTTTCACTGATTCCAGATGCCAGATGTTTCTTAAAAATCCACATCTATATATACATATATATATATATATATATATATATATATATATATATATATATATATATGTGTGTGTGTGTGTGTGTGTGTGTGTGTGTGTGTGTTTTATCTTGCAGCAGTTACAAATTAAATTTGGTTCCTTTCTTGGATTAACCATGTATTCCTCTGCATTCGTGCTTTTATTATATGTTTTAATAGGTTTGCATCTCATTAAAAAAAAAAAACACAACTAAGTGTATTAATAAGAGATAATAATAATAATATAGACTATTTTTCTTTAGCTTCTGTAAATTTAACTTGAAATAACTTTGTAAATTCAGCTGTCTCCAAATCAGCTGGTTTTGTGGCTGATTCCAGGAATAAGGAGCAGCATATTTAAACGTCCTTTCCTCCAAGTCAGTACAACATTTAGAAGGTCTGAATCCTGGAAGAGAAGGTGATAACGTTCCAGATTTGCATGTGAGCTATAGGACAAGCAAAATGGAAATAAGTCAATAGTTTGGGCAAGAAAGCAGCAAAGCAGAGGATGTTGTCTCTGTGCGTTGGCTGCTTGTCAAGGGTGGACCCTGCCTTTCGCCTAGTAGCCACGGTGATAGGCTCTAGCTCCCACACATCCCTGCAATGGAATAAGCAGGTATAGAAAATGAATCGATGGATGGATGGATGGATGGATGGATGGATGGATGGATGGTAAGAACGGAAAGCATGGAAAAGCACAGATGGCTCCAATATGTTAGACTGGATTCATACTTGCGTACTGTGGTGAAATGTGCTCTTACAGGGTTGCAGTGTTGTATTGCAGTTTCTCTTCCACAGTTACTGCACAAATTCAGCAGGAAGCTCCAGAAATCTGGAAACACAAAGCAACAAATTACAAAGGAGTACTTCTGCATAACCGAGCTTCAGGTGCACGTCAGGTCTGAAAGAGGTGCAGGTCAAGCCTCTGCGGACCTACGCGAAGTATACTGTGGTGACACCATAACTAACCACACAGACGCCGTGTGAGTATAACCCCAGTTCAAAGATAAATTTGTCCACATTTCCAAAATATACAGTAATAATATCAGTATGCAAAATCATGAGCTATAACATGAGTTTATATGTGGCTGTTGTTTCTGGTGAGATTCCAGTTGATTGGTCCTTAAAGGCAATGCCAGAATATTAATTAAAATAATTAGTTTATTAATTTTTTATGCTTTTTTCATTCTACCCTCACCCATGTATTTATCAGTATCTAAACCTAACCATGTACCTTAATTCCAATCAATGCCTTTTGTTTGGGGGTTTTATTCTGCCATTTATCAATAGCGTATTTGTAAGCATTAATTGTTGTTTTCAAACTCAGACCTTGTACTGCTCTCTCAAAACACTGTGCTCATTCTTTAAAAAATCCGCTTGCATTCAAATATGTTTTGCTTGCTCTCAAAACAACCTTTCTGTTTTCAAATTCCTGCAAAAGTCCCTCTCTTGAGTTTAAACCCCTCCCCTCTAAACTCAGACCTCTGCTCTGCGCTCTCAAAATGTCTCCTCGTGGATTTATTTCTACACACTTGGATTTTAGTGAGATGATCCTGCCAAAAGTCCCCCAGCCAACAGAAAGCCAGATATGATAATGTATCATTATGGCATGCAATGCCAACAGAATTTAATTGGAATTTAAATATGATGGCATCAGCACCAAAACAAAGTCAGGCTCACTCTGTGATGTGACATTAGCCAGAATAGTCTTGATCATGAAAAGTCTCACAAATCTATTTCTTCTGATCGATCAGGAGTAATTTTCTAATGGGCATCTAGCTGACCACACTAACACCAGGTCTTTGAATCTGTTACTAATAATCATGCTCTAAACACGGTTTGAAATAACATTTATTAAGTTAACTACATCATGTTCCAAATTATTCTGCATGCAGGACTTCAGCCAGTTAAAAATGAGCAATTTAGAGTTTATGTAGAAAGATTTTGCTTGTGTTGTTTCTCTTGTCTATTTACATCACTGATAACAGTGCTTGGAAGGTCTGATAATGTTTCCCAGGTGAGCTTTATTAAAGGGAAACTAAATAAGGAGGCTGTTCAACATTATTAAGCAAGCCGCAGCTCCGATGCTTTATGGGAGAAAAGAAGGATCTTTCTGCAAATAAAAAGAAATACAAACATCCAACATTTTCCAAAAACATGAGATTATCATAACATTTGTCTGTGATTAAGAGAGCAAATGGGTTTGTTCTGACAAAAGCATATGAAGGAAAGTCTCAGTCATATCAATGCAATGTATTCAGTGAATAGTTGTTAAAAAGCCACCTTTGAGCAGCAAGCAGGTAGTTGAAGCTGCTGGTGTCTATGATATCCCAAGAATTTCACCATGCAGGACACTTTAGAGGCTGCAGATGAGCATAAAGATGTATTTCAGCCACCCTTAACCAGGGCTCACAGAGAAACACTTGCAGCGCATTCATGTAGAATGAATGTATATTCATGTAGAATAATTTTCTGTTTTATTAAATGATGAATGTCATGCTACACTGGATGGTCCATATGGATGAAGTTCTAGATAGTTAGAGGACATCCACCATGTTCCAACATAGCTTTGACATCAGCAAGGTAGTGGCGGAGTGATGTTTTGGGCCAGAATAATGGGAAGTGAGATGGTAGACTGCTTTAGGGGGCCCAGTGGTGTCAAAATGATGTCTGGAAAATACATCCAGTTACTAAATTATGGTTTTCTGTCATGGTATGAAAGGAAGTATCATGTTTTTTGCAATAAAATCATTTACATGCAAGACGATGCATCATCCCATGCTGCAAAACATACCACTGAATCTCTGGCTGCTATGGCTATGAAGCAAGAACAACTCATGTGTGGCCACCATCATCCACTAACCTCAACCTTATTGAGAACATGTGCAGCATCCCTAACCCTTTAAAGCTAGACCCAAGTAAAAAATGGGGAGAAAATACCATTTTTTAAAATCACAAGTCATTATTTGCCCCATTAAAAAAAAAAAAAAAAATCTTTTTGTATATTCACCATTTATTATCATGTGATATGTCTAAATTATTATTGTAGTGGAAAAGGTATCCACCATGGGACAGAAGACAAGTATCAAAAAATTATACATACTAAGGAACATCTATGGGGGTAAGAGGTAGCATACCTCCAAACAGCAACTTTGGGAGGCAATTCTGGTATCCTCAAATAATATCCAGACACAAATTTAATGGATAGAGTTGTTAAAGGGATATCCAAGGAAGCTTCTGTGTTCACATGAAACTTGATCTGTAAAAATGTTTTTTGATTTGTTTTTAGAATATATAAAAGGAATACGACAGGTATACATTTTTAGTTCTTTACAACAAATTCAATGTTTTAAAACTGATCATTTATTACACTGTATTTTCAGTGAGTGGTATAATAATGTATGCTGTTCTCATCAGTGATAGTTTTGTTCATTAATATCCAGATTATTATATAACCTAATATATTTTTTGATGATTAAAAAACACATTTACTGTCATTCACAATGATTATTTAGAAGAAATTAACAAAAACACATACATAATAATTTGGAATAGTTAATGCTGTGTTACATATTACTAAAGATCTTTTACTGAACTGACCAGGAGGATCATTATATTCTGACCTGAACTGCCACTTTTTTCCTGATTTCAGCAGAAGTTGTAGTTCACTAACTGGCAAAATTAAGTGTAAGGAACTCTTTCATTTTGCTGCTAATTAGTGTGTTCTCTTTGTTGAGGAGGGTATATTTCATTTCTGTTCACTGGAAGAAAATATTCTTAATTCATGAGTTCTGTGTCTTTTACTATGTTTGACATACTTTTATGTGTTTATACTTTGTTCCTGTTGGCGTCTTTTACCCTCTGGGATAGTAAAGCTGAATGGAATTAAACTGAAGTAAAACTGGATAGGACGTGAATCTGGACATTGTTATGTTGTATCCTGCACATTTGCTGCAGGTGTCACGCTTCCACATTTGTTAAATTCATTAAATGCATCAAGTATGAGGAAGGAGAGGTGCTTTTAGTTGTGGAACAGTAAGGTGAGGGAGACAAAACACTTGTGGATGAGAATGGAAATGGGTCAGGACACATATAGACACTATGCTTGTGCTAGGTTCCCTCTTGGTGTTACTATGGTAACATACCCTATCCATCTACCTACCTATCTACCTGCCTTTAACGCACAAACTACACACCCTCGCAACTGTGCTACAGGTTTTGCACCTGAACGCGTCAGTGGTGCTCCTGTTTAGAAGAACACATCTTATCCTGTTTCACAGCAAAGGGTGAGAATGTAAAGTTATTGCTGTGCTTGATGCATCTGCTACTGATATAAACAATCATCACTGCTGTGATGTTTATTTATTAGTCTATTTTTGGAAGGAAACGTGCCAAGATGCAGAATGTTTGAAAGTAAGAAATTGAGAAGTAAAAGTGTGATTGTGTCTTTAGTAAAATCAAGTCTCTGGTGATAACTAGGCAACAATGAAAAAAATCATGGCTGAAGATAGAGCAGAAGTTCATAGAGAAACCAAGTGGTGAGGCTGAAAATAAACCCACTGTAACCTGCCAAACAACACTACCTGAAAAAATGCTTTTCCTATCAAACTCTGAGCAGATTCATGCTGCTTGTGGACACTGAAAGTAAACACTTGCAATATTCACAAAACTGGGAAGTGTGTCCCCCTATTTTGAGCACACAACTGTTTTCCAAATATGGATGAAATATATCCCGGATGCCAGAGCAGCAACTTCTATGGTGGAATCTCATTAGCATCGTAATAGCTTCCAGGCTCATTTGCATTTTGCCGTGAGTGATTTTTCTCTCACTCTCTTTCCTCTTTGCTGCTGTATGGAATAATAATAATAATAAAAAAGTAAAACTTTAAAGCAGCATATTTTTTTTTTCGTTATTTAAATTAAACAAATTGTAATTGAAATGCACTTTTCAATTATGCCATTTCCTCATACTGGAGACAAATGAGTCTTTCAGTTGCGCTAGCAATTACAGAAAGAGTCAAAAAACTACAAACTAGTATTTACACACAGGGATGATAAATTAGTGTAAATACAATAATACTCAAAGTAGATGAAGTAGATGTTTTCAGTTCTATTTCAGAAATAGCCTGTGTGTGCTTAAGCAGGGAGCAGAAACATATTGCACCAAAATTTTGAGCTCAGGTGTTAAAATGACACATGATACCATGATGCTTCACTGAAGAAAATGGTGGATGAAATACACATGACTGATAAAGTTATTTAGTTCCAAGTTCAGAAAATGTCAAACAACATATTTGAAGTGACTAACCAGACTTTTCTTGTGACACATCCAGGCCCCTATAACAAGGTGGAAACATGTCCCGGTGCTGAATGCAAGGACACAATCATCCAGTGAGGCTCGTTAGAAAGCCACACTTTTCTTTTCTTATGCTGAATTTTTGCAGGAAAGCAGCTCAGCAAGCAAAGAGTTAATATTTTCTACCAGTTCTGCCTCTGACACACACACAAGCACACATGCACACTCATATCCCCACAACCCATCACCCCTGATCACACTCAGACACACGCACACTCCCACGCACACACACATGCACACACAAACCCACAATTCCCCCCCCCCCACCACCACCACCCCTACCCATCCACCCCCACACACACACACACATACACAGACACACACATGCACACGTACACACGCACAAACACACACACACGCACACACCCACACCCCCTCCTCCTCCTCCTCCATTCTCCATCTCTGCTCCCCCCTTTACCTCCCTCCTCTCCTCCACCACCACCACCACCCCCCTCAGGTCAGTTAATAAGCGAGCCTGAGCCTGTGCCTCAGCTTGGCTGTCTGGAGGACATGCAGAGCAGTGTCTCCTGGGAATTGGCTCATGCAGAATGCTGCTCCACCGAGAGAATGGAATTTTACCCTCGCTAGGGCTCCCAGCCGCACCGCACAGTAGGAAACCTGACTGACACGCACATGCACAACAGTACATGCACACCAACACATGCTGCAGATCAGCACACAAACATCCTCACGTATGCCATCAGATCAGTCCCAAGAGTGTGTTTCTTGAGACATTTCTTCATCCCTTTAAGTAAAGTGACCACTACCTAACAAAAACACTTATTTTCCCCCTGAATCATCAAGAAGCCATCATTAAGTTAATGGTGACACAGTCTTTGGGGACATGCAGTGATAGTCTGTGATGCACAAAAGCCTCTTTTTCACTCTGGCAAATGTAAACACACACAGTTATGAATGCAAGGACATCAGTGCATACAGTGCTGCTAATGAGTTGCCCTGTAGATTTAGAAACAGTGGCTTTTCCATACTTCTGTTTCAACTTCTAATGTTGAGAAACTGAGCCTGCTACCCTCCCTCTCCACTTCCACCTCCACCTCTTCTTTTCATTCCTTTTCAAACCCACAGCTCCATCTATTGGTGTCCATGTGTTACAAGGAAGTGTCTGCAGGCTATGGAGAGTAAACACAGGACCACTGGAACGGATTCAGCTAGATACCATCATTATTTTATCAGGCAGAGAACTATTTCATGTTTCAAACAAATTAAATAGAACGGATGCACACAAGTTGAGCTGTGAATGAACAGTGGGTGAAAACATGTTTATAGCATTAGAATAAGCAGACACAATGGCACGGGGGAAAAAATAAATGTATTCATTAAGTGATCTTTAACCTTCAATTCGGTTTTATAAATGAGCTTTTCTCATTCAGAATGCCTATAAATGTGAACCATTTTGTTTCAGAGACTGTGTTTCAGGACAAAATGATAGAGGTCTGATGAATCATGTTGCCCAGCAATGCTGAGTATGATTCATGCCTCCAACAGGGTTGTATTTACCCAGGAAACAAAATATAAAACACTTCTCACTGCACTGAGTCCATAACATGTAGGAAGAGAAATATGCCTCTACTGTTGTTTTTCCAAAATATACATGTATAATAACAGCTTAAAAAGAAGGACACTAAATACAGTATTAGTGATTATGATAATTTTCTCCCTTGGATAAGATGAAGCTGAAGAACCCAGTAACATTTTCTACACACACAATCTAGACATGATCCACAAAAAGAGATCCCAACACCTTTATGTGTAGATTACTTCCAATGTTCTGGTGGGATTAACAGTCATACAGATTGAAAACTAATGCCCTTCTTGGGTCGAATTGTTAACAGACAAGACTTGGTCCCCTTGCCTTGCTGTCAAATTAAATGTGGATAAACTTGTCTTGTCAGGCACTTCTGAATAAGAGGCAATTACAGGCAGTACTAAGTGTGGTTCGGATATAACTAGAAATATAAGTAATTCCTATGTGCTATTACCCCCCGTTTTTTCCTAAACAAAGAAATAATCCACAAAAACAGTATTCATAAAGGACTAGAGATGATATGAACAACTTAATTATTATTTTATTTATTTATTTATTTTTCCAAACTATGTCTTCAAACACACCACTTTGGTAGAAAAATTATAAAAATGGTGGAGTTGGGGGAGAGAGAGCCTTGTAGACACACATAAACACACACAACTACAATCTTCAATGAGCATCTCTCCATGAATTGCTGAAGCCAAGGCAACATTCACACCATGAAAATGCTCCAAGTAAAGTCACTTTACATGTGAAATATTCCTGCACTTTTTCCTTTGTAAATATCTTCCATGTGCATCATTTGTCAGGTGTAGCATGCAGAGGTTATCATTAAAATTATTTCTTCTTTTCTCTAATGGAGCACCTCTAGTGAAAAAGCCCAGCCTGTCTCAGCTCTGGCTGTTTGTAGTGCAGCATGCCGAGGCAGCAGCGCTCTCTTTGGGATTTAGCCTTTCAAAAGTCCTCATCAGATTTGCAGCGCAGACGTACTTCTGCTGCCTGCCGCCCCCACATCTCTGCCCCCCACCCCCCCCCCCGCGCACCACATCTCCCCATCCCTCTAACCACCATCCCATCCCTCCCTCACCCCCATCAGCCTCCTTCTCTGCTCTTCTCTCTGCTGCAGATGTTTTGGGTATGTTTTCTTATTGAAGAAGCTGCGCCAACTGCTGAGCACTGACAAAACGCCCCTCAGTCACTGTTGCGGCGGTGGAGCTGGCCAAAGGTTGGTGAGCTAGACGTTAGCGTGAATGGTGGCCAACATTCCTCAGACACTGAGAGGTCATGTAGAGGTTAGTACGAAGTGCTGCCAAAGTGCACAACGTGCAGGAACCTGCAAGCATAACTGAATCCGAGGAGACTCTTTATGAAAATAAGTGAATCAAAGAATGAGGAAAAAATATGTGTTTGGACATGCAGAGCTCCAGTGTTTTGGACTGGAGGGTGGCAAACATCTTACAAAAGGTGTTTCAGGTTCAACAGGGTTACACAACCCAGCTCATTATCTTGTTTCTGGAATGGTATGGAAACACAACAGCTGATGTGAATAAAATTTCTTTTAAAATAGAGATTTTTCTACACAAAACAGGGGATACCCTCCCAGTGCTACATTTCCACACAGGAAATCTCATTTTTACTAGTGTTTGATTGTTTAGTTATCATCCTGAGTGTTGATTATGCACTCATACTGGATATGACTTGGAGACTGTTCAAAACTACTGGCACAGTGATGAGTGTTAACAGTGACGGTGCTGCAGTTTTTATGTATTAATTTCAACTGTCCTACCAGCTGATGAGATTTTAGTCAGTCTTTACTAGCTGGCATCAAAACAATGTTCACAGGTTGATTGTCTGCACTACTTCACCAATGCATTTATTTCCCCAAGCCCATCTTTTCCCTCACCACCTATCACAATTCACAAAAACAGCAAGTCTTGTTTTTATGTGATCACCTATCAGACTCAAGGCAAAGTTCAGAAAGTTTCTGGACTAACTTGTTCATCCGAACCAGTGATTTAAAACATAAAATAAAATAACAGGATAAAATTCAACAGTAGTTTGATGCATTTCCCTTTTTAAGAAATGTAAAGTGCAGCTTTTCAAAAACATACAATCCAAATGAATATTTTAGTGTGTAAAAGTGTAATATTTCATCATCAAATTTCAACACATTATGTACCACCACCACCAAGGAACCAGTGCCAATGAAACAGCAGTCAGTGGGATCAAAGGGAAGTCTATTGTTGAAATAATTTAAATGGGACTGGAAAGTCCAGTCCAATCAATTCTTTAAATCCTGCTGCATTACGTGGCAACCACAACAGTGCAAAACTCAAATCAGTGGCTAGAGGAGTCATATGAGTCACTAGGAAAATAAATCCACTGACATAATTTTTTCTGCTTCTTTGTTTCCTTGTGCAGGTGGGTGGATATTCCTTGAAATCACAGGCATGCATCTCAGTATGTGATTACAGTAGACTGAATCATTAGAAAAACATGCATTTTTTCATTTCGTCTAATACAGATGTGATGTCATTGTTGGCATACGAGGCCAAGAGACATGTCGAAATAGGATGCTGTGTTTTACACGTGTAAAAATGGGAAATACAAGGTTATAATAGCTAAATGAGAACATATTGGGTGTTAATAGATTGAAAAGCAACATGGCTCTTTACATTATGTATTTCACCATGCCTTAGCTCTCTGTCTGTTCGTATTTACCAGCATCAGCTCTATTACTTCTGGAGACAGCATGACATCTGTTGTACTTGAAGATACTGCAATTTTTTAAAAAAGAGCAATTTAAGTATCTCTGAAATTTATTGGATGTTTTTGTTATTGTTAGAAGAAGCAGAACAAATCCTGCTGCTGAGCTGTAAACAAGCTTACATTTTCTGCCTCTTGGTTTCTACATACAGCTGTAAGATTTATGAAAACATCCTTTGCTGACATGCACCACGTTGGGTGGGGGAACAGCAGCACATTTGCTGGACTTTTCACCAAGAAATTCTGGTTTGATTCCTAGGTGGATTTGTTGGTTTTTTTTTGTTTTTTTTTGTTTTTTTTTGCCATGTTCTGTAGTGTTTTAATAATTAATTAATTAATCAATACTTTCATTCACTTACTGTTACTATTTGTTATTGTTTGGTTAGCTTTAGGTACTAAAACATCCAAAATGCACCCTGCCTGGGACAGGAAGCATTACCAAGGCAACTAAGTGGATTGGTAAGAAAAAAAAACATGAAATAAGCACAACTTTTAAACACGGAGCAGAAGCTTGTTGCTTTCCTTTGAACAGGCATGCTGTTAGCACATAATGTAAGGTCATGCTCATGTAACTTATTTCTTAAAAGCCATTAATTACCTAAAACCTGTATTTGCAATATCTGACGTCATTAAATGTTTACATTCTGCTTTATAAGAAGATGAAACACAGCAGGATCATCTTGCATACCTTACTTAACTAACATTCAGATATATTATAATTAGATAATTCACATCTGTGTGGTGCACACCATCCCTATTAAATCCATGCTCAAGCTACTAGGCACTGTAGATATTTGTATTATCCATTCTTTGGTCAGTCAACATGTTTTGTGCTGTATTTTTATGGATCTATAAACATCTGTACCATTCCATGTTAATCAATAATCATATGGATAATATCCTTTGGTTTATCAATGGATGTCTGCACCAGATCTTTTACCAATAAATATTTTCTGTAGAGGGCGAGGCTGATGGGAGACCAAACTTGATGTTCAGGAGAGAAAGAAAGAAAAATAGCTGGCTGTGCTGCTACCATCCCCCATCTCGTAGGCATGGCAGCAGCCTCGCACACATGCTCCTGCACACACACACACGCACACACACCCACAGTAGCTCATGAAGACACATACACAGAAATACACATGCATACAAAGCACACATACATAACCACTCACACATACACATGCAGCCCATCTCTCTTTTCTACCTGATGTGAGGCACACAGAATATTCTAGAAACCAAACCAATGAATGTTCTTCTGCTATTTGCACAAAGCAGAAAATCACACTGCAATGGTCCTAATTCTAATAAAATCTGTGTCTCATATTTAAAAAGCTCTTAATTTAGTCTCAAGGATAAAATGTTAAGTTACTGAAGGAAAAGAAAAAGAAGTTCATGGTATACCTTCAGTGCTTGATAAATAAGTGTTTCAGGAGTAAGTGTTTGAAGTCAGAGAGCAGCAGTGATGATCTGTGGAGATCCTTTGCTCTCACTGCACTGGAACACTCTGAGACTCAGGCCTGATTCATTTTAGTCATCCAAGGTTATTCCTTGGAAATTTGATGAGATTTCTTTTTTTTTTTTTATTTCAAAGATAGATAAAAAAAAATACGAATTCAGTTATTTTCAAAGGCATTGTGAGGTTTTAATGAAGTGAGGCAGATTCTGATGTTGTTCATTCAAACATCCACTTTTAGGTGCGGATTGTATGATAGATTTTTACTTTCCATTTAGTTAAAATACGACTTTTAAAAATATATTTTTGCATTATTTTCTGTTTTATCTTGTCATTATGCTAGTATTATATGCAAAAGTTGTTATTTTAATTTTAAGTGAAATGTGGTATCCAAATACATAAAAAACAGCAAAGTGAGAAATTATGTGTATCATACTTACACAACTAATTAACCAGAACAAAGAGTAGATCTACATTACTGATGCTTACAGAATTCAAACCTCAAACTTTACAGTCACCTACATAATTGTTAACACATTCAGACATAATTCAGCATATGTCTGCATTTCTTTTTCAGACCTGGATTGACATTTGAAAATTTTTACCTACCAAGACCGATGCAACATAAAGAGCAAAGTCATCAGTTTACAGTAAAAGCTGACAAACTGACATTAAATTATATAATAAATATATAAATAATTATATTTATTATAATTATATAATATAATATATAATTATAATATATAATTTATTATATATATAATTATATATATATATGTGTGTGTGTGTGTGTGCGTTATATATGTATTTTTGACTGTCTTATGCTCTTCAGATATTGCACAGATTGCAGAAAGCTGTTTTCAAATAGTTCTCAGATTTTAAAAAACCCCTTTGAAAGGAAATTTTCCACTAATCAGCCAAAACATTAGGCAAAATGAAGCATACTTATTGTTATGTTACAACACATGAATGTTACTTTGGCATTTGCCATCTAGTTAAACATTTTGCAAACTCGTTAATTTCATTGAGTAGATCCTTTTTCACTGTCTTTATACATGCTTCCGATTGGCCATATCATAAAGGAATATAGGATAGATATCCACTGATATGCTGATGACAACCAGTTCTACGTGCCCTGAAAACCTGAGGAAACTAATCAGTTAATGAAGTTTCAGGCCTCTTGTAGACATCAAGGCCAGGATGTCATGTCATGCTCTGCTTTTTAATTCCGATAAACTACAAATCATTCTTTTCTGGTTCTAAGAACCTCAGAAATTCTCTATTCAATCACATTGTCATTCTGGGTGGCATTACCTTGTCTCCTAGTACTAATGTGCAAAACCTGTGTGTAATTTTTGATCAGGACATGTCTTTTTTATTCACATTTAATTCTATATAGCAGCTTCATTTTGTCTGTAGAATTTTTCCTAAATAAGAGCATCTTGTCCTAAAGCTATGCTAAAATACTACACAAACACTGAGCACATCTAGGCTGAACTACTGCATCAAAATATAAGCTGGATGTCAAAACAACTCACTGAAAATCCTTCACTTGATCCAAACCACAGCTGCTGGAGTTCTACATATGTGGACCCAGTTTACCCTGTTTTAGCCTTAAATTGTTAAGTGAAGTCAAGTCAGCTTTATTTATAAGCAAATTTAAAAACAACATATGCTGACTACAGCGCTGTACAACAAAGAGTGATAAAATAGAGAAAAAAAATAGGGGCTAAATAATAAAAGTAAATATAAAAGAAATGAAATGTGACAAAAACACAAGCAACACAGTAATCAGAAAAAAAGAGTAAAACATAAGGACATTCCCTGTTTTAATGACAAATTGGCCAGTTTGTTTATGGCCTATCTATCTTTTTTAAGGCTGTGTAAGGGGTATGCAACAAAATATTATTACAAGCATGATGCATTTTGGAAACTAATTTTCAAAATGTTACAATAAATCATTTACATTTTAATCTCCAAAGATATGTTGGGAGAAAAAGAGTGTGTTTCAGAACACCTCCAGTAATTTGCACATCTGCAAAAGCATGGATTGGTCATGCTTTGGGCTTGAGTTATAGTCAGTGATGCAGGGTACAGGTCACTGGTTAAATTAAATTATATTAAATTATATTACTTTGTGGTAGATAACAATAAGTGACAGTGAAATAGAAAGCTAAAGATGATATAGGAATAGGATTACAATCCTATGGCCAATCAAATGGCTCAATTCCCTCATCCACGTGTCATTCAGCTTTGCGGAGGCCAAGTAAAGAGTCATTCATTTGATTCAGGTGTGTTTGAGAAGGGATGCATCTAGAACAGGGCTACTCAATTCGGTCCTACGAGGGCTGCAATCCAGCAGGTTTTCCATGTATCCCTGCACCAACACACCTAAGTCAAATTAATGAGTCATTGTGTAGAACCTGATTGGCTGTTAGAGCCACCTAATTTGACTCAGGTGTGTTGGTGCAGGGATACATGGAAAACCTGCTGGATTGCGGCCCTCGTAGGACCGAATTGAGTAGCCCTGATCTAGAAGTTGCAGAAGGACCAGACTTGGGCACCCCTGACTGAAAATGCTTCAAGAGCTACAAGTTCAAGATATGAAAGATATTGGTTTTGTCTTTTTAGCTAATTTAGTTGAAATTCTGTGGACTGACCCAAAACAAACCAAGACTCTTACAGTGGCAGAAACATTTTACAGTAAGAGAGCAAATCCCTGGACTGATGTCAAACACAAGATAAGCCAGTAGTTTGATGTAGCACTCAGGTGTTCATTGTAACCATATATTCATTCATCCTGGTAGGTAACTGGAAAATGCAGCCGTTCTCAATTTTACTTTAATGATAACACAATTTCTAATTCATATGTCAAATATGACAGTTTTTATTTTTTTAGTAGGCAGTTTCTACTTTGGGGTCTGTGTTTTAAATATAATCTGCACAATTTTGATTAATTTAACCTTTCATGGAACACTGTGTACTTTCTTCTTCTTCACCTTAATTGGAGATAGAGATGGCAACTACCTTGAACGATGTCCACCCACTATTTGGCAACAGATTGCATTTGTACAAGCAGGCTAAGGCATCTGTACACAAGCAAAGCAGCATTTTTGGCATCACTCTAAAGACCTTCATTTTTATTTGAGGCTCCCATGCTCTAGAAAATGCCATACTAGTGTTTATTCTTGTTTTCTGCCTTCACCTATCCTGAAATCCCTTCCCCTTGTCATGTTCTTGTTTTATTAACAAGGCAGATGTACATGTCTTTACTCATTCCTGCATTATGATATAAATATGATCCTCCTTGCACCCTCAAAACAGAATTGAAAATATCTTCTTTGAAACAGTTTAAAAAGTATTTTATGTTAGTAAAATGTCCATTCTCATGTAAAAATGCCTGCTGCACTAGTAGTCATAAATGCTTCAATTCAGTGTTGCAAAAACAGAATACTAAAATATTCTTCTTCTTCTTCTTCTTCTTCTTTTACAGACTTTATTGATAGACACTGCTCCAGGATGCTATGATGTAGTACATTACCTTTCACAGAATCGGAAAATAATGTGATAAAATATTTCAAATCTATGATGTTGTCTATGCATTTTGCAATCTATGCAATGGTGAAAAGTGAACTTAGAGAAATACTGCTTATTTACTCGACTCCACTTTATTTTTCAGCTAATTTAAAAGTTAAGATTTAATTATTTATAATCTGTTAATAGATTAAATACTTTAGTTTTGGATTAAGTGGATACATCTAAAACATTTAATTTATAAACGGGAGAATAAAGAAGATCTTAATTAAACTATTTCATCTTTAATATATTAAATCTTGCAAGGTAGTGCTGAGTTCTGGGCCAAGAAAATATATTAAGACACTTAAATGCTTTTACAAAAACTATTTGTTTTGTTAAAGTTTGTAAATGTAGCTTGAGCCATAGTTTCACAACAAAACGTCTGTGTGAAATGTATCCGTAGTACATAAAGTCTGTAAGCAGTGCACCCATTAAGTTTAATCACGTGAAAAATCAGAAAAAAACTGCAGATTGTTCCAGATCAGGCTATGTCCTCATCACCTTTTACCAGACCTGCAGATGTCCACTGTGGATTGACATCATTATCTTCCAGGCTTTCTAACGATTAGTGGCCAATAGAGCACACACAGCACTGTTCACTACCTAATTTACCCCTGGTGTTTACTTTGCCAGGCTCAGCCTCTATCTTTGTATCATCTGCAATCCCACAATGCTTTTTGTTCTCAGGCTTTGTGTAATCAGCATCATCCCAAAGACGATCAATAGAGCTTCACAATTACAGCTCTGTACTGGGTGCTGTCTCCAGGTGTTGAGTCGGTTTACTGGGCACTGGTCTTACCCGGAGCCAGGTGTAACATGGAGCATGGATATCTGTTGGAATCAAATCCCAAAGCATCTGGCAACCTTCGTCCAAATCAATGTCCAGGCCAAGACTCCAGAAATTTTTCTCTCCCATCAAAGAAGAGCCTCTTTCTTTCACTTCTTGAGTTGTCTTGACTTTGATTATTTCATGTAATTTCTCCCCCAAAAGGAAAATCAGCAAGAAAATATGAAGAACTTGGAGTTTCTTTTTTCTTTTGTAAGGAGTGTGGGAGGTAAAGGGGAGGCTGTGGTGAAGGGGTGAGGAGGGTTTGTTCCCTAATGAGCTTTATGGATCGGGTACAGCCACACTAAAATGAGAGGAAACAGTGTTCCCACCAAATATGAATACCAGAAAGATGCAAATATGCTCAACAGTGAATTTATTATTCTGAATATGTTGAGAAACAAAAGGCTCTGGAAAATAGAGGGAGTGAAAGTGAACTGCTCCCCTCTGCTCCTCACTGCCTAACAGAGAAAAAAAGGAAAAGACAGAGAGAGTGTGGCAAAGAGAGAGGGAGAGGATGGAAGAGAGAAAGATGGGAAGGGAGGGGTATGAAAAAAGAGGCAGATATAGAGGGGAAAAAAATCCTGGGCCTTGTTTCTTCTATTTTTTTTTTTTTTTTTTTTTTTTAAGCAATGGCATCCTGTGTTCTTGGATGTTTCGTTGTCATGGCAACTGTAACTTGGTGACCTCGTTATTTCTGCCTAATCCCGCTCTGAAATTATGGTTGCTCCACCCTTTTGCCTGGCTGCCCTGATAACATAATCATTGCAAATGAGGCAGGGGAATGGAGGAGAAGAAGAAGAAAAACCTTTTTGGCACAGTATTTTCTTTTTCTTTTTTTTACCTGCTCGCCACATATCATATACATTCACCACTATGCATAGTACTGATATTAGTGTCCTGCAGTCCCCTTCCAACAGTTGATAATAAGGTTGAGTAATTAAAAAATGCACTTAGCAATAAAGCAGAGTGAGAGGTTGATAAACTGTATTGATTTTGGATTGTCATGAGTTCATTATAGTGGAAACTGAGCCAATTTACCGTAAAGGCATGCAAAGTTTGGACTCTGTAAATGAAGACCAGTAAAAACTAAACCTAATGTACCACATACAAATATGTATACAAGCACATGTGCACAGCAGCACACAAACACCAAAATTATTGATTTCAGTGTTTGGTTAGATTTACCTATTGAATGGGGCAGAATAAAGACCCCAAAAATTTTATGGATTTTTTTTTAATAAACATGCAAACTAATAAGAAATCCTCAGTCATGCCTATTCAATAATTCACCAGATTTGCATATTATTATTGGCATAACTCATTACCCCGGACCAGGACACACTTAAATATTCTAAAATTTTAGTAGTTGGGTATTCTTTTGCATAAATTAACATGAATAATGGAGAATGAGGGCTCCTTGAAAGATGTGCTTTTAAAAAAGATATGTATACAAAACAATAAAAAGAAATGTCTCTGTGTGGTCCAAATGTCAACATTGCCCTTTTCAATTATTTTTATATAGCTAAAGGAGCTGCAAATTTAAATTTACTCAATACACAAAAGTTTCCCATGCTTTATGTTTATGAGTCATCAAAATGTTCTGGACAAAAATTGGCTTTCATTTTAGTTTTGAAAAGAACGAATTTGTTATTTGGGAAATTTGTATTACATACCTATCTTTTAGAGTGATTTTGTGCTAAAATAAAACTAATTTCAAAGTCACAAGTTGTGTGTGGTTTTTGTTATTCTTCAGCAAGACTTTGAAAGAATTGCAGTGAGAGGTTTCTTTCCACCCGGTATGTTGTTTTGTTTGCAGTTTGGGAAAGACTTGTCACCCCTGCAAGCTATAAAACTGAGATTTTATTCTCTTTTCTAAAACTGTAGAGAAAAGCCTTAAAGTATCTTAAAGTGTAGCACCAGTTAAAGCCAATAGATGCTGGCTGCAGAAATATCTCAGGCTTTCTTTCAAAAACTTCTGCAGAACCAGGAATATATTTATATGAACTCTTTGGACATGATTGCTACAGAGGTATTATTACAGGAGCAGAACTGATAAAGGTATGAGAACCTGACCTTTTAGTTATAAAGGTTGTCAATAATGGTTATTCTGGATGGCCACTGGATCCACTCACAGATGAAAACATTGTCATGTCTGGAAGAATTTTGGCCACTGACGGCCACTGTCCATTCACAACTGTGCTCAGGATTATAAATAATGTATATGCCCATCTTTACTATAGATGTCAGTAATTCAAACTCAAATTAATCTCAAAACAAAACATTGGACCCTCAACAATGTAGATAGAGAGAAGCAGTGTTAAAGTCTTTATTTCTGAACAGATGCTGCCAAAAACATTGCAGTTACACGGACTAAATGGGCATCACGTGCCAGCCACAGATTCATCATAATGTTGTACAATGATGACTTTTACTCAAAATTCCAATATACTGATTCCAAACCCATGTTTCCAAGATTGTGTTCTAGTGGTCTCAATAATACGAAGAGAAATGGTTTTTGTATTTTCCTGCCCATTAGAAAATAAGCAGTTATTTTCTAATGGGCATAACTCACGTACAGTCACATGTCTAGTGACAACACATGCACTTAATGCATCCATCCCTGGAAAGACTCTTCTAAAAGAAGAAAATGGCGTCTTAAAAACAGGGATTTAAAAAAAAAATATATAAATAAATAAATAAATAAAAATTCAGAAAAATTCAAAAAGCGGCAGAAATTGTCCAATAGTCAATTCTAAATCATTTGTTCTGAGCATTATACAGATAATACAGATATTAAACTTAGACAAGATGTGAGATGTTTACAGTTCACTTACAAAATTAAATAATCTAGGTTTCACTTTTATAATACATGTGTTATCTGCTTATTTACTTTTTGTCAACTCATTAATTATCATCTTTTACAAGCCACACTCATCAATTTAGTGAAGGTTTTAACTTCTGTTTACACACTTTTACTCATTTATTAAGACTATGGCTTTATAAAATGCTGGGGGTCACATATTAGAAAGAAAGCTTTTTTTTTTAAAGAAGAAGAAGGATACATCTGGGAGACTTAAGATGTTTCTGACCCCTCTGTACCTTTTTTTTCTTCTCTGAACTTAGACCCAGGATGTAAATGAGGAACAGATGTGTAGGAAGGAGGGAGGAGGGCACTGTGTTTCCACAATAACCGTAGGCTTAGAAGACCCAGAAAAACCCAGACACGGATTGTTTTGCACTAGTTTCTCTACACGAGGTGCCATCCTAGGAAGTCGCCAGTGGAAAATACAAATAGAGACAGAGAGAAGGCAACAGACAGGCATATGGACAGATGTGTGTACAGTAGACAGAGGGAGAAGTGTGTGTATAATCCACCCTGAGAGAGAGGACGGCATGACTCCCAAGAGGCTTATCTTGGTCAGATCCTGTTGCTTCTATGGAAACTCTCAAATCATCGTCCATCCAACGTATCATACAATCACACAGACATTCACACACAGACACACACACACAAACACCCCCTCCCACCCCCACTGACCTGGATTTGACTGCTGCCTGTGGTATCCGCCCACACCGACTTTGACGGGCCTACTTGCAGTTGAATGTTCTTGCTAGAGAAATAACGAGCACACATGCAGTATGCATTAGTAATATTGTTGTGCCCGATCATAAACTACAGTTACAATAATCTGCATGACCAGAAACACCAGTGGAAGTATAAATCAGAAATAAACTGTAGGGGAGGCAATCGTGACATGCTAGCACTGTAGCATACTAACTGTAGAATAATATCTGTAATAGCGGCTGTATTAGCTGTAGTACATGTTGTACTCCTGACTCTACAACTGATATGGTCAGTTACAAAGACTTCCAAATCATTTCTATTATATTTCTTGATCTCAAGATGTTTAAAGATACTTCCATAGTTCCAGAGGGGGTCCCTGGTGACCTGTGTCCAGGCGAGGGAAAACAAAGTCCATGGTTCTTCTTTATCATTGGAGGTCTGCTGAACTGTTCTTTGTCTGGTCCCTCCCCTAAGACCTGCTTGTCTGGGTTCTCCCTCAGAAATGGGTGAGAAGATCAGTCATCTGTGAGGGGCTCTGTGTAGTCCCCTGTAGAACTGTAAAAAACAGATCCATTAACATAAAGATTGCATTGTAAAATGTACATATTCTAATCCTAAACATGATCATATCTGACTCTCACACACAAGTCCTTTCTTGATGAAGTTATTCACAAAACCCAACGAGGAAATTACCAGGTTTTTCATGAAGTGTTGTTACATGTAACCAAGGTAACCAGCAAAATGATGTCTATAAGGTTGGCAGTCTCTTTGCAAAAAGATTCTGCTTTAGACCTAATCATGAGCTCTTGTTTTCTAACCCAAACCAAGTGAATCCCAAAATTATACCAAGAAGTGATAAAAATGTTTTGTACAGTGCAGATGTGTTATAAACTTACACACCTGCAACAACAGCCTGTCTATCTATGTAATCACTGCAGATTATATCTCCAAATCTGCATGTTGAATGTATAAATAATGCTGCAGATAATATATGCACTGGTTTCAGAGCAGAATCTATCCATTTTACATGTTATATATGCATTATCCGATTACAATACTTTCTAAGAGGCCAAAAGTCTAAAAACAAACCATTTGCATAAACAACCCTTCAAACTCATGTTTGCATCTCATGGTGTGTAGGGGGTTGCGCACTCAAAACAGCATCTCCACAGAGATGCAGATATCAAACAGCTTTTGCCTCCACACAGCAAAACATATTATATCTCATTAAATACCTAATTATTGTATAAAGTTCTTTGAGTAAAAAAACAACCAAACAACAATGCTCTGTCAGAAATGTCTGGTCCCAGAAGTGACAGATTAGGTGAGTCATATGTGACGCCCATCCTCTCAGCCTCAATTGCCCTACCTGCAGCCCTAATAACACGGCTATTACCTTTAATGGAAGCCTACCTCCATCCCCTCTGAAGTACCTGGTTGTCATCACTGTACTTCAGTTTGGCCAGAGGCATTTACATTGTATTTACATTTTGGGCATTTATCCAAATGCACTCAAAGTAAGAGGAATACTACAAGAAACTCCCATTAATGGATCATCAATGTTACAAGCAACTGACAACTGAGAGTGCAGCAGGTCACAGTGTCAGTATCTTAAATGTGTTGCTTGAATGTATGACATAGAAATGCATGTTGTTTAGCAACAAGAGCTGAAGAGGAAAACATGGTGACAAGGGTCAGTGTTGGCTCAAATACCCTGAGGTCCTGGGCCCCAGATTCTGGGGCTGCTCCTCCTTTGTCACTACCTCCATCGATGACATGTGGATTCAGGGGGGAGAGGAAAGGAGGGGATGTTGAGTATGTGTCTGTGTGTGTGTTAGAATTACTCATTTATTAATTCAGCTTATACTGAAATCAATTATATGTCAGTTTTGAGTGCTGATCAGCTGTTTAGTCAATGGCACTGCCAAATAGGCTTTCTTCAAGCTGCTTTCATGATTTGATTTGCAGTAAAATAAAATTAAAAATCTGTTATAATGTACTACAAAAATACCAAAGACGATTAGGTTTAAAGTTCAACACCTCATGCTAGAATTGATGGTGTCTGAAAATGTGCAGAACAGTCAGAATAGTCTCACATCAAAGCAATTATTAGCAACAGCACAAACAGCACAAATTGCATTGCTTTAACAAACTTGAAAACTCTGGAAAACATGTTAATTTAATTCAAACCAAAAACAATATAGATCTAACACAGATGTTTTGCTGCTCACACTGAGCCACAAATAAAAGTAAACAGTGACTGAAAATAAAAGACAGTCACAGAAACAAAACCAAGACTAAAGAGAATGCAAACAACATAATAGTGGACACAACACAAGCTTCAGTCTCCTGGACGAAAGTCTTGTTTCAGGGCTGCTTCCCAAACTCGTCTCCTATGTGGGAAGTTAACCTTCACAGCCTGGGTCCTCTACCAAAAGCCTGAGTGCCTAATGGCTCTTCCCTAAATCTTAGTTGTTTATAGGATAGTGCTGGACGTAGATCTTTGATGGTGTTGTAATCTGCTGCAACTACCATCCTAGTTTGGGTTCATGGCCCTGAGCTCTACAAGAAGAAGTGGAACCAATATTGCCTTCACTTTCCACATCTTTTCTCCCTCTTTCATCTCTTTGATATTTTTGGTCTTGTTGTTTTCCTAAAGGTAACTGGGCTGAGGGAAGCTGAGCTGAGAAGTTCTAGGCTTGGTTGATGTAAGCCTCCAGTTACTTAACTCAGTTCAGTTCTTCTTTTTTGTTTTGTTTTTTGTTGTTAAAATCATACCTTTAAAGATACAGTCCAATCCAATTATAATCCAATTCACTTTAACCTAACTGTGATCCAGTTCAATCAAATCATATAATCCACATTAGTCTAATTTATAATTATTAATGTAAAGCCATTTCACAAAAAAAAACCTGTCATCATGGATTGCATCAAATCTTCTCTTTGAATGAAAACCCCATCCTGAGCATGCATGAGGGGCAGCAAGAAACAGTGGAGTGGAAAACAGAAAGAAAAATCTCTAGCATAACCAGACTTGGCAATGGTGACTATCTTTATTGACCGGCTGTGGGCAAAGAGGAGAGATCAACAAGCACCATAACTCTATGTCAGAGATATGTGCTTAGAAAGGGGAAAAATACTTTAAAATTAACATACAGACAAAAAACTGAAAAAAAACCCTGTCATGATAATAAACTAAAATCAGAATATATGTTTGGTGTTGTTGGGTGAGATGAAATTAATTGCTAACTTTTAACTCTTTTGTTTTCTTGGCTGACAAACAACCTAAGGACAGAATATTTCAATACATAGTTTTAATACATTTAAGGGAAGTTATGATTTTGGGCTTTTAAAATGTAAATAAATTCCCCTCTGTATTTTATTAATCATACAGTATATTTTAATGGTAGTCCTAGAGTTTTTGTCCAAGCCATTCAGAATAACAAAACATGTATTTATTGCACTTTTCAAAAAAAGACACACAGTGTTAAACCAGATCAAGAGAAACCTAATTAGTTAGGAAGGCTCTGAGACATAATGTAGCACTGAAACACAAAAGAAAAGCAGCAGAGTGGTGTACCTTTAAACACAAGGAGAGAACAAGGACCTGTATTAGACTGTAGGGCATGCACAGGTTTAATATGTAAGATGTTCAAAGACCAGTCCAACTTTTCCACAGTGGTAAAAATCAGTAGAATAGAAAATTATCTCAAAATCTGCAAGAGAAAATTTTGTTTGGTAGAAGTTTGACAGAAAGTATGTGCAAAGCAAACCTTTGCTGTCAGCCTGTCATTTCAGTCAAAGCAAAGTCTGAAAAACCAAACATGTTCTCAGAAAAATTCTGTGTTAACGAGAAACAATCACCTTCGTTGCTGCTGTGTACGTGTTACTAAGTTTGTTCTTTCCAGCAACAGGATTTCTCACTTTGTGCATTTCTGTTGCAGCTCCTCTTTTATGTTGAATCATTTCAAAGATTTTTATTATTGTGTGAATTAAAAAAATATCTGGAGCAGGCCTTCATCCGACCATCATTTATTCATTGGCATGGATTTTTCAAGCAGCGCAGCTCACCTCTCACTGAGCAGATGCTGAGGAGCATCTCAAGCTGCCTTGATCTTAAGACACACTGGACCTGAAAAAAATGAATTCTCCATCCACGTCGACCCTACACTGTGAGTTACCTACTCGAGGGGCATTTAATTAAACCAAAAACTTATCACTCACGTTTTAATTATGCTGCCATGTACAGAATGTTCACCTATGACTTAGTGCCATCTAGAGGCCAAGTTGAGTGAAAATGATTTTACAAGAGAAAGCAGCATTTGTCTTCATTATTTGCAACACAGCTTATTATGACTTTGAATAAACTGTATGATCATGAATTCCTTTATGCTTAAACAGAAAGAGATTTATAGCTGTAAAATCTACAGTATTTTTTGTTAATGGATGTTTACCTGCTTTTATTACTGCCCTGTGTACTGTTCACTATAGGAATATGTTATGGCATTACAACATTTATAATAAAAAATAAAACGTTGGTGCTGCTATTTATGCTTAAGTAACCATACTGAGCTTTATTTTCTTTGATCTATATTCATGTATTGCACATATAATTGTGAGTCATTCTCTAAAAAGACTGTGTAGGTGAATGTAGTGGTGGTCTAATAAAAATAACAAATGAGAAAATTAAGAGTTTTATTGCACAAGCTGGCAAACAGCTAAGGTGTTTTTTTTTCTATCCCATTGGATTTATGTTAATGATGCCTTATGTGAAACTAGATAATTGGTTTTGGTTGAGCTAATGCTGCAGATGAGTTAGTCTGTTACAATATAGGAGTTTTAATCATAGCGGCACAGTATTTTTAAATTGTAATAATAATTGTATTATTATTATTATTATTATTATTATTATTATTATTATTATTATTATTATTATTATTATTATCCAAACTGCTCAGAAAAGCTGTGGATAAAAGACTAGGGTAAAATTAAGTGGAGGCAATGAGCTTAATTTGTTTCAAATAATAAAGGTGCAGTATGTAAAACATATTTCAATAAAAAGACTCATTATTGTTTGGATAAAGCCAACAACGTCCTGAAACACATACTTTCATTTTTCTTTAACTTCTTAGAAGCAAACAGACATCTGAGCAGCGAAATGGTGCTGGAGCATAAACGTCTTGCACCAGCCAACCTTCATGGTGAACTGCTGCATGAGCTACACAATACTGTTTGCTTTGTGGACCAGACTTCAAACCCACCAGGAGGGAAATTTATATACTGTGTGTAAGGAAAAAGATGTGTGGAAATGGATGCAGCCTCCTGTCTCAAGAATGAAGTCAAGGCAGTGACAAGCAAGTGTTTTAAAAATTCTTTTAAAAAAGAAAACTAGCAGTAGAGGCCGATTCATGGTTGCAAAAAGAAATCAAATTTTACAGAAAGCTTTCTCATTTGGTATATGACCTTCTTTAATAAAGCATGATGTTGAATTTCTGGATTTTGATGCCATTTTAAATAAAGCACTGTACATAAAGCAGGGTACCAACTGGAGTGTGTGATGTGGATTTACTGTTTGATCATAATTCCAAATAAATCATTGAATCTAAATGACATCAATGTGGTCGTGCCAGCCTACTTCATACAGTCTCTTGACTAGAAGTGCTAACCTAAGGGCCCATTCTCACCAGCCTCTTTGATTCGAATCAGAGCCTGTTTGCTCGGAAAGTTCACTTCAATGCGCAAACAAATTCTGATTCGAATCAAAGAATCGGACTCTGTCTGCCTACAAATGCAGGTCTGGGTACACAGCATCGTGGGTAAACACAACCAAAACATATGTGTACGTGGGATGATGGATGGCTCTGGAGAGAAAAAATAGCTCACAGTCAGTCCCAAAGAATTCGGGAAAAGTTCTGATAGAAATATTCTTAACCCAAGACCGTTAGGTTCTGATGCAGCTCCTGATTTAGCCGTTATGTACTACTGTAGAAACCAAAGCTGTTCTGCTTTAACTGCATGAACAAATTTTCTTCTTCATTGTGTATCTCGTCTTCTCCTTCAGAAATTTTGGGTGCAGCGCCACCGCTGGCAGTGAGTGGAATACGTTATTTGTAAGGCTCGATTCGTTTGAGTAGTGCAGCGTGAACGCATTCTCGGCCTGGAAAAATATTGCACCCCCCAAACTGAGCCGAGTCCCCAATCAGATCGAGTCTAGCGGACTATCCCGGTGTGAATATACCTAAACCAGTCGCTCTCCTGTAATCCTGCTGTCTGATGGTCGCATGTGTTTCCTTTCCAAACTCAAGAACTCTTTGAAAGATGGGCCGTACGCTTCCATTTTACATTGGACTGGGGAAAGTCTAGATTACTACACTTTATCTCATCTTGAGGTTTAACATGATTTTACAAAAGGGTTCAGTTTCACAGTAGCTAGTCACCTTATTGATTTCAGTATTTACTTCTGTAATAAAACATACAGCTGCTGTTTATATATTTGGTTAATGCTTGGATTCTTGACTATTTCCAGAATAAAACAAATCTTGGACATAACACTTTATAGTGCAGTAAGCTACTTAAATACACTTAGATACATGTGTGTTCTGTAATAATGCTCTTGTTATATTCACGCTGATGACAGTACTTAGTGTTACTTTAGATGTATTATATGAGGGATAAAAACAATCTTAATAGCATCTACATCAGACCTCTGGATGATCCTGTCTCTGAGCTGTTGCTGTCTGATCCTGTTTCTAGTTTGTTGTTTTAGATCTTCAGTTAAAAAAACAAAGAGCAAGCTATGAGAAGAGGTATTCAGGAAGCTGGGAGGCTGTTCCTGGGTTTTGGTTGACTTACTCTCACGCAACACATGTGGCGGCTGGTCCTCGGGAGGCAAAGGGGTCCTCCCCTGCAGGTCAGGTTACCTAGAGCAGCCAAGGGCTAACCACTACCATCTGGTCTCACCTTCCATGTTCAATGCAGCTCTGGGTCTCAATGGCTTCCACATGGCACCCCGCCATCTCAGTCATAACCCCTACAACACGCAAACATATTGAAATACACTTTCACAAACACATGCAGATACAACACACAAATGTGTGTGTATTTCTGTACATATGAGCAAATAAAAAATAGGTTTCAGTCTTCAGTCACACAGCATTGTAGCATAAAAGGGTTTTACAGTAAAACAAATAAAACAAGATGACACAAGAAAATTGTATAAATATAAACAAATAATTTGGAAGCAAAAAAACAAAATGAAGAACGGGTAAGCTTCAGTAAGATACAGGTTACTTTATCTTAATAAATACATGCATACAAATGGCACACAAGCATGTCTACAGCTATGATAGACGCACACAGTGTAGAATTATGTGCACTTTCTATAACTGCTTATAACATAAAACTGTACGTTAATCCTCATGTACTGCACATAAAAGAACAGCACCCACATGTAACTTGCAGTTGTGTGAGCGTATGCACAGATACTCTCACACAACTGCAGGATTTTGAGGAAAGGGGGATGGGGAGGGATTTTAATCAGGAAATTCACCTCGAGGGGTTCCATCTGAGCACAACTGGACGCTGCTCTTCTCCCTGCTTCACACAATGACTTGAATCACTGAGACAGACTGCTTGAAAGCCTCGATCCACAGCCAGTAAGGCTAATGCCACCACAGGTTTTCTCTGTGCAAGGGAATCTTTCACATGGTTTCATATGCAAAGTGTGAACTCCATTAGTTTTAAGTTTAAGAATTATTTTGACATTGACAAAGACGTTTTTGGCAATATGTGAGACATTGTAAGCTGATTTGAACTCAAACTACTTTCATTTTACCCTCATGTCATATTGAATTTACACAAAGCCTAACTGCTTCGCATGGTGCCTTCATGCACAGCAATGATCATTTGTTAAGACTGTGGAAGCACCAGTGTTTATGAGCTACACTTAAAACACCTGCTTAAGTTTATTATTATTATTATTATTTTTATTATTTCTTTTGTAATTTTAGCTTATAACCTTTTGAAAAGGATGTTCTTTTTATGTATTTAAACAAGATTTTCCAGATCTCTAGTGCAATTTATTATGAGTTTAAACCTTTACAATGCTTATCTAAATAGCTAAACCTATCACCCAGTCTGAAAGTAAAGTTATAAAACTCCACCAGTTTTCTTTGTTTCAACATACCCTGGTTTTGACTTCAAACACTGCAGGTATTGAGTAGTCAGTAGACATCTTTAACTAAAAGGGTAAAGGATCCATAAGAGGCAAGTCCCTCATTTATCTGGTATGTCAATGTAGAATGGGACCTGACAGAAAATAATAAAACTACATCTTTATATGGATGAATCTAAATCATAAACATGTTAAAGGTCTAATGTAGGATGTAGTGACACCTAGTAACACAAACTGTAAATTGCAACTAAGTTAACATCATTCACTTCCTTCAATTTATGGTGGCAGCAATAAATTTAAAAGGTCTGCTCCAAAGCCAGTCTGTGCTTATGTTTTTTGTCCCCTCTGGGTTACTGTATTAACATGGCAGCTTATTTACTGTTTTGAAAATTCACTGCACTATAGTCTAGCAATTCAATGTACAGATTTTGTTTCTTCGTAATACACCATGACAAGAAAGTAATGTACCAAACTTGGAGATTTTGCTAGACTCCATCAAAACATGATACTTGAGTTATCAGGATAGTTACTGTATAATGATATATTGTGTATGAAGACGTGCATTTTTATCCCCTACAGTCAAATGAAAATGGAGGTAGTGCATGATGCCGGATTTACTGAACTGCTCTGTTACATGTTCATGTTTATATTCACACCAACAACTTGCAGCAATGCTGCTGTGCAGCATTAGCCTGCAGAATTAATTTTTAATAGAGTAATACTATTAATTGTGGCCATAAGTACATAGACTTTGATGTCATCCATGTTTGATATGACTCCAAATGTGAAGATGTGGAAGTAGCTGATTCTTAGCAGGTGTTGAAATCAGGTAAATAGTTTTACCTCTCATGAACACATGACACACAACAGCATGTCATCATTCATTTAAAATCAAGCCAAAACACAGAAGCTTGGAGTGAAATGTTAAGTACACTCTGGTCACAGCTCTTTACTTTTGACACCAAAACACTGTGGCATACAGGTGAGCTCTTGGTTGACTTAAATTCTGCAAGGTGCCTGAAGCCTATAGCTATAACAAGCCCAAATCATCCCCCTCCATCACCGTGCTTGACAGTTGGTATGAGATGTTTCTGTTGATATGCTGAGTTTGGATTCCTCCAATGATCTCCACTTTGGTCTCATTCATTATTCCAGTTTGTTTAGTTTCCAAACAAACCTTACTTGTTCAGTCCATTTCTAACTGTGCTTTCACAATGGGGCTTAACATTTAATAGTATACCTGAAGCCTGAATAGTGATATCTAACTCGTGGATGTGCTGCAGTTTGTCTGAGCATTGGGGTGAACTTGATGAGAAAACCACTCTTAGTTGTTTGCAGTCTGTCTTGTCCCATTACACCAAGTAGTCTGGTTGATGTTACCTAACTGTGTTTACTGTGTGTGTGATCAAGGCGTTAGACTTTCATACTTTACTTACATTCTCAGCATTGGACTCTACAGGCTTGAACTAGAAAAACGAAAGAAAAAAAAAGCATACTGCTGCAGCTTAAAACACAAGTACCCCAGATGAGCTCTCTTTAGCACACCACTGCACCCATGACACACAAATAATTTGCTTCTCATAGGTTTACACTGCACAGAATAATAGCATCTGTGGTGCTCGGTGACAACTTATCTGCCCCAGCTGAAACAGAAACAACATGCTTTGTGTCAGTGGTAATCTTTGATCAGCTGAAACGCTTTCTGTGATAAACATTGACTAGATCCCCATGGGCAATCACTCTATAGTGCTGGCATCATGGGAGGTAATGTATGCACAGACGTGTTCAATTTGCCTCGGGCCCTCACACAAACAAGCAAACACACACACACACAGCATTCAGCATTCTCACACAGTGAGATGAATTGCTACGCCACCTAGAATAAATACATATCAGCTACAGTGAGCTGGGGCGCTTTGCTCTTTCCTATTAATCCTCAGCATGGTGATTTATAGCTGTGTGCTTGTCAACAGCCATATAGTCCCTGGGAACTGTGGCCAGCCGGGAGAAATACTGGAGTTTAAGACTAAGGCCCAGCAGCTGCCCAGCACTCTATTTATCTGCCTACCGGTCCAAGCTGAGAGGGAATATATGGGTTGGTTAAACAACAACAATATTTTGTACCAAGAGGAATGGGGCTGTAGAATAATCTGCTCATCATAATCCAAGTTTTTAAATTGATGTCTTCCCAGATGTTGCCTCTGTAGAGATTTGCATTTGCCAAGGTGAAAGGCCTGGATGCTCAGCAATCAGGAGAGTGAATGCTAAAGGGCCCTTCGGTAAGTTATTTTTATACAGCTTATGCACAGCCGTGCATATTCCATTTGACTAATATGACGTCCACTGAAAAACAGACTGTCAGCGAGGCAGAGCATTGTTAAATAGCACCATCATGTGGACATTTATGGAGACATTTTCCTGTTGATAATTAATCCTTCTTCATTCTGAACACAAAGGCCTGAGTCACTCAGAAAACTTAATCTTTTAAAACTGGAGGTCCACCAATTGGTGGACTTTGAGAACAGATGGTGGCAAACTGCCAAAAAAAGGCCATTTTGGAGCCCTCATCTAAACTGTCAGCCCAATTTTTTACTGCTTCACTTCCTCAGAGTTGGCCTTACCAGAGATAATGTTCACATTGTACTATGATTTGACAGAGGTTTATAGCTACAACTGCATAATTCCAAAGAGATATTCAGATTCATCCTGAGAGGGTAGGCAAGCCTGAAACACTTTTTGTTTGTCCTGTTAAGCATTTTCATATATTTTTCACTAGTAACAGATACACTGATATTTACACGTTAATAAATCTCACAAGTTCCCTTTACTATTGCAAAAAAAGTACTTTACCAGTACCAATTGTAGAAAACTGAATAATAGTTCTATATATTTTAGTTTTGTTCTTTTTCTATTAGTTGACAATAAAAAAAATATAATTATTCACATTTTTTTATTTTGAAAGATGCATTTAGGATTGTTATACAGCAGAGCCAACAGTCATTAAAGACAGATTTTATAACTGAAACTAAAAAAAAATTAATATCAAATCATAAACGTTCATTTTGACCCAGTTTATTGTAAATTTTGACAGTTACAGGTAGATGGTAAAACACTGACCACAGGACCAGAGCAGCTTTTTCATACCAGACACACAAAGGACACTTGGACTTGGTTTCTACAAACTAAATATAAGGCCACTCCAATTTCACGTATATTGTCCGTTTGAGAGAAGACAGCGGCTTTCTTAAAGTTTCCACACTAGCAGAGGACCTTCACACAACATCAACAGCTGGAAACAAAAGGTCTAAACAACAGATCTCAATAGCAACACTGGATGGACACAAGTAATGTGGACATGAAAGCGTTAACATGGTGTCAGCTCATAAACTTCCTGCAGTTTAACACATAACTGTTGTAATGATCACCATCATTGAATCACAATGTTACAACATGACTAAGTTTTAAAGCTCCACAAATATGCATCTTTGTTAGCGCTTGTTTTCACAGCATACTCCTTGAATGAGCCTTCAACACACATTAACACGTTTCTCACTTGGCACAATGTCACACCACTGATTTCTGAGAGGAAATTGGATACTCTGATTAAGTTTTGATGGTCCATCCTTTTGTGGAGATTTAACACAGTCAGATTGCCCGTTACAGCAGGACAGTTGTGGTGATCTACAGCTAGATGGCGCTGTGAGGCTGTATTTGAAAGAAAGCCCCCTTGCCCCCCCCTTTTCCTCCACAACAAACCCATCTGGCCATCTCTTCTCCACCTTCCCCATTCTGTCGCTCTCTCTCCTCTTCACCTCCACACCCTCCAACCCTCCTCATCACGCCTTCTGGCTCTCTTCCTCCCCCTCCTCTTTTTATACTATCTCTGTACCTCTCCATCTCCTCATCTCGCCCTCTCTCTGCTCCCATCCATCTTTATCTCTCCCCCCTGCCGTACCAACCCCCACCAGTGCCTCCACAGCTCTGCTCTGTCCTCTACTGAGCAGCCACAGCCTGGGTTTCCCCTCCGGAGGTCAAGAGCTGCATCAGGCTTCCTGAAGCTGGACGGTTTTCCCCCGTGGTCCACTGAAAGAACGTTCTGCAGGAAAACACAGTAATAAGAGCATATTTATTAAAACTTGTAATACATTTTATTGGATCCACACACCTGCCCACACACTCTGGTGCTGTTCAGAAGAGTTAGAATCATCAACATTCACAATGATAAACAATGATACGATAAAATCAGATGTCTTGTCAATTGTTATCTTAAATGTACATGCACAGCTCTGTGTTTACTAGTACTGGTTTGGTCGATAATGTCTGGAACATGATTGATGTGTACAGTATTTATTTGTACCATGGCCCACACACCGCTTCCATGAAGGGGTTTGTGCATTTACATGTAATTACTGTGCATTGATCTGAAGTCAGAACAGCAATACTAATACACATTTAGTCCACACAGTAACAAACTAGCAATAAAAGCAAAACATATGACTTCTCGAATTGACCTGATACATAAAGAACATTAAAATTCTTGACTACAACACTGTTTTCATAAAGCTAAAATAACTTGTGTTAGAAAAAAGCTCCATAATAAGCACAAGAGTCCAGAGAGGTAAAAAGAGAACAGAAGTTCTTCCTTCATTTCTGGTCATCCAGATTGTTTCTATTTTAATCTTCAGACTATCATCTGTTTCTTCAGAGATTATCAGACTGGATCAAATCCCATCTAATCCTGTGCAGGCGTACACAGATACAACCACCACAGAACTCTGTAAACATACATGCCATTTATTTAAAACTGTCCGCTGGAGAAATGGTTTACTAGTTTTTCTCCATTGCCGCAAAAAAATTAGAAGATTTCTATTAAATTAGTTTCCCCTACCAATGTTTTTAAAGTTTTAGAAACAATTAAAAATGGATGACGACAAAACCGATAATCCATCTTTTGTCATTTCTTGTAGGTGAATTGGAAGGAATCAGATTTATCATTGAAATGCACCATCATACAGTTAAAACAGGATGTACTGCAGAAAGTAGATATATTTTTAACAATGTTTACTTTTCCCTTTGTGCATAATATGACTGATCATAATGCCTGGGAAGAGAAAAATAGCTACACTTCTCTTTTCTGCACAACTGGTTTTCATGGGAACATTAATGTCCACTGATAGCTGAAAAGATTTCTGTGATCTAAAGCATCAAAGTTGAATGTGATGATGATGGTGTCAGTCCCCTAAAAATCAAAGAGTTTCTCGGACTACGACTGAACGATCTGTGCGAAATTGAATTTCTCTGCCCAGAGCTGCCCTGATGAGACAGAAAGTGAGTTAGACATGAGGACTTGCTTGAGCATCAGCAAGGGGCCCAGTTATGATCAAAAACGTGAAGGAGCCACAGCAACTCAATTTTAGAGAATAAAAAAATGCATGCTATTATTATTTAAGATCCCTAAAATGAACCAATTATACATGAGAAAGTCTTCAGCTTTTTTTTCTTTTTTTTTTTTTTTTATTATTAAACCTACTGAAGCATATAGAAGACTGGATAATATACAATTCTGATGTCAAATTCTCCAAAGTTTTTTTTTTATTTAAATCTTTTTTAAAAAAGCTAATCAATTTCTTAAAAAGCTGCTTTAAGTTCATATCGATTTTTTTTTTTCTAAATGCAATTTAATGATTTCCAGAAAAAAAGAGATTACCAGAGGTTTGTGTCAACATGAGCCAAAAACTAAAAGGGTGATTACAAGAACAAAAACACACAACTGCTACCTATTTCAATACTCACTCTGCAACATACTCCAGCGGCGTCCAGGAGCTGAAGTCTGCGTCAGGCATGAACTTCCTGTTCATCGGCGTATCCAGGGTAACGCTGCCAAATGAAGCCAGATGACAATCAGGCTGAGCAGCTGCTGCTGAGCAGCAGAAACAGAGCTGGCAGACGGCAGCATCTCCATGCACAATGCATGTACAATAAACTGTCCCCTGCAATTCATCATGTGTGTGCTCCATGATTCCTTTCAAGTACAATATGTATAGAAAACTAAGAATGGAGGTAGATGTGGTAAATGTATTTGAACATTTTAATTTCCATTTTTTAAAACCTTTCTTGAAGGGTTTTGAAGCCACCACATGCACAATAGGATTAAAATTCAGTGGGCTGTGTTCTTAGAAACAACCAGGAGTTGTTTACTGTAGGTTGGGCTCCACATTTGGTCCACTTATCCACACCACAGGGTACTGAAGTTGCAGCATAGGGTGAGATACATCTCTACTGAATGGTTAAGCCATCACAAAACCTTCAGAGTGTAAGTGTGTAAACTCATGTTGTGATGTCTGAGGGGTCTCCCATAGTGTCAAAAACCTTTCTTCAACCTTTATCTGGCTTTTGCATGAAAACACTATATAGTGAACTCCAGCTATGTGTAGCAGCATTAAGGGGAGCTGAAGGGGGCTGTGGAAGAAATGCAAGTCATGGCTAATGCCAAACAGATGTGACAGCATGCTGGGGAGGCAGCTTCAGCACAACCTCATGTTGGGGGAAAATACAACCAAAGAGAAAGTGGGAGCAAGATACTCCCCTAAAAACACGTCCTCATTCGTCACGATGACTGTGCAAAATCTGGTTTTATATTCAATAAGCAAATGACGGAGGCAGTGATGCAAAAGCAGCTGTGTGTTATTCATCTAAAGCAGATCATTCACAACCAGAAAATAGCAGGATTAATCATTTTTATTCCTGCACCACGCACCTCTACACCAAACATGAGAAAGACTAAGTGGCATAACTAATTTTCCAGCACTGATCTTCAGTCCTGCTGTAAGCACAATTATTGTCTTTAAAGATCCAGTGAGAGAAGAGGTTGACATTCAAGTAAATACATGCAGCATTTTCAAGCTGAACCATTCATACATTCTGCAGATTCTAGGATGTAATATGGGATTCCAGGAAAATGGAAATGGGAAGAAAAACACTATAATTGTTGTGCAGTGAGCTGTTACTCGTATCTCCTAGTGTAATTCTGATTAAATATATAAAGGATGCAGGATGTAACAGTTTTGAGGCCATTTAAAAACTTCAGGGTATTTCTTGTTTTAAAGATTTTTGGGCTTTAGTAGCCTTTACTTTAATAGTAGGAAAGTTGGGTTGGAGAAGGTGCTGGGGCCAGGACTCAAACCTGGATCAGCTGCACCGAGGAGTTGTAGCTTTAGGGTGTAGGGCGGCTGCTCAACCAGTTGAGCTAGAGACTGTCCTAAACTTTTGGGGAACTACTAAAACTCACCAAGAACAATGTGAGCACTCCTCGAAAACTCTGTAAGATCATTCACATCACTGGAATTTAGCTCTCAGGAACTTTCAGGTAATTATTTAGATCAATCACATGTGCTGTAGGATTTTGTGATAACTTTATTATTGTATTTACAGCTAAAAAACTATTTAAGAAAACACATTTTTTTATCTAAAATCAAAATATTTTACGAACAATTATTTTCCAAGATGACATATTTCACCCTGTATATTGAAATCACTCACATGGAACTTAAGTTATTTGATTAATCTGCTGGATGGTGGGAATTTTTAAAGCGTGACACATCAAAGACTTTGATTGACAGTCTGGAGGAAAACAAAAGCCGCAAGGAAAAAAATGGATGACTTTCTCCTACCCTATAAAACACCAGGAGTAAAGAAGAAGAAAAAAATAAAGTGTCTTATGACCTCAGCTGGTTTGTATGAATCATTTTTTGGAAAAAGTTGTTTACTGCTAACATGGTGACAAGTAAGCTGAGGAGGGACTCATTTTTTAAGATTTTTTTTTTTTTTTTAAGGTGGAGATTTGAACAGAAAGAGCACTAAAAGCACTGAGAGCACTGGATTGTGGGAAAGTGACGAAGAGATAAAGTTACATGGTAGAGTAGCTTAACAGAGGAGAGAGATTCAATCCTCTTGAAAAAAAAAAAAAAAGTTAATTAAACTTCTCTGGATCTGGTTTGATTGGCTTCTGCACCAAAGTTACAAACCAGGTTGCTAAGAAACTACCTCTTCTCTCAGATTCCTACACATAACACCTCTCTGTTGAACAGGACTTTGAAGGGGCCTCATGTTCAGTCAAACCCAGAATTTAAAGAGAAAAGAGTTTGGAGGACATAGACTGATGGTAAAAGGTGAACCTGTTCAGATATGGCTTCTGTAAATCAACAACGTAACCCTCATCAGTTTAACTTTATTTTCCTCATCGACATCAGCTTACATTTGATTATTGCCACCATCTGTGATCTGCATATAATTCACAAGTGAAAAAAAGGAATAAAGTTTGAAGCGTGCCACAAAAGCACCATATTTCTAAGATTTCTGGACTAAACGAGCTGCTTGTGTACTTTGCAGATTTTGAAGTGTGTTTAGAATATCTCCTTTCAGTACTTACGGTAGAATTGCAACAGCTGCAGCTCCTGGCGGCATCCCGCTGTTTTTTGCTGCAAGGCTCTGACACAGCTGGTGGACGGCAGCTTTGGCCATGCCGTAGCCTATCATGCCTGCAGGTTACAAATGGAATATTAATTCAGTGTCTTGGGGAAAAGTTGGTATATGGAGGAAGAACAGACCAGATGTAACACATTTGCTCCCAAGTTGTCACAACTGGCTTGCATAATGTTCTCAAGTGCTTGTGTTTCTTTTAAACAGGCAGCCTAAAGCTCCCATTTATTTAAAATCACATTAAACACAAAAATAATTATTTTTTTCTGTTTTTTTAAGTCTGTTGTGACACAACCTGTAAATGAGCCCAGGTTGGGTTAAATTGGAGGAATGTTTTGAATCCTCAGCATCTGGAAGTGGTAAGCATCTCTCTTCCCAACATCGAAACAGGAATGCCAAGCATCTACTCACTCAAGTATCTTATGACAGGCTTACAAAGCACTGACCAATGGGAACAAGGGGTGGCAACATGTGTTTTCTTCAAAGCTGTTTACTTCTAAAAGAGCAAATTCAAGACCACTTCAAAGAGAAATAAGAACTGTGTTCACACACTGATCTGCTTTACAACCACCAGGTTACTCTACAGGTTTAGACATGTGACCTGTGTCTGACCTCTTCTGTCCATCAATGGTTAAATGTAGTTGTCCTGTTAAGACTTTAAAAGTTGCTCTCACTGTAAACCTGATGGAGAGCAACAGCTTTAGTCCAAAATGTTAAAGCAAAGCTTAAGAAGTTCAGACAGACGAGTTTCAGAACCAGATAAGAGACATTTAGGAGCTCCGATCAGCACATGAAATCTGAAGCCAACAAGAAAAGTGATGGTTTATACATATTTAAAGCTTTAGCTTAAATAACATTCCCAAATTTTAACTTTTGGGCTCTAATTCTGTTGAATCGTAAGTGTTATTCAATTCAATACTCTCATTCATTTTCATGGGGACTCTATTAACAAAACAAAAAAAACAGCCGCATATGAAAGCATATACGTTGCTGAGTTGCAGCTAAACAAGTGCAGTGGGAAGTCAGTTGGGCTACAAATCGTGTGCTTCACAACAAATGCACAGAACTTGTTAAATAAGAAAAGGTTATGAGTTTTAGTAAACAGCCAAAGGTTGCACCAGCGTCTTGCCAGCTACACAACTATTGTGTTAGTGTTCATAATTTAAGTCTTTTTTACTCCCGAGATTAAATTTGGTTATGGCCCGCAATGGCCTGCCCACATACTGAAATTAAAAGGAAAAAAAAGATCATACAATGAATAAAATAGTTTTTTTTTTTTTTTCTTTTGCTGAGAACTTCTTCATTCATGCTTATCTCATGGATGACCAAAAAAAAAAAAAAAAAAATGGCACATGATTGCAGCATGGTGTGAACCACAGCTGGAACACGTGCCACTCTACTCTATTCAAAAGGGAATCAAATGAAATCACAACATTTCACAGACACTACACAACTGGTGCGGAGCCAGCCCTTGTAGTACTTAGCTGCCAGGTGTGACGCACTTTGCTGTTATCTTGCACACCTGCCGGCAGTATCCCTCATCTAACAGCCTATCCATTCATAAAACTTTAATTAACCACATCAAAAGACAAAGTTAATAAAACAAGTCACCCTAATCTGCTTTTCTTTGCATAGATGATCCGGATTTGGCTGATGCTCATAGACTTTCCACTTGGTGTGTTTGATCAAAGCACCCAAAGGAAGCATGTACTTAAACACTTATAATTTCTTTACATCTGTCTCCTGTTAACAATCTGCAATAAATTACAACCCAAAATTTGACATTATAATAAAAACTTGTGAACAGGCTCGGACAAAAGAGAAGCAATAAGATGCTTCAATCTGTTTCAATGCAGTAACACAAATGCTGAGTCCTTCTCTTCTTAAGCCAGCAACCAATGAGTTTCCCGGCTCTGTGCAGACTGCTGAGCCAGAGGTCTGTGGGGCTGGTATTGGAGCTAAGCCCATCACGTGGCTGGTTAGAAAACCACATGACCTCCCCATCAAAGAGGCCACAGAGGCCGACGGGCTGGACTGGATGTCACATGATAATATAGCTGCAGCTTAAAAATCAGACAATTAAACTAACCACTAAAAATAAGTTATTTATAGGCTGGAAATGGTGCAAAGTAATTTCCTTTGCAAAAGAAACTAAAACACTGAGCATCTCAGCCTTCTGATTTTCTTCCATCTTACATCCATTTTTCCCCCCCAAACACATTTTGTCTTTGGAGCCTGGTAAATACCCCCTCCCAAGCAAACCTGGTCAATAGATCACAATGATGACACCAAACACAATAAAATTATCTCTCACCTCCTGTTCCTGACTGGGCTGCTTTAGCTCCAGCCAAAGTCAACAGCCCCCCAGATTTCAGGTGGCGGGCAGCGATGTGGCTGGAGATGGTGGAGGTCCATACGCTTTGCTTCCACATCAAATCTGTGTTTTTGTACAAGTCTAAAAGAGAATATAAAGAACCATATTCTCTTTTATTTTCAGTTTTTTCCTCCCCTTTAACAGATGCAGCAATGATGACCTTTCATTGTTACAGGAAATCTTTTCAAATTTCTTTCTGGTAGAAATAAAACAGAAACATAATAACCTGACAGCTGTTAAATGTCAAAGAATGGTAAATTGTTTTTTAATCTCCAGATTATTGGACAAGCTGAAAACAAGATTTGATTCTTCACATTCATTCATTTTCTATACAGTTTGATTCGTCAGCTTCTGTATAAATACGCTGCTTCAAGTGTTCGCTACGCTCAGAACTGGGATTCCAGTTTTGACTGGTGTGTATTTGTTTATTAGGCAACTTCTACCAAACCCAAACATCAAACTTTGTATGAGAATTATCACACAAGGAGAGTTGGACGAACAACTACAAAGTGACAAATGGTACTGGAGGGTGCATTAGGTCAGGAGTGCAACTAAAAGACTGTTTGTTGTTTACTTCACAGCACTGTTAACGACGAGTTTGTCCCTCAGGTTCAGAGTTAAAACCGACCACAACTGTAACATCCTGAGGGGCTGAGAGTTAGTAATTGGTGCAGGCTGACCTTTAACAGCACCTACACAATCGTTACTCACCACTGATTCTCCTTTCTAATTTTCTGTGTCATGAATGTTCTGCAGGTGAGAATGGGGCATATAAATGTGGCAGGAACACGGGGAATTGTTTATCGCTTTTTTTAATCATAGTTACTATAATAAGTCAATGTGAGCTAGGCAAGCACTTCCCCTCTATTTCCTGTATTTATTTCTATGATAACCAGATGTTCTGGGTAACTTAGTTGCTGTAATCAAAGCTCTGGAGCAGCGTCATTTAATCTTATTTAGCTCTTTACCAGAAAGCTAACCTATATTCGCCCCCAAAGCCATTTCATTTTAACAGAAATTGATCTTAGAGGATTCTTATTTACCTGACAGTTGAAATTAATACAAACAACCATTATTCACATCACTGATGCATTTGTATTGCTTTTTTAATACTGTGAAAGACAATAAAGTCACTGGCAGAATAAAACCTTGTTTCAATTTATTCACATTTTTTTCAAATCAAATAACACAATTCATGGAACATAATCACATTAGGAATCATTTAACATCCCTATTTTCAATCACAACAAGCTACAGAAAAGTTGGCTGATGATTAATGTTGGAGCAAATAAAAGTTTGACCTCTGACCTTTGGAATTGCAGTTTCCTCCCGCCCATCCACCTGCTACACATAAGATGGCGTCCACTTTCTGCTCCCCCAGCAACTGGGCCACATCTGTTGTCACCTGCACAAAAAGATAGAATAGTGCTGGAGCCTTTCATGAAGCCTCTCGGCTGATAGACCGCCTTAATGGTATTTAAATGTCAACCATGTTTCAGCTCACACACCAGCTGGGAATTGTTAGTATAGGATAACAATAAAAAGAAAAAACATGCCCACACGGACACGCGCACACACACATCTATCTATCTATCTATCTATCTATCTATCTATCTATCTATCTATCTATCTATCTATCTATCAACATATGTATAAACATATTTATTACATATGAATAAATTATACAACAGCTTCAGAATGATTAAACTGGAGCTGTAAACGATAATTAAGTCTATATATCTAAGAAAAATACCATATTAACCAGGTAATGTCACAATTTAGCATATAATAGATCTCGGACACAAATAATCCCTTCCTTTCCAGGGTGACTTGAACGCAGCATTAGCCCTCATACTAGCAAGTAAACTATATATTTAATATATTTAACATATTTCATGTTTTAAAATTGAAGTAATCATTTTGGGACTTCTGTGTGGAAAATATTAATTTCTGTAACCTACTTGTTGGCTCGTTGACATAATTTGGGACTAACGTTGCTGTCTGACATGTGCCGCTCACCTGTCCCGCCTGCTCGGTGAAGGATTCAGTCAACTTCACAATCACGTTTTCATTCGCCTCCTCATTAGCAACCATGTCGATACAAGCGACCCACTGTTACATAAACACGGAAAACACACACGATTATGGTAACATTTAGCCAAGTTAGCATGTTGCTAGCATTAGCCGCCATCACTCACCCATCCTTTGGATTTGAAGTACTGGATACACTTGGATCCCAGAGCGCCTCTTCCGCCATACACTATCACCCGGTTAGTGGCCATGTTAATGCTGTATTCAGTTGTCAGCAGTGTGTGAGAGGGCTGCAGGGCTGCAGCTGAAATACACACAAAGATGAGGAGGAAGAGGAGGCGTTCCCCGCTTGTGCAACAAGTGGGCAGAATTATTGCTGCGTTCAAAGACTGTTGGATATACAAAGTCCATTCCCAGTCAAGGCTACATTGAGCCACCTTTTTATTAACTAACAAATCTCAAATGGTCTTTTGAGAAGCAACAAAAAGAAAGAAATGTGAATAAGATACAGGGCATGAAGCTAATAAATTAAGTCGAAGAAGTAGTTGCTTTCCTAACTAGAAACAAAACTTTAGGCAGGAAAATGAGCAGAAGAGTAAAAGTTTAAATATGTTGAAAATTTCATTAACCTAAGCAAATGGGGCCAGGCCACTTCAGAGCTTTGGAATAATGGCTCTTCAGTGTTCAGCCACACAGATAAACCACAACCACTGAGGTTAAATGAATAACACTGCTCACCTTATTGATCACCTTGTTATAACGCAATGTTCTGCTGAGGAAAACAGTATCACATCACCAATGTTACTTTGACACTTGCCAAAAGTGCTGAAACTACGCAACAAGACTCTGAGGTGTTCACCTGACCTCCAAACTCCGCCTGTCTGATTGGTTCTGGTATTATATATGAGAACCAAGCCCATTAAACCTCAACCCACAACCCACATGGCCTTATGTGTCAGTACCAGAAACTTCAAGACACACTCAGATGATCTTTGACCTGACTGGTTGAAGCACATTTGGTAGCGTTAGGAGCACCTACTTAGTATTAGGCAAGAAGGCATAATGTCAAAGCTGATATTATATATTTCTTTATTTATATATTTATATACTAATGTAATTGCGTAACCCTTTCATGTTCAAAAGCAAGATATTTTCCTTTTTTTCTGTAAAAATGCATGCAGAATAGCTCTTTTTCAGGACAACCTAATCATTCATTCCAATTATTCAGTAATCATTAGCTAATTCATCCAATTTCATGGGAATACAAAGCTTAGGGTAATCATTAGTTAATAATTAGCCCTAAATTTATTTGTCATTTGTTGTTCAGTAGCGAAGCCAGTTTAATGGCCATTGTTTTAAAATGTTAGCATAATTTGATAAAAAAGGAAAAACACTGTCAAAAGAATCTATATGTATCTATATGTTGTTTTAAAAAGTTAGCATAAAGTTAGCAAAAAGCTAAAAGGAGAAGGTCTTGCTGTGCTTTTCAACTCAGATATGACAGATACGACAAGTGGGACATAAAACTGTTAATAGGGACTTTTATCTTTTTAACATTAAGATCTGAATCTGCTTGAGCTGATTGTCCAGAGAAGAATCCTGCACAAGCTGCTGAACATAAATGACAGCTCTTCACACTCTCTTTACAGCACAATAAAGGAATAACAGACTTTGTTCAGTCAGAGGTTTCTTCAAGTAGCTGTAAGACAAGAAGATGGCAGCTATCACCCTCCAGCACAATATCACTGATAATTAATTAATAATAATAATGATAAAAAAAACAAAAACACTTGTCAAGGGATTAATAAAATACTTCTCATTTCATGACATTCATTTAATTTTTTTAACAGAGTTTGAAAAACAGTAGCAAAGACTCCAGCTCAATCAAGACATCTTAGTGTGCACATGTCTGCAGACGCTGCTCATCTGCTGACATTAGTCCTCATTCACACAAGGCAAGCTGAATTTGATCTAATTTTTTTATATCAAATCTCAGGATGCATGGCACAAAATTCAAAGACAAACAGAATTAGTCCAGCATAATAAAGACATAAACAATGTCTGGTTGCATGTCTCCCAACCATTTAGATTTCACACAGTGAGCACTAGGTGCTGCTATAAGACTGCGCTGTTGATGACACAGCAGTGAGCCATATCATGCCATTATGCAGCTGCTGTGTTATCTGTACTGTGCCAAAGAATCGAGCCGATGAGACATTCCCAGCTCTCATGAATAATACAAGCAAGTCGGCCTTGGTTCCCTTGTCAAAGTAGTGAAGCCCCCGATCTGTCACAGTCACCTGGATATGACATACACTTCTGCTACAGGGAATGAATGCTTGGTTTGTCTAGTCTGACACACACAAACATATGCACGCTGAAAGAGTGTGAGGGAGAGAAATACACACTTTTTCATGGTTGTAAACAAAAGTATTATCCCATTCCTTTCTGTCTGTCTTCTGATCTCCCAGAGAAAATGTATGAAAAACACACATGTATGCGTGTTCACACCCACATCCTTTGAAGTGTGAGATGAGGAGGAGCTGTTTGGGCCATGAGAGTCAGTGATGCTGACCAAACTCGCTTCTCCTCGGGAGCTGGGTGAAGTACCAGAGAACACATAATAATCACCCCCTGCTGTCTGGTTGAGAGGAGGAGGAGACATCCTGCAGCCTCCTGACACTTAACAAACACTAAGTTAATGGTAAAGTAATCATTGCCCAATTGATCTGTCAGCAGGTCAGTCTTTGTTGGCGTGACGATGGTTGCTCAGAGAAGCAGAGCAATGACTAGAGTTTCAATGCAGGACCAGTAACATCTGGGACAGTCCATCCCTATTAGTGTTATGTTGTTGTCTGAGCCCAGCTCTCCCCATTCATACCTGCATACTATACTATAAATTACTTTCTCTGGAAGTCTTAAGAACCAATATTGCTTGTATATTATTTGTATATGGCTTGTTTGAAAAGTTTGCTTTGAATCGCTCAATTTAAGAGATAGTGTGGATCAAATTTTTTGAGCAAATTCATACAAAATTCATCATCAAATTATATTGCTTGACAGCCTAATTTTCACCAAACATCAATCACTGGTTTACAGAAACCTACAAAATGTCTAACATTCCTTTAGCAGCGAGCATGGTAAGTAGTTGAACATGCCTACTGGGCATATACTGTGAGAGAACAGACAAAGCTGAAAGCAAAAGAGGGAGCAGATAAGAACAAATGCCTTACTTGGTTTAAGTCTGTCATTTGCCAGCAAATAGGCTTGGGGTTTAAATTTTGGCTAGAGCCTTTCTGTGTGGAGTTGGCATGTTCTGCCCATGCTTATGGTTTCCTCACACAGCCCAAATACATGCTGGCTTGACTGGTGAATCCAAACTGGTCTTTGAAGTCAGTGTGTATTTGTGTGTTGGAAGCTGGATTAGCCTCAAATTCCCCTGCAACCCTAAATTGGTATAAAGAAATTGACAAATATTTAAAATTGTCCAAAAATCTGATTATGGAGCAGCATGTCGCTCAGCTGGTTTAGCAGCTGCCTCAAACACAGAGGCTTCGGGTCCTCGATGCACCCTGCCCATGTTTGAATCCCGGCCAGGGGACCTTTGCTGCTTGTCATCCTCTCTCTCTGTGACATCTTTCCTGTCAAGCCACTGTTAAAAAAAGACCACCAGAGCCCCAAAATGCTTTAAAAAAAGGAATCTGGTAATGTTTTGCTGTCTAGCTTTTTGTACACTTGACTTGATGCTGCAGTCCCATTTGAAATAATCTGCTATGCATTAAAAATACAGACCTAAATCATGAACCCATAGCCAGGGTTTCAGAATAACCTGTGAGTATCTCCTGTGCTATACTGCAACATTACAACCTGTGAAGGTAACAGAAAACTGGCTTCCATTTTTGAGTGAATGGGTTCATTTATTGCCTCAAAGATGGCACTTGTCTACTGAATTCTGCTCTTATCTATACAAAGACAAGTCATTTTTTTCTCAAGAGCAGCATAGCAGGGGTATGAATAAATTTTTTTTTAACAGAATATGAACAAATTTCCAGATGCTTTTGAGAGTCAAACGTGTGGTCCTCATGTATGTGTCTGTCTTAGACTTTGTTCTATATTATATACAATTAGAATCAGCAGAGAAACAAAATTAGTCTCTTTCGCTTTTAAAAACCCAATTTTGAAAACGTGACTGTAAGCAGCTCGTACACTTAGTCTTATTATGTAAACTCTTCAGGGTGATTGTAGATGGGTGAGCTCGTTTTTGCCAAAATAAAAAATTAATCATATATTAAAAAAGAATCAAATTGTGCTTATGTATGTCTAATTTCCATGCAGGTGTTGTTTAATGATCTAAATAAATCAGAGTACACTTCGAAATAAAGCAGTGTGAACAATGTCATGTTTTTTTGTTTTTTTTTTACCCAGTGGTAAAAAATGCTTGGCTGAACTTGGTGTGCAAATTATTTCTTTGAACATGACACAGCTGTTAATTTTTGGCCACTTGGGGGCAGAAGAAGCATGATAAAAAACCATACAGATTTTTTTAGTTGATGCTCACTAAAGAAAAGAAAAGAAAAATCACTGTTTGTTGACACATCCATCACATGCAGTGCAAATGTATAATTTATTTAGTTTTATTTATATCCACCAAGAGTCCGAATTTCACCCTCTCTGCTAACTTCTCTGCCTTTACCTGTCAAATGCTCTGTTATGGTTGGTTGCTTGTCAGTTGTTTGGTATTTAACACTGACAGCTGATTTACCAGTGGCAAGAATACATTAAAACAGCTGACCATGAAACCAAAGCAATGAGCTAAAAAGTAAAGTAAAGTATGAGTATAGTAGGAAATAACAGAGAAATCTGACTATTCATGTCAAATTCTTTGTTCTTTAAGCCATAAATCTTTCACTTCCATCTTTTTAAAGACTGTTTCAGCTTTAAACTTCACGCATCCTTCCAGATAACTTGCAATGAAAAATAAACCCAATACATCCACAAGAATTAAACTGCACCTAACACGCCTTGCATCTGATATGTACAATTTTTTTCTTTCTCTGAGCAAGTCATTGTCAACCTAAAGTGCCATAAAATAAACCTTCAAATGCTAAATGCAAAACAAAAACTCTGCTTTGAAACTGAAAAGCACCAAATCCTTATTTTAACCTTTAAAAGAATGATTTTTAAGAAGCTCAGGCTTTTAAACAATTTCACACATTTGCTTTTGAAAATTGATTTCACTGTCATTTCAAGTATTTTTCACTCTGTTGGTTTGTTTAACCTTCCTCACCCCACACACCCACAATGAGCACTCTTTTACCCTGACACTTTGAGTCTGTCATCAGAACAATGCTCATCATGTGGATTCATCTTTGTTGTGCAGCACTTTCTAAAATTTTCTTCTGAAATTACCCATGAAAATACATGATTGCCGAATGCTGGTACTTTTTCTAAGCATTTATTGCATTTGTGAGCACACTACTACCTTAAATACATATTTATACGGTGCAGAGATTCTGCAACAGCATCAAAGTATTACTCATGCAATATTAATGCATGCAACATTTCACAATATGATGTTGAATTTTGACTTAATTTTCTTCAAGTATTTTGGCTTTTCTAGAGTTCCACCTCCAAGTAAAGGTCAAGTTGCCATTAAGTTGAGTGTATGCACACATTGTTGAATGGAGATGCAAAACAATACTGTTCATGCATTAAACATGCTTATTCACTTGTAGGACATGTAGCTCCAGTATTAACACGGTCTAAGGAGTGAAGCTGTGGTGGTTTATTCATAAGATACAGTGCATAAAGAAGCTTTATCTCACAATATGATTTCCCAGGAATACAAAGGAAAAGGGGTCTATACATTAGTTTATCAGTTACATAATAAAATGTTTGGATGTTCAGAGCCTATACTGTTGCAGTTATTTAGCTCCAGAGACTAAATGATATTCCTCATGGCATATGGATGTACTGCATGTCTTTGTTTACTCAGAGCATATAGAAATATTGCTGAAGCTGTGTGCTGATGTCAGTCTGCCACTGCTTTGGAGAAGAAAACATATTTCAAAAAAAATATTTCTGTTTCAAAAATAAAAGCCAAATATTTTTATCAGACAATGGCAGATCCAAGGTGAGTGAATTATTCTATAACAGTTTGCTGCCTCTCATAATCTCCTGTGGCTGTGGATAAAACTGTAAAATCCCCATTTTTGCCACAGACAAAATATGGGTTGTTTGGATCTCTGGCTGCGGCTGTCATCATCATCCAGCCAAAGTGTTTGGACCATTTCCCTGAATCTTGACATAGGGCACATTTGCATCTCCTCCGCAGGGTCTCTCTCTCTCTCTCGCTCTCTCTTTCTCTCTCTCTCTCTCATAGAGTTTGATGCTTTTGATGCAGAAATCCTCTGTAGCTTTATCATTTATCCCCGAGGTCTGTCAAGCACCACTTTGTTGCCATTTGAATTCTCAGCATCACTGTGACAACCTCCTAACAAGCACTTGGAGAGTTTTGGGATGGTGCGAATTTGTTGATTGCAATGCTTTATGACTTGTAAATGTGTTGAGTTCTGAGTGGCTTGGAGTGGTTCCTTAATAGCAGCTAATCAAAGCAGGGATCAGCAGGAGAGGAAAGAGACAGATAATAGGGGCTCAATGCTTGGATGAATTTCTAAATGAGCCTCCTGGACGCAAGACACTTTGTGCTCTAAGGCCAAAACCTCTTCTTTGGTTAATTACAACAAAACATCCCCAAAAGCAACATAAACCAGCAGTAAATGGATGGAAAATGTTAAATGAAATGGCAAGAGAGATGCTAGATTTACATTTTTGATACAAACAGAAAAGCAGGGACCAAAATGTGCAAATGGATGATGAAAAAGATATACAAAATTTTTGAAAGATGGACCACACTGGTGTATTAATCTTAGATAAATATTTGTGCAGTCACCACATGTGAGAATTTATTGTAACAAAGGCTACATGAAAATAGTATGTTGAGAAAAATATTATATCTGTCTTAGGTCAGTTATCTTTCAGTTTTAGTATGTACAAATCCACTCTACATATCATATCTAAAAGGATCTTTCATTTTTAAGGCAAATTATTCCACACAAGTCCCTTTTTTCCCACATTTATAGTCTTTTGAACATAAAAAGTAAGATTTCCATTAACCATGCCGACCAGACTTGCCTGGAAAATCTGAGCCCTATTTCTTTTGGAAGGAAATTTTCACACTTCAAAATTTTCTGGAGCTAAAGGTAGTGTGTCTGATCCTCATACAGAGAAATTCATAGAATCACCTTCTTTCCCTTTTGTCAGTCAACACTAGATGTCCCCATGAGTCATTCAGAAAAGTGAAACTCAGCCCAAGCTTGTGGTGGGTTGCTCAGCCTTTGCAAAACCATTACTCTGGTAAACATGTCTTTTTCTTTAGATGTAGATGCAAATAAATTGATTGCTCAGAAATTAAATGGAGAAGCAACTGTGAGGATTCCAGTAATCTGAAGTAAAATACAAAAGACCCCAGTTAAATGTAGGGCATCCTGTAGACAGAGCATGAGCTCAGAAAACAAAACCCTGTGTGTTGTGGGCCAGCTGATGCAAACAGAAGGGATTAGATAGTAAAGCTTGAGGGGTGTAATGGTTCAGAACTCACAGCAGCTCACCGCAAAGTGGATTATGAAGCTGATATTGGTGTCAGAAGTTTACTGGAGGGCAGGAGAAGGAAGGAAAGGCTGGACGGGGGTAATCTGCTGGTAGATAGAGGAAGAAACGTCGACAACTAGTGCAGGATAACAGTACATCTAGCCTCAAGAAGGACTTAAGATCAATGTAGAGAAGCAATAAAGTGATAGTGTGATATTGTAGTGACTGTGGGGAGAGCTGCAGGAGAGGTTTTATATGAGGGCGAAGTTGTGATTAGAGAGAGATTGGAGCTAAAATCCCAGGGAATCTCCAGCGTGTGCAGGTGCTTATTGAAGTCTTACTTTTACGGGTTTGAAGAAACAATCAGAATGGCGCAGGGAGAAAAAAAAAGAGAACGAAGCAAGACTGAGATTGATACACCTGTGATGGGGATTTTGGGTTTAAAAATGGGAAATAACTTAAAAGCAGAGTGCCAGCAGGAGCAGTTCAGACTAATAACGCTAAAATAATCACATCATTCTGCTCATCTGGATTCTCTTAATAGCATTTTTAGAGATAAAACATTCAATTCCCACATTTAGAGGTTAATAAGTGTGATTTTTTTTTTTTTTTTTTTTTACAAGATCATGTTTTGGCTGATGAAGCTCAACTTAGCTGAAGTAATTAGGTGACGGAAAACAAGTTTTTTGTAGTTCAAGATAAACTTCCCTGAATTGGGTTGGTGAAGTTTTACACACCGGCAGCAACAGAAGCACTGCAATATAAAAGAAACTGATAAAAATTTATTTAGAAATTAGCACAGGAGGCTATATATGTATATATATATATATATATATATATATACATATATATATATATATATATGTTTTAATATAATAGAAGTGCAGAGTTTAACCGTACAGAGAAGAGTCTTAAGTGACAAATGTCATCAGATTCATACATTCTTACTGATTTCCATGTACTGTAGACTCACTTTTAAACCTTTCTTATCGCATGAATAGAAGAAAACATTAACAAAGCTTTGTTTTAATTTTTAATGAACCATGAGTCATAATGAAGATTATAAAAGGGAAAAAAGTATCATAACTGGTAAAATATGATTTTAGGTTTATTCCTAGATTCTTCACAGAGACTGAAGTTTGATATTTACCGTCAAGTATCATGACAAATAAATTCCTACATCTGAGCTGAGTAGAAACAAAGTCTCAGATTTCTTTTTAAAAAAATCCTGCATTAATTTTGTTTATTGACTTAGTGAGCACCATCTATGCAAACACAAAAGAAAAAGTAGATTTTAATAAAAGTAAACCACAGTCCTTATACAACCCAAACAAATCAGCTCTTAATTTAAAGCTCTTAATTTAAATCTGCTCTGGGTAATATTTCAGTCTTAACCCTTCAAGCCCTGTGCCAATTTGTAGGCCTCTCTTAAAAAATTTAATTCCCATAATGAAATGAGTATATATCTCTGCAACAACAAGGTGTATTTGAACACTTTAAAGGTCAAAGTAAAGGGAACGCTTGTGAAATTAGTCAAGATGTGTAAATATCAATGTATGTCTTACTGGTGAAGACTCAATTAAGATGACAAGTGAGACAAATGAAAAAAGGTTCAGGGGTACCTATAGAAAATCAAACAAACACTTTAAGGATTAAAATGAATATCTCTTTGGAATAATGAAGCTGTAGCTCTAAAACTCTATCAAATCATTGTACAATATATTAACATTAGCTCTGCAAAAGCCATCTCTAAAAAAATGAAGCTAAACAATATCAGAAAGGTTTAAGTATAGAGTTCAGATGAAATCTTCAAAATGGCCATTTTGGCACAGTTTGGTCATCTGTTCTCTACATTCCCCGATACCCCAGGTTTTAAGGCAAAAAATGAAACAGTTCTGATTGTCCACAACCCAACCTTCTTGCATTTTCATTTGAAAAAAATGGTGTAATTGCATATTTTTCAACTGTTCCCTACACTGGTGTGTAACTTGAGTTTTAAGCACATCAGTGTCTTACAGCTCCAGATGTGTTCCTGCATGATGACATCCTCTTAGCTGAGGTTGATAGCTGCCCTGGGTGGATGTCAGTAGCACAGATCAATAGCTGAGGAGCCACAGGGATTGGTTGAACAGCAGACTGAACAGTCCAACCGGTGCAGCACCTAGACCAGCCAGTCGCAGACAAGCAACTGCACAGCCAGACCCTCATGACAGTCCCCTTTAATCAGATACAATCAGAATACAAAAAAAAAAAAAAAAAAAAAAAAAAGTCTAGACCTTTGTAACATCAGGTAATTTGTGTCCACGTGTGTGTGCTGTGTCCATCATAAGGACCTTGTCTACTAGTGGTCAAAGTAAGGAGATGCATTTAATTTTGGATAGATAAAATTTTAACTGTGGTCATTTGAAATGTTAACTTGAGCTGTTTTCTCATTTAGCTCTATGAAATCTAACATGAAATTATAATAGAACGACACTGATGAGGCAAGAGGTGAAGTGAGATCAATGATGATTAGTGAAAACTTTGTTAAAAGATGCATGACCCACTGTAACGAGTCAGCAGACTTGGCCCCACCTCAGAATTGGGGAATAAAGATTTATTGAAGAAAAGCTCAAAGCAGGTGTTGAGGGCAGCAAAAGAAGGATCTGATGTCTTTAGTCTCTGAGATTGCACTGGCTCTCTTGTGGAGATGAAAAGGTTAGGTAGGTATCTTGACAATATTCTTTGACATCAAATTTGACTGGGCAAGAGGCATATCATTGGCTGGTTGAGTAGGTTGGTCTCATTTATGGAAGAGACAAAGAGACCAAGACAGCCATGAAATACTGAACCATTGTCAACACTTCTCCTCAATGCATCGCACATGCACAGCCAGCAGATGTTGCTCTTTTGACTGGATCAAATGCATCAAAGCAGTAAAAGCTTTTGGCAGGAGTCGAGTCAAAGGGATTCAGTTCTTCTCAAAGCTTCAGTTTTACCATCCCTAGGAGAGGCTGTTGCTTAAGTAAAGAGCAAAGCAGGCAAAAGGGATCAGCAATCAGAGCTTAATGTGATCCAGATGCTTTTAAAGACATCCCAGAAAACAAATATCACACAAGCCTGAGACCATGACAGCCTCTATGTAAGAATGCCTTAATTACCCAGATTTCTGTCATTTCACTACCAGTGTAGGCTAAATGCAGCTGTGGGCGTTTTAATTAGATATGTTCTGAAATTAATGAAAAGTTGTATACAGACTGTTTACAACCTTATTTATTCTTCTTCTTTGTGCAAAGTTAGTTCAACAATCCAATGCAAAACTAATGAAAATTTCAACATACATCTGAAGGCAAATACTTGAGGGGGGGACAGTCCAGAGTTTTGTGCACCTTTTGGATAGTTACTATATAATTATTATACATGGTTAGGTCTACATGTTACAGAATGTCTTAATAATTTTAAAAACTCTGCATGGTTCCAGCTTACAGATTTGTCCTGAAATGTCTTGTAAATGCCTTACAGAAAACAGCAGTTCATAGGTCTGCTGTCATCTCACAATTTAAAGCCATGGATTATGACACGACTGTTTTGCTCGAGTGGACAAACATATCCATTAAAAGTTTTCTGGTGAGACATCAACAGCCTGTAAATAATGCAACAAACCCACCCCTACTTATTGCCTTGAAATCCATCTCCTCTCAGCTGTATGTAGCATTGTGGTAAATTATCAGAATCATTTTCTGCTGTTGTAGGCAGCCGTGACAAAGCTCTTATAAACCTACTTTACCTGCAAAAAACAGTACACTGAGAAAGTTGGAAACCAGCCGTCAAGCATACTGGGAACACTTATAAGGCTAAGAGGGAGATACACTGATCAGCCATAAGAATAAGTAAACACCTACCTATTATTCTGTGTGTGTTTCTAAGCTGCCAGCAGAGTTTTGAACTAGTAGAGCATGATAGGAACCTCGGGGGGTGTATTGTGGTGTCTGGAACCAGGCCTTTTGGTAATTTAGATTGCAGCTTTGAAGGACTTCTATGAATCAAACTCGTTGTGGGGTCTGTAGAGTTTGGAGCCAGTGTTCTGGTGTTTTCTAATCAGTCAATAAAACATTTCAAACCATTTCAGTGTTTCACTTTTTGATTCAAATTCCCACAACAAAACGGTCTGGAAACCAAAGACCAGATATTTTCAGTTATTTTGACAGGTTTGCACATGTGTGAAAGATTTGTCTGCTGTAGCTTTAATGCTTTCCTTGTGTGAACTGATACATTTCTTTGCCTTTTATTTGTAATCTGATCTTTTTTTTTTTTACCTCCGCAGGTTCCCTTGATCTGAACTCAGAGTTGATCTCTTGTGTTGCTTTTGTCCATTCAGCACGTCCCGTTCATTACACTACACCTGAGACCAAATAAAACAGATTTTATTTTCTCTGCTGTACAGATGTGTCTCAGTATCATCTTTAGTCAAACAATACTTCTCCTTAGCCATTGCATGTTGTCGTTTAAGTTGTGATACAAGCAATATCTTTATTTGCAAAAGAGTAATGAGGGTCATGTCAATGGCTTTTTTTGGCTAAAGATGAAAAAGCTATAATATTTCATTAATGTTAAAATAAAAAAAGGTATACATACACTTTCTACTTTTATCAAGTCTTTTGACATTGATTTGCACATTTTCCTCTACTGTTTCAAGACTGTTGCAAACATGACAAATGCTTTTACTTTATGTCCATTAAATCTCTTTTCAGGACCCCTTTCGCCTTCAGAACTGCTTTTTATTCTTCATAGCACATCCATGATGAGAATCCATGATGCGCCTTTCCACCACATCTCAAAGGGGCTCTCAGTTGGATTAGTATGACTGTGGAGGCCCTTGAAGTACAGTGAACTTATTGTCTTATTCAAGAAATCAGTTTGAGGTGATTTGAGCTTTGTGACATGGAGCATTATTCTGCTGGAGACAGCCACCAGAAGATGGCACATTGTGGTCATTAAGGGATGAACATGGTCAGCAGCAACACTCAGCTAGGCTGTGGTTTTTAAGCAATGTTCAATTGGTTCTGAGGGACCCAAAGCATACAAAAAAATTATCCCTCACACCATTACACCACCATCAACAGGAACCACTGATACCAATGTTATGAGGCAGAATGCAAACTTCTGATCATACCAAATGAATGTCAACGCATGGATTGTATCCTCAGTTTCCTGTTCTTAGCTGATGTGGTTTGCTGTTGTAGCCCACCTGCATCAAGGTTTAGCATGTTGTATGTTCAAAAATGGTATTCTGTATACCTTGGTTGTTACCTGTGGTAAGCCCATCTGACTCATTTGTGCTGCAGTCCAACTACATCAAACTGCGTTCATTAAATAAAACTTCATCTTTCTAATTTAAATAAATACAGCACATAAGAAAACAGGACAAACTGCATTTCTTCAGACTAGCCTCAAACCTACTGTCTCATGCCAAGCCAAGCCAAGCCAACTTTATTCATAAGAGAACTTTACGACAGCAGCCACTAAACGAAGTGTTGAACATAAAATAAATAAAAACAATAAAACATTAAGTGATAAAAAACAAGACAATAAAATTAGTAAAACAATAAAATCAATACAAAATAAGAACAATGCAAGCAATAAGATCAAACTCATACTGGTTGAAATGCCAATGAAAAGAGGTGAGTCCTAAGCAAGGGTTTAAAATTGGACAGTGACGAAGCCTGTCTGATCTGCAGTGGCAGAGAGTTTCACAGCTCTGGTCCCGCAACAGAAAAGACCCTGTCCCTTCTGAGCTTGCTCCGCATCCTCGGCACCTCCAGGAGCAGCTGGTCCGCTGACCGGAGGGACAGGGAGGAGGACTACATGTGGGGGCGGCATGGCTCAGTGGGTCGTCCTGTAGCCTGATGGTTGCCGGTTCGATCCCGGTCTGTCGATCTCATGTCGAGGTGTCCCTGAGCAAGACACAGAACCCCTAATTGCTCCTGATGGGTTGCCATCAGTGTGTGAATGTGTGTGTGAATGGGTGAATGTGACGTATATGTAAAAGCTCTATATAAGTACAGACTATTTACCAAGAAGCTCAGAGAGGCAGGGCGTGGCAAGGTCATTTAACAACTTAAAAACAAATAAAAGTATTTTAAAATTAACCCTAAAAAGAACAGGCAACCAGTGCAGTGTGGCTAAAATGGGATTAATGTGCTCTCTTTTGTGTTCTGGTCAACAGACGCATTGCAGCATTTTGCACCAGCTGCAGATAGGACAAACATTTTTGAGAGACACCAAAGTATAAGTCATTGCAGTAATCCGGCCATGTTGTTATAAAAGTGTGAATTACTGTTTCAAAGTCCTGCTTTGAAAGAATGTGTTTGGCCTTTGCCAGATGTCTCAGCTGGAAAAAGCTAGATTTTTCCCCCTGAACTAATCCGTCTGTCTAAATTAAAATTACTGTCCATTTTTACACCCAGATTTGTGACGGCAAGTTTACTGTGCCAGAGGACCCAAGTCGACAGGAGAGGACCCACCAGCATTAAGACTAAAAACCATAATAAGAGTCCTTGTGTTTAAGGGGGACATATACCTGACTATCATCAGCATACAGATGGAAAGCACAATTATGCTTCCTAATAACTGACCTAAAAGCTGAGAGGTAGGAGGTGTAATGAAAAGAACAATGGCCCAAGAATGGACCCCTGGGGGACCCCACACGATAGACGAGCAGGGAAATGGTCCAATTTAACAGAGAATGTCCTCTCAGACAGGAGAGACCTGAACCACTTCAGGGCAGTACCAAAATGCCATTACAGTGCTCCAATAAGACCAAGATCACATGGTCACTAGAATCTGTGGCTAAGAGAAAATCATTGAAAACTCTCAGTAGAGCTGACTCTGTGCTATGAAGATACTTAAAATCCGACTGAAAGACCTTAAAACCATTATGTTTTATTTTCTGAACAGCTCTGTTCCCTCAGACAAGGACAACAGACAAGGAGACCAAAACAACGTGATAAGACAGAGCCTATAGGAAACCTTAGGAAAAAACCACCTCAGCCCCCTCCCGAAGAAAGCCTCAAAGCTCTCAGTGAGGACCCACCACCTTCATCTCATCACACTCCATCCAAGTCATCCTCCCTCTCCTCATGCTCCCCACCCCTCCTGGACTTCACTTCCCAGATGAAGGAGCTGGTCACTATTGCGACCAAACTAACCCCATTCCACAGTATGTTTTTGTCCCCCATAAACCCCCCACCAGAGCAGCTGAAGGGAGGGCACCCAGCCCCTCCTGTACCACCATGCCAGCTTTATGTTTCGGATGTATGATGTGTGGAGGGTCCAGGCTACATAGATAACAGCAGTCATTATTTTTCCCAGGACCAGCTAGATCCCTGTTTATTAGAAGGTTCAAAAATATCTGTAGTGTTTGGTAACAGAAGGAGAAATGTAGCTCGGTCAGAACACAGAGAGCTGCTTTCTAGAAGGTTTCCAAGTAGAGTTAACATACACTGTGAGCCACAGCGTGCCCCCAAACATAGGGTAAACAATTCTAAACCCATCAAGTTAGCTTTATTAAATGTTAGGTCATTAGTAGGGAAAACAATGTTATAACTGAGCACAACCTTGATTTTATGTTTTTAACTGAAACCTGGTTAAACCAAAATAACAGTGCAGCCACTCTTATAGAATCAACCCCTCCCAACTTTAGTTTTATCAGTAAGGTCAGACTGAACAGGAGAGGAGGTGGGGTTGCAGTTTTATTTAATGAATCATTTCAGTGTAAGCTGTTATCTCTTGGAAGTTTTACTTCTTTTGAATATGTGGCTCTTCAGTTGAAAGCTTAATATAATATAATTGATCTAAATTTCTATAGACCACCAGGGCACTGGCTGCAATCTGTTTAGACTTTCACTGTGTAATTATTGTTGGTGATTTTAACATCCATGTAGACAACCCTCAGGACAAAGTGACTAAAGATCTGGGTAACAGTCTGGAGAACCTTAGGCTGACTCAGCATATAACAGAGCCCACACACATTAAAGGACACACTCTAGACTTAGTGATTTCTAAGGGTTTGGGTGTTTCCATGGTTACTGTGTGTGATGTGGGCCTGTCTGATCCTTACTGTGTTTTCTTTGAGTGTACAGTTCCTGTTCACACAAATGTCTCAACAGAGATAATCACAAAACACTGTTTAACTGAAAACACGACTGAGATGTTTAACCAGATCTTCTCTTTAACACCTTCCTTTTCAGGGGGTTCAGCCAATGAGCTTGTTGCTAGTTTTAATGCTAAAATGTTAAATATCATGGATGCTATTGCTCCTATTAAGGTGAAGGTTGTCTCTAGAAAGAAAAAGTCTCCGTGGAGAAATTCCACACAAGTGAAGCATGGAACAAGAGAGTGTCGGAAAGCCAAGCGTATATGGAGAAAAACAAATCTACAGGTTCATTATGACATGTATAAAAAGAAACTTCACTCTTACAATTTACAACTAAGGAATGCAAGAAGGTCCTATTTTATCTGACATTATTAGCAAAAACTATCATAATGCTCGTCTTATTTGCTATTGTTGACAGGTTAACAAACCCTCCTGTGTCAGTAGCACCTGAACTTTATTCCACCGAGGCCTGCAATGAGTTTGCCAAATTTTTCACTGAAAAAATCCAGAATATCAGACAAGCAGTTCGTTCATCAACAGCAGGTTCAACCGACATACTGTGTCCATTGAAAACCAGTTTAAGCACCATGACACAGTTTAATCCCATTAACAGCAAAGATCTGGGCGACATCTTATGTCAGCTGAACTCCTCCTCTTGCTGCTTGGATATCCTGCCCACAGATTTCTTCGAAAAGGTCTCAAAGACTCTAGAGCCAGATCTGTTACAGATTGTTAACTTATCTTTAATTTCCGGCGTCTTCCCACAACTTCTAAAAACAGCTGTATTCAAACCTCTGCTAAAAAGGGATAATCTAGACAAGACACAAATGAGCAACTACAGGCCGATCTCAAATTTTCCTTTTCTAAGTAAGACAATTGAAAAAGCTGTTTTTCATCAACTAAACAACTTTTTAACACAAAACAACTGCTATGTCAGGTTTTAGACAGCACCACAGCACTGAGACTGCTCTGACCAGTCATTAATGACATATGTTTGAACACAGACGTTGGAAAAATGTCAGTCTTAGTCTTACTGGACCTCAGTGCTGCATTTGATACAGTTGACCATAATATATTGCTTAAATGACTGGAGAACTGGGTGGGCCTCTCTGGTACTGCACTACACTGGTTTAAATCCTATTTAGAGAATAGAAAGTACTTTGTGTCAATAGATAATTTTACATCTGAGCAGACAAGATTTACATGTGGAGTTCCCCAAGGTTCCATCCTGGGGCCTCTTCTGTTTAACATCTACATGCTCCCACTGGCACAGGTTATAAAGAAAAACAAAATTAGTTACCATAGCTACGCACATGACACACAGATATTACAATGTCACCAGGAGATCGAGGCCCCGTACAGGCTCTTGGTAAATGCATTGAGGAGATTAATGACTGGATGTGTCTGAACTTTCTTCAGTTATACAAAAACAAAACTGAGGTGATTGTATTTGGAGCTAAAGAGAAACGATTGAAGGTCACCACAGCGCTTCAGTCTATACACCTAAAAATCACCAACCAGACCAGAAATCTGGGTGTATTGATGGACTCAGACCTTAACTTTGAAAAACACATTAAGGGAATTACAAAGTCAGCCTACTATCCCCTTAAGAACATATCAAGGGTAAAAGATCTGATGTCTCAGCAAGACTTGGAAAAACTAGTCCATGCTTTCATCTTTAGTCGGCTTGATTATTGTAACAGTGTTTTTACAGGTTCTACCTAAAAAATCAATTAGACACCTGCAGCTTATCCAGAACTCTGTTGCTCGAGTCCTCACTAAAACCAAGATTGTGGACCACATCAGTCCAGCTCTGAGGTCTTTACACTGGCTGCCTGTTCGTCAGAGAATAGACTTTAAAGTTCTGCTGCTGGTCTATAAAGCTCTGAATGGTTTAGGACCAAAATACATCAGGGACCTCTTAACCCAGTATGAACCTGCCAGAACCCTCAGGTAATCTGATTCCAGTTTCTCATCAGTTCCCAGAGTCAGAACCAGACATGGAGAAGCTGCATACAGCTTCTATGCTCCACATGTCTGGAACAAACTCCCAGAAAGCCTCAGATCAGCTGAAACCCCCAGTTTATTTAAATCCAAGTTAAAGACCCACCTGCTCTCTGCTGCATTTCAGTAGTTTTTATTTAGAAGTCAAAATCTACATCTGGTTCTTTTAACTCTCCTGTTGTCCTCGGGTCAAAATGACCCACCACTGTGTTAAAAACGAAAAAGAAATCCCTTAAACGATATTTTTTTAACTTGAAATTTTATGACTTTTCCTAGATTGGCCCCAAGAGTAGAAAAAGTGAAATGTTGCTTTTATTCACATTTCCATGTAAGCTGTACAAAAAAGGTACAAAGGTGGTCTTCGGGTCAAAATGACCCATGAGGCAAATAGAGTTGAAATCAAGGTCACAGAGTTATTTACACACCACAGAATGTTACAATGTTTTAGTTGTGTCTCAGATCAATCAGTAGCAGAATTACAAAACAAATCAGGTGGTCTTCTCGTGGACTGCTGTGCCTTTGATCAGTCTCAGATCAATTAGTAGTCAATATGAACAAGACAGTAGCAGACGTACACAACACAAGATAGGTGGCATTCTCGCAGACTGCAGAGCTCTTTTTCTGTGGATTTCCAGAGGTTAGAAATGTGCTGCAGATCACAGGACCCTGAATTCTCTCTGTGCTGAAGCCATGAGTGTTCGTTATAACGTTGAACAGGCTCTAGAGCTGATTTTTTCAGATGTCCAGCAAGACAACTCTGATTCAAAAGAGGAAGTGGAGGATGTATCAGAAGAAGAAGATGGGGAGGAATACAACCCAGAGCATGATGAATCATCTTCAGAAGACGAAAACCCTGAAGCTGAAAGAGAGACTTTCCTTTCAAAAAATGGCAAACTAACATGGTCCTCAGCAGCATATGACCAACACGGCAGGCACGCAGAACAAAACGTCATAAAGATGACCCCAGGACCCACAAGGTATGCCGTTTCTCATGCCCATGACATTGTCTCTACATTCTACCTGTTTGTCACACCAGCAATAGAAAAAAATAATCCTGGAGATGACAAATCTGGAGGGTTTTCGCAAATATGGAGATAGCTGGAAAATGATGGATGAGACTGACCTGCAGGCCTACTTAGGGCTGCTAATCTTAGCAGGTGTATACAGGTCCCGAGGTGAGGCTGCAGCTAGTCTATGGGATGCAGGGAGTGGAAGGCCAATTTTCCAAGCCACAATGGCACTCAAACTCTTTCACACCTACTCAATAGCACCTACTGCTATGATTTGATGACCGTGATTTAAGACCAGCGAGACGTGTGGCAGACAAACTTGCAGCCATAAGAGAGGTCTGGGACAAGTGGGTGGAGCGGCTGCCCTACCACTACAATCCAGGGCCTGACGTAACAGTGGATGAGCGACTGGTTCCATTTAGAGGTAATCTATTTTCATATTTGTAATAAAAGTGATTTTCACTATTGATTTCTTTGACTGTTTTCTGTAACACTGATACTAATCACTGATGCTAATGCCTTCTGTCCAAAGGTCGTTGTCCTTTCCGGCAGTATATGCCCAGCAAGCCAGCAAAATATGGGATCAAGTCATGGGTGGCTTGCGATGCCAAATCAAGCTATGCTTGGAAAATGCAAGTCTATACCGGGAAGCCAACCGGAGGATGCCCAGAGAAGAACCAGGGGATATGAGTTGTGCTTGATGTGACAGAGGGACTGAGGGGTGTGACATGTGACAATTTCTTCACCTCTTATGAACTCCGACAGCAGCTCCTGAAGAGGAAGATCACCATGGTTGGTACAGTTCGAAAGAACAAGCCTGAGCTCCCACCTGCACCGCTTGCGTCAAAGGAGAGAGAGGTCTTCTCATCAAAGTTTGCCTTCACGCCACCTCCACTTTAGTTTCTTTTCTCCCAAAGAAAAACAATAATGTAGTTCTTCTGAGCACACTGCACACAGATGGTGACATTATCGATCGTGAGGACAGGAAGCCAGTCATCATCCTAGACTACAACCGCAACAAAGGAGGTGTGGACAACCTAGATAAGGTGACTGGAACATATAGCTGCAGAAGGATGACTGCCCGCTGGCCCCTGGTCATCTTCCACAACATCATGGATGTTTCCTCCTACAATGCCTTTGTGATTTGGAGAGAGATCAACCCGACCTGGATGTCTCGTAAGCAGAACAAGAGGAGGGTGGTCCTGAAACAACTAGGAAAGGCACTTGTAATTCCACTCATTGAAAGAAGGAAGCATGTCCCCTGCACAGAAGCCTCAGCAGCAGTTGTGAAAGCTCTTCAGAGTACAGGAGCTCCTGATCAACCTGACGATCCAGCTACTACAGCCACTTTCCCAGCTAGGGCAAATAAGAGGAAGAGATGTCAGTTCCGCCCTCAAAAGAAGGACTGTAAAACACATACTGTGTGCTGCAGGTGTAAGAAATATTTCTGCAAAGGCTGTGCACTTGCATACTGCTCTACATGTCCTAATTAATTGAATGGGTTATGTTATTTTTCATATTTTTGTATTGTACATTGTCTTAAATTGTTCTCTAGAGAAAAAAAAAAGAAAGAAACTGAGGTTTTGGGATGAATAAAAATGCATTAAAAACTCCTTTTTGCACATTTTTTTCTTTTCTTAAGCTATAGAAATACAAGTGAAGAGGGAAAACTCAGGTATTCACACATTTTGTGGTGAATTTGTGGTGAATGAAGTCATTTCTTCAAGCAAGATGAAATTTGGTGTTTAAAATTCAATTGCTTATATTGGGGGTTTAGTGAAGACGGGTCATTTTGACCCGGAGGACACAGGGTGTACACAGAAAATGAGGACAACAGGAGGGTTAAGCTGGAATCATGTTTTAATATTGTCTTTCCCCACACTTGAATTATATTTCTTTCATTTAATCTATTTTATTTTAGCATCTTCGTTCTGTTTTTATTTCATTAATTGCATTTGGCCCAGCGGACTCCTGGAGCAACCTGACCCAAAACTACTATCTTCCTATCGCGGATTCTACTATCAACGAAGCAGAGAACGTCGAACTGGAGACGGATTCGAAACTACTTAACGCTAAAGGATCCAGAGACCAGGCTCTTTACAGTAAGACTGGCTCCACTAAAAGTAAAGTTACTATAACGCATAAAGCCAAGAATAAGCGAACAAACAGGGACATTACAGACAATAAAAAAGCTTTGCAGTCACAAGCAATATTAAAGCAGAGACAACATTTATTTTTCCAGACATTAAATCATGCAAAAATTGTTTGGGACCCTACCGTAAAGCCTAAACGTGTTTTGGGTGGTTATCTAAATATTAGAAGCCTGGTTCCAAAATGTGATGGAATCAGAATTCTTTTACTTGGTTCCAATATTGATTTTCTGTGTATAAGTGAAAAACGTGGCTACACAATAGAATTCCTACCTCACTGATAGGTGTTCCTGGGTATAAGCGCTCAAGACTCTTTTAACACTAAATAAGTCCAATTAGATGAAACTCTATCAACTGAAAGTGTATGTGTAAATGTTTCTTTATTCCCACGCATGATGTTTAATATCCTAGTAGTGTATAACCTATCATCTAGCTGCTTACAAACATTTTATCAAAATTGAGAAAAAATACTCAGAAGTTTGAAATCCAGCAGTGAAGTGCTTATTAATGGGGACTTTTATGTTAATTGTTTGGATAAATCTGGTAGGAAACAACTTAAAGAATTAACATTGAAATATGATTTTCATCAGTTTATAAATGGACCAACTCGCCTAACAAAAACATCACAGAACGCAATAGATTTAGTGTTCTCAAATAAACCTGAAAGAGTCTTAAAAACATACAATTTGGTGTGTGGTTTATCAGATCATAACATGATATTAATTTCCAGAAAACTCACTAAAAACCATCTAACTAAATATAAAAATAATCAGAAGGTACTAAAGTTAATAATTCCACGCAAGGACACTACTAAAATTGAGAAGTTAACAAACACAAATTGGGATGAAGTTTTGAAACATAGTCAAGTAATTGACTGTTGTGATATATTTACCTCAACTATGAGTAATATTTTACAGAAGTTCTTAAAACTATGTAAAAGGCATCAAAGAAAAGAACAGCTTCCATGTGTAAGTGATGCAGTGCGACAGCTAATTAAAAAACGAGACTTTGCTTTGAAAACCTATCTCAAGACCACATGTGACACAGATTTATTATTATTTAAAGGCTTACGAAATCAAGTAGTAAAAGAATTCCGGAGTTCAAAAGCAAACTATTACATGAAAATTTTAACTAAAGCTAAGGGAAACTGTAGAGCAATATGGAAACATATTAACAGTCTGACTAAACCTAATACCAATAGAAACAATTCATATGAACTAAAATTTGAAGAAAAAAAAAAACATATCAGACCCTGTCTAAGCTGCTAATGCTTTTAATAAATTTTTCATTAAATCTGTATAGGATCTTGCTTTTAAATTTTCAGATGACGAGCCCAACAGTAACAATTTAAGTATAATACCAGTAGATGAGAATTATTTTAATATATTAATATCAGAGAAGTGGATCAGTCGATGGTATTGAAAGCTATACCAGACCTGAATACCACTCTGTCTAAGGACATGTATAACATAGACGCAGTTTTTCTCAAAAAATATGCCCAAATTATTATCTTGCCTTTAACCCATATTATAAATGTTTCTATGAAAACTGGGAAATTTCCAGATACTTTGAAAAAATCACTAAAGTCCGGGGATACCACAGATGTCAGTAAATATCGACCAATAAGTCTAGTTCCAGTGATGTCAAAAATATTGGAAAAATGGTTTCAGAACAGCCAACTCAATATTTAGAAACACATGTACATCCACAACAGTATGGTTTTAGACAGAATCATTCGACTGAATCAGCCCTTTGCACATTATTAAAAAATATTGTGCAGCCACTTGATAAAGGAGACATGGTGGGTGCAGTATTCCTGGACTTGAAGAGGGCATTTGATACCATAAACCACAGACGTCTTTTCTCAAAACTGTCATCCTTCAATATGTCACACCAGGCACTCTCATGGTTCGAATCATATTTACAGAGTCGAGAACAATGTGTAGTCATTAATAATCTAAAATCTGCCCCATGAAAAAAATTAATACAGGAATCCCTCAGGGAACCATACTGGGGCCTATTCTTTTCAGCCTGTATGTGAACGAACTGCCTGATGTGTGTCCTGAAGTTGGCCTCCAAATGTACGCCGACGACACTGTGGTTTATGTGTCTGGGAAAACTCCTGCTGCTATCGGCAGTACATTGACACAAGTCTTGAGAAAGTGCCAACATGGCTAAACAACTCATATTTAACATTAAATATAAAGAAAACTAAATCTATTTGTTTTTCCATAAAAAGAATTCAAACATCAAATAACCTAAATATCAAAATGAATGGTAAATTCATCAAACAAGTAGAGCAAGAAAAATATATAGGAGTCATATTAGATTTTCAGCTAAACTTTAAATATCATATCAAAAGCATCTCAAATAAAATGAAGGCCAGTATAAACTGTTTCAGAATGATTAGGAGCTGTTTGACATTTGAATGTGCTCATGTCTATCTGAACACAATGATCCTGTCTCATCTGTCATACTGCACCACTGTTTGGTCTCAGACCAGTCAAACCGCCCTAAAGCCTATTGAGAGGCTTTATAAAAGGGCCTTCAAAATTTCAGATAAAAAGCCCATTCAGTTCCATCATTGCAATATTTTAAGTAAACACAAAATCTTAAACTTTATGAATTTTGTTCATTTTAGCCAATTAAAGTTGTTCTTTAAATGTTTGACTGGACTTGCACCTCAGCCACTTTGTAAATTTGTGAACAGACTGGAAACCTCCAGAGCAACAGGAGCAGCTACATGTGGAGACTGTAAAGTTCCATTTTGTAAAACACCTTTTGCCCAGAATGTTTTTTCTGTAAAAGGGGCCAAGCTGTGGAACTCTCTCTCTGCTAATATAAAGACAATAACTAAGCTGTCCACCTTAAAAAAACAAACAAAACCCTGGCTCATAGAGCAGTGTAACCATGTCATTTGAAATGTGTATGTGTGTGTATGTGAGGTGTGCATATGTGTGAGCTTGAGTATGTGTATATATATATATATATATATATATATATATATATATATATATATATATATACCTCATGGACTTTTACTAGTGCTAACTGGTCTCAGGACATTTTATTGTATTTACTGTTAATTTTCACCTTTCATTTAATCTTACTGTTAAAAGCCCTTCTAGGGACAGGTGTTGCGAATTAGCCATGGCTATAAACACTGTGATGCATGCATCAGATTATTTTAACACAAAAATCTATGTTTATTGTATCTGTCCCTATTAAATAAATAATATTAAATACATTTCTTTCAATCTTTGTTTTTTTAATGCACTTGTATTGCTTTCTGCAGCCTGCTGAAATGTTTTATGTAAAGCACTTTGAATTGCCTTGTACATGAAATGTGCTATACAAATAAATTTCCCTTGCCTTGCCTTGCCTATTTACCTCTAAAAACCTTTTATCTGTGTATAAACAATCTTCCCTAAGATCTCAATGGTGTTCTCACAATACAAGAGCCACTTTAATTGTAGAACTTGAATTAAACAACAGTTGCAGTGCTTGCTGAGGAAATAATGACACAGCAGATAAACAGAAGAACAGGGGAAAACTAAATAAATACACTGCAAATGATCTATGGATAGGACCTGAAGCTTCATTATTTAGCTTTCCAATAACTTTTCACAAGAAAGCAAGCAAGAAAAAAAATAAAACTCCAAAGTTGTGACAAAAGACATGCTCTGTCAGTGCTCAATTAAAACCCCATTTCTTTTTCTGTTAATTACACTGTTTGAGACTCTCCCAATATACAAAGTGAAATGTGTCTGTCTGCTGTTAATTAGCATTTCTGTCACACCACCTCAGGATTCTTATCAGTCTGTGAGGAATGTTTGTCAGGTTCATTTTAACTCACATGTTGTGTTTCTGTTCTTTCTGTCACTCAATAATCATCTTTTTTTCTTCTTTTTCTAAAAAGATTCAACCTGTGGGCAAAGAAAATGAAACATGTGACAGTGGATAATGTGGAGATGGTGATTTTATGTTTTTATTCATTCATTTTTTATTTCTTATTGATAAAAAGTCAGTTATGTTGCCTGTTTTCTTTCTTTATTAGAATCTGAATGTTATTATAATATAAAAAAGAAATAATTGAACAAAATGAATTATGATTCATTGTGATGTTCCTGCAAGGTTAGTGTCAGAAAATCACTGCTGCTTGTCAGACCTCTTTCAGAGAGAAGTCTTAAACGATAATATGACAAAATGTATGATAAAAGGAGAGGAAAAAATAACTTTGAAGATACTAAGGGATTCATTTGTTGTATATTATTGAATTAAATACCAGCATAAAAACTGCCAACTGCAAAAAGCAGTTATAGGAGCAATTTAACACATACTGATGTTCTTTGTTTTCAGCAGCTTCTTGATTTTAGCTGCAGTGATGAAAAGATTTTATTTCTGTGTGATTCTGTGGAAATATGTGTGATCATCTGTGCAGAGGCAGCACTGCTTTTCAGACAGGTGTTATCTTACTCTTTGCTAAGAAACCTCCTGGAAACAGCTACATGCATCATCAGTGTGGCCTTTTATGTTGTCACTTCTGTCTCCTCTTACCAGAGAGTCATTTGCTGTGAAAGAGGACCCACCTCTGCAGCAAAAGCAAAATTAAGTCCAGGCTGTAGAGCAAGAGCTGCCATGTTCGCTTGCTTTGCATAATGAGATGTGATCACAATATGGACAGAATGCAGGCGCGCATATAAATCATAGCTGTAAGTACAAAGCAGTGATTGGACTGTTCAAAAACCACACAGAACATCCAGATATATTGCCCAGTAATACAATATGAAAATCAGCCCTCGAGGGTCATGGGGATAATCTTATGTCAAATACAAGGATGTAACCTCATTAATTTCTGAAACCTAAATTTTAGAATAAACTGAAAGACTAAACTCAAAACCTTAAATATCAGGAGGAATATTAGGAGAAATAATAATAATAATAAAAAATAAAATAAAAAATAAAAGCAGAGTCTGACAGAACTGGATCAGGATTAATCTTCAGCCTGGTAGTTTCAGAATAGCTACAAAATAGAGGTCAGTTCCTTATTGGTGGCTTCAGGCTTTTTACAAGAACTAAGCTGATGCTGACTGGTAGACCTACACTCACCAGTCACTTTATTAGGTACCCTTTGCTGGTCCTGTGTTGGACCCCTTTTACCTTCTAAATTGACTTTATTCTCTGTAGTAAAAAGATTCCCCAGATTTTGCTCCATATTGACATGTCACCATGACAGAGTTGCAGCAGATTTGTCAGCTGCACATCCATGATGAGAATCTTCCGTATTTGAATGTTTTAATGGTTGTGTTCTGTGCTGCAATGATGTTGTAATGGTGTGTAGCAGAGTCTATTAATGTAGTGTTGATGTTGTATGTTTTTGTGTTAAGCGTCCTTGGCAATGTAGTTTCCCCCCTTGGGATTAATAAAGTTATCTTATCTTATCTTAATAAGATTTCCAAAGTGTGCAAAGAAATATTACACAATTACACCTCCACCACCAGTCTGAACCATTGATATGATGGAGCAATGATTTCAATTTATTTATGTTAAAGTCTGAACTTACCATTTGAATGTTGCAGCTAAAGTGGAGACTCATCCGACCAGGCAACATTTTTCCCATCTGCTGTTGTCCAATTTTGGTGAGCATTGTAGACTCAGATTCCTGTTCTTAGCTGACAGGAGAGACATCTGATATGATTTTCTGCTGCCGTAGTCCATCTGCTTCAAGGTTTGATGTGGTTTGCATTCACAGATATTCTACATATCTTGGTTGTAACATGTGGGATTTTGAGTTACTCTTACCATTCTGTCAGCTCTGACCAGTCTGCTTATTCTCCTCTGATCTCTTACATCAACAAGGCCATTTTGTCACTACCACTACCACTCAGTGGATTTATTTTTTCTTTTTCAGACTATTCTCTGTAAACCCTAGAGATGGTTGTGTGTAAAGAATCACAGCAGATCAGCAATTTATTAAATTCTCAAACCAACCATTGACCACGTCTAAATGCCTAAATGCATCGAGTTGCAGCCACATGATGGCTATTTGTGTTGACAAGCAATTAAACAGACGTACCAAATAAAATGACTGGTGAATTTACATTAAAGAAGCAGTATGTACCTTTATGACCTTAAAACTCAACGTTCTGGACTTTTTTGATGGTACAGTGACATCTGTTATGTTTCTGGAGCTGTCACTGCCCAGCAACATCCCGAGGCAGAAAAACCGCACTATACAACGTTGCAGCCGACCGAGTTCGCTCACATGTCAGCAAATGGATAATGAATGTGTACAGTGGCTGATTCAGCATAGAAACGCAAAAAGACATTTTAGGAGGAAGAGAGAAAAAGAAAGCGAGAAAGAGACAGAACAAGAGATAAGACAAGAGTCAAGATAAGACAATAATAACACTACAAGAAGCATGCTGAATTAGCCATCAATAGAGGCGAATCACTGATAAAATTGTAAGTTCTGTAATGCATCTTTAAGCTGCAATGCAGTCTACAGCACTGATGTTAAATACATATTTTATGAAAACTGCTTTAGATACTTCATCTAATGCAATCTCGTCACAAAGGGACTATATATATTGGTATACAGATTTATATTACTTTGTGATCAAGGTTCATAATTAAGAAAGAAAAAGGAATAAGAGTTAAATATATTCCAGTCTACTGATACTCACTCATCTGCCATATTTACCCATAAAATCACATTTAGTATAAACTTGATTAAAGGTATAGTGTGTAGCTTATTTGGTTTTTTGTTAGCAAAAATTAAGTATTGCTATCATAAATACATATTTTACCAAAGTCTAATTACAATCGCATCCAACTGAAAGCGTTCTGGTAACTTAGAATGAGTTGTTTATAAATACATAGGTGGTGGCACACCCAACTGGAGGCTGCCATATTGCATCGCTATCTTTGAATACAGTATCCGAAAAGGGACAAACTTGTTAGACTTATGCATTTTACCTGCAATCCCTGTGTGTCTCCATATAAATAATAACCAGGAGAAAACGAGAGTGTACATCAGTGGGGCATTTACCAGATGTAGGCAATTGATGAAGGAGAGTGACTTCAAAACTGAATCGGAGGTTGCAGGCTTTCTGCTGGATGGGTGAACTAATTCATTGGCATTATGTTAGAAACAGGGTAGAGTAGTCCAGCAACTACCTTATCCTCCCGTTTAAGTCAGAGGGGCAGAGACTGGAGAAAGGAACTGGTTTACAGGCTCACTTACCTTTACTTACTTACGCACACATGCACGCACACAAGCAAGCACACTCATGTACACTATTACAGACACACCTCCCCCATGATTTCACTGCCTTGGTTGATCCCCCCCCCCCCACTCCCTGCGGCAGGTTGATTGGATGCGCTCAAGTTCAGCTGCGTCCACACTTAGCTGTGATGGGAGACCCTTCCCCCCCTCTGCCATGTGTTTCTTATGTTGTGAATGTCTGAATTATGTGCTTTTATGTACCAAGGTGTATTTTTTTGTATCTCTACGCTGTGCCCTTCAAAGCCCAATGTAGAGACGCCTTTTTTTCTAGCCTCATCCCGTAACTCTCCCTCATGTTTTCTTTTCCATCTGTAAAAAAGACACGCTGCACCATGTTATCGAGGGCTGCTGTCCTGCAGGTTTTCACTGTTTCCTGCTTCAACACACCTGACTCAAATTAAATAGATCTAAATAGAATAGACATATTAAGTTTTGCACAAAGACTCAGTAATTTGAGTTAGGTGGTTTTGGAGCAGGGACACCTCGAAACCCTGCAGGCTCCCTCGGGGAGCTGGACATCCCTGCAGTAGAACACTACTCGGTTGCTTGCATTACATTAGTGCATCGCTGGATGTGAGTAATTCTTACACATTGGGGCTTTAAGCATCATTTTAAAAGTTGAGATCACAAGAAATTGAAGAAAAGAGTTACCTCCTTTTCTTTCATAGAAAATTCTGGTGTGTCCTTTGATAAAGGAGATAATAAAAGTTTTGGAGTGCCTTTTTTCAGTGCAATTGGAGAATTCAAATAACTCTTATCATGTTTGCTCAGATACTTGGAGAAAATTTCAGGTTAAACAGGTTCCCAAGCAAAACATACTAGGAAGCAAAGATGCAAAAAGATGATTACACAGATTTTTAAAATACAACAGGTGTAAGATCAACTAAATGCTGAACATCTCAAAGTAAAAACAGCAGGAAGACACGAGCCCAAAACAACAAAGTCCAGATTAAAAAACAAAGAAACACATCACCAAACCACTCAATCTGTCTTGCCAGATTTGGGCAGTTTGAAACATGAAAGAGTTTGCAACTTTCCATTAGCATTTTATGCTTTTGCTTTTGGCTGTACACTGAAGTACATGAGTACTTCCCAGTTTGGTTCAATTCAAGTGTAACCACTTTTGGCTGTGAATTTGAATATCTACTTTCAGTAAAATGTTGCCAGAGGATACAGTTGCATTAAAGTATGATAATCAAAGCTTTTTTGAAGTCTTCAGTTTTCCTCCCAACCAATGAGCTCATCCAAAGACCTGCTTTAAATCTGGCCCATGTCGCTTTATGTCAAAGGAGTGTTTTAAGTTTCATCCCACAGAAGCAGATTTCACTTCCTTTGGGGAACAATACTTGTGAAATACATCAAAAAGCTACAACACTTGGTTATATGTGCAAGAGCATTTGATCTGTGGTGATCCACTTTTTGGTCTGCATCCAACTGGGGTAAAGTTTGGCTGCAGTAGGGAGACTAATACATGGTCATAAGGATGTCCAGAAGTGATACAATATGATATTCATCTTACTTACTGAGCAGCATGCAAACTCACTTTGCTTTGATGGTACAATTTATCTAATGAGAATAAATAGTATTCAATCTGCTCGACACAGATTTACATCTGCATGAATTCTGGGCAGAAGCTTGTTACACTGGCCATGGAGAAGTCAGGGTGGCCTGAAAGCAGTGTTGTGTGCCATGTTCGGTATTTGACCTCCAGTCAGAGGGTACAGATTTCTGTCAAAGGGGCATGGCTACTGCATTCCCAATGTACCAGCTGTGCATTTCATCAGAAATGACTCTGCAAACAACACACTCATTTTCAAAGCATCACTCTGTCTCTTAATTACTAGAGCAAAACAGCTTTGACTGCAGTCTCCTGAAACTGGGAGTGCAGAAACAAATTAGCTTCCCTAAACTGGAAGATGAATTATTACAGGCCGCCATGCATGCTGAAGTTATTGTCAGGTGTTTTTAAAAGACTATGCAAGAAATACATAGACGACTTCTGCAGCATATTGTGAATAGCTGGGACCATTTTTTACTGAAACTGTTTGTACAGCTTGTATGGATGCTAGACTCAGATTGAAAAGCTTCTTACAGCTTTAATTGTTGTGAAATTTTTGTGTAAATTGGTTGTAGGGCAGTTATTCAAACCAAAATTATATGTGTGATCACCAAATTCAAAGAGCGGCAATGGTCTGGGCTTATTCCTCTGACGTCAGTGCTTCATAGCAATAACTTTCTGATTATGACTTTTGACTTTACAAAGCATTTGAAGATGGTGTTTTTCAAAAATATGAATTGATTTCTTTTTTTTCTGTTGAATCTGCCATCTTTATTGGGAATGTCAGTGTGACAAAGCAGAGTTCTCCATGAAGTGGAAAAAAGGAGACTTTGTGTATTTGATGAAGTTGGGTCAAACATGACCTTTGAAATACATTAAAAACTGTCCCATCACAACTTTTACCACAGTAAAAAGTTAAATGATTGAATTGATCATTTAGTTAAACTAATACTCCAGATCTTAAAACTCTTTATTTACAGTGATATTCAAAGGAGAAATCAACATTTCTTTACACTGAAGAATGTAAAACCAATAACTTGGCATGTTTGGTGGGCTACGCCTCTTTCTCCTCCAGGCAAGTTGTGAGGGCTGGTGGTGTGGCTGTAGATAAGTGGGGTCTGTCCTGAAGCTGAGCAAAGTATTGTCGACATAGTTGTTTTTCAGTAAACCACAATCTTTTTGGCAGAATGTAATCATGAATCAGGCAAGATTTATCCAAGAGAAACTGGGTATTGAATAACTGAAATTTAAATGCAGATGGAGTCCCAACTGTTTAATAACAGAGATGTCCGATGGGGTGTTATATTAGTTTAGGTTCAGGGGAGGGGCGGCTGTGTAGCATAGCTAGCTGCCCTGCAGCTCCGGAGACAGGGTCGCAGAAAAAGCCAGAACAGAAAAACATAACAGACTGGAGACAGTGTAAACACAGATTTTATTTACTTCCTTGTTACATCTCGCTCTCTGATTGGCTACATTCCGTGCCACGTCACCATCCATGCAGTCACAGTGCACGAATCTTTGGTGTTCCTCAGAAATTGTCTCTGAAATATTGAACATGTTCAATGTTTCCAATTGTCAGCTACGACCCGTTTCGGAGCAGATTATCGGGACAAATTGGCTCATAACACACCACAGACCAAATGATGATTGGACAGGGAACTCTCACGATTATCGGGTGTTTGCCATCCGAGGTCGGAAAGAGGCAAAATCGGGGCAGAAACAGCCCAAAAATCGTTATGTGTGTACCAGGCCTAAGCCCACATTATTATACTGAAGGTAACCCAATAAATATAATATTTCCTTTGTAAACGAATACACTTAAACTGCATGATTGTAAATAGTCTATGTGTACAAATACAAATAATTCCACAACTAATTTATTCAGTATTTTCCTTTAACATACTTACTCTTTCAAGGTTCTGCTTTTTTAAAATTTCCAAACTCTTCTCAAGAAATGTCCATTATTTATTAGAATTAGTCTGCAACAACAGCAGGCACATAACCAACAATTAGAACCTCACTTTATAACCAGGGTTTTATATATATATGTATATATTCATCTTTAAAAAAATGCATGCAGGGATAATTCTTCAGCACAACCATTACTTTTATTCATTGAGCATAAATGGAAAACCTTTGCCTGGGAAGACAGATGAAAACTGGTGCCACGCTGATCGAGAAAGAGGCCCAGAGAGGGTAGAATGGGAACCATATGGTTAGCTCTAATGCAGCAACTGCAGAGAATGTAAAAGTTGACATCGCAATCTGAGCCGTGCATAACACTACGCAGTTTAACAGATAATAGGATGCGGAACTGGTCGCACATCACGTCTGTGTGAGAACGCTCTTGCTGATGCTCTCCATACAATCTGCCACAATCTATTACAGTCACCACCACACACAGACACCTGCTGATTATTCTCCCTGCCAATCCTTTGTGTGACAAGAAATAAAACTTGCTCACAACACAGAGAAGTGGAGTTTCCATCACTGCAAATGTGGACACACACACACACACACAGCCTGCACCCATGCAATCACACACATACTCCGACATCAGCATGGAGACAAATTCTCCCTTCTCTTTCTTATTTAGCATGCAGGCCATTAATTGCCTGCATGATGGATTACAGCTATCTCTGCAGAGCCCATGTGACATATACACACGGGATGTTTATAAGCACAGATGTGGCAACATAATCTTCGGATTTGCATAGAAAATGTCAAGGGAGAGCTTCTTCTTATTTGCTGTAATGAGTCATGCTAACTTCAGTTTTGGAAGAGCAACAACCCTTGACATTTGTGCTGAGTGAGCGTCAGCATGTACATCTTGTTTGCTTATGGTGATGTGACTCAGGCAGCGTATTTGCACATGTGACACAGAGCACATGACTTATTTTTCAGGATTTACATCAAGACATGCCAGATTTTTCAGTGGGGTGTTGATTTCATTTATATGTGACAGCTTGTTTTGGACTCAATCTTTATACTTGGATATATATATATATTATACACTGGAAGCTGACATGCAGGGTGGCAAATGAATGAGGAGGACATCATCTGCTTACCCTGGTTGAAGGTGGATTAATAGAAAATGTGGAAGACAGATGCTTGAAATGACCTGTGTTTACATTTCCCTGACAGGTGACCTTTAGTGACGAAGTGACTAACCTTAGCCACAAGTAAGAGTGAAAGGATGGTGACGATGTGATAATTTCACAAGAAAAAAGGAAGGCAGTTCTGAATACAAAGATGTAGATTTTGCCATACTATTCTTTCTCCTGCCTTTACTCAGAAAGGTGTTGATTAATTTTGCCTGTGACCACAATTTTTCCTTGAGCTCAGTCAGCACTAAAATCATTATTATGTGTCATTATTTGAAATTTGGAGTGATGGTCATTTTAATGTAGACATTACAAGTGTCCCCAGTCACAGAAGAAGGGCATGTAGAAAATATGAAGTTCTGAAATACAGGACACAGCAACCACAGTTGAGGTAGGAAAATTTGAAGTCTAATTGCATTTAGTGACCAAGCAAAAGGTCCTAAAATAGTCAGGAAATCTTCAACTTCCTAACAGAAAGAAATCCAGACTGGGAAGTCATCATGAAGACACAAACTGGTCATAATCTGAAGAATCTATCAGAAGTAACTAACCCCCCCAAAAAAAGAAGAAGAAAAAAAAAGAAACCAGGAAATTTACTAAAACACAAAGAAAGAACTTTCCAAAATGCAACAAAACACAAAGAATGACCCTAATTCAATTAACTTAACTGAGAACTGGCACCTTGTCAGAGCTTTTTGTTCATCAATCCTCGGGAAAAGCTTACAGTGTTTGCCAGAACCGCCTCTTCAAGCCCACATGCAGCGGCAAAAAACTGGAGGCTGGAGGTCTATATGTGGAGGTTGCTGAAGTTCCTATGAAAATCTGTATGAAAACCGGCTGTTAATGCTGCGGCTGACAGTTCCTGCTTTGAATCTGCACAGCACCATCTTCAGTACCAGAAAGATGAGGTTAGATTGTTCGTATGTTCCACATAAAACACAAGGGGAACCATTAGTGACTACTGGCAGGGTGGAGTTTCACAGCTAACAGGCATATTGTGAAGAACCATTAAAATGAGAAGTTAGAGAAAGCTATATGTAAAATTTATCTTATTATGTTGTTATTTTTCTGTTTATGTGTATAACAACAGTTTATCAGGTTCACAGTGGCACAAACCCTTACAGGAGAAGAAATATCTGATAGGAAGTGTTTTGATTCCAGGCAGCGAGTCGACAGAGCGATCATTATTTTATTTTATTTTTTTCTATAGAGCTGAATTTTTGGTTACATTGGAAGAAATTTTGCACTGGTATAGCATAGGAAATGTCATATTCCCATGGGCGTATGTTATATTGTGAGCAGACTGGGTTGAGGCACTGCCAAGGTTTTCGTCTTTGTCTGTTCAGTCATGTTGACTAATGCTGCAGAATTTCTCCCATGTCTGTTTCCACCACTATGAGGGGAATAAACATCTTGTCCGTGAGATAAAACCAAGCCAGCAACAAATGATTAAATAAACACGTGTGGCAACATTGAAGCAACTGGTTATAGGCTAAAATATTATTGGACTAATCAGTGTGTGAGATATGTTTTTAATTGCATTAATTATGATTTACACATGATTGTCCAGGACTTACTGTTTATATACATATATACATCATGAGATGATGCACAGGTATTACACACACACACACACACACACACACACACACACACACACACACACACACACACACATATACTGTATATATATATATATATGTATATAATGCATATATGCCTGTGCATCATCTCATTATGTACTAAAATGAATTGACTAATTTAATAATAGTCTTAAAAGGAATTAATGCATAAACAAGTAAAAATGCGCAAATAACTGAATCCATGTATGACATCTGATGGCCTGTAAACCATCAACATTTTACACTCACCATATAAATGCAGGAAGGTGCAGAGAATCCATGACCATAGCAGCTGAAAAGGTTGATTATTAACATTATTGCATCAGTATCTGTAGTCATTTTTAACATAAAAAACAGCACAATCAGAGAAGACAGAAAGAACAGGTGCAAGGATACTGTCATGCCTCATGTATCAGGACTTTCTGAAAAACTCAGAACTATCACAACACCTTCAGACAGAAACTGGTTCACCCAAAGGACAAAACACCCCAACACAAACTGAGTGGCATCATATATGCAGTGCAGTGAGAAGCACTCAGACCTTCATATAGGAGAGACGGAACAACCACTTTATAAATGCACAAGAATGAATATGTAGATTAAAAATGAGTAAATAAAGCAATAATTGAAATGTCTCAATTTATAAGTACATCACTGCTACCCTGCAGTTTCAACCGACTGAGGCACTGGTTCAATGAGGAACTGTAATTATAGCTTTCACCTGTGGACAGATAGAGAGCTATAGTAATTTCCAAGTTTAACATGACACGTTCAGTCTCACAGCATTTTGGGAGAAGGCGCTGGATGCTAATAAGCCCATGCTACAATACGTGTTTAAACAACATTACAACTTCACTTGCAATAAATAAATAAATAATAACAGGAAAAAAACAAGTCTATTTTAAGTACAGTTTTTATACACTTGATCTTGGTTTTTAAGTGAATTTTCCCTCTAGCTTTAGTCACACAAGAGATGCACTTGATCAGTGCGCAATTATTTGTGCAATATATTACACAAAAATAACTGCAAGTGACTTCACAGTCCACAGTGTAGCTTCGTCTGTGAACTTCAGTCAGTGTGCAAGCTGACTTCTGTCAGTGAAGTGAGCTTCCATGTCATTTTGCAGACACTGAAGAAGTTGACAGCAGAAGAACTGCAGTTACAGCTTCTAGTGAGGAGGAGAGTGACCATGTAGCTGAGGGAGGGGCAGCAAGACAGCATTAAAGAGACTCAGAACATGGCTACGTCTCTACAAAGGCTGGACACGAACAGGAAACATCCTTTGTGTGACAGTGAGCAGCAGGGAGCAAGATCAGCCACAGAGAGTACTGGCGATATAGCTAGACCAGCCACTCAAGCTGCACCTGTACAAGAGATGCATTTATCTGTGGGTGCACAATATGAGGAATGGATGACTACAGGATAAAATCATCTTAATAAATCTGGGGTTATAGTATGTTTAGAGTGAGTGAAGACATTTCATGTTATTATATAAAACCTTTATGGTTCACCTTGATCACTAGTTTAAATTAGAAATAGTTATAATAGAAAAGTTTAAAGGACAGTATTACAAATGTAATCACATTAGAGGACATTTAATTTAGTCACTATTTGTATTAATGTTATTGTTTAAAAATCAAGTTTAAAATTTTTTTATCTATTGAATCCTAGATCTATCTCAGTCAAAAGCAGAGGAGCCAAAACAGCCACAATCCCAGGACTCTTCGGGGAGACCTACTAGAAGACCTGGCAACAGGCCAGTTAAACTAAAATGATGACACAATAAATACTGAAAAAAATCATTTAAATAACATCTGAAATGTCTTTTTTTCTGAAATGTTTGTGTTTCTCAAATTTGAGGTAAATGTCTTGGATTTAGTCTTTTTGATGAAAAAGAGTGAAGCGGCATGCAGTGTTCAGCCACAGGCTGAAATCTACCTAATTTACCGCAAGGAGGACCAATTTGGTGTGCCGCCCTAAAATTTTCACTGGCCCTATCTGGCCACCCCTTTGAAACATTTTTGGGGACACCACTGACCAGGCCCTGATGGGTTTTCTTGCAAATATTATAAAGAACATAGTGTTTTGTTGGCTGTTCCTTATCTAACCATACTTAATTATTTATTTGATGCTGGCCTACTGCTCCAGTAAGCCAACTCATCATCCATCCCTCAAAAACTAAATGTAACAGTTTTCACTCATTGATGCACAGTCGACCTTTGATCATTTTGAATGGCCCTTTTTGTGTTTTACTCTGGAACAATTTGGCCTTGATACCCACTATTGTTAAAATAGGTGAAGGTTCTTCATAACCACCCAGTAGTAGCAGTCATCCCCAGTGGAATAAGATGTGGGAACTTTGAGGTTTTGAGACGGTGTAGGCAGGGATGTCTGCCATCTCTGTTGCCAATTTCTCTCTTGAAATGGAACCATTAACTGAGACGATCTAGCAGGAACCAATAATATAGGCTAAAAAAAAAAAAAAAAATCTCACACACTACCTCTTTGAAAATGGGATCCTCATAACTTTTGATTAAATATCACAAAAATATAGTACTTGGAAATAAATTACCTTTTTGGATTCTTTGAGATAAGGACTGCATTACACAAATTTAAAAAAAAAACTCTGTTAACTGATTTTGAGGACCATATACCTACTTTTTTTTTCCAAAAGGAGACACATCCATCAGTGTCACCTGTTACACTCTCATGGGGTGTTCTGTTCTTAATACTGAGAAGCAGAGGCAAACCTGGAAGTAAGACCTGGAGTCAAAGAGCTCACGAGGACAGTGATAGGACATTATTTTGGGAAAATTCTAAAAGAATAACAATTGGAATGAAAATAAAAATCCTTCCACAGTATATCTGTCAGCTGACCACCTCCAAACTTAAGCCTGGCATGTCTTCATCATGTATTCAGTGCAAAATACTGTAAATACTGGTAGCCTCTTACACTACTTATAGTCCTGCTCTGTGTTATGGAGTTAGATTTACATGCCAAATATGTTAGGAGTTTCATCTCTCATGGGTTTTCCCAACAAGTGCATTCGTAATGTACACTGAGACTGTTCATTGTCTTAGCATATTAGGTGAGGAAAACAACAATATATTACTCCACTGGATTTCTCATCGTCCCCACAGTATGCAGCTGGTACAGGGTGTGATGGAGGACATTTTACTCACCAAGACTGTTAGTCTTTATAATATATAGAGGCCTTTATGGGCTATTTTTGTTTAAATGTGTCCATTATCTTGTCCAGGGTCTTTGTACCATTGTTGTTAAAAGTTCGAAAGTTTTTACAATTTTGAGTAATAATCATAAATTACAGGCATGAAAAGTCTCTCTGACCATAAGCCAGGCCCTAAAAGCCTACATTTTCTCTGACTAAGAAACGTGGCCTCTACGGTGTTCTGGTGAGAAAACATTTTAAGTAAATGTTTGAATCATTCCCATGAAGTTCACTCACACACACGCACACACACACATACACAAAATGAGCCATTGAAGCACTGAATTCCCAAGGACACCAGGCTTATTAAATCTCCTGAAATAGACCACCAATTGTATTACTGGTCTTCCCTGAAAAAGTTTCTTCATTTTGAATATTTTCTTCTCTGATATTGATACAGTTGTTTTTTTTTTTCATTCAATCAAATTTAATTTCCAAGGTCTATAGAACTGCCGACAGTCTTTCTCTGGCAGTTTAATATAATGAAAATATTCATTTGACAACATTAAATGAGCCTCAAGTATTGACGTTTGTACTATTGTAGAATTGCCATAATAATATTACAGTGGCAGAAAAATAAGCATCCATCCATCCGTCCATCCATCCATCCATCCATCCATCAATCCATCCATCCATTCAGTGATGCAGGTAAGCACCTGTTTCTACACGAGAGTCAGTGTCAAGTCTGACATGATGCAGATCCTGTGTGATAAGAGAACTTACAGTAAGCAGATCGTGTGACATTGTTCTTTAAGTTTGTGTGAAAAAATTTCATGGATTAGATGATAAAGTTTAAGATGTTCTGATGTTAACTGTTTTTTTTATCAACTTTTGATAGTTTTGATTTTTCCTAATAACTTTTGAACAATATACTTTTGTCTTTCGAGTTGTATATACCAAGACGCCTGCAACTTTTCCTGTATCTAGCTCACTTATAGTGTTATAGCTCTGATATTTAAACAAATATTCTCTGATGTTGTTACATGCACAATTTCCTTAATAATACATTTTATTTTCTTAATCCCGATAAGGAAATTGGGCTACACATTTTACCCATGTGTAGTAGAATCCAGGTCCTCCAGTCCCAAGCCCCCCTATCTAACCACCAGACTTCCACTCACCCCTCAACATGCTGACTTTGAATGCCACATTATTGTTCTGTAAAAGTATCTACATTGAAGAACAACTGATTTTGACTAGTTGATTTAGGATCTCTTGGATTGTTTGCTGGACTTTGTGAGTTTTACCTGACTGTCTCCTGTATTTGGGCCTTCCACTGCATGAAATTATCACATATAATCTGTAAGTATATTCCAGCATCTTTCTCAGCTGGAACATGTTTACTTGTCTTATCCTTGAAATCAGCAGACTATACCAGGCTGCCTTAGCCACCAGGATTCCACCTAATGATGGATCCACTGGTGATCCATTGTTTAATTGCTGTATCGGACGTCACTTTTATTCCAACTGTTCATAAAACCATCAAATTCTGTTAACCAATTCACTCTAGTAGTGGTCATGCCTCAGCCTTCTTTTCTTTGACCAAGGTCATGAGCTTTTGATATCTTGTACTTCTGGAAACTTGAAGTAGACTGTAGTCCTACTGCACAGTACAATGGCCCTGGAGGATAATGAGCTCAAGTTAGTATGAATGTCCTTCTTTTATCAAGCCTTTTGACACTGATTTGCACATTTTCCTCTACTATTTTAAGACTGTTGTAAACACCACAAAGGCTTCTATGTTTTGTGTTGGTTAAATCTCTTTTCAGACTCTGTTCAGGCTTTTTAGAAAAACTCAGCTAATTGCTTATTGGTAGACTGGTGCCTCAGATCTGCATTTATTCTTTGTGTCATAGATGCAACAAGAAATACTGAAAACATTCCTCAGAGATTTTGGTCTATATAAACGTGATAGTATCACACAGTCATGCAGGTTTTTCAGCTGCACATCCATGATGAGAATCTCTCGTTCCACCACATCCCTGAGGTGCTCTATTGGATGGAGATCTGGTGACTGTGGAGGCCATTGGAGTTCGGTGAACTCATTGTCATGTAAAAGAAACCACTTGGTGATTTGTGAGCTTTGTGACATGGTGCACTATCCTGTTGGAAGTGGCTATCAGAAGATGGATCACTGTGGTCATAAGGGATGGACATGGTCAGCAACAATACCCAGGTAGGCTGTGGTGTTTCAAACAAGAGTAATTTATTCTAAGGGGCCCAAAGTGTACCAAACAAGTAATTCACAACCTGAGCGGTTGATCAAGTAAAAATGGATCCACATCTTCAAGTTGTTTCGACTAAATCCTGACCTTAGCATCTGAATGCCGCAGCTGAAATGGAGAGACATCAGACCAGGCAACAGTTTTTCATGTTCTGTTGTCCAGCTTTGGTGAGACTGTGCGAATTGTAGTTGCTGTTTCTTGTTCTTAGCTGACAGGTGTGGCATCTGGTGTGGTCTTCTGCTACTGTGGCCCATCTTCTCTAAGGTTGGACATGTTGTGTGTTCAGAGATGCTTTTCTACACACCTGGTTGTGGTGTTTCATGTTATTATTGCCCTTCTCTTTTCTCCATCCAGTCAGCCCATTGTCCTCTGACCTCTGATGTCAACTTGACACTTTTGTCCAGACAACTGCTGTTCACTGGACTTTTTCTCTTTTGCATACCATTCTCTATAAACCTTAGACATGGTTGTGTGTAAAAATCCCAGTATCATCAGTTAATGAAATATTTCATAACAAGAAGCAGCTTCAGATCACTCTTTTGATCTATTTGGTTTTATTTCTAAACTTTTTGTGGTACTATTACTGTTGAATAGCCAGACTTCTTCTAAGAGATATAATCACGTACACTTCACTTGCTGCATCGGATTCCAGTTGCACAAAAATGCTTGTATCCTATAAATCGGGCCTTGAATTTAAATGGCCGTTTTGTCCTGTTGAATAATTTAATCTGTATTAAAGCACATGTTGTATGCTCTCTGAAGCAAAGTGACTGACGAGACTTAAGATTGTGAAATGTAAAACAAATCAATACATATAACAAGAAGAGGATCATTAAAGTGCCTTAAACTTACTGTAAAGTTCATCACTTGTCTCACAATTCAGAAGCACATGTCTATTTGGCTACCTTTTATTGATTAAGATGGTCTGTAAAACGAAACAAATGACTAAAATAAGTTTTTTGTGAAATTGCTGCAGTTATTCACCAGAAGGTCACAGAGTACCAGTAAATCTTAAAGTAAAGCTGAATAAATAAAGCAAAGGGAGCACCCTTTTCTGTTCAACATTCCATCACTGGGGTAGCTACATGCCAGTGCATCTGTGTGTACATACAATATGTATGTGTGTAAGAGAGTGAGTGAACAAGGACGCTATAAAGAAACCCTTTCTGACTCTGCCACTTCCCTTTCCCTCCATTCTTAGTCAAGGACAGTTTCTCTTGGCACGGGTGGATTGAACCGACTCCACATTCCGTCTATCAGCCCGACCTCGCTTTGTTGCCTACTCTGCCTACTACGGGGTATTTGTGATTGGCTCGTGCTTTGCTCCGCTCCCTCCCCTTCTTGTGATTGTATGTAAATCCGGCCGGGACTGAACCAGTGGGTGAGGTTGGGGCTGGTGGCTCCTGCCTCGGTGGCTCACACGAGACCCGAGAGCAGCCGAGGTGAGATCGCTGCGCCGTCGGAGCTGTCCACTCGGCCGTGGTGCTGAACTCTACACCCTCTTCTTTCCTTCTCTCCCCTCTTATCTTTCTCGGCTCTGTACTATATACTTGCGATATTTTTGGAAAGGATTAACAACCTGCTCTTTGGCTGCCTGTTCGTGCAAACTTCTCCCTTGGACGTCCCTCTCTGTCCACATAGGAAATTACACCACACCAGCGGTGGATTTGACCGGAGCGGAGCTCGAGATTGTCATTAATTATACTTTGTTTAGAAGTGTCGCTTCAATCCCAGTTTGGATTATCCTTCCTGGATGGTTTACATCTGGACACACAGGTGAGAAATTAACCATTCTGGTGTGTGTTTTTGCATTTTGTTGTCCGTTTTCTGTTGTGGACTAATTGTTAAACCCCATCCGATCAGAGCGCCCTCCACGAGAAGTCCCCATCACTGTCTGATTCGCTACCAAGAGATTCAGTTATCGGAGAGCCGTTGAGACTCTTTCCCAATAATGTAGCAGGTCACTCCCCCCGTCTCAGAAAAATACTGTAGGCTATCTCCCGATCTACCGCCTCAAGCTTTTACCTTTTCAATTTACCCGGCTCCAGGTCCGGAAGGCTCAAATCAGCTGCTATCTGGGTATCTGAAGTTGAGATTAGAGTTGCCGTTTTTCCTGACAGGACTCCCTCACTGGAGCACAAACATCCCATAATTGTAACAATGTTTAGGGTATGACTGGACGCATGCCACGCTGCCCACATCTTTTAATTCACCCGCATGTTTTTTGTGGGCTATATATTTATTTATTTAATCATTTTCCTTGGCACGATAATCCTTGAGTGACACCGTTAGCAGCGGAGGGATTATACTTTTGTTTTTATCCTCAGCTTTGCGCCCGACTCATTTTGGCGTCATGTTATTCGCTCTTGCGCTGGGGTTGACCATTAATTGTGTTGTCTGGTGGGTTTGTGGAAAACATTTGGGGTCATGTAGCCCATATATTTTCTTTTATAGCCGCAATGGTGGAGCAGATGGAGTTAAAGCCACCATAAAACCAGATTAAGTTCTGCTATTGATACGACTTAGATTTACAGCTTAGACCTCTTACAAGAGGGTTCTGTTGTATCCACTTTGTCAGGAAAAAAATAGTACCCACACAGAAGGAGAAATGTGACTCAGTAGCAAGTCCTGTCAATTGTTGTGCAATTATACCTGCAGCAGCAGTGAATATAGGCAGTGGACTAGTGAATGTAAACCTCTTTACTCTTGTTCAGTGCTTTATCTGAGTAGCATTTCTTTTACAGAAACATCTTTTACTGGACATCTCCTACACTTGCTGTATTTATATTTTACCTTTTACTTGAAGTAAGTTGAGTTGACGTGCCTCTCTACAACTTTATTTATTCACAATACCAGCTACAAAGGAAAAAGAAAAAAATGTCTGCCTGATAACGACTTATAATCCTTGTATATTCTGTCATGCACATTTGAGATTTTCTGTAATTCACAAAGCTTGCTATACAAACACTTAAAATCCCAATGTGCTCCTTGACTAGATGCAACAGTAATTAAAATTCTTGTACAGAATATGTGAAAGCTGAAGAAACCATGCAGTTTTGAGTGCTGAGCCATCTGTGGGCTTCTACAATCCAACTTCAATCCCTTTATTCCAGCAATGCATCCACTTTATCTATAAAAGCTCTTTGAAACCAGCAGATAGAATCTATTTCCTCTGGTGCATCAGATGGATATACAGATCTAGTTTTCAAGGCTTTGCTCACTAATTGATTCTCAACTTGAAGGGAGGAAGTAATCCATTATTTATATAGATTAGATATATTACACTAAGTTTAGTGAGAATACTTACTAAACATGCACATCTCTATAAAGACTCATTTTAAAAGGGACAAGGACAGTGAGCGATGATCATGTTTATTTTTAAAATGACTGTCACCATTTTTCTCTGAAATGACACTCAGACTAGTACGGATGATGACAAAGCCAACAGTAAGGTTATAAATAATACTTTCATGGGGAAGACACGTCTTTTAAGTATGAAAGTTATTCCAGTGTTATTCTCTTTTCCAAAAAAAAGGAAAAAAAATAATAACATGTAGGGCATATGTGTTCCCAGCCAAGCAGGTATGGAGTAAATGGAGTTCTTCTGTTTTTCATTACAATGACTTCTATTCAAGCGTGACGGGGAAGCAAAGAATTTTGAGTCGATAATGCTTTTCACCAAGAGGAAGAAAGAAAAGATGGGAAACTGATCAAAGCTTTTGAGATTTGAATGGAAAAGCACACTTTGTACGGGTGTGGGCGTCCTGTAATGGCACTTAGTAATGGGAGGGGTTAGGCAGTTTTACATGAAATGACAATAAAGCAATATGTTGGGGTGGGAAATTGCACTGCCACTGAAAACGGCACCATTTTTAAGGATCGTAGCAGTGATGTCAGGTGTCCTGGCATTGCAGCAGGGTCAGATTATTATTATTATTATTATTATTATTATTATTATTATTATAACAAAAGGGTCTTCTTTTTAAAGAGTTTTACTGTTCTGGTTTTTTGAACAAATGTCAGATGAAACTATAAATTCTACAATTCACTGTTTATGCAAAAACAGGTCCAAGAGATAATCCCATTTTCTTTACAGCCCTCTTATGAACACTTTACTTTTCATAGTACATGTAAAAAATAAAAAGCATAAAGATAATAATTGTTCCCTGAACTGCTTCCTTTTACAGTGTAGCTCTCTGAAAACCCACAATGTTGAACCAAATAAAAAGAAGATGGTATATGAAAGCTGCAGAGCAGTTATAAGCATTTAGTTTATATACTGTTGTTAAAAGCTCATTGAAGATGAATGCAAGAAATGTTTAATAGTCATAGAATTAATAGTCATACACTTTTTTAAAAAAGCACTTGCAACACATTCAATATCTAAAGGATCTTTGACTCACATTTAGTCATGTTTTCTTGTTTTTCTACGAAAACTATAATACATGCTTTATAGATATGTGCCTTCACACTAATATGAGCATGAATTATATTTAACTCTGCAGGAAATAGTTCTCGTGTAAACTGCTGAGATCAGTAGTTGATGCAAAGTAAATGGGAAAAGACATTTCTATTGATTTATGTTGTGTGAGCATTATCTATTCAACTCAAACCACTTCAATTCTGTTAGGGTGTGAATAAAACTTTAGAGATGATCTTTCCAAACTTTGTCAAGGCAAGTCTAAATCCAAAAAACTAGTGTAATAAAAAGGAGAAGAAGAGAGAAATATAAAGTATTTGGGAATAACTCTGTTATTTAGTTTTGTGTGAAAAATTCTGCCATATTCATGACTGTGTGTAAGTAATGGGCCCAGATCCAGCTGATTTAGTCAAACATTATTACAAATTATGCCTCATTTTGCTGTTATTTTTACTTAAACCAATCAGCTGCAATCATAAAACCACCAACAAGAGGCCTAATATTGATCATTTTAATACAATGCCCTGTTATGCTGTCAAACCTCATCAGTCTAACTTTAAATAAGCACACCTTGTCGTGGCAGAGAGATTCCCAGACATCAGGAGCTCCTGGCAGGAGACTGAGCAAGCTTCTTAACCAAGCTTCCAAAATATTCAGATTCCAAAATGGCTGGATGCCCCTGGAGTGCACCTTTCCAAACCTTGACAGAGCTGTTGTTGCAACAAACATCTATCTGATAAACAATATTAGGAGGGAAGTTAAATGTCATGGTTCATAAGTGAATCTTAACTACTTAGAGTTGCCCATCACATCTACAGGATCGCTGGGACACTTTTACATGACTAAAGCCTTATTTATTGAGTTTTACCACTGAAAACTTTTTTCACTCATTTTTTTTTTTTTTTTTTTTTTTTTTTGGTTGTTACCAGTAACTTTAAGTGTGAAGATTGTTTAACTTCCCTCAGATTTCAGGAAACAACTTACTGTATGTTTAGTATATAAAGGTCATGCAGAAAAACGAGTCTGTTGTTTGACAACGAGTAAAAATACCAACTATTCGATGTATGTATTTTAATGTGCCAGTTGTTTGCTTTTGTTTCATCACATAATACATCAACCCACCGCAACATTGACACTTGCAACTTTGCATCCCTCTTCTTCCATCTCCCTTCTTCCCACTCTTAGCTAAGGTTTTACTTCTGCCATCTCCCATCTGTGTCTCTCTGTCTCATTGTTGCGTCTCTCTTTGTACAATGAATCTTTATTGTGCAGTAGACCCACACACTTTGAGGTTATTCTGTTATTTGGCTGCCATGTTTAGGAGATACTGACATTCTTTTCTCCTGGCATGCAGTGGTTTGTTTGATGTGGTGAAAAACATTTTTTTCATCTGTTGTGCACAAAGCATTTCTTCTTTTTTTCTTTTTTCACTTTAGTGCTGCTTGATAAGATGCAAACAGAAACAGAAGAATATCTAGCAATGTACTGTAACGATGTGGGTGAATGTGTGCTCTTTGTGTGGTCAAAATCAAACTAGGAACATTTCCACTGGATCATATTCCTTTTTCTTTAGCTTCGAGGATCAATATGAAGCTAACAGCATGAGGCTCAGTCTCCTGACTTGTAAAGCATCTCTGGATTTCTGAAGCATGACCTCCTCTATTTCGTGTCTTGATAGAACTCCAAGTGGATTGTCAAATTTTTATTGTCATAACCTATTTCATACTGTGCTGCAGAAGAAAACTTTCGTGGCTATTGTTAAATCTGTGGCAGGGTAAAATACAGAGGGAGCTCTCTGGCAGCTGCTCAGATCATAATGGAAGTAGCACAAACCTTAAGGGTGAGGGCCAACAGGCTCAAGGTCTCTGTTCTAATCCTGTCGAGCATGCTGACAGCACGTGTGGTTTGAGGCATTATAAAATTTGTTTGGGTTCATGGCCAGGTAGAGACTTTGAAAGGTGCAGGGGATCAAAGTCAAAAAGGGGAACATGGAGCAGAAGTTTAAAAACCACATGGCAGTATAATATGCAGCACAAATTGTTGAATTATAACACCACACATTTCAATCAAACATAATGTAAAAATCTTATAATAAACTGTATATTTCTACATAAAATATCTAGAGAACAACTGCAGTTAGGATCACTATTTGAAGTGGACACTGTGTATAGCTAACACTAAAAGTGGAAAAGAATGAAGAAAATGTGCAGACCACAGTGAAAAATGCAGCAATAAACATGTTCAGCCAAAAAGTCTTTTTATGCCGACTTTGCCTTTGTTATTTACGATAATGGTTGTGCTATTTCTAGTAATTTGCATCAGTATGACTACAGTATGACTACTATGACTTTGATTAAGCATCATGAGTTTTATTCAGCTGGAATCTCCGCTGATGTGAGCTTTGAAACAGCAAATTATAAACAGGGTGCACTGTTTAAGTGAACCCTGCTTACCTCAGCCACCTCCCCTGCAAGTTTCTTTGCAACCCAGCTTGTGTTTTTCATGATGCATCTGACTTCATCAGGGTCATGTCAGCCATTAATGCTTGCTCCGTTCTTTTCCTATAGTGGCTTTGCTGCTGCTGCTTTTCCTGTCTTCTGCTTTTCATGTGTGCACATAGGAGGGCAGGAATGTCCGTGAACACAACCGTATAGAAATAAGGACTATTTGTTGATAAATTGCTCTGACTGAAATGTATTGTGTATTATATATGAATTATAAATGTGTTATATTCTGTTTATAATTTTATATTCTGTTAGTTTGACCATTTAGTGACTCACCTGTTTTTTTAAGCCATGAAATTTACTCAGTGGTGTAACTGCACAAATTTGCAAATGAAAGTGAAATTACAGTTGCCTGCATTCAAATGAATGTGGTGTAAGTAAGGGTATCAATTCTGAAATTTGGAGACGAGAAAAATTGTTTCCACTTTCATCAAATGACTCATGGTTTCCACTGTTCAGTTATGTAGAAATTCAGTACAGAAAGAAAGAAAAAAACATTATTTAACAGCATTAGCCACAATACATTCTTTTCTTTAAATAAAGCATAATATGACCTTTTCTTCACAAGCTGGCAACATTTACTGAGGTCTTTATGAATTGTCTGTCCTCTGCTTAATTCAAAATAACACAGATGCTGCAAAATCTCCTTTCTCCTTTAATTTGCACCTCTTACCAAGTAGATCATTTTAGGGGTGTCGAATGGCTCACTCCACGCCACTGTGCCCCTCTTTTACTCAGGATCAGCTTCTTTTGAGGTTAGTAGTAATACTCAGTAACTCTTGGAACACTTAATGACAGTATGAGCGAAAGCTCAGACCACACGCCAAACTCACAAGTGTTTGACTTGCGATTTTGTTCTTAAATACTTATATTTTCCATATCTGCAGTTAGACCAGGGCAGTTGGCAGGATACTGATCCCTCGTTTAGTCACCATCTGATTGCATGTCATGTGTCAAACGCAAAAAAATACAAAAAAAAAAAAAAACCCCAAAAAAACAACAACCAGTGAGTATAAATCGTCATAGTTTATGACAACGTACATTTTTCCAACCCTAACAATAAATTTTTCACCATCTGAACCTAATCTTGTCCTTATCCATGGACAAGGACTGCAAATGCCTGCGTAGAAACAAAGGTTGCATGTTTTTTATAACATTGTTTTAACATATTCTCCCTGCCAAATTAATTTTAAATAAAATAAAAAATAAAAACACGTTAAACTTCATATTTTTCCATGGAAAATGTAGGTTATGAAAAAATCTGTCATGCTGAGTTGCAGAATTTCTTATCAAAGCACAAAACACTCAACAAAGTACTGGAAGAATATTAGCGGCTCACTATTTTATTTAGATATTTGAAATAAAAAATAATAATAATGAGATTTCATGACAATAGCAAGGCAAAAAGAACAGAAGAATTTCAACTTCCCACCTCTGAGGTACAGTGAATGCAGCATTATCTGTGGTTGAAGGCAGTAATACAGAGGAAGGAGGTTGGCTAACCTTTGTAGAGTGACGTAACGCTACCCTGTGAATCTGAACGGCTCAATGAATATTGCTCAGTGTCAGATTTTCAGATCTAGGCCAAAACAAAATGCCAGCGTTGTGATTTTTTTCTGTTGAATTAACTTCTGCCTCCAAAAAGTAAATTTTCCATCACATTTATGAGAGAATAAAGATTGATCTGTCATATGAAAACAACGTCCATTAAAGCCAGCTCGCACGTTTTTCTCTGGCAGCCACAAAGAGCTGCATGCACTGTAAAGTAGAAAAAGACAGAAACATTTACTTCATCTTGTAAAAGGCAGCGGACAATGCACAGATAAAACTCCGACACTTCTCTCTGCAGTAGCTGCAGTTCTCCCCTGTGTGATATAAACCAAATGAAAATGTTTCCTCCCGGTTTCCAGATGCAACACTGCAAGCCCATGAGTTCATGTAAAAGTAAATTATCATGATCATTATTGATAGTTCCATTTACTTTTAAATAAAATCAATAAGTGAAGGTGTTGGTGGCAATGACCAAATAAACATGAGATGTACGAGTCTTCCAAGCAGTAATGATAATGCTGCAGTTTGCTGTGAAACGTTGGATGTCGGGGTGGTCTGGCCATGCGTTGGATTTTAATGGCATCACAGGTCGCAGTTCATTGCTCACCTCTGCTGTGGCCAAGTGTGACGACATTGTTCTGGGGCACATCAGGCTGATTATGTAATGATTGTTAACAATGCAGGGCCGTGTGCGATTGCCAGGCTTCTGTCTGCAGCGTTGTAGCGACAGCCTGTACTTCCTGACATTTGAAATGCTCAATAAATTAAATGCCCATAAAAGAAAAGTCAAGGTCTTTGCTGTCTCCATCTCAAGAGGGAGAGACTTCTGCGATCGTAAATGATTATAATGTGGACAATATAATGTCCAAGTCCCTGTCAAACCTTCGACACACTGAACTTACTGCTTTTCTGCATGAAGAGGAGCAACATAAAGGCATACTATTTGGAACTTTTACAGTGTTTCTTATCTCTGCTCTTAATTATTAATAACACAGTTTTTGGACACACATTAAAGGTACAGGAGGAGGTGACAGTGCACAGTGGGTTGTTGTTATAATTCTCAGATGGCATGCCACAATAAATGGAAATCCTGCCCATGACAAAAGATATTAATTTTGTCATAGGAAGTTTTTTATTTTTTTATTTTTTTTTGAGTTGTGATAAATGATGCAGAATTCATTTGAGAATGACTTAGCTGAAATTATTTCATGCAGTACAAACCAGCAGCTTGGGACTGGTCACATGCAGAGTGCTATCTGGCATTTCTTACAAAAAATGCCTGGTTGGATCAAAGGAGTACAAAATACTCAGAGAAAGTTTCTTTATACATACTAACAGAAGCTTGAAAACAACTGAAAGTTTAAATTAGCTTTGACTTTAATTTCGATTAAAATAAATAAATAAATAAATAGATAGATAGATAGATAGATAGATAGATAGATAGATAGATAGATAGATGGATAGATAGATAGATAGATAGATAGATAGATAGATAGATAGATAGATAGATAGATAGATAGATAGATAGATAGATAGATAGATAGATAGATAAAATTTTAAATTTCAAAGGTCACTTCTTATGCTTTTGAGTTAAAAAATGTTTTCACATTGCTTTAAGGCTTTTTAAGGTATGCAAAGTTGCAAAGCTCAAAGTCCACATTAAAGGGAATTATTCTCTCCCACAGAAGATGCTGCTCCTAAACTGCTTGAAACGCCTTGTTTGAACTCCAGGTTTTTCGTTCTTTATTTAAGACATCACCATATACCATACTTGCATCATTTGTGCCCACTGGTTGGCTTGGAGCAACTCAAACACATACTGCATGAGCAACTGTCTTGCAATCTGCCATTATTCTTAATTCAGCTGAGGTGGGTGGTCTTAAAGAGAGAGGAGCACTTCAGACAAGATGTAGTGATGTACATTAGGTGATTTATAGACACCATTTGAAAGTTGTATATATATATATATATATATATATATATATATATATATGCCAATACATCAAACAATACCTTTAAAACAACAATTAATATTAAAGAATTAAGGAAATAAAAAAGGAAAACTTGTGAAAAAAAGGTTAATATGGGCTCTGAGAAATCTGTGGTTTGCTACGTTTCATGTACAGATGTTTAAATTTTCATTTTCATAAACACTTATAACACTTTGGGAAATACCTTTCTTTGCTTTTAGCCTCAGTCGTAGAAGTTCAGTTCAGCTTTCAAGTCTGTGCTAAATAGTGTGTGCTAAATATGCAACTACAACCAGCAGTGAAGAAAGACAACCTGCCTCTGGATCGACCCGGGCAATGAAATTTCAATGCAGATAAGCCGACTAAGAAGAAGAAGAAGGAAAAAAAAGGTTACTATCCAGGGTTTTTATTAAAATGTATTTTTTCTTTTAGTTATTTTTAAGAGAGAGAAGGAACTTCCTGTTTGCCTGCAAAGTAATGTTTGGATGTGTGCAGGATCCCTGATTCAGTCTCAGTGATCACTGAAAGCTCACAGTCCATAACACAAAGCATCTGCTGTCCTGCTGAGAACAAAGAAGGCTGCTAAGTTAGAAACACATCTCAGACTCATAAGCACTCCAGTGACTGACCAGCTGAACTGTAGTTACCCTCACAACTTCATTAATGCTTTTGGCACTCTCCCTTTTACCTAAAGTCTCAGTCTCAAAGTTGACATCGTGACTCTGACAGAGTTCCTTTTAAACATAATATTTAATGTTACCTGAACAAGCGCAGATGCTGCTTTTTTAAAAAAAACGGAAGTACCTGGCTTATTTAAATCCCAGACTGTCTGTCTGTCTGTGCAGGAGGATCATTGAAATTCCACATTTGATTTCAAAAGTTTCTCTGCCTAGATTTGGACTGCCTGCCAGGATTTATAGAAGATTAACTTTTGAAAGTGATTTAGCTTTCAGGCTCTGCTGCTGCTATCAGGGCAGGAAAAAAAAATCTCATCCTCTACTTCCTTGCCTGCTGGGTCACATATTCCCACGTTCACTAAAAATTCCAAACATGCAAAATATGATCTGTTTGTGTGACCCTAATTGTGTCAGGCTGAATATATCAAAATTAATTAGAGAGTTGAAATGTGAAAACAGATGATTGGCAGAAAATAAAGACCAAATATAGAGCAGGCACAGGGATATAAAGGTATTATGTAATCACATCCATGCAGACACACACACACACACACACACACACACACACACACACACACACACACACACACACACACACACACACACACACACACAAACAACACAACAAACAGTGGAAGGATTTGTGATGTTTTTTTTCCGTCTGTGACAAAGTGTAACTGTTGTGCTCGGAAGATTTAGAAGGGAGACACAATACACCAACATAAGTTCAAAGCTTTGTGTTATCACATTTTATGTGTTTGGATTATATCTGAATGAATTAGATAACAGCCCAATAAAACGTATAGGGAATAATGAATTATGTCATCACAACATGCAGCCAGCAAATTTACACAGGGACCTATCTCCTGCTTTATCTGTCATCTGGTGGGATGCACTGCTGCAAGCCGCTTGGCATTTGGAGCCGTCGTCCTGTCTAATGAGTCGGGATATAGGAGTGTTGTTATTCTCAAGGGTTCAGATGGAGGGCTGCAAACAGCAGGTTGCAGCTTTGAAGCTTCTTTGAACTAAAGTCTTCGGCTTGGAAATTTAAGGACAGAGACTTCTTTGATTGGATTTTGAATGGCAATATCACTTTTTTATTATTCAAAATTCGTTGGTCACTCAACTTTTAGTTGTTCCATTCACCAGCACTTAGACAGACCTGCAGATCACAGTTTACCAGCCTTAAAAATATTAACCTTCTCTTTAAAATGTAGTGATATAGAAGTTTCATAAATCTGCAGTCTCTAGAATGCCAAGCAGAAGGCAAATATGGCTGCAAAAGAAAGGCAATTTGAATAATTTTACTATTTAACTATTTATTATTTTGAAGAACTCTTCTTTGTTATTTGTGACCTCAGTGAATATTTCCTTATGAGTTTTTGGTCTTAATGGCTAATTGTGCATCTTATTGAACAGATCATGATGGTTTAAATGTGAATAATGTTCCCATTCAGAATAAAAAATAAATAAATACAGGTGTGCCAGAAGGCAAGGATGAGTTTGGACTTAGATGCAAGCCAGCTGGAATAAGTACTTTCCATTGTTTTCAGTTTTAGCTCCTGCTCCCTGGTAACTTTAAAAGAACAAGATGGCTTCAAGGCTTAAATCTTCACAAACCAACGCTACAGAATTGTTACAGCTTCCATTTTATTTTTTTTTTTTTTTTTTTGCACATCTTATAGCAGCTGTTTGCTGATTTTGGCTTCTGTCTGGTGCTGAGAAACTTGTGTAGGGTGTTAACAATGCTGATTACAGCAGTGACACTGAATCCAAACCGAAAAACAGACAATTAAGGGTATAAAAGTTAAAGGGAAGGTGTTTGCTGACAGATTAATTATATTTTTGGCACTATTACTACAGCTGTAGAGGTATTTCACCCCTTGTTTTGTTGCATTCATATGTCAAGTTATCTGAAATTTTAAGCAGCAAGTCATGTAACAAGTAAATGTTGTTTGTTAATTTAATTTGTTTGAGGATTTGTCTATCAGGTGCGTGGTATCAGAGCTTAGAAGTAAACTGTTTAAGGTGAGGTTCAGTGAGCATAAAATCAGCAGCATGCTTCATAACACACAGTCACACCTGAGAGTAGCACTCAGTTTTTATCTACTACTCGCTGAGCAGCCTGGGGTGAGCAAATTGGAGTTAAGTGCACCTTAGTGGATAATGAGGCAGCACAGGAACACCCAGTGTGTCACTTTCAAAAGTATATTTTGTTATTTTTGACTTTCTAGTTTTTCCTGTTTTTTTAAAATCGCCCATTAATGACAATCTTACACCACTGAAGCACATGTGCCATTGAATTGTATAACCATCTCTGTGAGAGAAGTGTGAATATCAGTAAAATTATCTATTTTTAACTCAGATAAGTGGAATTTTTTCACTGCCAAAACTATAGTAAGGTTTTGCTTTCAGCTTTTCAGTGATGGATGTTTTGGTGATAAAAGGGAGAGATTATCCAAATGGATGAATTTTTGACAAACACGGATAAATGTTCATTTTCAAATGCTTAAAACTGCCACTTTACCATACTTCATACATGATGACTTGATTGTGATGATATTTGGACACAAAAATGCACAGATTTGCAAATTAATGTAGAAGAATGTATTTCGATCATTAATAATTTTTCCTGCCTAACAGCACTAACCAAAACAATGATATGAATGCATACAAATTGTGAAAGGACAACAAAAGCTGATGAGAAATCTCCACTAATTAGAGCATTAATTAGCTTAATGAATTAGCCCATTAGCATAACTGGTTATATTTGATATATCATGGTGATTATAGGAGCTCAGTTGCCTCACATTTGGACTAGATCCAGAACCTTTCAGAGATTATTGAGGCTGTGCCAGGTTTGAGCCTCATCTTTATCTAGATTCGGCTATTTTGATTCAAGCGCCACAAAGACAATCACCTCATTTTCTAAAAATTGCTTAGAAAGGAGAGAAAGAGAGAGAGACAGAAAGACAGACAGATCAGAGATGTGCTTTTCTTTGAGTCATTTTCAACTCTCTTTTCATATTGTGTCCAGGATTTCTGCTCATTATTGTGCTGTAAATAGCATAAACCAGGGTACAGTTAATGAGGTCTGTTGGCATTTTACCCATGCAAACAGTATGCTGCTTTGAAAAATGTGTCCTAAAGCTGAGGTTGGGTTTGTTAATCTGTCATGAAAAACAGTCTTTTCCTCTAAAGCAGATCAAAAAAACTATAACTCCTCAGGTGTCACTGACCAGCATCAAACGTTGTCTGAAATGACAGCATAACCAAAGGTCACGTGTGAGCTTGTCAATGTAGAAATACGAGCTAAATATCTTGAATGCAAATGTGGCCTCTAAATATTGAGATCACAAGAAAATTAGAGGCTGCACACGAAGCAGAAATCTGTGTTAGCTGTCTGTAGATACAGCTGCCTGCACAGCTGGGAAGCTGGAGAGGAAGTGCTCACATTGCAAAAAGAAAAAAAAAAAAGACGCAGAACATCCTCTCACCAAAACATCTGTCATCGTGTCATTTTAGATGAATGGCTGGTGATTACACAATGATGGTTTTGTCAAGGGGACAGCATATTACCACCTAATTCTGGATACATGACAAGACTTATGCTGCCAGATTCTTCTGAGACGAGACAGCACAGATAAGATGTAGGAATTTGAAATCAATAAAAAAAAAATCAGTTTTCTTTCAAACCAGTATTGAAGTAATGGTCTGATTTATAGAAACAAAGATGTGCTTATTAAGGCTGTTTGACCACATACTCCTGTGGGGCTTTGGGGGCTCAAAAGAAAAGGGATTAACATGACTAAAGGTTCCTGCAGCACAATTATATCTGTGTTTCCTGAGCTTCTATAGAAACAATTAGAATCTGCAAATTATATGCGCAGGAGGACATTTTCTGTTTATTAATTTCTGTGAATTTAATAATCAAAGTTTCCCGGCTGCCATTTCAGCATGACAACAATGTTAATTCCCTACACAGATAAACCATGTTTGTTTATCTGAACAAACATTGTTTACAACACAGAGTATTCTCTCATTTTCCATTATGCCAGTCGTGACCTTTTGCTCTGCGCTAATGTGTTTATTTGAACTATCAGAAAGTTTAATCATGGGAGGATGGGCTTCTCTGTAGGCAGGATCCCAAACGCAAGCAACCAGATACCTGTTGTAAGGAAGAAGGAACTCCTTATTCTCTAATAGTTTCTCCATGTTCACATCTTCCTGCTGCAAAGGGAAATAGCTCTGATTTGTGCTGCCTGCTGATATCACTAAAATATGATTCATAATATCCAATTCAAGACAATCCTAACATTTGCAGCTCTAAGCACCAGGTTTATAGTATTTCTCTTCACAGGAAAAATCAGGATGTAATGCATTTTATATTTCCAGCTACTGCAACAGCTTGCAATATACAGAGTGACTGGGCAGTTATCATGAGCAGGGACATTCACCATGTCTGAGTAGATGAAATAGCACGTAAGCACAGAAACTCCATCAACACACCGTCAAAGAAGAGAAATGTAACGGGCGTGGGCCAGGAAATTTAATGGACAAGTGATCTCTGGCGGTGCGGAGCTAGATTTCTACAACGGTAATTATGTAGCTCCCAGGTTGTTGCCAAAATGGAGCAAGCAGATCAGCGCAGTGAATATGGTTTACTGCAGACTATGAGGACCAAAGAGTAAGGTGCTGCCATCTAAACAACATGGACGAATGTAAACTCAGTGTTTCACTACCAAAAACGTCTGGTGACACCTATCACTGATCATCTTGTTAACTATCACCTTTACATATTTTCTAACCTTGATCATCTTGCAATCTTTCTAAATCAAAGCTTATTATCTTGTGATAGCTGTTTACATTGGATGGTTGTCTTCAGAAGGCCAATTTCTCGAGAAAATGAGAATGAGTTCATGCTACAATAAAGTCATCAGCAATAAAATATTCCCATGCACGGTCACTCACAGCTTCCATAATAAACCACACAGAAAGAATAAAAGTTAAAACATAAAGTCAAAATAAAAAGCCTCTCTCTGGACTCAAGAGAAAACTAAGTCCAAGACTGTTTAACCAAAGTTAAACCAAGATCTTCTCATGGTCTGATGTCTAAACCTTTAACTACCCTCAAAACTTGCTTGCTGGGTGTTAAGTTGTTAAAAACTGCAAGTCCTTTACTACAACAAAAAATAATGATTATACCATTTGAATGTGAAGGAATAATTCTATATTGTAAATACAAAAAAAAAAAGAAAGAGTAAAAGCAAGGTGTGATGCTGACATTGAAAAGACTGTAACAGGAATGTATCCTCAACAAAGTGCTTTTTTGTTATCACTTATCACATTTTTATATGTAAACCCAAACATGTATTTTTATGGTTAGCTTAATTTATACATGGCAGAAAAGTTGAAAAATAAGAAGATGTTGTACAATATTGAATCGGTGTTGACTCTGGTGTTGACAGTAAACTGTGTGAAGTGGATGGAGGTGCTCATTTAGGTATTTTTGTGTCCTGAGTGTACAAATGTTACATTTTGTACTTTTAATCAGTATAATTATCTTTTCATTCTGGTGTGAGACTAGATTATTCTTACTGAACACAAAGTTATCTGATTTTTACACAAACCTTCAGCCATATGAGTCACCATTTGTAAATGAAGAAAAAACTCTTTAACTAAGACTGCCTGCCAACAACACAACTAATGTCTCAGTAACAAACAGCAGTCTACATACACAGGAATACAGAATATACCTACTATGAATCCCTCTGGTAAGCGTTATGGCATGCCTTTCTTTCCCACTGATTAACATTTGCTGCCTGTTTTGATGCTAATGCCAAGTTCATAATGGTCCTTTCTCCTTGAAAACAAACAGTAGTTGTTAAATAGCCACCAACATCTTTGGTTGGTTTCTGGAGAATATTCTCAGATGTCTATGTTTGTAACAGCAGAATTAAAAAGAATTAAAAACATTTCTCCACTAGCACACTCATCTGAACATACTGTATTTGCAGATAATGTGATGAGGTTAAACTTTTTTTTACAGTTATTTTTCAATTCTGCACTGGAGCTGATTCATTGAGTTTAAAAAAATCTGAACAGATTCCGTAAATCAATAATAAACAATATCACATTCATGCTTCGCTGCACCATTAGTGAATTATCGGCACAGGCCTGTTATCAGTGCTGTAATTAACATTTTGATTTGCACCATCTGGAAGTAAATTAAGCCGTTTTGTGATTGTTGCTGCAAGTGAGGTGAAGAATGTTTAAAACTTTTATAACGGCTTTATTAAAATAAAAAAATATAATACAGAAGTTTTACAATTTATGTGTACTGTACCTTAGGTTTGATTTATGGTGTGGAGCTTTATATATTGTTCCTTCTAGTTGACAGTTATAGGTCTGTGTTAGGAAATACGAGCCTTGTGAAATAAAATATGTCATTATACAAGCACAAATCTCCACCTTCTCCTTGTAAAGTATGCTGTAGGTCACTACTGGTCATTTTTTGAAAGTTTAGAGGTAAAGCCTGCTGTCTTGTTTGCACTGCTGTCCAGTTTGTAGTTTCTCAGTAGATATTTGTAGTGAGTACTTTGCCTAGAAGGGAATCACAGCAGTGTTCTCCACAGGTTGGAAGATTTTATCATCCTTCCTTCAACACTCTTTCTTTTTGCAGACTGAGAATATTAACGCACAACCTACCGTTCACCAGCCAGCTCCTCTAACCTCTAGGCAAGTGCTGCCCCTTTTTATAAAGCCACTTTCCCATTTATTAAGTGACTCACTGACTGCAAGTCTCACAGAGAGAAATGCAGTATGGTTTGTTTGAGTTGTTAGAGATTTTCATTCCTCTAGGGCGACCAGTAAGCCGAAGAAAAATACTTTTTTTTTTCACCGTATGCAAAACACTGCCAGCATGTCCTTCTGAAACCTCAACTGCTTCATTGTCATGCATGCCATAAATGTCTGGGCCACAGAGGCCGATAACGTCTCTTTGATGCACCAAAATAATAACAAAGCCATCAGGGTTTGTGAGGAATTTGTGAAAATGATTCATACAGACACCATGCAAACTATTACATGAAAGCAGTGTGAGATACTCATTTAGGGGTGTCTGACATTCAAAATCATCCCTCTCTTGCTGTGTTGTAAGAAAGTGCTCTGTGTGACAGATTGGCATGGTATTTTTTATTTTTTTTTTTACATTTTGAAAGAAAGTGCAAGGACCAAGAAGAGGCACTATCCTGAGGGAAATAGTATTTCCTGCTGTTTTCGTTGTGCTTTGAACTTAAAGGAGCCCTTTATCAGTCTACAGTGCTGTTAGGGATGTACAAGTAAGAGCGTTTGAGAAGCAGGATGATAACTACCAAATGAGACATGCTATAGCAGGGCGCTCAGGCAGCAAACACACAGCAGATGCTCCAGTGTTCTCCAGATATCTCAGAGATAAACTGTAGTACTCCAACTGAATTGATCTGTACATAGAAACACCATGGAGCATGCTTAAATACATCTGCCCACAGGGGGTCAGGGATGGTTCAGCTGAAGCGTGCAGTGATGCGGTGAAAAGGGGGGGCAACGAAAGCGGTGCAGTTTATCTGCTGACTGAAGATTCCCTCCAGTGACCTCTCTGACAATTTTAAATAATTTTAAGCAATTCACTGTAGGGATTCATTGGTTTACAGAGCAAACAGAGAGCAAGAGTGTCATCTATGAAAGATGAAACAGGCCCACACACTTCTGCTGCAATCCCATTTCTCAGCTACACAGGTGGGCTTCATTTTGTCTGGGAACTATCCTAGTAAAGATGGGAACATTTTCCTGTAGGGGCCACCCATAGAAGATTTAAATCATAATTAATGATAGACAATTCTTCTCATCCTGACAAAAGTTTACAATACATGCCAGTCAACAGTGTGAAAAGTTATAATGCGCCTAATAGTAAATTGCATAAACAACTATTTCCATTGAGTCCGCTATGTTTTCTTAAAGCAATTAACAGTTACGTATACATACATTTCATTGGAGAACAGTTGTTCCCATGCTACCAGAAGAAGATAATCTTAAGTTTTCCTATCATGACGACAAAGACTTTATATTTATTCATAGTAAAATTATATTTCAGTCTCTGCACTGTAGGTCAGGAGTTTACCATTTGAAATATTCTCTAATCCAGGTCCGCCCAGCAGGGGGCAGCAATAAGCTACTGCTGCAAACAAAGCGATGCCATATTGATTTTACTCGTAATTAATTTGGCTTCCAGGCACCTGCTTTTATTTTATATCATAGACACCTCAAAGACCTAACAAATCATTATGAAGTTTGTGGACTAATTCACTTTGGTGTCTTTGGCTGTGTTTTTAGAACTTTCAATCATACAACAAACTAAACGGGCGTGAAATTGTTGGAATTTGGTTGGAAACAGGAGCCTCTCTTCGAAATGCTAATGTCTATTTCTAGGCTAAATCCTTTGTAGAGTCCACGGTTATGTGCTGCTTCCATAGCTAGCAAACTCAATACCATTTCGTTAAAGTGTTGCCTCCTTGTGTGCGGTTTGTGATAGGCATCTTCTTGTTTTAGCTTGATGTTGATGGGTGATACATATTAAAAATAACAAACATTTCATTTAGCTTTTAAAAGCTGCCTTAGACATGCTGCAACTGCCATCATGTCCAGGCTTTCCACCATACTCCAGAAGTAAATGCCATTTAGACAATCTAATAGGTGTTCATTTAAATATAGTAAGTAATAACTATCCCAAGCTTATAATGTTTCGCTTTAGATTTTTTTGAGCTTAGGAATTTTAGCAAATTCATCTTTGTGCCTAAAATATAAACTAGAATTTGTTTCTCTGAAATTATAGTCAAAATAACATTTTGCATAAAACAATGTTAAATCAGATGGCATAATAGTCTAAGTTAATATTTAATACTGATTGTTATCTAGGTCGTAAGGTAAATAATATGATAACTCATACTTTTAATTGAACCAAGTGTCTCATGTCATAGAAAATTATTTGTGGCGAACCAAACAGATTAGCTTCAAATAGCTTACTGCTGACCAATGTGCTTTGTGGAAACAAGCCAAATGCAATGAGGTGCACATATAAAACCATTTACATTGAACCTTTCTTTACAGTTAGGACTCATAAAAGCAGCTAACTGATCACTAATCCAAAGTGTAAATTTAAAGGGATGTCAGCATTTGTCTTTGTATGTAACTATAGTTGGTTTCCTTTAAGCTCTGTATAGAATTTTGTACTACAACTGATAATTTGGGTGCTTCTCTTTTATTCTTAATTAGGTTTGATTTTTAATGTCTGTGTGCAAATGCTGGCTGTGAAGCATTGCACGTTATTATGCCCCAATATAGCCACTGTGCAATAGTACCATCAGCTCACCACTATGCATTTAACAGATCTTGCAGTTTCTATTGTTTTACCCTCAGAATTAACACAAAAGCAAGAATCTTCATAAAATGGATAATGCAAATGGATAATTATGGTGAAGTGATGCTGTGTGGGAACCTACAGAAATCATCATTTCACTATCATATGCTATGTGCTTTCCTTGAAGTGGGATTGCAGTATTGGTGCTGATGATATGTCCATGTGGCAGCAGATATTTTTCTCTCTTTTTTTCAGTAAGTACTTTTCTGCAACCTGAGCTTATCTACACATTAAAGCTGATTAAAGTAAGATGACTAATGCTAACAGCATGGACTTGGCTGTGGCTATGGTAATGCGCTGGCACTTCTCTCACATGCCGGAAAAGACTCAGACGAAGGCATATGAGAGAAGCGTCTACACAAGGCAACCTGCCAGAAAACCTTTTAATGCTGAAATCAGAATCTAACCATGTAGTTTTGTTGCCTAAATCCCTTAACAGCAACAAAAATGTGAGAAATTCAAAGGTAAATGAAGTTACAAATAAGATGTCAACCAATGGAGCCTGGTTGCTATTCCACAAACTAATCCTTTCCTTCACCTCAGCCTGCTCATTTTTTTTTTGTTTTTTTCCCCATTATTGACTGCATCTCTTGACTTTCTAAATCCTCTCTACAAGAAACCCCAGGAGGCAAACAAAAGAGTCTTGTCAAATAGTTATTTCACTTTAGGAAGGTTACCTCTAGAGTGAATTGAACTTGATATATCTAAATGACTATCATTATGAGAACTTTTGAATTCTGTACATGCCAAGGACACACAATTCAGTGTTTCCTCTATTTTCTACTGTTGCATAGATAGCCTGCACCATTCTCTGGAAAAAGGAAAAAAAATCCCTTCTAACCACATTCACAGCTGTGCACAGATATTGTCATACCAGTTGCTATAGGCAAACTTGATAGTCACACAGCTAGTACTGGTCACACTTATAAGGACTATTGCGGATTAAATTGATTAATGATAATGAATTTCTTTGTTAATTCTTACAGTACATGGTTGTTGATCCAATTGTAGCAGTGAAATCAAAACCACCAAGCAACAATAATAATAATAATAATAATAATAATAATAATAATAATAATAATAAAAAACAAAAAAAAAAAACATTTTTCAAAGCATATGAGCTGTATATCTAGCTTTTTTTTTTTAATGTCCTAAACAACAAAAGCTGAAGTAGGCACATTGTGTGTTTCATACAAGGAATTAGCTTTGAATTTAAGTGGCTGCAAATTGACTATAATTTAATATGGTGTAAAATCTTCATCTTTTTATATTACCTTCCATGATTTCTTTGCATGCTTTAAAATTCCTTCATTATGTTTGCATTTATGCCCCTAGCAGAATGTAGGGAAATTGGCATGTAATTGTAGGTGGAGCAGGACGTCAAAGTGTGTAAAAGAATTATGTGCTATCTCAGAGATGGATGTCTTTTGCTTTCTGGTTAAGGTTAATGGGCCCCAGTTTTATTCTAAGACAAGTTTTAGTTGTAATGGGTTGTAAAATAAACCAACCTTGCTTTTCTTATCCTGATTTAAGTGCTCTGACAAACAGAAATTTAGAAACATGTCTAACAAAACAAAACAAGAAATCATTCAAACTGCACAGGAGATTTACATTTAAGTCATTTAAAGGTACCAGAACATAACAAGTTAAATGTATGCTTTCCTCCAGTGCTTTTGTAAGCAACTCGGCTCAAATTTTAGTTTACTTCTCTGTACATAACTTGCTGACTATGAAGTTAGGTGTTTGCAGAAAAAAGCTCATGCCTGCTCAGCAAAGTGGTTAAGCGTACATTTGAGAAAGTGTTTATTTTTTTTTGTTTGTTTTTCTCCTTGCAGTCTGGAATAGATAGAAGTAGAACAAAAAAATGATATACATGCCAAAATGCAGAGAAATGGCAGCCACAATAAAATGATGAATGACATTTCAATTGTCATTTCAACCCTTGACAGCTTTCTCATACAGTTTAGAAAATAGCATTTGAAAAGCACTTGCTGATAAGAATTATGTTGTTGCAGCAACGATAATTATTATTTTTTGGTCATGTTCTCATAAACTAATTTATTGCATTTTCTGTTTATTGCTGTTTTTGTCTGCCAGTTTGTTTAGTGGTATATGGATAAAATGTAAAGATTGTGCAATTGTAGCATGAACATATCTGCATTGTAAATGCAGTTGTTTGTGTTCCTATAATATTGTGGTGCTGCTTTTTTGTGGGCTAATAACCCTTTTGCAACATGTTACATATGCCAGATGTTGGTCTGACTATTGCAACTATGAAACTATTTTGTAATCATTCATGAATTGTACTGTGGCTCATATTGCACTTTCTACCAAGGACCCCTAAGAGAAGAAACTCAGGAAGGGTCCCAGGGGGCCGTTAACAATACTCGGGGTTTCTTATTTGTCAAGGGCTTTGTTTAATTATTATGGAGCCAAACTGAGTGCAGTTAGAAAGCTGTGAATTGAAGACTTATTGGCAATAATTCAGAGTTAGTTCTGGGTGAAGCTTTTCTAGGTGAAAATCTTGCATATTTAGGCAGAATGTGCGGCATGTTCTTAAAGTAGGATTACTTAATTATTTAAACTAAGTTCCTATTTTTAAGAGTTATGTCTTACTAAACATGCTCAACTTTTTTCAGTAAATTACAGTGTATGCTAATTCAGATGCATCTAATTCCCACTGTGGCACAGTCAGTGTGATGCATACACACCCATGGTATTTATAAGGAATGTTGTGTGGATGTTATTGTTAGTTTGCCCAGTGCAATGAAAGGTAAAAGCCAGCTGAATGCGATGGATAGGGGACATGGGGAAGAGCAGCTGGGAACTTGTCAAGACATGATTCATTGTGTACATAGTGGGAAATAGGTAGTCTTCATTTGAAAGTCAATGCCAAAGCTTAGACGTGCTCTGGGGGATTTAAAACTACAAGTTAAAGTTATGATGGCTTCCTTCGGGGACCCCAGGAAGAACCTGCAGACTGTTTCTGTCTCCTGTGCCTTCAAATTGAATAGTACTTGGGGCTTGCATCATTTACACAAGCCTGCATGTAAAGCTACTGATGCAAGGGCATGAACACACAGTTATATTGTATATGCTTACTCAAAGTTTGTTAAACTTAAATTAGGGATCAAGACTTTTGATCCCACGTTGTGATTATATTGTCTTTTCCAGTATAAATCTTTGTTTTTCATTCCCTTCTTTCATAGCGTTTCCTGTTTTATGCCAACACCATTTAGGCATTTAATCGGGTTAAGATTGGTTGATTTTAGTAAGTTTCAGGACAATATTTTACTACTTTACCCTAAACTCTTAAGCTGCCTAATCAGTGTTGTGTTTTTTTTTTTTTTTTTTTTTGCAGAATCTGATCCTATATACCTCAGAATTCATCAGGTTGCATCTGTCTTTTGTCACATCATCAATTTTACTAGCAAACCAGAGCTACTGAAAGCCAACTTTCTAATCACACACCCACATTTCACAGATGTTGCATGCTTTAGATCATTAGCTGTTCCAACCATCATTCTGTATTTTTATTTTTTGTGCCCAGCATTCCAGTTAATGTTGGTTTCATTTATCAAAGGAAGTCTTTGACAACTGGTTTTTGATGGAAAAAAAAAAAAAAAAAAAAAAATCAAACATGGACCAGAGGCAGTGAATTGTTTTCACTGTTTCTAAGTCTCTATGGTTGTCTTTTAAATCCAACAATGCACAGAGGAAGGTCTGTCTAACTGTATTTATGTATCTGACTTTTAATATTTTTTTATTATTATTATTTTTTTTTATGTTACAGTGAGAATACGATCTGTTTAGCTTGATAACATTACAAAGACTACTTGCCTTTAAATAAAAATCTAGTCTGCCCTTGGTCCACCTACCCTCCTAGCTTTTTCTAGGTTTGGTCTTGGGCCAGAAAACCAGTTGAACCGTAATGGCCCTGATGAGCAGCTAAGTGATTGTCTTAGCCAGATGGAACAACAGATGAATGGAGAAGAAATAAATGACGTGAAATTACTCTACCAACAGCCACAGACAGGAACTCAGAATGTTTGGTGCTGTGAAGAGCAGTTCAAATGTGAATTAATGGGGACAGTTTGAGAAATGTTTCAGAAATTAGTCTCTTATTAACTTAGTGGATGGTTTAGAAACAGATGAGGGCAAGAGACTGGCATGAGAAGATGTTTTATCTTTTCTACTGAATGCAGTGTTTCCTTTAGGTTTACAGCGTTAAGGTGGAGAGGTTAAGCAGACACCAGTGCAAACAGAGGACTGGAAGAGAGACAGTATAGGAGAATACTGCCTCTAGGGGTGGTGGGAAAAGTTTTATTCAGATGCATCATAATGCAGACATTGAAGATATTGTATCAATGTACAAAAAATCAAGTCTTTAACACAACACTGAGGAAAACAAAAGACAGAGGTCTGGGTGATATATCAGATATATGCAATGTATCCACAGATTTTTTACGTATGATGTATAAATGGCTGTATCGCGCAAATCGAGTATAAACTGTCACAGTAGCACTTTAAATAATTTTTTTCTTCGACGTTTAGCTTCTTTCACTAACAGCAGACAGACAGCTCACTCCCCTGCCCATCCAGAAAACTCTCCTGTGTACATGCAGATTGTTGCTTGAGGAGAGACAGGAAAGAAGCATGGAGACATGCAGCTAGCTAGCTAGCAAGCCCGTTAAGCATGTTAAGAAAGCAAAGCTGAATGTGAGACTTTCATTTTAAGCTGTAATGCACCTCATAAATTGTAACAATGATGAGGAGACTGTTCACCTGAGCATGTTTCCTGATAGACATGAAGTTCTTAGTACACTGGAGCAGGAAAACTCCACCTGCTTCTTCTCCTACAGAAGCTCTTTTACAGGTGGATGATGCAGCAATTTCTCTGTCTGCTGATGTGAGTGTAGCTCACCTGGGTGTGCAACAGGCATTTAGAGATATGACGTGACGTAATTACATGTCAACATGAGAGTAAGATAAATAAAATCAGGATTTTTTAGTTTTCATAATAAAAAGAAAACATACAAACCTAGAGGAAAGGGGACCTTAGATTACTTCTGTTGGGATCTGGTGCAAAATAGAAATAACCTAAATAATAAAATAACATATTTGAATTTAAAATAGCTGATTGAAAAAATATATTAAATATTGGACCATCTGGTATACAGATCAATGTGGATCAAAGAAGTAAACTGGTCTACCTACAAACGTAGTTCTCGGTTAGCTTCAACTAACCAAAATACAGGAATAGGAGTACAATGCAAAGGGCACTGTGGACTCAACACAAGGCATTGTGGGTAAACACAACCAAAACAAATTTGGCTGCAACAAATGTCTTGCAGTCAGACATGAAATAACACAGAAGTTCTGATAAAATTCAAGACCACAGGAATTTGATTCAGCTTCATGTTTTATTATGTGGTGGAAACAGAAGTTGTCCCACATTAACCAATTGATGAAAAAACTTTTGTCACAACAAATACGAGATACCACATTGCTTGTCTGAACTCGGAAAGTAGTAGTAAAGTCATCACACCGGAACAAAATTCTTTTTTATAATTGCATCATAACCATTTGAATCATAATTGAACCATGATGTGCCTAAAGATTCCCATCCCTAAATGCCTCCCCATCCTTGTGCTGAAATACAGATGCTTGATAGTAAGATAGTTACTACATCATAATTAGGCTGGTTTGACTCAACTGAGTTTAATACCTTAAGTGCTTAATAAACATAATATGTTGACATAGCCTACCGGCTACATGTGTTGGGGTGGGGTGCCATTTGTAAATGAGTAATAATTTGTTAAGTTTTTTGTAAATGATGAGATTTCATTAAAAAAAATAAATAAAAAAAGGAATATTTTTTAAGTAGCATGTCATGAATGTCTTCAAATGTGAATTGGAATATAATGCACACACAGCTCAGCTTTGATGTGCTTCTTTATTTGTGAGTGATTTTTATCAAGATGCATTTCATACACTGTAGAGACTAAATTGTTAGTATTCCAAAGAAATGCTTTGTTTGAAATAAAGGGAATTGGCTTCAAAGCAGAAAATTAGCAGAAAATCTGAGTGTTACAAGCAGCTTAGGAAGGGAGTGGAATTCACATAAGGTTTAAAAAAAAAAGAAAAAAAAAAGAAGTTTCAATGCTCATTGTTTGTCCAGAACATCACAGTGACATGCTGCTCTGCTGGTCCAGCCTCATGACCTCCAGTGAATAGCTTGTGGGCTCATAAGGCTGCCACTGTAGCGTCATTGTTGTCAGACTCTATGTCACTGTGGAGAAACGAGGAAGCAGGGTCCCCGTCCTGCTGTCAGCCATCTCCCTCTTTTGGAGAATGATGAGCAGACCCTTGTGGTTTGAGATGGCTAAGAAAGTATAACTGAGCGTTTGCCTTTGACTATCTACATGTCAAGTCAAGTCAGCTTTATAGACTGCCTCTGACATAGCTTTCTGTAGTCAGCTGAAAAGAATGAGTTTAAAAAATTAAGGGTAAAAATAAGACAGAGCAAATACATTGCAGGTCATAATTCAAAACATTAGCATTGAGAACTAATGTGCATGCAATCGTGTGTTCTACGTGTGTGTCACAGTTTGAAAATATAGATACATATTTATTTTGTATTTGCTGTGTGTTCTTAAATGTAGCTGTTTTGGTGACAAACACTTTCACTGGTCATGTTCTTCCCCCCATAAACTCTTGTTTTTGTTTCATTCCTGTCATGCAAAGGTCAGACTTGTCCTCATAGTAATGAATAATTGAAAATGTGTTATAGCAGAGGTGAAAAATGAATATTCTCACACTCAAATATATTTGGGCTGCATCCTTGTAAGGTTGTTAAAGATCTGCTCAGCATCGTATCTCTTCACTACATCACTGTTACTTGACTTAAGACACTCAGTCTAATTAATCCACAGCCCTCAATTTAATTACTTTAATATATTGGCTCTTTGTCTTTCTTATCTTGATTTTGTTCATGACATCTATTTCTCCATAATTGATTCAAAAGGAGATTTAATCTCCTCATCGAGTGTGGGGCACATATCGATGGCTTTAGTTTTAAGCAGCGACAGTTTTGCTGTTCCCATTGTCTACACTAATTACAGCACACTTGATGAATTGTTTGGCCAACTGGTATTGAACCTTACGACTGTTGCAAAAGAGCACTCACCATTCTTGTTTGGTTTTTTGACAGGAAAAGACCAATGAAGACAGCCAGATGGTGGTCGGTTGCAATTTTACTGTTGGGGCTAGCTGTACATGGCACCAACGGGAAACCCAACAAGGAGGGGTTTGGGTCACCACCCTATCGACCAGTCGTGCGATTCCGACACAAGGTATTGATTGCCTTCTTTTTTAATTTGCTGTCCATAACAAGAGGACTTTGCTTTTGCCAAGTATGAAGCTAATTACAGTGGGGCTTCCTTCTTGCTTTAGATAACTCTCCTGTGGTGCTTATTTTTCTGCCCACTAAAAAATACTTGATGAATGATTGTCTCCCTCTGCCCCAGGAGACATTTCAAAGACAACATTAGATTGATGTGAGGCACAGCTGAACAAAGATGAGCACTGAAGTGAAGATGTTGTGGCGTTCTAGCTTAACATTTTAAGTAAAAGATGTAATTGAATGTTTATTGACTTAGTGATACAGGGCAGGCCCACAGGCAAAAGCTGCTGCTTTTACTCATGTTTTGGTGCATCTTAAAGAATTAAAAATTAGTTGTTTTCATCCTGTAAAATAGCAGGGCTCTCTTTTCGTTTGATTTGATTCTACATCATTACAGTAGGACACATGAATTAGTTAGACTAAGAGCCAGGCTAAGAAATGGGCTGTTTTTCCAGACGTGGAGTTGAGAAAGCCAGACTATTTATCAAGAGACATTTGTTGGATAATATGCCCATTTTGCAATTTTGTTACCAAATAAACATTTGTACATCCAACTTGCGATAAAAATTAGCTGTGACGATAAAAAAATAACAGCCGTTTCAGGTTTGTTTTTGCTTTAAAGCATTCCGACATCGCAGACTAAATATTGCATTTAATATTTCTTTCAGTCGACTTTGTTAAGTCTGCATAAAATTAACAGCAGAGACAGTGCTGCTAAAGGGTGCGTGGGGAGGGAGGAAGTTAAAAGGAGAGGAAGTCGGAGGAAACAGATGGTGGGAACGTCATTGGACTGTATCAGAGTTAAGTGAGGAGCTGGAAGCAATGAAAAGCTGTTGAACTGACACAAAATAGTGAGGTTCTTTCTGACCTTTTAAATAAAGATTTATTCAGAGATGCTTTCTAAACTTGTCGACTGCACATATCAGCTATGCATGAGCTATGTTTTGTTTCATCAAAAACCGTTCTGAAGAATGAGCCTGTAAAGGAAGTAAAGAGATTTAGTGCTCAGGAGTCTTCTAAAGTTTTGTCAGTAGTAAAGGAAAGTTCCATCAGGTTGTGATTATACCAAGACGAAAAGATGTCAGATTACAATTTGAACATATCCCATCACTATTTTGTAAACCATATCTCAATAAACTATGCTTTATATGTTAAACTCAATTTCTGGTAAAAACAAGTTTGATTTAAAGTTTGGATTTGATATCGATTAATTAACAGTTAATTTTGTAACCCCACCTATTTTTCTTGAATATTAAAAACATTCTCATAAATTTTTCTTTTTATAAAACACATTTGCATTTACTTGACAATCAAAACCAGTTATCTGGGAGTAATCAGATTACTGTAATCTGATCTGACACGTCTACATTAATTTCTGAAGTACCATAACAATACAGTGTTTTCTTGCCTTGGCCATACGTTTGCCAGCAAAATGATTCAGTCATTGTACAGGGATTGAATACAATTTCATTGTATGAGAACATGAATTGAATAATTTTGCTGACAGCTGTTTATTTTCCAGAAGCAGGAACACCATCTCATGTTCGGTTTGTCATAATGGATCTGGACTACCATCTCCTCTTGTGTGCCAACATCTTTTTAATATTTAAAAACCCACTGTAAGCAGGAAAACTTAGTTTAAATATTGAGGGAGTCTTTTGAATTGTGAAGTTTCTTTCATCCTTTACTGAAGTGCAACTTCACACTGCACATTAAAATGTTTTGGCAAGCAAAGAAAAAGTTTTTAAATTAAAATGAACTCAACCAATACTTCACTTTTGAAATATTTCATGTACATACCCTCTTTTTACACAATATATATTTACTGAATTCATTTAATTGGTTACGACAGTCTTTCTTTGTTGTCATGATGTGGATCCAGAGTGGTTTACATAATTATATATGTCTACATTTAGCAGGAATCTGATGAGGAGCTGCAAAAATGATGTATTTGCTGTTCTCCTGGAATGAAATTAATGTGCTAGGTGCTGTGATTGCATCGCAGAGGAATGTCATTACAGCATCTGCATACCATTATAATTTGTCTTGTAAGGGACAGAAGTAAACTCTGCTCATCCATCTGCCTGTCAAACAAAGCTGTGGAAATGTAAAGCCCTTTGGTGAAAGAACACCACATCACAACCCTCTTTCCAGATGATGTCCTCTCCCTTTTTGTTCACTGAAGAATTTTCTCTGCTGTTGGTGAGATTGCAGGGAGGTTTAGGTCATTTGTTTGTCAATACAGCTGAATGAGCAACGCTAACGCTTGAGATGGAAGGAACTTGTAAACAAACACATTTTAGCACTTTTCCCAAGAAACAATAAATATTTATGTACAATATTTCTAGTTTTTATAATGTTTTTATCAAAAACTTGTTAGATTTACTCATCAAGAACATAATGGCGCAAACAATATATACACATTTTAAAATAGCAAAATACATTAATTTCCTCTAGCACACATTAAAATGAACAGCTGTGCTTGAAGCTTGCAGTGTTAGTGGTACATTCCTGCCTGTGGTTTGAAGGATTGTGTGTGACAGGCGTAACAGGATCGGACACATCCTCATAAGCTTCCCCAGAAAGACTTCAATCACCAAGAGTCACTCGGCCATAAACAGCCGGTCACGTGTTCAGCCTGTAATTCCCATGACATTGTTTCAGAAAGTAGCAGTGGCATCATCCACATGGGGTCAAGTGTAGGACAAAGATTCTGTCTAATTAAAGTTAGTTTTAATGGGTGTATCACTGAAAGTCATTTTTGCTTTTCTCAAACGGAAAGACCTTAAATTATATGCAGGACAACAACCTAAGAATACCATGTTATCAGGAGGTTAACTGAGAGCAATAAAGAGGTTTTTTTGTGTAATTTGTGAATTTGTGCAGAAGCTGTTTTCCTTGCTTGACATGGGAGACAAATACAATTTGTGAGAGTTCGTTGCTTTGACATCAAGCTGTTATGTCAGGACAAACAAAATGGAGACAAGGACAACTGGGTACAAAGCCCCATCCATCCAGCTCTGACTTGGCCACATGGCAAATCTAGATTAACAGGGGATAAGCTGAGAGGCAGAGAGAGAGTGGGGGTGGTGGGCAAATTAGATTGAGATAAAGAGACCGGGAATAGGAGAAACGGCAAGAATGAAAATGGAGAGATGGGTTGATTTTACAATGTGCAATTTGTAGCTTTAATACGACTACTGTCGGTTTGACTTCCACCTTCTTACCCCCTTAACTGGGCAATTTTAGCCCTAACCCTTGTCAGTAATGTTGATAAGCAATCTACTTTTCAGTTGCAGTTAGATTGAAGTTAAGGTACTGTAACCAGCTTCTGCTGCCAAATGAGCTCAAAAACCAGATGCTGCCCTGAGTCAGTCTCCTGTAATGAGATGCTGATGTCCATGCTGGAGCTAAACTGTATCACTCAAAGTCTGTGCTACAGGCTTATTTGCTCCTCTTTGACTTACTCCCTTTAAGATGTTACTTCTTATTTATGCAAGTTGTTGAAGTTAATTAGGGAGGCTTATAATGTTTTTTTTTTTTATTTCATCTTTATTTTTATGCTTTCTTGTACCCATACCCATCAGATAAATTCAGTGTTGCTTATATACAGATTTATTTATTTATTTTTTTTTTTTTTTTTGTGTGACAGAAGTGTGTTGAAGTTTGCATTTGTAGGATAGAAGTGTAATATAAGGTGTATTTAGAAGTTAATGGTTTGGGGAAGTGAGGTTTTAGAGATCTGAAGCAGGAGACATGAAGGATAAGAAGGAGGGTTGTGCTGGTGGAGAAGGGCAGCTGAAAAGACGGACAGAGAAAGATGTGGGCAGTCAGCTAGCTGTGACAGGGGCAGATGAAGCACTAGTTGTACAGCTGGGTGCTTTGCCATCCCCCAGAGTCTCAGGGCAGAAGAAACAGACATGCCAGTGGCTCTGGGGAAATCTCTCTTGCCAAACAAATGGACTGTGAACACTGTCTGCTATATGCAAATATGCCTTGTTTGATATCATTCTTACCTGTAGTGCACTTCTAAATGTCACCTCCTCTAGAGTGGTGGAGGTGGGGGCATACAGTGAATACCAGGGAGCCAAAGGTGTTTTCTATGATTTGTCCCCATTGGGTTTCTGGACAGCAATGATTTGTTAGGCAGATGATGTAGCAGAAAGCAGATGAGCAGAGAAAGCTTTTAGCAGCTTATGTTGTTTACTTTCATTATATTGAATTCATTCTTTGAAAGGGAGTAGTCAATACCACAAATACAGATATTATGTGATATCTGCTTATTTCATGGGTTCAAAAGTAACTGGACACTTAACATTACTGTAAATAAAATGTTTATTTTTTGTACTTTGTTGAAAATCCTTTGCAGTCAATGACTGCCTGGAATCTGGATCCCATGGAGGTCACCAAGCACTGGGCTTCCTCCTTTGTGATCTGTTGCCCGACCTTTACTGCAGCTGTCTTCAGCTATTGCCTGTTTGTGGGTCTTTATGACTTAGGTTTGTCTTAAGCAAGTGAATTTCATGGTCAACCATGTTGAGATCTGATGACAGACTCAGCCAGTGCAGAATATTCCACTTCTTTGCCTTAAAAAAACTTCTGGGTTGCTTTCGGTTTGGGTCATTGTTAATTTGTAATGTGATGTATGTGACATGCAGCAAAGCAGGAAGTAGTAGTGTAACACCGCCTATTTTTCTCGAATAGATGGTTAAGGACATTCTCAGATAAACATTTTTTAAAAAAAAAACAAATCAATTTACATGACAATCAAAATCAGTTTTCTGGGAGTAATCAGATTATTGTAATAATCTGTTCTGATGCATCTTCATGCACAGTGTTTTCCCAGATTCACAGCCAGATGCTGTGATAGGGAAAAAATAAATAAATAAATAAATAAACATACTTTTTAAATGTTCTGATTAAACCGTTTCATTCAGCGGAGTCACTCTAAATATTCTTAAAGTCCAGATCTCAGATAACGATATGATGTTAATAAAATAGAGTGTGTTCTTTACTTCCCCATCATGCAGGCGATTTTTGTTCTTTGCAATCTGCATATCAGCAAAATTGAAATCTTTGGAAATGTGACACACTGCAATGACTGGAAGAAGATGCTCCCATCTTTACCTGCCTGAGAGAATGTTGAAAACTCTCATATATTTGTCTTATTTTCTGCTGGGCAACGTCCAATGAAAACCTGTGAGTGCACACATGTATGCGTATGTATGCTCACTTCCGTGGACAAAGAGAGCAGGCACAGCTATGACATGCCATCATGTAAATCAGATAAATAGCATCAGACTGTTCACTTTTTGATACAAGAACAACATATAAGCCTGTTCTAAAGGAAAATGACTTAAAATGACCATACTGGATTTATTTCAAAGCGTGTATGCGCGTGGTGACATCGCTTGACATCACTTCCTATATATATATATATATATATATATATATATATATATATATATATATATATATATATATATATATATATATATTTGCTAAGATCTTACCGAGCCTCTGTAAGTCATGTAAGAGTAGGGTCACATTACAGGGTATTTCACACCCATTTAGAACTCCTTTCACTGCTTGTTGTGGGTTCACAACAACATCATTCAATGCAAATGACACACTTGGAATCAACTCCAGACCTTTCACCTGATCAATTAATAATGGGTTAATGATGGAATAACCCATGAAGCCCATGAAATAGCTTTAGAGTTAACTGTCCAATTACTTTTGGTCCCTTAAAAAAGGTGCAGCTACATTTTAAAGAGGTGTAATTGCTAAACTTTCCCTCCAATTTAGATGTGAACACTTTAAAATTAAAATTGAGTCTGCACTTTAATTAGATAACGATCTTAAATATGTTTTAGTAAACACCCAAAATAAATAAACTTGTGTCAGCATCCAAAGATATGGACCTGACTGTACTCAGATTACCCATGATTATTTTAATATAGTAGATCATCAAAAAATTACTCAGATGCACGTCCCTGCCTTTAAGGATTTCATTAGCAGGAGCAGATCTAATTATATCTACTCTTTGCTGTTTTAATTAATATGAGAATTCCAAACATACAGTTTATACTTGCCAAAAGCAAAAAACTAATGTTAAACCAGTGTTATCTAATGGATAATACCTTAAATTAGTAAAAAAAAAAAATACTTTCAATGTACTACTACCACTATTAATTAACCTAAAATCTTTTGAAACTATGTCATTAATAGTTATGGATTGTTGTTAATTATTGACTTGTTGCGTAATTCAACCTTTTCAAAAACACCTCCTTGTTTGAACTAATAGAAAGGCAGCCCAGCTTTACTGTACAAGAACTAGAACGATGAGAATTGCACTGTACAGAAATCAAATATTTATGCCTCTATCTTTTGGATTCATGGTTTGTGGAGAGCAACTACTTTGACAAGTAGTCCTGATAGAAGCATTTTCTACAATAATGATCCCCTAGCACACTCTAAATGAGCTGAATTTAATGTGTGGTGACTCATAGCTGTAGTTGTTGTATCTTCTATGTCGTCTTACCATGTTTTATAAGATTACTAACTGCATTTTCTTTTGTCACATTTTGATTAGAAAATAGAGGGGAAAGTGTTAATGCAACAGTGAAATAAAATAACTTGAATAGGTATCAATCATGCTTTAAAACTGTTGCGTAATATGGGTGAATAAGCCATTAATCTTACATGCGATTATTTTAATAACTAGGAACAGTTAAAACACAAATTAGATCTTAAGTGTATGTTTAGAAAACTGCAATAAATAGCTAAAATATCCTTGCACAAAATAAGATGTTAGGTGAAGTGATTATGGCACCCATATCTGGAATAATAGCAGCATGTAAGCGAAGCAAATGACCATGCAACATCAATAAAACATCCCTGTCCTTAGTGATGTAGTGTTGCCATGTTGTCTTTCAAATACTGTTTTAGGTCTCTGTAGTCAGCTTGAAATCCTTGGATTTTTGTGTCTTACCTACATTGACATGAATTTCATTGAACCCTGAGCTATTTACAAAAATAATTGGTTATTCTTTTCAAAGGCCATTAGAAGTCGGTTTGTATGATACAAAGATCAAGAACTTCACAGTTTCAGCAGAGTGGGAGCAACTTTCTCTCATGGTGATCTCATGGTTTATTATAATTTTAATATCTTCTGCTCTTTCTCTTTGTGTTTTTCTTCTGCCAGGATGGGATGCCTGACAGCTTGAAGGCAAAGGGTGAGTTTCCATTCCTCATTCCTCATTCCTCATTCCTTCTTCTTCTTTCATTGCTGGTAACATGGAATGCACAGCCATCTTTCTACATTTAGCTATATGTAGGGCTGTTGTCTAATGGAGGGCCTAACATGGGCTACTGTAAGTACATCTACTTTTGACCACCAATGGTTTAAGGGATTTTTATGTTAGATTATTATTAAAAGCATTCTTTCCCTAAAAACAAAAGATTTTTCAGTCAAGAAATGGGTGTAAACATACTGAGGTATTTCCATTTTTCACTTTTTTTACACCTTATATACCTCACAAGTTCTTGCATACAAGAGCTCTGTTTTTCTTTGTTTTTTTTTTTTTATAACATATGAATCATGACTTGAACTAAACTGCTGATGGACCTTGCAACAGACTGTTACTTCAAAATATAGTTTTACATAGTTACATACATAGTTTTTTTCATGAACATTTGAAGCATGCACTGAAAATTCAACTTCTCTTTTATTAGCAAGAAAGTTTGATTTGGGGTCTTTCAAATAAAAAAAGTGACAATGCAGAGATGTCAAGTGTGACCTCTGCAAAGAGGATGTGATTCACTACTTTGTTTGGCAACTGCCAGTCTTGCACTTTCAGTGGCTAAATGTAAATTCCCCATCTGCGAACACCAACCTCTTGTATGTCTTTAAAAATAACTGCAAGTTGGTTTAATTTAGAGTGCATAAAGCTATTAGTTGCAGCTGTAGTTGGCACCATTATTTCCAATCAGCTTCATCTACCAGTGTGGTACTGGACATTGTGGATAAATGAATGTGCCATGGTCTTCTTGCTGGTTGACAGATGCATCTCATTTGTCAACTTGTCACCTTTCTAATGTCTTCTCTTGTCTCCTCTGAACAAGAGTCATTGCCAGGCAAAAGGTGGTCCTGCTGCCCAACATGTCTGCCACTAAGTGTCTGAAAGGACCGCTAAATGGACATCTCTCCATTTTTCTTCACCAGGGAAGGTCGTAGCAGTAATTGTAGAGGGTGCATTACCATAAAGGGCGGCCCCAGCTGTCTTCTGTGATTCACTTTAATGCACCATGTTCTGTGAGCTGAGGGGGGAAATCTCACTTTGGCTAGTTTTCAGCAAACTCATTTCCAGCTTGGATAACAAGTAGGCAAGAGAACTGTGCAGAAATGATAAATAATCCAAATTTCAACATCCACACTGGTAAACGTTTATTATTTGCATTGGTCAATTTAGCTTTGAAACTCCTACAAAAAGATTTAAGTCCTGGTAGAGAGTAATTAGGTGTTTGTTCTGTGTGTGTTAGACTGGGGACCTGTCCAGGGAGCAGCGCTCAGTATTTCTAATAATGTGAACTCCATCTTGTTGCTAGATGAGTTCTTTCTTCAGTCAGAATCAGTATTTAGTAGGCAGTAGAAAATATAAGGAAAAAAAGGATATAATCATTTAAAAAAATCCATATTAACTGAATGAATACACTTCTGCACAAAATCAAAATAAATGCAACAGAGATAAACAACAAATGAGTTAAAAAGCTGAAAGTGAAATGGAATTTTACATTATTTGAATAAAGCTGTGTGAAAAACCTGATTGAACTTTTAAGTTAATCTTATTGTCCCAGTCAGACATTTTTGTTTTTTCTTTTTATTTTTATGGTTTAAAATGAATTTTGTGTTGATCTTGGTCATATGCATTACACTGTTTTAGCTAATCTAACATTGGAGCAAACAACCTGCCACTCAACACAATTAAATGTGACAGCAGCCAATGTGTTTGGCCACCACATCAAAATATACTCCCATTTCTGGCTGCAAAACATTGTTTGAGCTGCCAGCAGGAGAGAAGACTGAATGCATGTAGGGGGAGAATGAGTAAACCTGTTTGGAGACATGAAAGTAACCATGAGACTGACCCACAGAACTTTAGTTACATCCTATCTGCTGGGGTAATTGTTTTAGTAATTTTTTACTATCTAAAATAGAAGAATCTTCTTTTGCTGGAGAGCTGTGTGCAGTCCCTCTTTGTTTTTAGTGATCAGCTCACACACTGCTACATCAGCCCTGCCCCCACATGTGCACCAAATCAATATGCACAGAAGCAAGGCCCAGCGCTGCCTGAGTACTTTTGTTGCAATGATGAAGCCTTGTTATATTAAACGTTTTTGTTTGTTTGCTTTTTATTGTTAAGATAACCTGGTCATGACTTTAACTCATTGTCCAGAGTAATGCTGAAAGTATTGCAGTATTGAGTACATTTAACAGTGTTTGAAAACTTGTGCCTCTCTTGCCTCAGCTCATGATCATTGATAACCATGGCTTTGAGTGTTTTTCTATGGTGAGGAAGGTGGAAATATAGTCATAAGCTATATAATTGTGATGACACTTATTGTTTTGGCAGATTGTGGCACAGTCACAATTGCAATTATGCTTTTTTCCCCCTTCAAATCCACAGTATTAGATGATTTAACTTTTGGTAAATGCAGCAGTAAATTTTATTGTACTTTTAGTCTGGTTTTAGCTGATTGATTTGTTTTGTCTCCATACATTGTTTTACTGACTGGATTTTTGAATTTTTATTTTCCTTTTGACTGAAATCCTAATGTACCCTCTAGGATTGAATAATTTTGCAACTTTTATACCAGCTTCTAGTGTTTTATCACACAAATTTGTGAGATTTCTGACCTTTTCCCTACAAAGTGTTTGCAGGTGGAAATCTAAACAAAAATAAATTAAGCTTGCCATAAAATGACAAACTAAATCTGGAATAAAATATGCTGATAATACAGCTGAAGCATGTTACCTGTGTACCCCCTGATCTTAATGCTGCTACCTCAAGGAACACAATCAGCCCAACTAAGTAGTCAAGAATGATTAAAATGCTGTTGTCTTCCCACTCAGAGAGGGGAGAAAATCACCAAAACTTTGGCAACTCTTATAGCAAGGAATTATATCGTTGCTGAGGACTCCAGGTTTTGTCCATTGTTGAAAACGTTGTAACTACAGTATCGGCTTTTGTAGGGCTGGGCGATTAATCTGTCTACCTATCTCTCTTTCTATCTGTCTTTCTTCAATTGTGTTAAATAATCGAGATCTCAGTTTCAGTCAGAATAATCGTGATCATCATTTTCCCATAATCCAGCAGCCCTAAGCTTTTGCCACAAACATCACCTCACAGAAACTCTGTATCAGCACAAGAAAAGCCTACCACAGAAAGCTGTTAATCAAATCCCATACCTGAATAATACGTGTTGACCTGTGTATTCTCAGTAAGTAACCCTGATGTGGTTCAGACACAGAGATTATCCCACAGACAGACTGTACTACCAGTCTTAAATAACACTTCGACATTCTTGACTGTTCTCATTAGTATGTTACAGCCTTTGAGTTTGGATCTCAGCACGAGGGTATAAACCTTGTTTTCTTGCCTGGCACAAATATTTATGTCCCCCTAATCTATGTCATCATCCTTTCTCTCAGATACCAACATAATGTATTCATTTGTATGCATGGCAACTGCCTTAACCCTACCAGATCCAAGCCCATTCCAGGAGTACATTTGAATAATTCAAAAGCTGCAAACACCAAGCTCTAAATTGTATATTAATTCTAAAATTACACACCACCCCCTGGGACTGAGTTACACTTTAATAACTCATCACAGTAATACTAAGGAGCAGTGTGTTGCACTGCACTTTCTTCAGACAGAATTATTGAAAGACTTCCTGTTGTTCCACCTCACTTTAGATGTTTGCTTCAATTTAATTTGTATTAACTTTCATATAGTATGTTGTAATCAATTCATTGTGCATGCATGGAGTGCAGGTTTTTTATAGGCAGGAAAATGACTTTGTTTCCTATTTTTTAATTAATTATTTATTTTTTTCTTTAGAGAGGCTCTAGAATTTAGTGCACCATCAGCTTATAAGCACCGCGTTCAGAAGTTTCTGGGTTAAACAAAGGGCTGCAGGATTTGCCTCATGAATCCTTGCAAAACTGTCTGTCTAGCCTTTCAGGGCACTTGCGTGTCTTGACCCATATGTCAACTTAAATGAAGCCACTCCTCCCAGCCACACAAATTCCCCAAGACTACAGCCGAGGAGGAGGAACTGCAACTATTTTTAAATCAGGCCTATTAATTAACCTTATACCTACGTAAATTAGACTATAGCTCTTTCAAAAGCCTTGCTCATAATCGCTCTCACTCAGCCTGTCATAGTGTACTGCCCTCCTGGCCCATTAGTTCTATCTGAATTCTCAGCTTTTATTGGATCTGGTTCTCAGTACAGATAAAATAATTATTGTAAGCGATTTTAATATTCACGTAGATGTGAATAATGATAGTTTAGCACCGCAATTATGTCGCTATTAGACTCAATAGGTTTCTTTCAGATTGTAAATAAATCCACTCACAGTTTTAACCATACCCTCAATATTGTTCTAGTATATGGCATTGATGTTGAACAACTTACGATTTTTCCACAAAACCCTCTTTTATTGGGCCAATATTTAAGCATTTTCATTTCTATCACTGGATTATATGCCCCTAGACAAAATTATTTTCATTAAACACCTGTCTGATAGTACAATAGCCAATAACCAAAGGAAGTGATTCCATCAACAATTAGTTTAATGCAACATCTTAACACAGCTGATGACCCCTATGTTTAATCCCTCTCATATTTATAACCTCATTAATTGTGGTTTTTGCAAATGACTCTCTATTGCTCTCCTTAGATAGAAGAAAATAAAAAAAAAAGAGGTTAGCTCCATATAACAATGTCCAAATCCGTGAAATGAAGCAACATTTGCAACAACTTGAAAGAGTATGGCGTTCCACTAAACTGGAAGACTCCAGCTTAGTCTGGCAAGACGGCCTTAAAACTTAAAGGAAGGTGGTGCTCTGCAGTGCCAGAGCTACCTATTAATCAACATTAATTGAAGAAAATAAAAACAATCTTAGGTTTCTTTTCAGCACTGTAGCCAGACAGTCATAACTCTGTTGCCCCATGTACTCCCACAACTCTCAACAGTAATAATTTTATGAATTTTTTTTGATAATTAAATCATAACTATTAAAAACAAAATACACCACCAGCTTCACTGCACTAACTTGTCATCAAACTCAGGAACCTTAGAAAAAACTAACCCTTATGTATGGTAGGAATTTTTTTTCTCCAATCAAATTAACTTCAATGATTTCCTCATCATTAATTTGTCTCTTAGGTCCCAACTAAACTGCTGAAAGAAGTTTCTCCCTTAATCCATTAAGTCCTTTTCTACTAGAAATAATAAACCAGTCTTTGCTAGCTCACTAAGAGCCACAATCCTTTAAAGTACAATGCTATTAAGCCGCTTCTAAAAAAAACAAAAATACTCTTGATTCAGGTATTTTAGCCAAGACCAATATTTAATCTTCTCTCTAAAATCTTGGAGAAAGCAGTTGACAAACAGCTATGCAACCTTCTATACAGCAATAGTTTATTTAAGAAATTATTAATCAGGCCTTAGAGTTCATCACATCACAGAAACAGCACTAATGAAAGGTACAAATGGTGTCTAAATGGCGTCAGAGTAAGGTCGCCTCTCTGAGACAGGTCTCCTCGCTTTCCTCTTTGCCTTTGACACTGTTGACCACCAGATTCTGTCACAGAGATTAGAAAACTTTATCGACATTAAAACAACTGCATTAAGTTAGTTTAAATCCTGTCTATTTCAGTTTGTATATGTTAATCAGGCACCCCCTTTGCTTAAAAACGTTAGACGCGAATTCCACAAGGCCCTGTGCTTGGGCCAATTCTTTCGGCTTTATATATGTTTTCTTATAGGCAATGTGGTTAGAAAACCCTCCATCAACTTTAATTTTTTTATGTTGATGACACCCAGGTATATTTGTCAATGAAACCAATCAGTTGGTTAGGCTTTAAGTGTGTCTTAATGCCATAAATACTTGGATGACTTGCAACTTTTTACAGACAAAACTGTAGTCATTGTGTTTGGCCCTGGAGACCACAGAAACAGATTATCTGATAATAAAGCTGCCCTTGATGACATTGCCCTGGCCCCAGCGCTACTGTAAGGAACCTAGTGGTTATCTTCAATCAGGAGCCATCCATCAACTTCAATATTAAACAAATCTTGAGGACTGCTATCTTTCATTTAAAAAACATTGCAAAAATCAGACACATCCTCTCCCAAACAGGTGCAGAAAAGCTGCTCCATGCTTTTGTTACTCCAAAGCTGCACTATTGCAATTCCTTATTATTAGGCTGCCCCAACAAGTCCCCAAAGACTCTTAAGCTGATTCAAAATACTTCTGCGTGTGTATTAACAGGAACCAGGAAAAGAAACCCTCTCCTCTATTGTTTTTTCTGCATTGGCTTCCTCTAAAATTTAGAATATAGTTTAAAGCTATACTATAAAAAATGTTTTAAACCTTCTAACCTATAAAGCCCTTAACGGTCAGGCTCCATCTTCTCCTAAAGAGCTCATAGTGCCTTGTTGCCCCTCCTGAGCACTGCGCTCCCAGAACACAATCCTAGGTTCCTAGAGTCTTTAGAAGCAGAATGGGAGGTAGATCCTCCTGCCAACAGGCTCTTCTTCTGTGGAATGTGTTGTATGTTTCTTGTGAAGTGTATTGAGAACGTGTTTCATTAGCCGGTGTTTGGTCTACATGTCTTTTTATTCAGTAATCATGTTTTCTTTATCAGTTTCTTAGAGACAGTTGAACTGAGGGCCCCTCAAATTTTTAACGTAATACCATAATTTGTGGTTCTTTTTTGCAGTTTAGTCATCATCATTCACATTTCAGACCATAAACCGTAACGTACAGACCATTATTTTATTGTTTTTTATAATTCGAATTAGCCCCTTGGTACCACATGTACTATGGGTTGGAAGTGACTGATAAATATGTATTTCACTAAGTCCCGGTTGCAAGTACCTACATGTTGTACACCATTGGAAAGCTACAATTCTTGAGATGTGAAACAAAACAAAAAACTAGTTTATCCATACAACCTGTTTTAGGCGAAAATGGCAGGATTTTAAGGGGTTAAAACATTAATATATTAAGACATTTTAAACTAATGACATTTACGACTTAGGTGTAGCAGTGAAGGAACCTTGATAGATTCTGTGGTAGAGGGGCAGCATAGGTAACCTATTGTTCAATTTATGATAAAAGCACTAAATTTGATACATATCTTCAACAGTATTGTTTGAACAAATCTGGATATTAGGACATTGCATATTTGTATTCTGGTGACATTGGCAGCCATTTTCCAAAATGGCTGAAATAGCACATTTTAACAACTGCAAGCTGCTATTTCATGATTTATAGACCAGACATACCATCAACATAAAAGTACTTGTGAAAATATTTATTGTTACAAAATAAATCAACACTAAAAAAGAACATATTAATAATGTGGCATAGTGATAGTTGAATTATATCCCAACAAGTTCAGTTCAGTTAGCTATGGAGCAGGGTATATTATAGGGTAGGCATGTGAGGGCCTTGAAGATGAGGATGTTGAGCCGGTTTGACATCCTTGGCCTTGGAGCAGAAATCTTTTAGACACTGTAATCAGTCTCGACCACCACAATTAATAATTTTAGAGTTAACTAAAATACCACCTTGATTCTTTGTGACCTGAAATGAAACAAACGTCAGACTAGCTTCTTCTTTAGTTCTTACCCTCCGGGGGCAGCATGAGATCTGTACAATACAGAAGAAGATTACACACACTAGGAAGCTCCGATCCTAACATGTAACAAAATCACAAGGAGACTCTCAGCTAAAAGGCCAAAATGACCATGCTAACCTGAGAAATTATTATTATTATTATTATTATTATTATTATTACCAACATCATGTTTGGGCTACTGCCCTGTTTTTAAATTGTCTCCAAATAGTCATTAATTAAAGATTTGGGTGATATTTTAAATTCGCTCATCTTGGCTCATGTTGGTTAGTACTTTTATAGGTTTTACAGTATATCAGTGTTAGAGTCTTTGTTTTTAATTGCATGTAAATCTCACACATTATAGCAGTTATCAAATTCTGACCGACATTTTTAAATATGGCTGTTGCTGCCACCAGGAGGTGAATTTATGATGTCCCAGTGTCCAGTTTTCTTACCTGTACATCTATTAACATATCTTACAAATTTAGTACTTTTATCACAAAATTATCAATTGTTATGATATTTTGAGCTATGTTGCTTCTGTGTAACAGAAAACTAGATTTTCTTAAGGCCCAAGTCTGAGTATGACCCAGGGTTACTTATTTCATATCACTTCCCCCCATATAAGTCTCAACTTCTTTTTATCCCGTCCACCAAACCTATGACACTAAGACAAAAGGCTGAATATATATTAGCTTAAAAATAACTACATTAAATTGCATTTTAGTTTAGCCGGTGAAAGGACAATAAGGTTTGGAAATTTAAAATCTAACAAAGACAAAACCTGTTAAAGTAAAAAAGGGTGATTAACTGGGTTTAAGAAACTGTTATTGAGCTATATTGGTGTGAAATTAGTATAATACAGATTTTTGTGGAATTGAAAAAAGATCTTATTCATATTTTTGGATTTTACATCCAATCAATTTTGCTTTCTAATTCTGTGGATATTTCTGATTCTAATTCACTTATGATGAGACAACACTAATCTGGCATCTTGACCAGTTTCTTTAACTCTTGCTTTCTTTTATTTTCCTTTTTTCTTTTTTATTTTAAGTACTCAATGCACAAATTGTTCATGTCATAAATCTTAGACCACTTGTGTTTTCTAAGGAGAATATTAATTCAAAGAGCATCAGACTGCTTCTTTAAATGACACAGACCAGGGTAAAAAAGTGAATAGTGGATGTCATGGAAATGATCAGGACTGCCAATGGAAGCATAACTGCTGCACACTTTGCAATATCAACACTAATCTTTATTGTAAAAAGAGTCCCCGGATGTTGATGCACATAAGTTTTGGCAAACCATATCCTCAATGTGTGGAATTAAATTGAGTGAGACGAATCTAATTGAGATTCATCAATAATTCTTAGTGATCTGCATGAACCCTGCTACTTACAGTGGATAATGATGAAGGCTTGGCAATGGTAGTGCGTCTTTCTCCATCTGAAGGTCAACACAGTAATGATAAGAAAGAACATTATATTAATGGTTGGTTCCTGCTTTCACAAGAGATTAACTTAAATATCCCTTTCATAGGAAGGATGGACCGGATCGGTGTCTAAACATCCCGTCACCGTATAAAGTTCCATGCTGCCCATTCACAACAACTTATTTCACTCTACATTATGTCCAAATTGAATTTAAATTTTCAAGTTATCTGCATATTTATACTAAAATGCATAATAAATATTATCCAACTTTTTTCCTCAGACTTGTCTTTAATTATTATCACAGCAGGAGAATACAGATAACTTCTTATTGCTTGAAACTCACCTACATTTCAGATTATATTTCAAACTTTCTTTGTGTACCTGTTGGCAAAACTGTTAGCAACAGTAGATTGCAATCTGTCATTGTTTGCTGTCAGGCAAGACCGGAGTATTGGTGAATGTTTTCACTATTCAGTACTCATCTCCCATTTTGTTTAGTAGACAAATGTTTGCTTTTGAAACAGTCCCTACTGTGTTCAAACAAATATTAAGGTGTAGCGTTTAGCGTCATTAAACATTAAAGATGTTTAATAAAATTATTGATTTTAATAATTTCATAAATATTTCATAAAATTAAGTTATTGATTACCTCAGGGCACCACCACACCATTAGAGAACTAAATTAATTAATTTAAAAAATAATTAATTCAAGCTAGTCAAATCAATCAGGTATCAATCAATCAGTCTCAGGACGCTAATAACGTGAATTCTTAAGTCGAAGGGACCCAAAACACGGTTCAAAGGAGGAGTTCACAATAACCAGACCAGTTTAGGATAAATATGAAATATTTATTACTAGTCTAATCATGCATAAATGAAAAGGAAATATTTACAAAGGACTTCGCATGGGAAAATGAATCAAACATTGTAAAATGCAGAATATGGAGTTCAAACCAGAATCTTATTTCAAGGTGTCAGAATGAATGAAATGTATGCAAAAAAAGAACAAAAGTTAATTAACCTGCGGTGTTAATTAAACTAAGGTTCAGGACTGAAAAAGATCTCTAAGGAAAGAGGGAAAACTGAATCTCATCTGTTTAAAGCTGGAAGTTTAACTAAGAGGTAGAACTACTAAGGTCACTGTCAGACAATCAACCATCCTTAGAGCAGAAAAGCAGAGAATTGATCCGAGCAGGACTCGTCCGGTTCTGTTTGGAACGAGCCGATTTACGACCGTTGTGGTGACTCTGATGGCAAGTGAGGAAGTTAGCACAGGTGGTTTGGATCCCGAGCGACTTCCAGAAGGCCAGAAGATGTGTCACGTGGTGGTCCGAAGGTTTGGATCAGGCAGCTCTGCGGATGCGGACTTTCCCGCGGCTCGGCTGGTGGTATCGATGATGGACAGTGAATGACTTGCGGTGATATGGCAAAAGATGAAAAATGTCTAGCTTTAGGTCAGTTCAAAAAAACTCCGTAGCACTGGTTCTGAAGCTTTGATCAGCCTGCGTTAACCAGTCATCCAAAGTAAAGATCAAAATTTAGGATCAATATTAAAAGTCCAAAAGAAAAAAGAAAAAACTCAAGAAAAGCGAAGTATTAGCTGGAAAAAAGGAATGAACTAACGGAGTGAATCAGTCCAAAAAAAAGGAATCAAATGGATCGTGCATCTTAAATGCAGGCACTAACTTAGAATCGGGTGATGTGCTTCACATCACTACAAACTTAATTCTCTGGTAGCATCTCTCTCTTTCTCTCTGGCGTTCAGACCAAGTGTCCTAACTCTGGAAGAAAGCCATGTCTAGAGAGGATGGGTTGACTTGAAGTCAACTTGAAGCGGCGAGGACCAAAAGAGGAAGAAACAAAAAGGAAGAGCGCAACTAAACTCTTTGTTCTGAGTTCAAAAAGTGTTAGTTTGAAGACCCACCCCATGGAAGGCTGTGTGACCATTATCTTGACCAATAACAGTCTTGTGGGCTGGTTTTGGGTCAAATAGCAGATCCAGAGGGGCTGGTCTGATCATGTTGTAAAGAGTTATCAAATTAAACATTTTGTAAATATATCTATGTATCCAAGTTATTAAAGCCTTAAATGAGACATCATTAAAATCCAGTGAATCCTCGAAAAAACATTACAATAGTAAAAAGGTTATATCTCACACAAACACAGTAATAAAGTTTCAGGTCACCAATTAATCAAGCTTGTTGATTAAACCTTGTACACAATGATAATGATTATCTGCATGTGCAGGGTATCAAGATAAAACACATATGTATATATGCATCTATTTAAATGAACATTTTAGACTAGTAAAATATAATCTTTAATCTTCATGCAAAGTCTTTGTCTTCTCTGTGCTGGGACACAGAGAAACCTTAAGACACTTTATTACCCTCTGGAATGTTAAGATAAACGTTTCTTGGTGTGTCCAGGTGTTCTGTTTCCTATTAAGAAAGAGACAGTTTCAAAAGTGGACATTGGGATGAAGAGTTGCATCTGGGATCCTTTGGTTAAAAAGCAAATTTATGCTGCAGAAGATTAAAGTTCAGAAATTTCCTAGATCTCGTAAATAACTTAAATGAAGTTCTCCCAGTCCATGTTGGAGAGAGTCGACCTTTGTTGACCTGTGGAGCTGGAAACCAAATCATAAATTTGAGTCAGACCCCCACTTTGGGAGTGAGGCCGTTAGTCTGTAAGGAGGGAAAATCCTCAAAAGATGTTTAATTCAGTCACGATTAAACGAAAGTTCCAATCTTTATTTTGAAGACGCTGGAATCCGCTACAATGGTAAAGAACGAAAGACGGGATTGTTAGCAGGCAACAGTACAAGCACCTAATTTCAAAAAGTAGCCATTAGGTTGGTCTGAATTACACTGTTGGAGCATGTTGAATTACATTGTTTCTTGACTGCACTTCCTTTTTATTTCTTTATTTATTTAGTCAAATTTTCACTATACAAATTGTTTGCTCCAGGGAAGTAAGTCCCAGATCAGAATTAAAGTCACTGTCATCCTTAACCTTTGTTTCCCACATGACGTATCAAAAGCTGCCTTTAAGTTTTTTTTTTTTAAATAGTTCCCCCTGCAAGGCGGACGTTATGTTTTTGGAGGAGTATGTCTGTCTGTCTCCGGTAGAGGACCCATGCATTCAGTACAATGAAGTCAACAATTTTATAAAAAACAGCAACAGGTCATCTTCTAGATGCAACCAAAGATTAATACTGCCTCAACATATTGTCAAGGATATCTAAACTTGGTCCTGATCATTTCTCCCCCATCTGAGTCTTCCTCATACATTTGTTGGAGCATAGCTAAAGCTTATGCTGCATTCATTCTTCTGCTTTTGTTCATTTTTTATTATGTTTGGTTATGTGGCATTAGTGTGTCTGTCTGTCTGTTAGCAACATAACTCAAAAAATTATGGATGGATTTATGGAAAGATCTTGATTAAATTTTCAGGGATGGAGGAATAAGGAATAAGTTCTTACATTTTGGGGATGATCCTTTCTAGAGGATCCTTTACTGGGACATGTCATTGGCAAAAAACAAAAGCAAGATGAAATTATAGTAGCTATTATAATCCAACACTGTATGACAAAGATCATATTGATGTTAGGGATGCACTGATCACATACTGCTATTGGTATCAGCATCGGTATCTGTACCAATATTTAAAAAAATTCTACATCAGGTATTGGTGACAATTGGCCCGATCCATAGGCGCAGATCTATTAACTATAATCCTATGCTGTGAACTTAGAATGACATCATGTGCTAACGATGCGACACGCAGAGCCTCACATTTGTTTTTAAAGTGGAAGAAGGGACAGGATCAGCCATCTGTAACTTTTTCACACTACCTCAGCGATCACATTAAGCGGCGACGTGTAAAACCTAGACAGTGAATGTTCCGAGAAGCTTCAGAAATCTGCTAGAGCAGGTCACTGAGTAATGTGTGTATGACAAAGCTCAAAAAGTTGGAATTATCAGATTTTTTTTTTTTTTTTTTTTTCATACTAATCTGGTGAAACTATTGTTCTGTTCAGCAGTGTTTGTAATGGATGTTTAATTTCAGGGCTTAAAGTATTCCGGCACTGTGCCGCGTCTCCGGCTTGCAAAGTGTTTGGTGTGAGATGAACGCAGCTTTGCTCTCAATAAACACATTAACAACCGATCAGAAGCTGAGCTGGGCCTTGAAAAACATGTGGTTGAGAGACCCAGCTGCCTTTTAAATCTGAGTTAGACCACAGATCGGTACGATAGAGCAGAGACGTTGATGGATACCTGAAAACGTTAAATAAAACTATGATCAAACACATCAGTTTTATCGGTGGTGTTAGAGAAAACCTTAAAAATGCACAAGTTATAAAGAACAGGTACTTCTTCCCACAGTATTTAAATAGGCAGGTACTAATTTCCCACTTTCCTATTTAATAAGGTACTGTTCCACACATTTTCTTTATACCTTTCTCTTTAGGGTCTTCTCCTGCGTGTCCTTTGATGGATCAAAATATGACAAACTACTTCTCTCAGTTAACTAATTTATTAATTACAATTGATATGAGAAATGTGCAAATACAGAATTCAGGATTTGTATTATTTGTCCCCTGGACTAGTACCATACGGAGTCTGCTGCTGTATCAGTCAGAACTCCCTCTAACTGATCCTGGAATACTTATATAGGTCTGAATATACACAGTTTTGCTGACTAATGCTGCAGTTGCAGAAGTCTGGTTGGCTGCAGTCACAGGTCGACCTGCAGATGTCTACCCCCCTCATTGTGACATCCATCCATTTGATGGCTTCTTGTGTTGTGGAAAACAGGGACAAAGAAACCATACACAGACAAACAAGGGATTTCCTCTGAACTCCGGGTTAACTTAGACATTTCCTTTAAGTGTAACATCTCACATGTTGTTTTACTGGCAACACAGCGTTAGTCAGCCTCTCACATGTTCTTCTCACTCACCCCATATGAAGAGTCTCATTTTTGCGTAAGCACACTGTTAGTAAGTATATGAGCTTAAAGATAAGAGATTTTCAATAGGATTAACAGAGTAAGAATATAAATGGAAATAAGTAGCACACTTAAGTAATTCCTTGATGAGTATCCCTATAAATTTATTTACAGTGGGATGGAGGTTAAATTTGTGAAGCCTGGTTATTATGTTATTTACGCCACATACTTTCTGACATGCTCACTAGCGTGTGCACATGCATGTGTTTTTGCACATCAGGGTAACATTGTGAATGTGCCACCATGTAGAGTCAGAAGGGGCATGAAAACATTTAAATAAGTTAAATAACGGTGTTAAAAATAAGGTGGATAAGTCATTTCTATTTGCGCAACTGCACTAAACCATTGTAAAGAGCTGATTTCTGATAAGTTTGAATATCTACCAACCAATCTTGTGGAGCTTTTGTTTTGTTTTTTTCCCCCCTGGCTGAACCATTTCAAAGAGGTTTTGTTGTGTATTTTTACATGTTAATCAAGGTAGTGAAGCCTTTTTTTTTCTTTTCAGTTTCAGCACTTTATTTTTTTACACTGGTTGTTATACTCCTGGCACTTACTGAACCAGGAGAAATTTGTTATATTTTTACTTTAGTTAAGATTGTTAAATTTGATTTAAGATTGCTTTACTAGTGCACAGTTGTTAAATAAGTACTTGAGTACATTTCTATCTGTTTAAAAAAAATAGGAAAGGGATTTTAAAGCTCAGCTCCTCTCTCATTCTGTTCACATCAGTATCAGAAAAAAAATAAATAAATAAAATAAAAAAATAAAATAGGATCGGTGCATCCCTAGTTGATATCTTGGATCCAGAGGGTTAGATAAGGAGTACTGGGTGGGCTGTTGGGTCTTTTGGGGTTTTTCTCAGTGACCCTATGGCTTGACGGAGGTCTGCGCTTTCTAAATGCTTCTAATTTTTTTTAATAGATTTAACTGATTTCAACAAAACAAAGCAAATTACTAGAAATACAAAAGCATGTTGTAAATTCAGAAAAAAAACAGAATTAAAATCACTTAATAACAGAAAAAGCTCAACTAAGGTGTTTTGGAGGGTGAAGTTATTCTACTTTCTGCTGTTTGTCTACCAAGCATCCCACTACAGGGTGAAAAGTGTGTGGCGCTTACGATTAGCCAGAAATTTCTGATAAATGGGGTTGTTGGTGGAAATGGTCTTGGAGCTGTGTTCTTATGTGAACAGAATGAGAGAGGAGCCGAGCTCACGTTTAGTCATTAGGAGAGAGGATGAAATGAGACGGAAAGTTGCCAAGTGGCTGCCAGGTGCTCTCATCCACTCTTTCACACATGCTGCTATCCAGAGACCAGCACACATGTTGTCGGAGGCTGCAAGAAGTGCACGTCTGTCCTGTTGCCACTGCAGCTTGGTGTGTGTGTGTGTGTCCCTTTACTGTATTGATGTTTGATCGATGGTGCCAGATTGCTTTAAAATCAGGTAAATTGATGTATTGTTACATCCCTAATAACATTCATGTAGGATTGTAAATTACATGATTTTTGTGCATGTTTGAGGTTTATTCCTGACTTTTCTACTAGCTGATTTCCTTAGTGAAAAACCCTGTGTAGACTTCTTCCCTAATGCTGGCAGCCTGCTCAAAATATCATGTAATAGTCACCATATATTGATCTTATGCCATTGCTCTTTATCTAAATTCTATGCCTGTACCTGCAAATAGCTAAATAAACAAAATTTTATAAAAACACTTACCCTCTGTTCCAAAAGATTTCACAAAAAAAAAAAAAAAAAAAAAAAAAATTGCTTCTAAATAGTGACCTCCAGAAGTCTCTTGGAACCTTTTTCTAAAACATTAGTGACATGTTAGTGCTAAACATAAACCTCAGTGATCAGGGATGCATTGTTTTTACTCTTACAAAGTGCTGAAGTCTCCAACAGGTATACAGTGCTGAGTGGGAGAAAAACATGAAACTACTTATTTGGTCAGCCTGGGTCCAACAACGTTTCCTATTAGAAACCAAAGATTTTTGTGTTTTGTACAAATGTGTTAAAATCCATCCAGTCTACAGTCATTGTGCAAAGATTTTGCTCTACAGGATAAAAACACAAATGAACATTTGTCATCATATTTTTAATGCAAAAAGTGCCTCTTTTCCCCTCCAGATAAACGGCACACCAGAATGATTAATTAGTTGTGATTCAAAGTTGTACATCAAAACAGTGTTAAAATCCATAGCAGGAAGATGTTTTAGTAAACACTTTAGAGGACAGCTGTGTGATGGCTATAAATCTCACCAGCTGACAAGCTAAAGGATTTTCCATATGCAATGTGTTCATAAAGTTTTGATCTGTATTTACGCCTTTTCTGTACTTTACAGAGTAATTTGTGATAAATGTAGACAGTGTTCTATGAATAAGTTGGATGTGACTTCGTCTTCATGTTCTGTTTGATTCATATGCTGTCTGTAATAGTAGAGAGCTACAAGATGAATGTGCAATGTTAAACCTCCACCCAATACCTATCCTATCCCATATCTGCACTGAGTGCATTTGACTTGTTTCTCTTTTTTTTAATTGATATTTTAACACTTGTTCCTTTGAACAGTACTGAATTTGTTGAACAAAAACATGGAGACATGAAAGCTAAAACTCCAGTCTTACTATGAATTTCTTAGCTTTGTATGTAATCTGTAGTCATGTGACTGGTTGAAAATGAAACCCTAAGAAATGACATCACATGTTTTTAAAAGACTTTCTCAACATGTCGGTGGGTGGAAGGCCTGTGGAATGGACTCACTGAGGTGGAAGGGAAGTCATCAATGTTTCAAAGAAAGTATGTTGCTCTGCTTCAAAGGGTTGAAAAAGCTCATGCCTGAAATAGAATCTCATAAAATGTTCAAGAGTTGTTTATGCCACCAGGAGTAAAAGTGTTGTCACAGTGCTGCAATTACGATGCAATTACCGTATGGTGGGATGAGGGAAGGACATTTCAGTATGTGGAAACACACCACCACCATTGCTATGCTGATGGGTACAAGCATTGCAGCAGGTTTACACAGGTGGCACAAAAAACAGTTGTTGATGTGACATATGTAACTGTATATGATGTCCTTAGACTTTTTACCTGTGGTCAGCAATTCCACTATAGTTGTAAAGGGGTATATATGCAGGAGCAAATACATTTACTTTGTGAATTTGCAACATAAAATTTTATATTTCAAAACATTAACGGACATCTCAGAAAGCATGATTATTCACGTTTTCCTTTATTTATATGACACACATTTAGGCTGAGCTATCTTTTTCCAGGAGCTGGGTTTTAAATAAGTTTGTATTTGGCAGAAACTTGTGAAGGACCTGGGTTCTTGAGAGATTTGTGAAATCATGAGAAAATCTCGCTAGGCTCAAAGCTATTATTTTGTTGCTAAGAGACCAAAGTTTGGCTTGGTTCGTCTCACATGTCTGGTTTGTATTGCCCTTGGGGACTCTCGGTTGACACAGTGCCTTCACCTGCTCCTTACCCAAACCTTAAGGCTGTTACTGAGAACTTTGTTCTTGTTGTGGAAGCTGCAGAAGAAATTTCTCATGAAGTATGAAATAATTAAGCCTAAACAAACTTTATTCTTTTCTTGCAAACAGAGCAAGGACAAAGTTGTCTTTTTTGTGGCGTATTCAGCCTTTAACCATTACAACAAACTGCCTAAACTTGACCCTAAATCAAATATAAACCTCTAAAATTCATTTTGTGCCTTTGGGAACAAAATTGCAGTCTGGTGTGAAGTCAGATTTTTGTCATGTAGGTAATCATCAGTCATGTAGGAAACAAGTACCCAAAACAAATACACACACATAAACACACTACTGGGTGTGTCCCCTCACTCTGACTGCCTGACCAGTCCGTTTCCACCCAGTTTCTTCTGCAGGACTTTCTGCATCAGGTTAGCTGACAGCTGCTATAAAAGAAAACCACTGCTTTCGTCCTTTAAATGACTGTTTCTTAAAGAAAAATAAAGCGAGAATTCATTGGTGACCACTCGGGCTGTAATAGTTTTTTTTTTTTTTATATGCAACTCCTTATAACTCACATATCTCCCATTTGTTTTATGCTCTCACGGCCATTTAACCCCTTATCAAGCGGGGTAATTTTGGCAAAAACGCCTGTAATATGACCTCTCCAAATTAGAATTACTGCTGTTATTGAACCCTCTGGATTGTAAGTACAGGCTTGGGCTCTTTGTAAATTTAAATTTTAAATTTAATAGGTTGCTTTTAACAGTTGTTTCTGAGTTAATCTCACTGAGTGTGTGGAGTTATTCTTTCAAACATACTTGGTGTTAGTTTTGCATGTTGTCCCTATACAAGCCATTTGTGTTAATTGAGCAAAAGAGCAAAAGGCTGCTTGATCTTCATATTCAACGTGAATACAATGGGCAAAAAGGGGCAAAAAGCAAAATCGTTTTACTGTAAGGCTTGCCGTTGTGCACTGCCTGTAGACCAAAACAAAGTGTGTCATGAGCAGTGCTGGGTAGTAGTAATGGTAGTAACACGTTACTATAACGCAGTTACTTTTACCAGTAACTAATTCCTCATGCATTACTCTTAAAATACAGTAACTTAGTTACTAGTTTGTCCGTTACTAGCTAAATTAATTAATTTTGGCCAGCAGCAGTGTGCTCTTTCCTGTTTACAGCTGGGACACAGCCACTTGCTGGGCTTGTTTTTCTGGGAAGTCGCTTGTATGTATCGTCAGTTGCTTATTTATTTATTTTTTGGTCTTGTTTTCTTAAGTGTACTTGCTTACTTGGGCTTTCTCTGTTCCCTTTGTGAAGCCCTCCTGATTCTCTCACAGCTGTCCACAGTCAAGTTCCGTAACATGCTGTAGACTTTAAATTAGAGAACAACTGGAGCTGCTAGCTAAAGGACTTAAAAGGACACTTTATCTTTAGGTCCGTTCAGTTTTGGCCGGCAATACTTTCGACTTCTTTTTCTGTTTTTAAATGAACAATGTAACTTGCACCATTTCCGTTGCCACTGTTAGCATCTGTGTGACGTGAAATCAAAGTTAGCTGCCAGCTAAGTTATGTTATGTGGTGTATACCAGCAAGTGACCATGTTGTGTAAAAACAGCAATTATAGTGACATTATTTAATGTAAAGGCATTTATTGAGGCTGTAGTTACCACATGTCTGGCTGCTGCGCTGTGCCGAACAAATTTGCTTTGCCAAGGAGAGCTTTATGGGTATAAGAGTCCTCTTGATAGCCAGATTTTTGTATTTGTTTATTCATTTAAATCTTAATTATTTCTTTTGAATTATGAAATTTACATAATCTTGCTGGACCTGACCGGTGGGGACAGACTAAAGAAAAAGAATAGTGAACAGAAGTAGAAAGGAAAGTAGAAAAAAGAAAGAGGAGGCATTAATACAACAGATAGAAGACAATAACCCTTCAATCCATTATCTAACACCAGACAACCACTTGCTACACCTGTGGTGAGTGCCCAAATGCTTTTATAGAGCAGGTTACACGGCATATAGCATGTGTAGATAATTCAAAGCAGTGTTTCTGCTGATGTAACTCTTTCTTTTTTGGAAGACCTATATATGAAACCTATTTTTAATTTTAGTCTTAATAATTTTATTGGTGAATTTATGTTCACATGTTTTTCATGTTTCAAGTTTTGCATATTAGTACTGTATTTTACTGTAAAGTTAATGTCAATTAATGATGGTTTGTCATGCAGGAGGGGTTTCCAGTATAAAGCTAGAGTGGAAGCTCCAGGTGCAAGATTAATTTAGCAGCTTAGGCCTGGAAGGGCAGCAAGTACTAGAGCCCTATAGCTAAGCTCTAGTGATGGGCATGGCCTAGCTTCTAAAGGACATTTTGTACTTTTGCTATTTTGTTTAAGTTTTTAACAATTTTTTTACTTCATTATGCACTTTTGTACAACTTGTCACTTTACTGGTGAGAAAATAAATACAAGCACCAGGTGTAGAGATAAGCTTCTTCGTTATCCTTTCACATCCCAGTCAAACCTTATGGACAGAAGTAGTGATTTCGGCAAACCTAGATCTCATGATCAAACTTGTGATTTGCACTCTGAATGTGCTGCACAACCTTGAGCGTTAGATTTTTCTTCATGTTTTGACATATTTTTGTATGCTAAGGCATAAATTTATATCAATGCAGCTGAATTCCCAATAAAGCTCCTCTCATTCCTACTTTTTCTGTTTGTTATATGGCTCAGTTCATCAGGAACCGCACCTCAAAGCTTTTATTTTATTTATTTATTTATTTATTTTTGATGGGGACTCTAGCATAAGACCCAGCAGAAAGGAAGGAAGAAAGAAACACAAATCTGAGAAAAACATGCTCTGGAACCTTATTTTAAACAAATACACAGGATTAAGTCATCCAGGGGAGGAGAGGACACTTTGGCTGCACCTATATCAATGGACTGGCTTGACCACAAATCTCTCATTGGGTTATTAATGATCCTCTGAACTCAAACTAACATTGCATCTTTATCACGAAAGTATGTAATAAACCCTGAAATCTAAGGTGGGGGTCGCATTCCAGCAAAAACAAGGAGACTGCGACCCCCACCCTTATTCTTAAAATTGTTCTTGACTCAGGCTTTCTCACCCAAGTCTTGACAGCGACATTTACCAGAACTGCTTCTGGCAGTCCTGATCCTCTAACAAAGACTTGTTTTAAACATTTAACATTTGCCTTAAAACACTGAAAAGTGTTTTATATATATATTTTTTTTATCAGTTTTATTCCATAATGTTGAATAATTGATCAGTGTTTCTATATGTGCGTTTTTAATGGTAACAACATATAAATTACAGATGTGTCAATAAATGTTTAAATCTGATGTTGTAAACAAGAGGATGAGGAAACATTTGCTGTTAAGAAGGCACAGTTTCTTCAAAACCTGCATGATCATTTAAGATGTCTGGTTAGTTTTACCATCCATGATAAGTAATGTTTTCTATCATGGTGGGTGTGATAGCAGTTTAGTCATAATGTCTTAAGTTTAAGAGAGGATACCAACTTTTGTTCACCTGGTTCCTTCTTACTGCATTTCTTTTAGTAAATTTGAGATAAACTAAATTTTTCAATTAATTTTAAAAGGCCCCTCAAAAAATAGATTTTGAGACCTGGATGTAAAAAAAGAGAATAAATTTGAAGATCTCTCACCTCAATCATAATCATGTTTATTTTTTACAAATTTAAATGTTCTCTGGGCAAAACAGTCCCACTACCCGCAGCTTCAAATAAATTACCCTTTAGGCCATTAAATTTCTCACCCTGTAAATATGTCACAAATAATTTATTGTCAACAAACTGGTGGCATTTAGGAGCTTGCTGTTCTGGAGACGCTGCTAATGGTCACAGTTTAATTTAAGAATTGTGGACAAAAAAAACAAAAAAAAAAACAAGACACTTACAGACTTTATGCACCTGCTTAATTTCTTTTTTAAAGAACTAATTTTACAAAGAGTCTTTTTGTGTATTAGAAACTTATACAGTCTATACACCATGTTTTCATTTTATTGTAATTGTTATGATTTCTATACCTTCCTATTTACTTGTGGGTAGCTGTGTGCACTGAGCTCAGCCTCTGAGTGTTGTTTACTACACTTTGCTTCTTCACTCTGGGGAGTCGGAGCTGTTGTAATGGAAAACATAAGATAAGTGCCAGAGCAACATTCTTGGAGGAAGAGGGAAAAATAGTCAGAAATAGAAAATGTGGTCTAGATGAACACGTCCAAAAGTAAATGTTTTTCAAAACATCAGGGCACGTTGTTTATGTGGATGTGAGCATAGAGATTTAGCAAAATGTCAGAAGATGGTTTGCATTTATTTACAACAGCAGGTTGTTCTATACTTGTAGAGGGCAGTTTTTAATATACAACTTGTTTTTACTTTATCTACTTTAATCTATCAGCAAAGATCAGATTATTTTGATCATGTCAGGGTATCTCTGTTATCCCTTTACACAGTAGTCTCTTCATTATGCATGCATCAAGAGATGATGCCCTTCAGATGATAGACACTGGAATCACATCTTTTGAGACTGACCTTGATGTTGTTACATGCTCTGACTAAAGGTTAATGTTTTACCTTTACAGGGGACAATGATAATTCATAAAACATCAAAAAATTCTAATTGTTGCAAATCATTTATTCGATTTATTCAAAATAACTTCATATTGACATTAAACTTGATATTAGGTGAATAGGACATAATTTAATTCATACTTTTACATTTTATTTTAGTTTCTACTGCAACAACAAGTACTGAGATAAACCATCCATAGATGTTGATCAACAGCCTTATTTCTGCTGCAAGAATAACACAAACACCAGCTTTGTGTGGTAGTGGGTGTCTCTCAACGGACTGTGCTTCACTCTCGTGACGCCAACTTCAACATTTCAACAGAACAGAATGTATAAAAGTAAACAAAATACATGCAGTAAAGCACATAATTAAAATTTAGCTATCACAACAGGTTCAATTCCTGCTCAATATGCTTTTTGCAGTCTTTGCACGATTGGTAATTAATAATTTGAGTAGATCTAACTGTCAGGTTGAACTAATTTATTAAATTAACCTGGATTTGTTAAATTCAGTCACTTGTTACAAAAGGAATCAGTTCATTTAAGGTGGTTCTACAGTTCTCTTGATTTCATGTTTGATGAATAAAAAAAGGAAGTTATTATTAACTAAAAGAATTAAGTGTAATTCGTATGAACAACTGCTTTCAATCAACTACAGCCCAAATACTCTAGGGCCGGGATAAACTACACGTTCTGCTATGTCTGTCTTCAAGACAAACTGTTTCTATTGATTTGTTCCGTATGAACATGGTTTTATTTCGGGTAAGTAAAATAAGCAGTTTCTAACCAGAAATCAAGATTTTCCATTCCACCTAGGTAAAAACTCACTCTGCTTGTCTCTAGGAGTATTACTCACAAAAGTAATAGAGGACTTGCTTTATAATTTAACCAGAGGTGGACTAGTGTAGCTATCGATCCGGTTCTTTATAGATTCTCATATCAATTTCCGACCCAGTGCTTTTAAGAAGGCAAACAAGTATCAACAACACAGATTTACGGTGTCAAAAAATTGTCTGACTATTTAATAACTAAAAAGAGTAAACTTTGAGTTTAGATCTTAGAAAATGACTCAGATCAATAATATCTTAAAACTGATCTGGATACCAAAAATACAGATGTGGTCTGAAAAGGTTAAATAATGCATTGCTTAATATAAAAACTCTGTAGATGTTTGCATGAAGTCATCCTGGAGTGCAATAAAGTAAATACTGACCTAAGTATTGTAACTAGAATTTCTAGGATTTTCAGCCTCTCCCCCCTCCCTCTACCATGTTTATACATTTAATCATCTCACTAGATGACCTGTTGTTTTTCAAATCAGACACTCAACCAAGGCTTTTGACTGCACCTCACAGTAATGGTCACTTTTAACTTTACCTGCAGTTCAACTATGTGAATAAATAATACAACAGTTTTTATATTTAGAATGAACAGAGGAAATAAGATCAGGTGGTGATTTTCTAATTTTAGATTCACGTCGTTCTGGATCAGATCATGTGGAAGTATTCTGTTAAGGGTGGCATGCAGAGATGGATTCATGCTGTATTTTACATCTTAAGCCTGGTACACACATAATGATTTTCGGGCTGTTTTTCTCACAATTTTGCCAAGGACGGCAAACGTTTGACTATCATGAAAAGGTGTGTTACAAGCAGATTTGTCCCGATAATCACCTCCAAAACGGGTTGTAGCCAAGAATCGGAAATATTGAACATGTTCAATATTTACGACACGATATCTTCATATGTGTGAAGAAAACCAACCACTCCTGAATTTTGACAGTGTGGATGGTGATGTGCTACGTAATGTAGCCAATCAGAGAGAAAGCTGGCTAGGGAACAAGAAATAAACATCCACATCAAGAAGTGCATTGAAACACATACAACTCCAAGGAGTTTTTGCAGAGGAACATTTAGCAGAGTTTAGGAAGAGAATCTTGCCTTCTTGTGCACTTGAAAAGCAGACAATAATATTTATACTGTAATGCTAATCTACACTATTTACTATGAGGAAACAACTATTTAGAACTCCCAACCAGAGTTTATAGAATAAAATAAAATCTCTCTTTTACTCTTATTGCGCATGGCTCAATGCCCACACAGAAAGCACATCACAATAAACCCTTAAACTGTTACACCACTTCACTCTAAGAATGAATCATAACAATGTGCCTGACTACAGCCTACTAAAGTCTCCATGAAGCACATATACACATCTGTAGCTTCAAGTGAGCTAACTGCAAATTAATGAGCTACTTACACCGTCCAGACAGATACAGCAGGAATATTTTCCCCAGTAAGAGGAAAACTCACTGCTGGTCAGTGATGAACTCTCCAGCATCCACAGAAAGCAGGAAGTTATTCCATTGTTGTGACGACTGGACTGAATTAAAAGAATCAGCACATCAGGCAGACCCTCAGAGAGTACTCTAGTGGTTCCCCACCTGGGGTCCAGGATCCCCCAAGGGGATCCCCAAGGCTTTGTTCATTCAGAACCATTGTGATTAATGTCCACACTATTTTAAGGAAAAGAAATTAAGGTTATTTGTTGTTGTTTTTTTAACTTAGGCTTTATGGAAAACAAGCCAGAATGCATTATTTATGGTAAGAATCTCGCTTTTGAAAGCATAAAACCAAGCATGGTTTCAGTTTCAGCGATGGGGCAGGGGGTCCATGGCCTTTTAGTATTTACATAAAGAGGATCCCCACAGAAAATGGGTTATGAACCACTGCTCTACTCCACTCACGTAAGAAACACAGCAGAGTAGTGACATGGCTATGTATGCCTCCGTGCAAGAATATAGGTCCTATCATCTGTTACTATTATTTGTCTTTCTAATGCAGACATAAGAGCTTGTGCCATTGTCATGTTTGTCAATGAAATGTAGCCATGCTCTGGATCACTTCTTCCAACACCAAACTCACACGCATGTCTGTTTATTTGTGGTCAGTGAGCTGGCCAGCACCTGTCAGCACCAATGGAGAACATTGATGATAGAAATGTGATGGTTTATTTAGTCCTATTAAATTGCAGGAGAGACCATAAATGTTCTCAAAATCAATCTTCAGTGCTACATTGGCTCAGTTGTAAAAAGATGCTAAACATGTGCAGCTCAAGTCTGAATATAGACCTTTTTCTTGAAATTATGTTCATTTGATGACACATTGATGGTTAGAAGTTTCAGGGTTCAGACTTCACCCACCTCTTAAACAGATGTCAGCTGGGATTTAGTTTTGTTTTGTTTCTGTGAAATCAAAAGCAGCATCTGCAGTGCTGAAGTGTTATTGAGCAAGACAGCGAATTACATTACAGCTGCTTTTATTTTGATCCCTGCTCCAAGTCAGTGTTTACAAGTATGCAGCTACAGTTCAATTCAGAAGGTCACATTGAATACTTGTTATCATGGATTTTTTTTCCACTTTTATTTCATATTTTAGAAAATAATAGGTTTTCAATAAATCAGTGACTGTGCTCGTCATTTGTCTCGGACGTCAGCTGAGCAGACAGTTGGATGTGCATACTGATAACAAATGACTGCGCCCTTCGCTGACCCTGCTGGTGGCAGAGGATGCCTGGCTGCGCGACACAAATTCACTGAATAATCATTATGCCAGTGCACCACGGGGAATTAATAAACTAGCAAATTGACTGACTCCAATCGGGTCACAGTGTTCACATTTGTATCCCATCTAAATCCTCTGTGATTGCCAGAGGATAAGGCAGAGATATATGTGGGGAGATGTTGGGGATGTGATGTGACATTTTAATTGAGTTTGTTTACCCTGTTGTCCGGCATCTAAAGCTAAACTCAGACATCTATACTACCCACATTGTTCTCAAAACTCCAAGTATTTATTGTTTTTATTTGTTTTAAGAACCTAAATCTTTAAATACATTACATTATGTCAACTTGTACTTAAAAAAATCAACACCACACTTACGAGATTTTTGGCTGGAAACTGGGGAGATTGTATTTTTATTTAACCTAACTTAATTAGGAAAACGTAACCCAGTGGAAGAGAAATCTACTTGAAATCTACTGCAGGTTGTCATGGCCAATATAGGCATCAGCCCAATCAGAAGTTACACAAAAGTACATGCACAATCTCAGGGCAACAACATATACACATGAAATAGACAGAAACTAATATTAACTGGGGAATGTGTAAAAATAAAAAATAAAAAAAATCAGGTCTCAACAGAAGATCTGTGTCTCAATGCAGTATTTAAATACTTAGTGTCCATTTGTTTTTCATGAGAATATAGAGACCAGGTTGTTTTGCTTCAAGCTAAATGTATCAAAGATTTGATTAATGCGGTGAAGCATCACTGGTCAGTATTCATTGGTTAGTATTAAAACAGATTTCATGCTTTGTGGGTGTTAGTTTGTATATGCAAGCCTTGGCCTGTTTCCTATTTTTGATTACAATCTTTACACTTGAGCAGTAACTGCAGGGCAGTTCTCAATTCATTTAATTATTTTCAAATTATTTAAGATTACCAACATTGTATTGAAAAAAAAAAAAAAACTTAACTAGTGCTTGTGAGCATTCAAAACGACTGCTTTATTTATAGCCGTTTGCTAGCATGTGACATGGTGCCTAAAATGTTATGCAGCGTCCTGAATGAAACAGTTGAATAGTGAAGTTTCTCAGCTTCAGGATGGTGTGTGGCAACAACAGCTCCACAAATGCACATAATAGATATCACTGTGCCATCATGATTGTTTTGCCTCTGTGTCGCTGTATTGGACTATGCATTATTGAAAAGGAATGGATGGGAAGTAATGCATTCACAATCAGGTGAGAGTTAAAATTAGGTTTAAAGCTGACTCAAGTTCTAAAGTTGAATTTAAAAATAAGCCTTTTAATACCAGAAATAGGATTGTATTTGCTAAAAAAAAGCTAGTAATGTATTTTTTAAACAGTCATGTGAAACAGTTGCATTTCAACAACAAAAAGTTCACTGACTTATTTTGCTCTTTTCACCTTCTTGTCTGTACCTGGGGTGGGAAATATTTCTATATGTCACCGCTGATTTTATGACATGACACATGGGAATAAGGATATGATCAAATTATAAAGTATATAAAGTATTTTTATGTAAAACATTGGATGTCTCAATCATTGCACTTACGTGAGTGCACTGGAATGCAGTGCGCACTAAGCACTTTCTTCTGTAGTACACACTATTGTGAGTAAGTGCTGACCAAAATGAACACAGACGTTATGCACTTACCTGTAATGACGTTATAGCATTTGAGCGGCAGTCTTCGCTTCCTCAGTGGTCCGTTGCTGCTCTTAAACAGCCAAAGCCAGTTCTAACCAGCAGTCACCGATCCCTCAGTGGTTTGCCACTGTGGGCTGGTTGTGGACCTTTAACATTAGTGCCAACTCCTAATGCCAGTGCAGATTTCGTACCAACCACCCATTTTTCACAGTAAAAAAATGTGTAGGTTTGCACAGATTAATCTGGAAATAGAGACATAAATGAAACAATGTAGGCTATACAAAATCAGTTTGATCGTTTGCATTGATTTTTAAAGTGCTTTGGAAACTTGTGATAGTAATAAAATGATAATAATAAATGTGTCTTGCTCTAGCATTTTAAGGTAGCCACTCTGTTGTAGCCATCAACGAATTGAACCTGTAGATGGAGTGAAGTTAGTCACTTTGTTTTAATGGATAGATGGCTGTTACTTTGTCCAGGAATCTGCTTGCAGTTCTTATACTGCTTTACAAGTGCCAATCTCCTCTAGCAGTAATATTGAGGTGAAACTGCAATTGTCGGATGAACAACGACAAATGTCCTTCTTCTCCAGCTTAAACTTTATTAGTTTCACATTATGTCAAATCAAATAAACTCCAACACAAATATTAACTTACATATTTGAGTCAAGAATGTTTTTGCACTTTTCATTTTCATCATTGCAAACATTAATGAATACATTTAAAACAAAAATAAAATTAAATGCCCCTATCCCCCCAAAAGAGAAGTATAAAATCTAGCTGGTTATTTCCACAGTTTGACTTGCTGTGGTGCAACGTATTTCAAGTACAAGAAGTGAATGTAAAACCACAGTCGATCAGTCTAAATGCACAAAACCCTTTTCTGCACACAGATGCAGTGTCAAACGACCGTGCATGTGCTTGTCTCCCTTTCATTATTCTTTTATGGGGATAAAACAAATGCTGCTTACTTATTATGCATATTGTATGTTATTTTATTTGTACCCTGTTCATTAAAAACTCATTCCTGACACTGTTTCATCAGGCTGTTAACTGTGGTGCTGCATTGATAGTAAACTCATTCATCAGGACACAGTGGTGGTCTGTATGTAAAGGTATTTGTTTAAACATTTAAAACTCTCATTATATCTAATAAAATGTTCTGCTTATCATGTTGAAACAAAAGGACTGGTGAGATATAGCTTCAATGTGCATACTTTGTTACATGAGCCTCAGACAATGCTGAGAATGTTGTAAACCATGGGGCTGACGATGCTCTGCCTGAAAGATTATGTGATTAGAATAATTCTGAATCGCCTCGATATTCTATTCCTCATGATGTACTGTAAAAGAGAAGGTTTCTTAAGGACACATACTGGGCGAGAATACTTGAAATCAGTGTTTCTATTAAAGGTTTACAACACCTGACAATTGTCTTAAACAGACACGACCTCTTACTGTAATGTTACTTAGGGAGCTTTACCTCCCATTACCTTTTTACAGTCGAATTAAGTGGCCAATAAAGTTGTACTAATTCTTTATGAAGTCATTGTCAGTATTTGCTCACATTCATAATTTATCAATGCATTCTTGAAAGACATTCTCTCTGATTAAGTTTTTTTTTTTTTTTTTTGGTGCTCAACATATCCCTCCACTCCTTGTGGACTATTTCAAAGAGCTGCCAGAGAGCACGACATGCTGTTAGAAAACTGTTATGTTTGATGTGGTTCATAGTTCATTGTAGACACTGATCTGTGGCCTGTCAAGATTTGTTAGTGTTCATGCAGGTCCAAAAGTGTCATCCTTGGAGAATATTATTTGTTAAAAAGTAGCTCTTGTACAGCATTTTCTAACTGGATTTGTCCTCACAAATCCTGAAGTTTTGATTCTATGAATATTTACAGTGTACCAAATATGTTGCAGAGTTTGATTCTTCTCCTTTCTTACATGTCCCTCTTCAACCCCTGAAATGAATAAATGCTCTTCGAGGTTTTAGTGCTGTCATTTTAACAGCTGCTTTGTTTATGTGTTGAATGCTGCAGCACACAAACAGGTCCTTCTTTAGTCATTCAGTGTGATGTGTATAAATGAACATGTGAACTAAAAGCCACATTGCCAGTGTTTGCTCTGTTTCATCACCTTTCTTTTTGCTTTATATGTTCTAATGAAGCAAATATGAACTGTAAATGCTTGTTGTGCTAATTAGAGTTGTGTTACCAAGGAAAAAGTGAAATTTAATGGAAATTTTCCATATTTGAAATACTGTTGATATTATTTTGATATCAAGACGTCTGAGATATGTCTGCTAACAATTTCAGAAGCTGGTTCAAAACAAGTCCATCACAACAACATGGTTATTTCTAAAGCTGATTAGCCAGTATTTTTTGAAAACATCACTAACATCCCTTGAAATCTTAAATAGCTTTTCATTTCTGTTATCAGATGCCTCATGAAGAGTTTAAAATCTACAAATAAATAAATGGCTAGCTAAATCTGTGATGCTTGTTGTGCTTTATTATGCTTTATTTGACTTCAGATACCAAAAGGCATTTTTCTGTTAGTTAATGGCATTTTACTTAAATTTCTAGATATCTACAGTCTTGCCCATATATATATATATATATATATATATATATATATATATGTATATATAATATTTATGTATTTTTAAATCTCATCCCTACAGTGAATATTTTGTGGAGAATTTGACTTGAGTAATACATAGTTCTGACTGAAACTTTCAGTTGATTTAAACAGACAAAAAACACCTACAAGCATCAATGCAAATTCCCTGATCGCTGAGGGGACTGTACACAGCCCAACTGGGGTCAACCTGGAATATGGGCATAAATCCAGGTTCATTTGTTTTGGCAAGTAGACGTTCATAACAAGTTATAATCAAATGAAAAGTATTAACATAATTCTTTCCTTGTGTGTACTGTAGGTTTTATGGGGCAGAACGGCTATCCCGGTCCATGTGAACATAAGTACTGTGGCTTGGGACGCCATTGTGTGGTCAACCATGAAACCAGCCAAGGGGAGTGTAGGTGCTTGGATCGCTGTAAACCACACTATAAACCTGTGTGCGGTTCAGATGGGAAGCTGTACCAGAACCATTGTGAGCTCCACCGGGCTTCCTGTCTAAGGGGACACAGGATCACAATCATGCACAGCGAGGAATGCTTCTACAAAGGTAGGAGCTCATGTGACCTTTCTATAAAGATGGATGTTGGTAAAACTGTTGAGCTATGACTGGTGGCATTATACAATACTGTACATAAGACGACCCGCCATAGCATCTACATTTTCATCTTGTCCTATATGACATTATTTTTAATCTATGTGGAAGTACTAAAGAGGGTAAAAGATTAAATGTCCCATCATAATCAGAAGGTATCTCTAGTGTTGTCAACAAAACAAGTACTTTTCTGCATGTTTACTGCACATATGGATTGTTCATACAACCTGTTGCAGGCATGATGTGACTAACAGAAAAGATTTTGCAGAATATAAAACTACCCATTTTAGGATTAATTGGCAAATGCAGCTGTTTTTTGACACAGCATAGCCAATGCAACAAAGTACAAAGCACGCAATCTGAAATCAGTATATCAGTATAGTTTTTTTTTAAATGCAAAGCTTTAGATAGGAGCAGGTGGTTGTGCTGTACTGTTTATATTTCCCTAGAGAAGGTTGACTGCTCTGTACCATTGATTGTATAAACACAGCAATTATTCTTGTTCCCTGGAAACAAGGCTCTTCTCCCTTCTGTAATGAAAGACATCGGTGCAGCAGAGCTTCTTACATTTTGTACATTTGTTCCCTTCAGTGTAAGGAGAAACGGCTGCAGAATACTTCGGTAAACATATGCATAATATTCACAAGAATTTCATTTACATTGATTCGGCAAGTTGTCACTGCATACTTGTTAACTTTGAAAGGTAAGTTCATAAGGGACAGAACTGGCTCTTGGATCTGTGTACTGTTGCATATCAGTTTTTCTAGACTTTTGTACAAAGAAAGTCAGTGTGATGGTTATACTTGTGGTTGTTCTTGTCTCATTTCCACAACTTGGCACACTTTACCATTTATTTTAACACACCAACTGTGTGGCTTAAAATGAGTCCCAGTATTCATGATTTCTGCTTTGTTAGTGTGCCAGCTTAAACAGAAGTTGATTTATGTTGACATGTATTTGATAATTTTAGAAGCAGGGTTTTTATAAGTAAGCTGGAATTTGGATGTGCTTTTGAAATACTTATTCATAAATGGTCTATATTGGTACGGAAACCCTGTGAGAGCCACAGCGTTGGCTAAAAAGTGCTTTCTCTTTAACCAATCGGTGCCAGCAGATGAAGCAGCAGCATTTCACTGTTTCATCTCTTCCTAGAGCAACAGAAGGCAACTTGTCCACCTAATTTAGCCTGATTGCCTTGCAGTGGACCCAAAATTTGAATTTAACTTGAAGTGAGATCATTAATGCCTGAAATGTATTTGAAAATCTGGCCCATGTTGCTGTCTATAAACAAAAGGTCTTCTTGCTGTGGAACTGCAACTCTGGTGGATCATCAAACTACATAACATTTTTAAAGGTAACCTCATGACATGACCATGCACTAAGATTGCAAAATAAGTTAACAGTCAAAGCTTCTGTGTTATCCCAATTACAGCAAAAAGGATTGAGATCAATGATACGCTGTTGAGTGACAGTTGTAATCAGCCCCTCTCATGCCATGACAGACCGCCTCTTCCCAGCTTCTCTCCATCGAGTAAGGATCTGTTCACAATGCAGAGTGGCATATTTGACCAATGTCAAGCAGTCGATATCCGATCAACAGGAGCAAAAAGAATGACTAGAAGACACACAAGCCTCGCTTTTTTTTCTTCATTGGATCTTTTGCTCATTCCAGACGGGGTTTCTTTTTAACTGTGACTGATATGTAATCAATTTTTCATTGGATGAGGGCATCAGGGAGAGGACTGTTGGAGCCATTAGAAATCTTTTCTATAGAGTTTGTTTTTTCTCATCATGTTTAAATATTTGAAAATTAAACAAATTTTCAATAATCATAATGCCATTTACAGTTTTAAAGATTCATACAGGACAACAATTTTTTTTTAAGTGTTCACCACTTGAAAAAAAAAAAAATCCTTCTTTTATTGCAAATACGAAAAAGTACTATGGCAGACAGAAGAAATGAATAATTGAGCTAATTCAATAGTGTCCCCGATTAGATGTAATTAACTTCCAGGTGGTGTTGGTGGTTAAAATGGAATTTGCTCCAATAGCATGTTAATGTGGCAATTGATTATTTGTCCTACAGTTAATGGGTTCAACCCAAAAAGCAATATGGAAATATACGTTCATTATCGCAGCACAATAATATATATATTTTTTTTCACATTTGTTGCTTTTGTGTCTGTTACTTTGCTATTAGCTTTGAGTATGAGGTTCTATTAGGTAAAGAGTGTGGCTGTGTAGTCGTGGTTTCCTTTTTTCAATAGTGAACTCATGGCACATACTGACTCTGAAGGATGACAACGTCCAAGTTATTTTATTGATGAGTTCAGCAATTATCTCATTAACCATTAAATGAACTGCTGTGGGAAGGGACACATTTTTGTTCTTTGAGGGAAAACACTGACTTGAGTTTGTCGATGCTCTGACTTTTTTTCTGCTACACCATTAGCTCAACCTTTCTTATTGACATTCCCATCAGGTCTACTTTCTGTTTTGTGCCAATTAGCAAATGTCAGTATGCTAAAGTTAGACTACTGTTGAACATGGACAACGTTAAACGTTAGAGGCAGACTAGGCTCACATTTTAAGTTACTGATAATAGGGGCAACTTTTGAGAGGTAGGCCAGCATAATAAAGCTGTGGCATTTGTCGCCAGATGCTGTGAAAACTCTGGTGGGTTATAACAATGCAATTAAGATGTACATGTCCGTGGGCTGAAAGTAAGATTGGCACATTCTCCAAGTATATATATATACATATATATATATATATATATATATATACATATGTACATATAAAATTTGATTAATCGCCCAGCCCTAAGCATCAGTAATGTCCAAATGTTAAGTACGGATGCACTAATTAGTATCTGATTGGTTGCAAAGCATTAGGGCTGCAACTAATGAATGTTCAAGCATTGCAAACGTACTTTTGTGGTATGCAAGGTCCGCTTTACAAATCTCACATGTATTTATTTTATTTAATACGTTTAACGTTTAAAGTATCCCAGACTTTTGACGTCTTCTGCCGCCGTTTTTTTTCCTGGTCGGTCGCCATATTTTTCCCCTGGCGGACTTTATTGCACATGTGCAACAATCAGAGATAGGGAAGAAGACGAAGTCTCACTCTGTAGGTCTTTTTTTTTGTTGTTTGTTTGTTTTTTGTTTTTGTCATCAATAGTTGACGGGTAAATTCATTGTCGACTATTTTTATTGTCGACTATTGTCGACTAATTGTTGCAGCCCTACAAAGCATGCTAGAGAAATTAAAGCTATGATGAATTAAGACAAAACAGATTTGGCACAGAGTGATTTTAGCTTGACTCCATCTACAAAGTCCACATGAAAAACAAATGTTTATGTATCATTAGTGAAAATGACGCAAGTAACAAAAATCCACAGACAATTCCAAACTGATAAATATGTTGACCTCCACTTAAAACAATTTAAATCTCTATACCGAAAACTTAATGCTTGTCACATAAGGTCTAATATGCAGTACAAAGCTAATCGTAAAACTGGTTTTGTTTTATGACCATAGGCTGTTTTAAATTGACTGTCAAAGCCAAATGGATGGCACATCCTCTAATGCTTTGCTGGCTTCCACTGTGTTGTCAGTACTTTACCTTCTGTTAGATATACAAAGGCTCATAAAATGGTGATCACCAAAACTGTATTTAAATTATGTTTAGTTTTATTTGGGCAGGTGTTGTTATATGCACTCAGCTGCTCTATAGTCTTCCAGTATTCTGTCACAGTGTTGATTTAAAATAGAAAAAAAAATCCTACAGTCCAAATATGGCTGAAAAAATGGTTTGTGAAATGGAAAGATATTTGCATTTAATATAATGCATTAGATTTACACGACATTTCACTAGACAGCTGCTTGATATTACAAGTTAGAGTAACCTTCAGAATATTTATTTAACATAATAGTTCTAAAATGGTACTACAGTTGAAGGTGTTGGTGCAGTGCCATTGCTTCATGTATTACAACTTTCATTTATTATATTCTTTGTCATAGTTCTATCTCAGTTGGATGACATGTGAGTAGAGAAGATGAGAGGTCAGCATCACTGAAGTAATTCTACCTTATATTAATGTGATAGATGGACAATTACTCCCGAGTAAGCTCAAACTTCAAGCTGTTAAAATTGAGATTGCTTTTAAACTCTCGTTTATATGCAGAAAGGTTGGAACACTTCTGGTTCTGGTCCCAGCTGGATGGGTCCAAGTTGTAAATGGACAGGTCTAGTCAGCTAGACTTTCACAGTGTTTCTTTTCTGTTCTAGATAAAAGGATCAAAAGCGACAACCATGTGTTGATTGAAAGTTCTCATTAAGAGGATATGACCCTCAGTTTTGCTTGATACAACAAGGCAACCAGGATCATATTTGATTGAAAATGAAGGGGTGCAAAAAAGCCAATCCAATATGCATAGGGCAATGCGCACATGAAGACGAGTGATGTTTGCTGTGAGCAAAGACAATTGGAGTTAAGGTTGCGGAAAATCAAGCAAGTCGTTTCCATCCATTCAAAATATCTAATTATCTAGCAAATCATACATTTAAAAAACTGTAAAAATAAATAAATAATAGCTGTCTGTGCTTTGATATATTTTATGGCTTATTTACTTTCTGCATTGTTACATTGTGACACATACCGGTTTTTACTGCACTCAGTAAAATGAATTAAAGGTTTGTGTGGAGATAAATTGGTGTTATTACACTGTATCATACCAGCATGAATTAAAATGGCTGGCAGCAGACTTAATGTAGTTTCAGAGCAGGATGATTTGAATTTTTGAGAAGTAAGGCACTTTTTTTTAACCAAAATAACAGATGCAACAGAGGTACTCAGTCACAGTCCTATTCATGTGTGCCGGTTTGGTTGGCACATCAGGTAATCACCAGAAGTTTCTAAGGACTTTGGGAATACACTGAATGCACAAATAGGGTTAAGCATGTTTATTTTATTTTTTTTTGTGTTGCTTTCTCAACATGTAATTCATACAATGTCAAAAGAATAATCTCATTTACTATAACTTCAAAGAGCATATTCAAATTTTACAACGTTATTGACAATATTGAAAGTGAAACATTTTATTGTCAGTGACATTTTAAACAATCAAAGGTGTACAACATTTTTTAAATTTTATGCTTTATCAAACTAAACACATGGGCTGAACATCAATTATTAGGCTGTGACTTGAAAAATATGACTTTTTCAAGAGTTTATGTTTTTGCTATTGTTGGCTGCTATCCTGGCCATCTCAGTAGAGCAAACTCATTGTGGATTAGTCCCCTGGGCTTTCCTAAGAAAAACATGCTCTTGAAGCATCATAGCTTCCACTCTCTAGAGACTTTCTGCCTTAATGATGTTTCTGCATCATTCCCAGCAGAGTCACAGCAATGAGCTCAGCCTGTGTACACTTACGGGCGTCAGAACTTCCTGTGTGTTCTTGCTTTCTTTTAATGACTCTGTGGCACCATTAATGCTGTGACCTCTGTACAAGACCTGGCGCTGTCATCGACAGCAGAGCCAAAGAACAAGCTCCTCATTAAAATCCAGACCTGTGAATCATTAAGTTTCCAAGGACGTCCAAGCCATTCTCAGCTGCTGTGTCTTGTCTGTTAATTCTGAAGTTCACTTGTGTAAATGATGATGTGCTATGTTGACTAAGGAGGATATATACACCTTTGTTTTTGTTTTTTTTTCCTCCTTTGTTCACTTCATGATTTTTTCCATTAGATAAAAAAAAATCCCAATGCTTTATTTGACTAAAAAGTAATAACTTTCATTAGTTGTTAAATCTTCCTCAGCATCACTTTTTAGTGACATTTGTTGTCAGTTTCACAACTGATGTCTTTAAGATAAATTAATCTGTTATATTGTTGCAGTTTGTCATCTCAGTAACCTAATAGGAGATATTTTAGAGTAAAAGGCCACAAACAGCAGTGAGCTGCTTTATTTACTGATCACAGTTAATGTGGGGCTACTTTTAGCAACTGTATGAAGTTGCTTCTTCCCAAGTAAGCATTTTGGAAATGTATATATGCTGTGTTTAAAACACCGAACGCATATATCTTTATTGTCTCCTTGAGAATAAAAATGGATTGTAAGACCAGCTGTCTCCACCCACCATAATTTCCTCACAAGATCCACTCTGGTATAAATAAATCTCGATATTGGCTACAGATGTTCAGACAATTTTAGAGGAACTGAAAACCAAGTTGATTACTTTATTTGTTTATGTCAATGTCACCATATCAACAATGAATGTAGACCAGGGATCAACAAAAACAGACCTTTTGGGCTAGTATCCTACAGGTTTTCAATGTGTCCCTGCTCCAACATGCCTGACTCAGATTAATGAGTCATTATGCTGACATGCATAGGCTGGTATATCCATTTTATTTGAGCCAGGTGTTTTGGAGCAGGGATACACTAAAAATCTACAGGACACTGGCCCAAGAGGTCTGGATTTGGTATCCCTGATGTATACTAAGTGAACTGTTAGCATAGCTGTGATTAATCTGGCTAAAGTTACCTTGTGTTTGTTCATTTCATTTTTCTGTGCTCACATCCAGTGTTTTGCACTATATACTCAGATATAATGTTTCTGTGGCCAGACAACAGAACAAATAGGAAACAGTGTGAAAGCAGCTTAAGACTGAATAATTAAGGGATTTTTAAACTGTTTCTAAGCCACTGCTTCTGCTATGATAATAACATGATTTTCTACGCTTGTCGTTGTTTGCCAGAAATTGTTAATACTCATGGTGTGATTTTTTTAATTTTTATATGTAAAAATGCTAAGTTTATTTATTTTTTTTTTATTTTTTAAAGCTGTAGCCATTTCCTTGTAAACTTTTAGAAGGAAATATTGAACTTAACCTTTTTATAAATGTGAAAACTTGACTATTTTTCATGTCGGCATCATTTAAATTTGTGGCTCTGTTTTTTAAGTTGAAGCATGTGGGTGCTGAATTTCCAGAAAGCTTCAAAACATTTGTTATTCCCAAGTTGACTATTATTCAACTAGCTGAATCATTAACTTGTACCTACCACTGTATTATAAATCTGAAGCATAGAATGTTATATATGTTGCGGGGTGACACTATGGACTAGTATAATATACTAATACTAATATATATGTATGAAGTGTTTCTTTGTGCAGTGCATTTCCAAAATTTAAGAATATGTTCTGATATCAGAAAGATTTCATAGTGAACAACCTGATTTCTATTTTGGTCTTCAACACACAAATTTTGGTAAACTGCTTTTATTTGATTTTGATTTTATATTTGTGGTAAGGCTTAAGAGAGAGAGAAGAAAAAGGAGACAAAGATACACCAGGTAGAAATCAGCCAGCTGTTCAGTGAAAACAGAAAACTCAACCAGCTGCTACACCTGAAAGAAAATAGAACTTTATTTCACTTTATTTCTATTTTTTTTATTATTTGTTTATTTTCTGTATTGTTTTTATTATTCTGCTGAGTCCCCAGATTTCTTTTGGATCAATAAACTATTATAGCATCTGGAAGCTGGAAAAAAAATATGAATCACAACACAAAAGAAAAACATAAACTGTAACTACTGGTGATTGAATCCACATGGCAACACAGTGACTTTATCAGCTGGTTAGTGAACAGGGATGCAATATATCTGATTAGTGATCTGTAATGAGTGTGATCATTCAAATGCATCTGCACCCCTGTGAAGATCAGAGGCAGACCAGGGGTGTTTCAAGACCTGGAGACCACCAGTCACCCCAGAACACAAAATCCAGCCAGCTCACCACTGGGATGACCATGCATCAACCCAGAAGATGTCAGTGGAAGGCCCCAGCAAGATTCGCTGGCTTACAATCTATAATTGTGGAGATATTGGAGGAAAAAAATGCCCTTTAAATGATATTTTCTGATGCATCATCCTGAATATTGGACTTACAGGCTCAAGGCTAAGGCAGTTCCATGTCGAATTCAGCAGCACTCAGGGCGGAGATTAATGTTCTAGTTCAATCTGTCCAGATTATGTACTCATCTGCTGTATATCAGATTGGCTGATGCAAGGTCATATTGGGTTTTTTGAAACTTAGACCAGCCACACACATAAATACTTCAAAGACTCTATTTTAGGTGTGTGTAAACTAACACTCTAAAACACAAACTCAGAGGCTGTCACACAAATATGGATGTTTGTTCCTCAGAAAATTAATATTTGTAGCATTGGCTTATCACAGTAACAGAAAAAGCAAAAAAGGTTAAACAAGTCATTACCTAACAGATCATGATGCTGAGAAAGCACCATATTCTCTGCCTTAAAGTTTACAGCTTGCCTCAGCTCATTGCCAGTTGCCATTGTGCTATTTTAAATACTCAGTATGAGAATTAAAGTCCCACTTCAGCAGTTATTAATCCCTTTAAACCTCATCCATGGTCCTGAAAATTGTATTCCAACATTTTACCATTAAAAAAGGGAAGTAAAAAAATAAAAATGCTGTCATGAAATTAAAATGGATCGGGGGTTTGATTTACATATTTTCCTCATTCAGTCATCCTCACTCGCCAGCAGGTGGCTTGTCCTGATTCTGTGAAATGGATTATGTTATGCTATGCAGTGGCCAGTTCTTATAGAATATGTACATGGATATCTTCTCATTAGTTCATCTGACAACATCTAGACTTTTTGCCCTGTGTGTCAAAACATTTGCTGTCATATACTGGGATAATTCATCCCTAAATGACTGGAGCCTATTTCAGTTCTGAAGATTAGGAAGAGATTATTATAAAAACTTGCTTTCTGTTGTGATTGACCATGTCAGAAATCAACATATATTTTTAATAAAGGCCTCAGTATTTAAGGACAGAAAGGAAAGGAAAATTGAGAGAGATGAAAGTCAGGTAAATAACATGCCTGCTCATACAAACTGTGTAACCAGTGCCAGATTATATGATTAATTTTGAGTCACAACCAGGTGTTTTTATGACTAACTCACCAAATAGCCACCATGACATGAAGACTGAAGACCCTTGTCCTCGCTGGTATTTTTCAATGGACTGTATAATCGAAATTAAAATGAACTGAATTCACTTCTGTTGTACAAATAGTTTAATCAGAACAGACCAAGTGACACATTTTCCTCACCTCTGTTTTCTCCACATAGTTTGTGCTGACCCCCCCCCCATCACCAAAAGAAAAAGGTCACATACTCTATTTCGTTGCACTGCCTTTAACTTTGATTGCAGCACATTTTCTGTGGCATTCTTTCAGTACGTTGCTGCAATAACTTGTTGCCACCTGACAGTTAATGGCCCATGCAGTAATTATCCAACAGGAGGTTCGTACCTATTTGCTTATTCTTTCTTTCCTTTTTTGGCCAGTCAATGTATATTTGCTTTTTGATTGTATACTGTATAACTGGATGCAGTTGTTTGCCATCCAGTGTTTCACCTCCTGACACAGGTTAGGATGGCTAGTAGCGTCCTCTGGATTCTGTGTATATCAACCTTGTTCAGCTAATGTACACTGGGCTGTCTCTACCCAACTATCAGTCGCTGCTTTTTTTCATCATTACAGTTAGATTAAAACATCATCAACCATAAAGCAAGGATCTGCAGCATAGCCATTATGATGATGCCATAGCACCATGATGAAGAGATGTAGGACAGTGGACATTAGCAGTGTCATGCCATGCTTTAATTTGATCCATACTTGTCCATATGCCCTTGAATAGTAAACATGATGTACTGGCAGCAGTTTTCTGAATTCAGTTCCTTACATCAGCTTTAATTCCTCTTTTTTCTTGGTCCACTATTTTCAGATACTTGTGCACTCAGGAGTTTATGTACTTGTTTTTGTATGGCGCCTGTTCAAATTAGTATTTGAAGTGGAGTGTTTGGATCACTGGACTTTCTAGTGAGTAGGACCTTAATAACTAATACACCTTAAATAACAATTTTAGAAATTGAATCAATCCTACAATTTACTTTATTAATTCTTTACTTTACCTACATAGTCAGATGACATTTTTATTGTTGCTGGTATTTCTGAGAAATGAATGACAGAAATTGCCCTCTAGACATGTTTTACATGTCTAGAGGGCAAGATACATCTTATAAGTTACATTTAAAAAAAAAAAAAATCTTTTGCAACATACGCTTTGTGCTGTATCATCAAAACACCTTTATCTCACTTTATTTTGCTATTAATTGTACTAACTGTCTGTTTATATGACTTAAATGCTTGCATCTCTCTCAGGTATTTCTCTGTACATTCAGAAAAAAACAAAACAAACAAACAAAACACCCCATTAAACAAAAGTGGATAATTTAATCTGATATCCTTTACCAGAGAGAGCCATTTAATACTAAATCAAAGTCGACACAGGCTATAAAAATTTACAGTTCAGTGTCAGCACAAGAGGTCTAAACCTGAGAGGTACATCTACATAGGCTTGAGTTGCGACATGAACAAAAACATTGATTTTGGCAAGAAACTGAGCATGAAAAAGCAAAAATAAACTTGGTGTGGGTAAAAAGGTGCCCTTCTTTCCTGAACTAACAGAATCCTTTATTGTATCAATTATCACATACATATATAGATACACACACACTTTATATTGGATGAAACACTTCTGCAGTCAGAAGATGACTACAAACAAATCATGAATATTACATAAAAACTTTGTACCGCATTGATTTGAAGGATGAAGTTTAGCTTTGATATTAAAACATGAACATGTTCCTTTTGAAAGAAATCTTTTATTTACAATAAGTTGAACAACTGAAGAAGAATGTCAGATGACTACAAATCATTTTTATGCTAAACCGCTATGCTACTCCTACAGACGCAACACATTTATTCATGTTAAACTAATTAACACTATTAAATGCCATTTACAATGATCCAGTTCCGTGAATACAGAATCCAAATGCCTGCAGGTTTTCACACCTCCAGACAAGAAACTGGTGTGTTTGATCGATGGGTTTATTTATGGCTTGCTCAGATTCAAAGCAACCTGTTTTCATTTGCATGTTCATTATGTGCCTAAAATGGCCAATTATTCCATCAAAGGCGTGTTCAGAGGACTGGGCCACAGACCCAAACAATCATATGACAAATTAGCCAATTAAACACGTTTTATGTCCCCCCCCACCCCCCACCCCATCCCACCCCAGTAGTAGTGCTGAATAAGGAGTTGACAGAGCAGAATAATTTAGTTAATGCTCACTATTCTTTGCATTTTATAACTAAGCTTTATTTTACCATGGAATGTTTGAGGTCCAAATATATGCTGTTCAGTATCAATATGTTTTAGTACAAGAACATTTTTCTGTTTCACTGCACAACTTTAACAGTTACAGTCTGAATTCTAGTTTTAAACTACGTGTTGTACCAACACATATTGCTCAGAAAGTTTGCATCATACAGCTCAGATTATGGTAGATGTGATTTATCTGTCTGGAGAGTGTTTTTTTTGTACCGGAAATTTTCAAGAACTGCTTCTCCAGTCTGTAAACGAATCATTACAGCAGTATGTAAAAACAATTTTCCTGTCCAAGTCATCCTTAAAAGTTTTTATTCAGTGTTGTCTGCATTTTAGTCCTCTTTCTACCTACGTTGACCATCCTAGATATAAAGCCTTTGAAAAATTTGGAAAACAAAAGTGAACATTAGCTGCCAACAGTGCCTGCAGCTGTGTGGTTGTGAGTAACTCAGATATGTAGAGAAGAGTGTGTGGTGGGAGAGGGTTGACTGTGTTGCAGCATTGTGGGTGTTTTCCAATATCATTGCATTGACTTCATTCTATGTTTAGCGCAACCCATTGGACCCACTGATGTGCCAAATGAGCTACATTTTTCTCATGATGGACAATATAAAGTGTGGAAAATATCTCCTTAGACAAAGGAAAGAATAAGAGAGAAAATTCTGGCTAATGAAAGCTAAAGGTCACATTTTCAAGTTATCATAGACATGCACAACAAAATGTATCAACAAACTGTTCTTTCTCGTGTTTGAGATTTAAAGTTGTACTAAAGGTTGTTTTGCCTGGCTTATCATCAAAAACGTTATCAAAGGCAGGACTTTTCGCTTGACTTCAGATGTCAAATAAATGTTCAGCACATCAAGTGGATTGCACTTTGACTGTGGTGAGGGAACTTTTTATCTCATGGGGCACTCAGTTCAAAGTCTGTCAGATACAGGAATGACTGAGCTCACTATTAATTTGGCAATTTATGCCATAAATCAAAAAATATTTGTTACAAGCCTTCAACAAGAAAAACACATATTTTGGACACAGATGAAATACGATCCAGCGGACCTGGATCCCTTTGCTCCTTCCTGCTGATGGTCACTGCAACAAAGAATCAAGCTATGAGTAATGAATGCATGTCAAAAAAATGATGGATACCTCTTGTACACTTAAAATGGAAGATTTAAGGTGCTTGCAGAACATCTTTTTTTTTTTTTTTTTTTTTGTATACTGAAATCTCAGTTGTGCTGGAATTTAACCGGACGAACATTTGGAGATGTTATAAAATTCAAAAGATTTGTGTTGGTGCTGAAATGGTGGCAGGTCAGTGTTGTGACAAAACATACTTGTTTCCATTCCTCCATGTGAACCTGAATGTTTTATGACTCGATCAATAAGGCCTGCAGAGTAGGCTGTATGTGGTGCAGCTGATCTATAGGTGCTCAACTTGTTATGGTTCCCAGCTATGAGCTGAGTGGCTGGATAGATGAGAATACAGTCTTTTAACCTGATGCTGACCCCGCTGTGGGATGAAAAGCAGAAATATGGAGGCTCTGTGATAATCAGTGTTACTGCTGGTCAGTGTAATGACCAGGTTGTTACACTGACCAGCAGGTGTGTGTTTATGTTCATTAAAGTCTGTAACATAATACTAACTACCATACAGCTAAATAGATCCCTATACATCGTTCAAAGCAAGCACTTTGCCGCCTGAAGTTTACAAATGGACTAAACTGATTTCTTTGAGGCTGAGATACACCGAATAGAGGTATAAACTTGTAGTTAGAGTTAAGTTACAGAAACACTGTTTGTATATGTCATTAGCTTTTACTGTCAACAGTTAAGCTAACTAGTACTCCACACCTACTAACGTGCTGTGTTAACACGAAAGGTAATTGGAAAAGTTGTATTTGATCACACAAATAATATATTGTTACATTTTTCTCAACTCATTGCAGGTTTACTCCCTTATTTTTCAACTGTCCTAAAAGCTGTTCTTAACCCTCCTGTTGTGTTTGGGTCAAATCTGGCTGATTTACAACTTAAAACACTCATAAATATTGTGTTTTACATCTGATTTCCTCAAGGTCTTATGAAATTCTCCACACTATGCACTTGAACATGTAAAAGTGATGATCACCTCTTTCATTGAATCTTGAGTGTTTTAATCAACCTTGGTCTTCGTCCCCCCAGGACAGAGGAAGTAGAGCGAGAGTGGAAAACATCATAAAGATGACGCTAGGGCCAAAACAGTATGCAACATCTCGTGTGGATGACATCAAGCCCAGCTTCCAACTCTTTTTACCAGAGTCTATTGAGGGAATTATACTGGAGATGACAAACCTGGAGAGGAAGCGCGTGTTTGGGGACACCTGGAGAGAAATCGACCTTGTAGACCTCCAAGCTACATAGGTCTGTTGATTTTAGCAGGAGTATATCACTCAAACAAGGAGGCTAGAAAAAGTCTGTGGGATCCAGAGTCTGGCTTCGATGCCTATGTTTGCAAGGCCCACTTTGACCTGAGTGTCACATGCAACTCATGTGCATGAAACCACATGCACACACAAACGCGCGCACACACATATACCCACGACTTCATGTTGAGTTTGGTCTTTGGTTTTCCATTTATTTTTTACAATTCATGTTCATTTTGTATTTTCACTGCAGTTATTTTATGTCAAATTCTACAAATTCATGTTAAACACAGACATTGTTCACAGCTAAAGAATGTTGAATAAAGATTTGGCGGTGAAAATGGTTAATGTGCTAATTTAAAAGCAGTTAAAACAGACCAGTCAATTTTGACCGGGAACACTAAGGGGCGGGAGGTGAACACAACAGGAGGGTTAATAACTAGGCCTGTTGCGACAAGCAATAAGTCAATTAATTGCATAGAATGAAAAAATGAGCGCGATAAGTTTGCCGGCCTCAATAATTTTTGTTTTGTTTTTTTTCCCCCCCTTTATATCTTACTTTACCATAGACTGTGTATGACAGTAGGTTTTACTATGGAGTATCTCGACTGAACGCTCTCGTTTCTTGCGGAGTGATCTCTCTCCTGTCGTACTTGACAGCAGCATGTTGCAGCATGAGACCACGAGCCGGTGTGCCGCATTTGTTTTACAGGGCTGCCCACTTCTCATGCTCTCACCCTAAACCTCCGATTTCTCACGCTGAAATACACATCAAGAGCAATGCCGGCTAATCAGGAGGTTCAGAAGGATTCCCAGTGGGCTGCATTACTTTTTTTCTATGGTTTTCGATGTTTCTTTGCTCCAACACATCTGATTCAAATCACATCTGAGTCAGGTGTATTGGAGCAGGGAAATATTGAAAACTTGCAGAACTGTGACTCTTGAGGACCAACTGTGGATGCCCAAAGAAAACATTATTTCTTTATTATATTTTTCTTTTGGTAAAATACATCATTTCTTTGTCACTGCAATATGGTCAGGTAGCTATATTATAAATGGTGCAAAGAAAGTGAAGTGACTTTCTTATCGCTGCAGTGCACATTCATCCCAAAGCTATCCAGACTTGGGCTTGTCGATAACCAGTGGGGACTGAAGGCCTCTCTGACTGGATTAAACTAGGAACATTACCTAGATGATTTAGTTGAGCAAGATTGGATTTTTTGTAGTAGCATGATTCATAATGTTAGACTCCTCCTATTTTCCTTGCTTCTCCCACTAGGTTTGAGTCTTACAACATTAAGTGCTTAAATCATCCAGTGACATCCTTTATGCCCCCAACACCATGTCGGAAAATTGTTTCCATGCTTGCTGTTAAATCCTTGCTTAATAATATGGCCACAATGTGAAAACTCTATATTTCCCATTTATCCAGCTGTAGACCAAATACAGGCTTGCATCAGTGTTGATTTGATGTTTCTGCCTAGCTGTGTTCAGCCTCTGGGTCACTGTCCTCTATCATGTCATCAGCAAGACCTGCTACTGACGGAGTAAGCACTATGTAATCAACTCTACTGGGATCAGATTTGAGAGCAGAACAAAGCCTCCCTATAGCCGTTATCTTTTCCTCTCTGTTGTTTTCTTTTTATGTATTTTTATCTCCGCCTACATCCATCTCAAATTTTGTATACGCGGTTGTGTAATATAAGGCACAAAATTAAAAATTAAAACCCATTTAACAAAATTGAAAAAAAGCTAATAATTAAATATTTACCTAAAATAGGTTTTCAAATTATTCACATCTATATCCTCTCTCACACATTTAAATGTAATGAAATACCTAAACCTGAGCTCAAGCCTGTCATTTTTCTACACTAAAAAAACAATTGTTTAATTTACTTGACCCAGTTATGTTAACAATTTCCAGTAAACTGAGTTGTGTTAGATATATTTAAAATTATTAATAAGATGCCAATAACTGAATAAGGTTTAACCAGCATAACTGAATCAGGCAATTCCAGCATCACCTGGGCAGCTTTGATCTAATTAATAGGTTTGTGTTCACCGAATAAAATGAATAACAAAATGCTTTACTGTGTTAATTGATGCAGCCATAAAAATATTCCATTATACTGACTTTACTCATTTATGTAAATGGCACTTGGTATTTAGTAAAACTGACAAAACAGTACTTTAAAACTCCAACTTAACTGACCTAAATAAGTATGGACTTAATGGACTTACAAAACAAGGTTATGTCAACAATTCCTACACAGTTCTGTGGAATATATGATTTATTATCAATGCAAACAGCGCCACAGATAACCAAACTGGCCAGCTGCAGGAGTATGAAGTCATTTAAATCTATATAAAGTGTTTTTAATAACCATATCAAATATAACAGGAAGGATTTTTCCTTGTGCAAATTCTGGGGGAAACAAAATAAATAAAACATTCTGTATAACATGCAATCAGAAAAGTTCTAGACTGCACCACCATTAAGCTAGAAATGGACATTTATAAGACAAAACTACTTGTTTAAATAAACATGTCCTGTTTTATATATGAAATCAACTAAAATGTTTACATTGATTTGGTGCCCATAGATCGTGCTCCATACTCTATTGTCATCGATTTTAGGTTCTTTTAACCCTCTAGGATCTTGCTTTAACCCTTTGAGTGTATTTTTTTTGCCCTCTTTCATGCTAATCCTCATTACACTCACCATTTGTTGCTTTCCGTCTTTCCCGACTGACCTGAAAATAAATCTCTTATTTAGTTGGGCATTTGTCAGGTCTGCTAAAACATATTCAGACATTTCAAACCAAGAGCATTAACAGCTTAGTGCGTGGTTCCAAAACATTTCCATTCTGTTGATGGTTGGGGATAAAAACCCATTTCCAAGCATTCTTCAGTGCCTTGTTAATGTTACACCAAACAGCCTTTGGGTGCTCCACACTTTTGTAGCAGTGTCCTGTCTGAACTCTTTATTCAGACTGTTTGTTTCTTAGCAGTTCAGCTTTTTTCGAGAGATATTTTTACAAATTTTTATAGAATCTGAAATGTGTACTTTAGGTTTGTGGGGTAGCTCAGACCAATGAGTAAATGAGGCTAAATAAAATGGAGACTGCATTTGCAATGTTACCCCTCTATTGCATGAAGTTACCCTCAGGCAACATATCTGGTCCTCAGACTGCCCCTTTAGGTTTTTTGAGGATAAAAACAATTTGAAATATTGCGTGACATGTCTGTGTTCAATAAATGTGGGGCTAAAGTGCATGTGACCTATAAGCTGGGAGTGGAGCAGTCCCTTCGGGGAGCAGAGTCACATAGTGCGCACGGCTACCATTTGGCAAGATGCACCTGACTTTTCAACATATTTATATTTGTGGTAGATTTTAATTAAAAATATGTTCATGTGCATGAACATGTAAAGAAGTGTTTTTGATCACTTTAAAACTTATTTTCTCATTACTTCTATATAAAAACTCTGGTTTTTGTTCGTTGCCTCATGTTGTTGGCCTACAACTCATTCCATCAGACGGTGAGTAAGTCGTACAAAGGTCGTACATATTGTGCCCGTGTGGTACCTCTTTATAGGGTACAAACTTCAGTGGTATAAATAATTGTACATTATCATTGATCATCATTGAGAGTACAGCAGTGGTACCTCTGAGGGTACCACCCCAGCAATAATCCTTTGCTCCCCTAAAGATACAATTAGGTGCTTTATTTTCTGTGTGTGGAGAGCGATAGTGGAGACAGCGAGGAAAACTGGATCCTAACATTAGGTATGAGACATAGTTAAGAGATGAAGCGTCATGAAATGTCAGTCAGAGCAATAAAAATGTGTGCGGTTTATGTGTGTTTATGTGCATGTAAAGCCTGGTACACACATAACGATTTTTTTAATCTTATGAAATTTTTTATCTGGTCGAAACCGCACACGTGAAGATAAAAAAGTCTGTTTTGATCGTACTGTGTGGTATGCTCCGAAAATGTAATCAGAGAACAACACACACATAACGATGCTGTCCAGCAACTGATCTACAATCTAGTCCTCCGAAGCGGACAAACGTCGAAACCTAGAAGAAAAAACCATAGCAACAACCGGCAAAAAGGTGAAACATAGTAACAATCGGAAAACTCAACCCATAGCATGGAAGAGGACATACAGGACGAGGGAATGAACTATTGTTAACAGAAAAAGCCAGAACTAAAAAAAATAACAGACTGGAGACGGCGTGAACACGGACTTTATTTACTTCCTTGTTCCACAGCCAGCCTACTCTCGGATTGGCTACATTCCGTACCACGTCAGCATCCACGCAGTCACAATGCACGAGTTGTCTGCATTCCTCAGAAATCGGCTCTGAAATATTAAACATGTTCAATGTTCCCAATTGTCGGCTACTACCCGTTTTAGAGTGGATTATCAGGACAAATCAGCTTGTAACACACCACAGACCAAATGAAAATTGGACAGGGTAATCTCACGATGATCAGGCATTTGGCGTCCGAGGTCGGGAAGAGGCAAAATCGGGACAAAAACATTCCAAAAATCATTATGTGTGTACTAGAAAACTGCTAGAAAACTTGTTTTCTAATTTTAAATGTTAGTTTGACTTATATACCTTCTGTTGTAATCATTATAGAAAACCTAAAATTTTATCACCCTTATAGCAAAGTGCTGCCCTGAGGCAACAAACCGAGATATAATTATATAATATATATATATATATATATATATATATATATATATATATATATATATATATATATATATATATATTCCCAAATTTCCCTGAGGGCTCTCTGAAGGGATTAATAAAGTATTTCTATTCTATATATATTTAGGTTCTACACCTACCTTCTTTATGGCAAAGATCGTTTCCTCCATAGCCTCCTGGATTTCCTCAACATACTCAAAAACAAAAGAAATAAACCTTCAGCCAGAACACAAACAACAGCCCCAAAGCCTTCAGAATACATTTGGTAAAGTTTTTCTAGATGTGACCATATCTGCTTTTTCTTTGTTAGCATCTGTTGTTATCTATGAAAAAAGGTTTGTTACATTACATTTTTTTTTGTTATATTAAACAGTAGTCTACAAACTCTAGCCACAGACATCCACTCTGGTCCAAGAAGTGTTAAAAGCAAACCAACAAGTTACATCACTGCTGTTGTGATCTAACATCATTAAACATTAAAAATATTTAGATACAAATATTAATTTCAATAATTAATATAAAATATAAATTTGTAATATTAATATTAGACAAACCTAGGGCACCACTACACTAATACTAATCTAATGGCAGTTTGGCATGGTTTGGATCCCGGTAGACTTCCAAAGGCCCGAAGATTCGTCACTTGATGATCGAAAGGTTTGGATCATAAAAGTTTTGTCTGCTTATGCGGTCTCATCCCGAGACGTGGCTGGATTGAAGGTAGATAGTGAATTGTTTGTGGTGGATGGCAAAAAGAATCAAAAAGAGTCCACCTTTGATGAACCAAAAAAGGAGGAAAATATGTAAACTGGGGCTGAAGCGTGAAAAGCCTGATTATCAAAATCAGTATCAAAAATAAACATAAACTCAAATGGAGTTTAAAAAAAAGGGGAGAGAAATTGTCTAGGATTCGAACATGCGTAGGCGGATTTCCTCTCAATTCATTCTTCATGCATTTACCAATGCAGGCTCAAACTTAGTCGATGGGGATGTGGCTTACATCACAGCAAAAACCTAATTCTTCCACCTCTATTTCTCTCCATCTCTGAAGAGATTTCTTTACTCTCTTCTTCTCCCAAACTCAACCGCAACACAAACTCGACTGCAAATTCAGTCCTTCTGCATCTCTTCCATAACTGTTCCGTAACTGAATCCTTTGTTCTAAGATTTTTGGAAGTTTTAGTGTGGTATATGCCCATGTGGGGCGTAACTAACTCTTTCAGCCAATGAGCATTCTGCAGGCCAAATAACTGATAAACCTCCTCCTGTACTTCTGTAAAAGTATTAGATTAAACATTTGGGAATACATCTGTATAATCCAAGACATAAAATTCTTAAATTGATGCATTGTTAAAACAAAACTGATGCACATGATGAAGAAACATTATCAACACAAAAAAGTAAAATGAATGTTATACCATTAAACAGTAAGGAATGTTGATCCAAATTCCAGACCAACTTCTCAAGGCAAGGCAAGGCAGTTTATTTGTATAGCACATTTCATGTACAGGACAAGTCAAAGTGCTTTACATAAAACAAAGACATTACAGATATTTAGAATAGTAAAAGGCATCAACACATAATCACAATAAAATAATAAATTATGTTACGGGTCCCAGGATTGGTACCGCAGCAACAAAATGTCCACTCTGTAAAACAGAGGTAAGTTTTAAGCAGCAATCAGAACACATCGTGCACCGTTTGTCGTCCAGATTACGTCTCTTTATTTTTAATCAAAGTATCAGAACAACTGCAACATCCCGCCTGGTCATGGCTATTTCAGTCCATTGGTGCCCATAAGTGCATAGCAATGTCCATCAATCCACTTATCCACCCATGCCTCACATAGTGACATACTCAAAGTCTAATCGTGTATCTACACACAATATAAGTGCATCATGGGCTACTATAAGCATATAGTGCAAAGTATTGCAGTACAAATAGTTTCAAAAACAACTACTTCCAGGCTGTGAAGACTCTGGTTGTATACACTTCAGTTAACACACATATATAACTCACAGTGGGATGTCAAACTTCTTCAGTCCAACATTCACATTAACAAAACAGTAAACTGTGACATTAACACTCTTAAAAGCAAAGGAAAGTGCAGCTCTACTATATTTAAGCCTTCCTTAACTCACAGTGTGCGGGAGCTCAACATAAATCAGTATAGACAGTAAACTAAAGAACCTGGCGTCCCGCCTGCAAGGCAAAACCGCGGGCAAAAGAAGCCCATAATACCCGCGACACAGCAGCGTCTATGCCTGCTGCAAAGCATTACAGTTTCCCAAAATGTTTTAAAGTTTGTCTTAAGTGCTCATACCGATATAAAAGTCCCCCAAAACTCTCATGCACATCTAATACAACTTACAGAAGCAGTATTGGTCATTTTTATCAATTACTGACCTGTAAAACAGAGGTAAGTTTTAAGCAGCAATCAGAACACAGCGTGCACCGTTTGTCGTCCAGATTACGTCTGAGAGGTGGGCGGAAGTGCTCACACAAAACAACCTGGAACACAGCTGCCTCTGTATCAAGGTCCGCTTTGGTGCTGCTTGCTCTTACACCCTTTCATTTTACATATGCAAAATCAAATAACCACTTTAGTTATTAGGCAAACAAAATTACCATTAGGTAAAGAAGATAAATAAATCTTAAAGTGCACAATTTTGTGGTGTACCACAATTACATTAAAATGATTAAAAGCAAGATAAGTTAAAAAGTTTCCGTGCAGATTTCATGCATAGGCGCATGAGAAAAGAAATGTTTTTAACCTGGATTTAAAAATGTCTACATTTAGGGAAAGTTTAATCTCCACTGGCAGTTTGTTCCACTTGTTTGCAGCATACCAGCTAAATGCTGCTTCTCCATGTTTAGTCTGGACTCTGGTCTGGACAAGTTGACCAGAATCTTTGGATCTAAGAGCTCTGATAGGTTTATATTCTCTGAACATATCACAGATGTATTCTGGGCCTAAACCATTCTGGGATTTGTAAACAAGCAGAAGGGTTTTAAAATCTATTCTGTGACTGACAGGAAGCCAGTGTAAAGATTTCAAAACTGGTGTGATGTGTTCAGATCTCTTAGTCCTGGTTAAAACTCTAGCAGCAGCGTTCTGGATGAGCTGCAGATGTTTAATGCTCTTTTTAGGAAGTCCTGTTAAAAGACCATTACAGTAATCCAGCCTACTGGAGATGAATGCATGGCTGAGTTTCTCCTGGTCTTTCTGGGAGACTAAACTTTTAATTCTGTTGATGTTTCTGAGCTGGTAAAAAGCTTCTTAGTGAAGCTTTGATGTGGCTGCTGAAAGTCAGATCTGAGTCTATCAACACTCCAAGGTTACGAACTTGGTTGGTGAGTCTCCAGGTGTTTACCAATGCTGACCCTCTTCTCTTTGCTACCAAACAGAATAATCTCAGTTTTGTCTTCATTTAATTGTAGGAAATTCTCCCTCATCCAGGTGTTTATTTGCTCCAGACACTGACACATTAAGTCTATTGGACTGCAGTCATCTGGTGACAGAGGCACATAAAGTAGTGTATCATCAGCATAACTTTGATAACTAATGCTACAGTTCTGTAATATTTTACCCAAAGGGAGCATATACAAGTTAAACAGAAGAGGTCCAAGGACTGACCCCTGGGGGACTCCACAAGTCATGGCCATTCGCTCAAATTCATAGCTGCCGATCGTAACAAAATAACTCCGACCTTCTAAATAGGACCTGAACCAGTTAAGGACCGCTCCAGAAAGTCCAACCCAGTTTTCCAGCCTGTGCAACAGGATTCTGTGATCTACAGTATCAAACGCAGCACTGAGATCCAACAGAACCAGGACTGACACTTGACCAGAATCAGTATTCAACCTAATGTCATTTAACACTTTGACCAGAGCTGTTTTAGTGCTGTAATGAGGTCGGAAGCCGGACTGAAATTTATCAAGATTTCCACTTTCATTTAAAAAGTCATGAAGCTGGTGAAATACAACTTTTTCAATAATCTTGGAAATAAAAGAGAGGTTAGAGACAGGTCTATAGTTGTTCATTATAGAGGCATCTAGAGTCCTTTTCTTTAGGAGTGGCTTAATAGCAGCTATCTTTAGTGACTTGGGAAAAATGCCTGATGCCAGTGAGCTGTTAACTATCAGTAGGAGATCACTTTCTACTGAGGTAAAAACTGTTTTTAAAAAGTCGGATGGTATCATGTCCAGAGTGCATGTTGTTGATTTCAAATGCCACACTGTTTCTTGTAGGACTTTTAAATTCACCATTTTAACTTGCGACATGACAACAGAATTATTTCCGGGTTTGAGACACAGACTAATTTTCTTGTTTGACTGTGTGGAATTGATATTTTGCCTAATTTAATTTAATCTCAATTAAACCCAGTGCCAATGATGATGGTTGTATGAATCTCAATAAACACATTATACTTTAAAACGTTTTATTACTCTCTGGAATGTTAAAATGAACAATGTTCTGGTGGATTTCTCCCAGATGGTCTGTCTTGGTCCCAGCTAAGATACTAAACCTGGTAGGGCGGATTGGCTTATCATCTCAGATAAAGCAAGTCTTGAAAGTAGCAGAAAGTTCCAGGTTATTCACTGAACTTCCATCTAAAAGCAGTTAGTTAGTTCATCTTTAGTCATCTCCTATCACAAATTTGTGGGTGAGCAGAAGATAAATTCAGAAACTTCCCAGATCCTGAATGTAACCTTAGAAATGTACTTCTCAATCCAGGCTGGAGAGCTGACCTTTGCTGATCTGTGGAGATGGACAAAGTCATAAATTCCTTAGTGCTGGCTTATAAGCCAGACCCCCACTCTCCTCGGGAAGTTCTTTCTGGTCTGTAAGAGAAAGTCTATCAATTGTTTAATTACGCCAGGAAATTAAACAAAGTGCCAATCTACACTGCACGTGGTGACGTTCCTTCATTGCAAAGATTTTGGTCACATTCATTTGTTTAAAAACTATTTTAGAGATGTAAACATCACTAACATCACTAACAGATTTTCGGCAGAAAAGAGATGCCACAAAACTTACAATGTACTCCATTATGAGGTTTCAGGGTGTTCACTGAGGCAAACCAGTGTTTTCCCCGGGTTCACGGCCTTGGGAGGGGCTGTGCAGTTTGCATTCAACAGTTAAGTTTCTACTCTGAAGTAATTCTGCTTGCAAAGATTATGTTAATTAGTGCTAATTGGCTACCTCTAATATTAGCTAACACATGCTCAGACACTGCCCATTATTATGTGAGTATTACAAACCAACATTGCCAAAATAACTTTCTAAAAACACGCTGATACACCAACTTTATATAATATAGTACAAACCACACCTACACTGATAATTGTTCGGATGGTTTGTAACAGAAGTTTGGAGTCATCGTGGCCACTCTTTCCACTTTCGTCCTCATTTCCAGAGTGAGCTTCTGAGCATGTGAGACGTCTTCTTAATGCAATGTGACACAGGACTTTGTTCAAGGACAGTCTCAATTGTGAAATTAACTCAGCCATGTTATATTGCATCAAATCAAGCAGCTTTTGTGACTTTAACAACTTTTACATTAAAGTTGAACTTATTAAAATGGGTTATATTGAAAATGTTAACAGATATATAGAATATTTTGGGTGTATAAGTGCATTTACTCAAACAATTTACAGAGTTAACTTTTTTGAGCATATAATGCTGGAATATTTAGTTTAATGTCTTTGAACAAAAGTAAGTAGGAAGTTAGGGTGGGTATTTTAACAAAGAGATTGGATGTCTTGGTGGATTTGGTGAAGTTTAGAGTCTCCAGGATTGCAATGATTCCATTCAAGGTAAGTGTGGAGGAGTGGGGAGTAATACATCAGAGATTACGACATGAGGAAGAGCTCTGGTCTTGATGAAAGATGGGAGGAAGAGAATTACAGCCACATTCCGAGAGGAAGCACCGGTGACAGAGACTGAATCTGGGGAGTGAATCTATCCTAGAGTTAACAGATGGTATGACAAAATAAGGTACCAAAAAGACACTTTAAAAAATTAGTTTTTTGTTACATAGTTCTGGTCTTGCCATTGGTTGCTGTTATCACAAAACATCTTTAAAATATTAGCATTTGGAGGTAGCAGATCAAAAACAATGAACTTATCTCAGTAGGCTCTTCTAGTTAAAAGGGTAGTGCATCCAAAAATGTGTTTTTTTTTTTTTTTTGAGCTGTAAATAACACAGAATTACTTAATTTTGGGCTGGCTCCAAAACAGAGCAAATCCCGATAGACTCCCATGTTAAAAAGGCCAACATCACAACAGAAATAAACATGTTTAAAGCCTGGTACAAAAATCCATTTTAAAATTAATAGGTCAAGTTTACCTTCATGACAACTGTGAGGGGTTGAATTTTTTTTCTAACTCATTCATTTGGATGTAATTTAATCTTGAAATTTGGAATAATAAGGGGCGTGTCATTTTGATTGACATGTATCCAATATCCACGGCAAGAAGGGAGAGTGTAGCACAAATGTGGTTTTTATCCGGCTAACTTTAGCCCACCTAGCTTCATTAGCCTGTTAGCTTACGTTAGATCTGAGTTGGCTCAGTTAGCTCTTAGCTACCGGCAGCCCCCCTCACAGCCCCCCTCTCAGCTCAGCCACTTTGCCCATTTTTGCATTTTCTGGGAGCGACGGCAGGCATGACGCTGCCAAGATGGCGACGGTGGGAACCGCCCAACGAGCTTCACGTTTACTCTTCAGAAACCTACGGATGATGTCACGGACGCTGGTCCTTGCCTATTAGGCATAGAAAACCATGCCCACCAACGCATATGAAGGGATTTGAACTTATCTGGTGTGGATTTGCTAGTTTTAGACTTTTAGTCTTTCACAGAGTTTCTGATGAAATATTTGTGCAATGGGACAAATTTGTGTTTTTGAGGGGTGTAAAAGTAACACTGGACTTTATTCTTTACCTACTGATCCTTGTCTAACAAGAGACAGTAGCCAGCGCAACAGGCCAGTGCAACAGGCCAGTGCAACAGCGCTAACGACTCAGACTGATACGGTTCAGGACCACCTTGTTCACGTGTAGCTGAGGAGATTCAGGAGGGGGAAAGTCTTCCACCTCAAAGACCGCTCTGTGGTGTAGGTGTTTTGTGAATCTCGCTTTGCATCTTGCCAGTGAGCTGAGCTGCTGTCTGTCAATCATTTCTGCCTGTGCACACCTCCCACCCCAACCTTTGCAGTTTCAGGCATTTTTTTAAATTTGGCCTTTGGTGGAGTCACGCAAAAAGTAGGGGGTGTAGTTACACTTTAAATGTCTGCAGCATTTAACTAGATATCATGATAAAAGGCAGTTGGTGTGGTTCAATGTTGATGTATCTCTTGTGAAGTGCTCCTCTGTGCAAAAAATCTACCCAAGTCCCATGCCTCTCTGAAAAATTAAACACATTATTTAGTTGAACTGATACACTGATAGATTATGTAATATGATTAAAAAGATCACAAATTTCTAATAAAAGGACCTTGTGTTTAAGTTGTGTTTCAACTTAAGTTTGTGAGGTTAAATATGAACTTTAATTGAATATTGAATATTATTTACTTATTGTTTTATGGCTATAAAGAAAATCTGTAGAACTGAACATTTTTGTTGGATCTCTGGAATACTGGTATAATTCATCTGTACCTGAGTTCAGTTCTGAGTGCTTTGTATTCATATTATCCTGGCAAGAACAGCAGTGAGGGGCTGCAGCTCCACTGCCCAGACATCCATTTCAGATTCAGTCAGGTGTTGCTGCAGTGACACCTCTAGTTGCTCTTAAAGATTGCAATCAGTGACCTCTGATTTGGGTAACCCAGTTGTCATACTGTGCTTTCTTGATGAATTGTGAATTGTGGCAGTAGCCCGGCACCCTGGAGACGGAGATGGAAAAGTTGGAGGGGCTGGTGGGGGGCAGATGCAGTAATGCAGAGATGGGACAGCTTCAGCAGAGTTGACTCCAGCCATTCTGCTGAGCTAACTTTTTCTCTCTATAAATAAAACAGTAGTGCTTTTAAAGTGGCAGATTGTGGCGGGAGGCAGTGGGTAGGGGGTTTGCTCACTGTTATGGCCTCAGTGGACATGAAGTAAGAGGCTTTTGTTTGCTTTCTTTTTCTTCCTCCCTGATTCTTCTTTTATTAAGGGTTAGTGTGCATTTTCAGCATTGTTATAAAACTGACAGGCAGAAAATTGACTTGACATTTGAGCGATAAGAACAGTATATTTTTTTTGTTTTCTTAGCATTTTCTGTAGCTGAAAAACAACTTTTACAACAATTTATAGTAATTGCTGATCCAGCAGCTGCTGCTCAGCATCATTTAGTACAATATGCATCACTGACTGTATTTGTGCACTACGGTGTTAGTTTTGAAAGCAAGGATTGTAATTTTTATCATATTTAAGATCTGCCCCCACACAGTCCCCTCCAGTCATTTACACTGAAAACACCCACACATGCCCCCAAAACAAAACAATTCATACAATGGATGTTACAAAATATTTAATGCCTCTGAGAGAACATATGAAAATATATAGCTGGTAACTAATAGCTGGTGACCAAATTCAAGTAATCATGTCATCTTTTCTTGTTTTTAAACATATGGCTCATAAAATTGCATATAAAACTGTTTATTTTATTAAAAATAGATGTTGTGTTACAAGAAATAGAGGTTCATTTAAAGTTTAATCCTTTTCATGTCCTGTTAGTTTAGGCAGTGTCAGCTAGGTGACCTAGGTAATTCTGTCAGGAGTCTGAAACAAAGGAATATATGCGAATAATTTGAGTATGTGGAGCATTTTGTGTTGGTTGGTTAGCGATTTTCTTTTTCTTTAATTACAAACCAGCATGTTTTTAGAAAGGTGAATTTTAATAATAATAAAAGGTGACATTTTAACATGCAATTTAGAATGTTTACTTAGTAAAGAAATTAATCTGGTTTAGTTCTGAACACTAAAAATAAGGTTTAAGCAGCTATTTCAACACACTGCAGTTGATTTATTGATTCTTTAAAGGCTGAAAAGCAAAATTAGGTGTTAAAGTAAATAAAAAAATATAACATTAGCATTAAAGGCTTGACCACAGCAGTAGCAGTAAATGCCTTGGAATTGAATAATGAGGCTAAACAGGTAAACCACAGTGTCTTTTCATGTTGGAATTTGGTCAGCCTCCTTTGAAACCAACTGAGCAGAAATTTTAGTTATGTATATTTTACAGGTAAACAACATTATTAATCACGTCTGCATTATTGAGTATCAAACTGTAAAAATAAAGAATAACCTCCATATAAATTAACTTTTCATTAATAATAAAAACTATCCATTTACAATGGCCAGAGATTATCAGTCACTGTGGGGGAGAAAATAAAAAAATATCTTTATTAAACTCACATAACTAATGGTGAAACTAATAGTGAAAACTTTGGAAGCCTGATTAACCACACAACCCAAATCAGTTACATCAGCAGATTTCTCCAGAACCTTCTGACTGTTGAAAATGTTGTGTTATGCAGAATTTAATTTAACACAGCCACCATTATCCTACAGCAAATACAAGAGGTAGTTGGCATATTATTACAATACAGTTACATCATCTTTAATAATCTTTTAATAATCTTTATTCAAATGTGTGATCATTAACTGGTCTTAATATATCTATTGGAGCTGGAAAAAGGAGCAATTTGTGAGACTGCATGGGGAAATGGGAAGATTTGGGTCATGCCTTAAGAAAATCTCCACTTACATTGCATGGGGAATACCACAGTCAAACATAAATTTTGGTTTTAGCCTTTCTTATATCTGCCTCTAGAGGCTTTAGTCAGAGCAGCTTGTATGAAGGTCACATGTAAATCTATCTGCAGATTTCAATTCCTAATGGGCCAGGACACTTGGATTAATTTGTGATCTGAAACTTTATTATTGTGTTTGTTTAAGGTATGCAGCGTCAAGGCCACTTATATGATCACATTGAAGGAGTCTTCCCATTCTTGTTCCCTCACCCATCCTATCTACAAGTTTTACGACCCCGAAAGGTTCCCTTCTTTCCCAACAGATGGCCAAATTGTTTATTTAGGCTGAATTCTCAGCTTACGCCTACTCTTTCATTCAGAGGATATCTGAGTTGTACTCAGACCTAAAAACCCAGACTTCATTATCTTCAAAGAAGAGACCTTTAGAAACATTCTACATTGAATAAATCCAGGACTAAGTGTCTACTATGCAAGCATGTACATAACTAACAACCTGGCGATTAATGACACTTGGCCATCTTCCCCCCTTTCAAAGGTCCTTCCTTGGGATGATTCACACATGTAAATCACCTGAGCCGGACGTTTCCTCCATTTGGGACGTCAAGATAACATTCCTGTCACAGCTGGACTTTGTTAAGAAGTGTCAAGAAAATAACCATTTTTCTCTTGCAGGACTGTTTTAAACTAAATCCTTGAACTGCATTAAATGTTGGATTTCTGTGATAATGACTGGTTTAAAATTATTCCACATATTGAAAAGCACAGATTGTCATTTAAACGGAGTTTCTGGGACGTACCATTACAAAGTTAAAATTAATTGGGTTTTATCTTAATTGATTATTGGTGATTAATAAATTGCTTGCATTATTTTAATTGGGCATTGTTTCTGTGGGTATTATGAATGAAGTCAGGGTCCCTTCAGACATAGAATTTACTACTTTAGATGTGAGAAATAAATTGAATTAAGTCAATATTTTCTTCATTAAAATACCCACTCACGGTTTTCTCTTCTGGGCTGTGAAAGTTAAATCAGATTTCTACAGAAGAGTGGTGCCCTATTTCGAGGAAATTCAAGTTCTAAGGTTTCATAAAGTAATATCAATCATCAATCGTGTCATCACACTACCACTTTTGAAACTTAGAACAAAGAAATTTGTTAAGAGAGGACTTCTGATGATTTTCCGGGGACAACAAGGTCTTCAGACTTGCTCCCTGCATGACCCGTTTTTGTACAGACCAGGGATGATTTAGAGTAGCCACAGGGCTCCTACAGAAGCCTTTCCAAAGAGAGATGGAAAGATGATGCTGGAGAATTAAGTTGGAGTGACATGGAGAACAGCACTACAGATTCTAAAGTTTCAGAGATCAGAGATCCTTTTTTTCTTCTTAACATTAGTTGAATTAACAGCACAGGTTAATTAACTTTTGTTTCATTCCTTGCATATATTTCATTCATTCTGACACATTACATTGGAAATAAGCATCTGGTTTGAACACAGTATTCTCCATTTTACAAAATTTGATTCATTTTCCCCATTTGAAGTCCTTTGTAAATATTCCCATTTTCATTTATGCATGATTAGACTAGTAATAAATATTTCATATTTATCCTAAACTGGTCTGGTTATTGTGAACTTCTCCTTTGAGTCATGTTATGGGTCCCTTCGAATTAAGAATTCACATTATTAGCGTCCTGAGACTGATTGATTGATAACTGACTGATCTGACTAACTTGAATTAATTAATTTATTACATTAATTAATTTAGTTCTCTAATAGTGTCCACACAGCCATTAGATTAGTATTAAAGCTATCTGTGTGATGGTGCCCGAGGTATAATCAATATTTTGACTAATAATTAATAATTTTATTAAATTTTTAAAATTAATATTTTTATTAAACATCTTTAATGTTTAATGACGCTTAATCACTACATAATTTAACAGTCACATACTCTTAGTCATCAGTGGCTGTTAACAGTCACTGTGTTTGTACACCAGTTGTGGTTTACATACAAACACATTCCACTCCTCTGCTGTTACTGGAGTCACTGGTCCTGTCCTAGCACTATGCAGTGTAACCTGTTAGTTGGATAGCAGAGTCTGGAATCAATGGGTAAAGCCAGACTTCTGTCATCAGTAGAACAATGTTACTTGCTGCTACCTGTAGCCTCACTTCATAAATTTTATTGACAATGGATCTAGCATTGATGAGAAAAAGACTAGGGAGTGGTGGTCTTTCTTCTTCCTTAGCCTAGCTAGCAGGCTGGCCCGGAAGCTTTGCTTCTGTGTCCTCTCCGGACGCTGCCGCCATCACCTGCCTGTGAAGAATAATAATGCACGGCGAGCCAGGACTTCTCGCTATGGCCGCTGGGACGTCATAAAAGTGGAGAAACTCTGCTATGATGCTTCTCCCACTGCAACCTCTGATCTTGCAGATGTTGTTCGCATGGGAGAGAAAGTATATCAAAAATGAAACAATACTATCTCACACTTGTATACAAAACACTGAAACAAAGAACACCAAACTGGTGCGTCCTTGAGCGCCACCGTCATTCTCAAAGATACTGTTTTTGTTTTCTTTAGTTTAAAAAGCAATTTACATAATTTATGGTAGGTATGTGTGCTACAAAGAAGACTGGATGTCCACACGAGGACAAAAAAGACTTGAAACAACTCATTTTACATGTGTTTTCATCACACAGGAAAATACATAAACAGTCATTCTTTCTTTATATATTTTTTCACTTTTTTTTCCCAACACCACTAAGATAAAATGAAACACACAAATTAAAAAATAAAATTTGTATTTAGACTTGCTTCACATTTGATTGTATGACCACTTTAATATGAAATCTAGAAGCTGATGTGACAAATTTACTTGTTAAATTGTTAAACTTAAAGCAAAGTTGCTCCCTGAAATGCTGCTATTCCCTAAATCGTGCTCACTTCAATTGACTCATTATAATGACAGCAATTTATGAAACTGGCTGAAATTTGTTTTACAGGTGGACAAGTCAACTTTTATCCTAACAAGTAGTGGTTGCACATGACTGATTTAGCTGGGATGAATCTTCAGCAGTGTTATAGGAGTTCTACAGATGGTGCACATGCACAGATGTGGAGTGATTGACATTTTCTCCTTTGACTACATTTCCTCTGCTAACACCAGCCTCAAGTATGCCAGTGGCTCTTTCTCTCTGTGGCTAGCAAGCTGTGACATTGTACCAACATATGATGGCCATGGCTTTTTTATATTAACTTGTGAGGCATTTGGATCCTCATGAGACTTGTTAGTTCCTAATCATGGGGGAATCGGTCTGGCCAGGCATCAAGATACATGTTCACAGTGGTTTAAACCAATTTATGTCCTTTACTTGATGCTATGGGTGGATTTAAAATGTGACAGCCATCGGAAGTGATGGATCCTAAAGTGGTTTGTGTAAATGCTCATGGCATTAGTTGTAATACATCAGAAGAATATTTGTTGGAATAAGGGCAAAGTATGACACTAAAGGCTTTTCACAGTGGAAATAATGTTTTTTCTTTTTCATGACTGGCCTAAGTAAGAGTTTGGCTTTATTACCTGGCTGCACTCCATTGATCTGACTGGTTGAAACCACTCAGCAAAAGACCATGAGAGACAGGTGGTTCATTCCATCCACTGCCAGATATTTTAGAATACCAGCAAAACCCAATTCCCATATTATTATGTTAAACTTTCTATGTGTCACGTAGGGCTGGATGTCATCAATAATTTCCTAAATGGATTCGATTTGATTCACAACAGGTTCTTTTAATTAGATTTTGATTAAATCAGATTTGATTAGATGTTGATTTATTTACAGCTAATTATGTAACACCACTTATTTTTTAATATTATAGACATTCTGAGATAACCATTTTCGTTTATAAAAACAGTGCATTTACTTGACAAAATCAGTTATCTGGGAGTAATCAGATTACTGTAAAAATCTGATCTGACACATCTGCATGCATTTTTGAAATATCAGAGCAATACAGTGTTTCCCCAGATTCAGAGCCAGACATGCTGTGATGAAGAATAAAAAAAAAGGAAAAAACCCACAGGACAGAAAAAAAGTTAAACTTTTTAAATGTCCTGATGAAACCGTTTCATTCAGTGGAGTCGCTCTAAATATTCATACTGTTCAGATCTCAGATAACGTGTTGATGTTAATAAAACCTACAAAGAATATTGGATCCATTTAAAGCTGTAACACGACTCAGAAATTCCTTCAATGATGGTATTCAGCTTGTTCAGCTGTGCGCATTGCCATGACGACCGTGATGCTATCGGAGTAAAACTGGAGCAGGAAAAATACTCCATCTGCGCCTTAATGGAGCAATATGCTTCCATCTCCACCTGTCTGAGAGAATCTAGAAAACTCTTTTTGTCTGATTTTCAGCTGGTTGGCGTGTTTTTCGACGCTGTCCTCTGACAGAAACCTTTGTGTGCACCCGTGTCTTTGTGTGTGTTCTCATTGCCATGGACACAGAGAGCAGCTATGACATGCCGTCATGTAAAACAAATAAATGACATCAGACTGTTCCCTTTTGACCAAATGTAAACCTGTTTTGGAGGAAATGTGAATTTAAATGACCATGCTGGATTTATTTCAAAGTACTCATGTGCGTGGTGACATCACTTCCTGTTGTTGAACTTGACAGTGCCCATCAGCGTTAGCTGCTAATATGAGTGATGCAGTCTTAGTGTTAGTTGCTAACGTGAACGGTAATACACTGCAAAAAACTTTATAGATGGATGTAATCCACACTGGTGAATGAAAACATTTAAATGTGACATCATCTTGGCAAGAGAAGCTGATTTTGGATGGAGGCGACACAGGAAACTATTTGTGTGTGTTTATATGCTGCGAGCTTGCCGAGGCTCGGTAAGTCACATATGAGTAGGACCATGATACCGGAAATGACACAAAAAAAATTGATCTCCAAGTTTTATGAATCAATATTGTATTTTTTTTTTCCTTTGAATCGATTAAAATCGATACATCGATTTTTTTAAAAAAACCCAGTCCTAGTGTCACAGCAAGTTACCAGTTTAAGACCTCAACCATAAAATGCTTTAGTTGCTTCCTTGAACATTGCTAAACTTCATGATTATCTTAGCTGATTTCTGCTTTATTCTGATTGAAGCAAACAGGTGATTTAACTATTTATTTCTTAGACTTTATTTTTTAAGCATGAATAAAAACATTTACATTAAAAAGTGAGTCAGTATATCTGTAATTTAGAAACTAAAAGTGTGTTTTTTTTATTTTTGTTTATTTTACAAACATGTGAGTAACTTAAACTTACTCAGCGGTCAGCTGTGATGTGATCTCTGCTATGCCTGGCAGATGAAAAAAGTGTCAACTGCAGTCAGATTGGGTTCTGCTGGGCTAACAATGCTGACATTATTTCTAAATTAATTTTTTGCATAAAGTTTTGTGAAAAGCTCTTTCCATTTCAGATATTTTACAAGCCAATATGTATTTATGTGGGATACACATAAATATGTGATATGTGGCCTTTAAAATTGGGTATATTGGTACTGCTCTTATGTTTTGCATTGCAGTTTGTATAAGCATGAATGTGCCTACATACACAAATGAGCAGGGGTGTATGACTGTGCCAGTATATGGTCCTTTGACGTTACTGACCTTCATGTCCCCAGGGCGTACCAACAGCCATCTTTTATTCATTATGCCATTTTGGACCAAGGCAGTTTTTCTGGGTCTCCAGCAAGCTGGAAGCTGTGCTTCAACTACTGATGGTGTCTGGACAACCTTTGCTTTTACTGTTTCAGTTTCCCAGAATTCACCAGCAACTGTTACTGTTTCAACAACCAAAGCAAACTTTGTACTGCTCCTGATCCTCCAGTTGGTTTATTCCCTGCTGTGGCTTGTACAACAACAGATCTTACCCACCTCCTTTGTTGCCGTTCACACCCTGGTTGTTGCAAGAAGCTTCAGACTTAGACAGAGTAGCTCTAACATCTGTCAACATTTAAGTGTGTGTCTTGCTCACAGCTTTAGCTGCTAAAACAAAACAAAGCAATGCTCCAGAGCCTTTTGGTGTTTAATTCTCTCCACATGGCTATGCATGCATTAGATTTTGCCAAGTTATTAGAAAACAAAGCGCTGTAAGATATTTCCACTTAGCAAAACAGATCCAATTAACCCTGTCTTTAAAAACACACATAATATAATTAAGTAATGATAATGAGAAAAAAAAACAAACAAAACAAAACAAAAAAAAAACTACATTGTGTGTATGACTATGTATAATTATTTTGGTCAAGGTAGTAGAAATTGACAGACCCCCCCCCAAAATTATGATTCCTAATATGCTGCTTTAAAAATCTAATCGTGTATTCAGGAATGTCTTTGATGACACACAGGAAATCATTTACATGATCTCATTTTCCCTTTATGGAGTAACACATATATAAAAACCTCATGTTTCTTTGTTTTGTTATTCTACCACAAAATCTGGCAGATCAGAACAATTTTTTGAGAAATTCCCTGTGGAATGGAAAATTAGACAAATTAGAAAATTTTCACCAACAATGCCTTATCAGTTTCAGTGTTAGCTGTATTGTATGCTGTAAGTTATTCTCTATAGTTTTAGTATGAATTTAATGTGAACATGCCACCTTTGATGTAGAATTCAAACCAGAAAAACAGGTGCTGCACCTCACACACTTCTGTTATGAATACTGAACAATGTAGAAATGGTAGTACACCCCTGAGAAATTTACAAGATTACACAGAATTGAGAGAAAAATGGCTTTATGGTCTCTGTGAAAGCCCATTGTTTGCCTTCACAGATGTAAGGAGAACTTCTTCCAGCCTCTCATCCCCACATGATGGTTAGCATTGGGATTACATTAAGCATTTCATTTTAATGTTCACTGATTGCTCCAGTTGTTTTGCTGAGGAACTGCTGGAAGAAATTTATATAACAAAAATAAGATCCAACACACCTAATAATGAGATGTCATTGGTTTCTGGGGTAGCTCTGATTTCACTCAACTCAGCTCTCAGAGGGCACCCAGTTCTACAGGGTGGGAAATCTCCTTAGTTTCACAAAAATCATTCTTGCTTGATCATCCCCTACAAAGTTCATATGTCTTGTATGAGACTCCATGTAGCAGAATTAATTGATAGCTTGTGATCACATGATAGAATGTGGCAGAGATGGAGCCGTCCTCTGCAGAGCTTTGAAAAGCATCTCAGCGATCAAAGTTTTCTTTGTGGGCTGGTTGACATTAGCTAAAATATTAGCTGGGAAACACTTCCAGATGCAACAATAAAAACGTGTGAACTTTAAGTACTAGTCATTATTTTTTCTTTTGTTAGTACTCCTCTTTACTTTGCTAAGCCTTTTATGTAGTTGACTTCTTTGATATAACGACTCTCTTGGGGTTTGGTCTTGACAACTGTATGATGGATTTATTCCTCAGTATCTTTGGCTGCAGTGTTAAAATGCTGCCTATGAGTTGCTGCTTTTGCTCCCTCTATAACTGTTTCTATTGTTTGAGGGACAGTGACATTAAATCAATCGATTTCTTTGGATGGGGCAAATTAATTTATTAACATTTAAGAAAATATGAGTCTAAACATGCCAAATTACAGCCCAAGGCTATTTTTCATCTGTTGTCCCCAAAGGATGTTGAAAGAAAGAAGGGAAATTATACATGATTAAATGATCGACAAATATGCTACACTTCTCACAGTCATTTTGCCTCTCCTTTATTCTTTTTCCCCAGATGATGACTGCAGATTGAGTGACTACCACCGGCTGAAAACCAAGATTTTGGATTTGCATGACAAGCAATACTCAGGAGCTGCTGTCCATGGGGCTCATAAAGACAACATGACTGCCAAGAAGCAACTAGTTGATATGATGTTCAGACGCTTTGATACAGACAATAATGGTCAAATAGACGCCAGTGAACTCTCACAGGTAAGAACATTTTGAGACATGCTTGTCAGTTCCTGGCGTGAAAGTAAAATGCAGA